>NC_139233.1:85620002-86339760 GCF_977018435.1 Lepisma saccharinum
TGCCCGCGAATCATCGGTACTCAAAAATCATGTCCGGGTTAGAAACTATAACGAATACATGCCTGCAATTTCTGGCCATGGTGTATAACACGTATATATCAACATGCGTAAATACAAATTATGCCATGAGTTTATCAATGTTCACAGGAAAATATTGTAAACAACTTCATTAAAAATTGCTTCTGCTGCATTTTTTCACCTCCCATCGAAACGTTTTGCGGAACCAAACAAAACAGCTCCATTCTGGCGGCAATTGATTGCACACCTCCCTTCACACAGGAGCAGAATCGTCTGTGATTTATTGTGTAAGAAATAATGCCAAATATCCTTGTTAGAAATTTATTGCGAACAGATGATAGTGATCACCAACACATGCTAACGATTCATGGTCACTACATATAACCTGTAATACCAACAGGTATAATTATATATTACGCCCACGGGCTTTTCCATGTTTGCAGTTAACCATCATAAACAACTTCGTTAAAAATTGCTTTCACAATGTAAAACATTTATTGGCAGGTTTTCCTACCTTCTCTTTTTCACACATAAAAGTGAAATTCCTGTTTCTCAAGAATTTTCACCTTCTATTTGAACATTTTATGTTCCCCAGCAAACCAAAGCCATTGTGGCAGTGATCAGGTGCACATGTGAGCCATATCATCGGTATTTGTTAGAGGAGAAATAATGAAAAATAACTTCCTCAGTACTGCAAAGTGCCATTCTCTTACATTTTCATCACCAACCTTGAATTTTCCAGCTGCAATCCTGTTGCCGTGTTCCTGCACTTACCGCAGAACTAGCAATTTGAAAGCAGGAGTGGAGTATAACTCGCCTTTTTCCCATCTTGATCTTGTTTTCTTCTAACTGCAGAATAAACAAGGTGGTTACAAAAGTGAAAGGTTTGGAATACAAAACATAGAGAAGGGAGGGGTGACTCGAATACAGTGAACGATATTCAATCTTGGTCTGCATGGAAATGGGTGACTGATTCATTGCATAGCCATGCGCCTCATTCTTGATACGTAGCAACAGCTTTATAACCTACAATTAAGAAACTTTTTTTGAACATGAATTGTGCTGTACCAGGTGCCTACTCACCGGGAATTCTGCATGAATTATTGGCTCCAGGAATTATGTGTGAATGAATTTTTCTCCGTAGATGTGAAAAATTGCAACTTTTATTGTAAATACCCTGAGACAAGTTTTTCACACTTTAGATTTTATTTTTATTGAAGAAGGAAAAGAAAGCTGCATTGAAAATAAAACAGAATTCTCTCAATCCGTTTACTTTGTTAGTGTCCTTTGCAGAACAGTCTATCTGACAGAGAAGATTATTGCAAGATAAGATATCTTGACATTGATTTGGTAAATTTAAGTTTGAAATTCTTATAGAGTTAACAATTTTTCTTAGGTTACAGTATCCCATAACATGTGTGACTTGCATTTGTAGGTGTATTTCAAGTGTTTGTGTGTGAAATGACAAATGTAAACTCTGTGCCTTAAATATTTAAAATGCATATACAGGGTGTTGCAAAATACCTGTTACAACGCTTGGGAGGTGATTCTACAAGTAAAAACAAGGAAAAAATGTCATGTGAAAAAATGTCGAAATCGGCACCGTTTTCGAGTGACAGGCGTGCGAAAATCTCCTCACACCATGTGTAAAGTACAATAACTCAAGAAGGAAGAAATATATCAATGTCGGAATAAAATAATACAAACAAAATCGTACCTGGTGAATACAATGGTGCATCAATTGAGGCCCAGTGTAAATTGCGCAAGGGGACTCTCAAAGAAAGTGGGGAATCCCCTGATGGAAAATACAAGAAATTTACTACTATCTTCTACATAATGTTGAGATCGGAATGTAGCCAGTAAAAAATGGCGACGTATGTCCACATGTCCCACTACTGCTGGGACACCGTCCCACACCCGGGAAATAGGAAAATAACTGCAAATCTCCTGTTGTACACGGTTCACATTGCGGTTCGAAGAAAAGAAACCAATTTGTCGCATGTCTCACTACTGCTGGGACACCATCCCAAATGGAAAAAAATACTGGAAAATCATAAAAAAAAGTTTTCAATCCCTTAATGTTGACACACTACTTTGCAGTACGAAAAACAAAAGTTAAACAATGGCCACATGTCGTTAGGCTGTACATATACTACAAGAGAGCTCCCCAAAGAAAGTGGGTAATCCTCGAAGGAATGAAGACGGAGAATGGCGAGAAAACGCACACAATGGCATGTAACATTTCCAGGCACAGCACATCTGGAAGGGATTCCACTGAGAAGCGCACAACCTCCGCACATGCAGATCGACGGTATGAAGTACAGCGATATCCAGCATCTTCACTCGCACCTTTCCTAAAGGACACTATGTGGTGCTGATAGGGGCTCACACAAACACCGGTATACTCAGAGACGTTGTTGAAAATGTCCGCCATTGACTTCAAGACAAAGATGGCATCGGCGAAGCACTGATTGTCTGGTACGTGCAAATACCTCTGGCATGTCACCAATTGTCCCAGCAGCGGCACTAACACGAGCAACGAGATCCTTAGCACTTTCCACAGGGGTTTCATACACGAGCCTTTTCATTTCTCCCCACACAAAGAAATCCAGTGGTGTGAGGTCGGGGGAACGAGGTGGCCACGGTAAAGGTCCACCCCTGCCAATCCAACGATCGCCGAAAATATCGTTGAGTAAGGCTCTGGCTCCCCGGTCGAAATGTGCGGGGGCGCCGTCGTGTTGAAACCAGATACGTTGTCTACCTGCCAGTGGCACGTTTTCCAAAAGTTCAGGTAATACGTCATGTAGAAACACCCGATAATTCCCACCACACAAAGTAGATGGCAAAATGTACGGGCCTATCAAGTGGTCACCTACTACGCCACACCACACATTCACTGCAAACCTATGTTGATGATGGCGCACAATGATTGCATGCGGATTGTCCATATCCCAGACGTGGCTGTTGTGGCTATTGAACATGCCGTCCCTGGTGAACATTGCCTCATCGGTCCACAAAACTATTGTTGGGAACTCTGGAATGGAAAGAGTTTGTTGCACGTACCATTGGCAGAAATCCATGCGTAGGGGAAAGTCCGTGGGCAGTATGTGGTGCACCTTATGCAATTTGTATGGGTGCAATCCCTCCTCTCGAAGAACGCGGAACACATTGCTATGGTGGGTTTGTTGAGTACGAGCAATGACACGTGTGCTGGTGTCAGGACGGTCTCGTATCGCGTCCAACACGTCCTCTTCAAATTGCACAGTGCGCACAGTGCGGGGTCTTCCACAATCCCACCTACGGGGTAGTAGAGATCCAGTTTCACGCAGTCGAGCATCAAGTCTTTGAAAGAGTGCATGTGCTGGTAATCGCCTATTGGGAAAACGTTCGTGATACAAACGACGTGCTTCACGGCTGTTTCGGTTTGCCTCTCCATAAACGAGATGCATATCAGCAAGCTCGTGGGTAGAGTACTCCACCATTGTCTTGTTCGAGAACTGCCCAGAAACAGGGGCACTTTCCCTCCGAGTGACGGATCACAACTACCGTGATTAGCACCCACGTAATGTCACACAGGTGTCCACGCAGTTGTTGCAAACTGAGAAAGAACACGGGAATACGTACTCTACGTACAGTATTCCTTAGCGCAATTCAACCATACACACACGCCAGACTAAACTCCACGCTGCGAGACGCAGAACAAGACAGGAAAAACAACGGTCGACTACAGTCTCTACGTAGTATCCACCAACACTAATACGTAACAGGTGACCTACACTCACAGCGCCTCTAGTGGAGCTTTCTGTACCAATTAGCTGAAATCAATCTGAGCGTAATTTGACGGCATAGCGTCATTTTCGAGTGAATTTCCTATTTCCCGAGTGTGGGACGGTGTCCCAGCAGTAGTGGGACATGTGGACATACGTCGTCATTTTTTACTGCCTACATTCCGATCTCAACATTATGTAGAAAATAGTAGTAAATTTCCTATATTTTCCATCGGGATTCCCCACTTTCTTTGAGAGTCACCTTGTGCAATTTACACTGGGCCTCAATTGCTGCACCATTGTATTCGTCAGGCACGATTTTGTTTGTATTATTTTATTCCGACATTGATATCTTTCTTCCTTCTTGAGTTATTGTACTTTACGCATGGTGTGAGGCGATTTTCGCACGCCTGTCACTCGCAAACGGTGCCGATTTCGACATTTTTTCACATGACATTTTTTCCTCGTTTTTACTTGTCGAACCACCTCCCAAGCGTTGTAACAGGTATTTTGCAACACCCTGTATACCATTTAAATTGAATTAGAATTTTTGGATACATTCGAATATTGCTATTATGTTTGTGTGTGTCTGTGGGTGGGTGGTGAGAGGCAGGTTATACGTAAGGTTGAAATAGAGAAAAACATCTGCTTGAATTTTTGGAAAGTTCGCGTTGAAACCCGGGAATTGTACTTGAATTTTATCATGTCCCTGGTGTGGCCACCCTGTGTATGTTATAATTGTAAGTAATTGTCACTTTTCAGCATCAAAACCATAGGGTGCATTATACATGTATAAATACGGTGTACCTGATTTTACCATTTTAATTAACTTTCAATAATATGTTGTTTTTTGTTTTTTTCATAAAACGCATAATTGAGATTTCACTGTAAATGACAGCAAGTAGTACAGGGCATATTGAAAGAATCCTATATAATTCCTTCAATCACTGTATGATCTTGTGAAAGTGATGGTTGATGCATTGGTGAAATTAGCAATTAATGAAATGCTTCCGGAAATAGTATGTGTTGTTAGCCGCTAAGATGCAGATGCATTATTCAAGGTGTCTGTTAAGATGTTCAATTTATCATACAAATATGCCTTCATTTACCATGTTGTAATAGTGCTCATTTTGTTTTTCAGGTTCAGTTTTGGCAATTGCATGTTCTTACATGTATGAACATGAAGTACCATTGGAAAATTTTCCCGAAGACAACATATACATCCGCTATGTCACAGATCAAGAAACTAAACCTAAGTAATTTTGTTATTTTTCTTCTTTCTTTTTCTTATAGTCATAAGTTAAAGGCAAATATATCTCAAACAGGACATCTGAAGACTTTATGTGAGTGAAGAAGTTAATATGTGCTTTGTGCCAGAGGCAAAAAAAAAAAAAACTATATGTAATGAAGTGAAAATACTATATTATTTTTTTTTAACATTTTGTAATTTAACTGCCATTATATTGGCGATACAACCTTTCCTTTTAACCACAACACCTCGTCGTTGTGAGGTCTTGGGGGTAACATGTGGAGTTTCCAATGGAAGTGATGTGTGTGTGGTAAAGTCATCTTATGAAGTAGCAAATCAAAGTAAATTTATTTTTGTTGTAATAATCGCATCAGCTGCTAATGGTAAGTTTTGCACAACTCTGGTTTGATCTTATTACAGAAAAGTTACCTTTAGAATTTTGCATCCTTTTTAAATTCTTCACTTTTGATTGTTCAGTTAACCCACAGGTCTTTTAATTTTATAAGAGAAACATATGTATACGTCCATTTTACTATATTAGCGCCAAACTCCTTTATCTTCAATTGTCCTGTTCTATAACGTGCTTCTTTCAGCTTTCACAATTCTGTAACTTTCTCCTATATTAGGGAACAATTCACAGTTTGGTAAGCTGTCATAATCATGTATCATCTGTCTGTCAGTTCCTAAAATATGGATATTATTTTCTCAAAACATCTGTTTTTTACCACCATGATGGCATGGGGTAACATCACCTTGTAATTAAGTGGAGGCACAATTCACAATGGTTTGGATTCCACTTTAAGCTGTGGGTCGAATCTCAATTAGCCTATCTGTACATAAAGTGGACTCAAAACACACTTAAGTTTAAGTTTTATTTGTTTTTTTATTGCTATTATGTTCCTTTTATAATATCTTTTGAAAGATATATACATACACACACTGTCCCCCTATTCACAAAGTCAGGAACTAATGCTACTAAGAACAAAATTGTATCAGATACATGTTTGAGAGGGCTCATACAAACACCCTTTGGGATTGAGTTCACTGTCACATTCTTCTGAATGGTCTCCACATCATCAGAAAGCTCTCCTTTCAGTGCTGTCTTCAACTTGGGGAATAGGGAAAGTCACCTGGTGGCAAATCCAGTGAATGGCAAGAAATTGCAACACAATGAGCAAAGAATGCTCTGGATCATTGTCATGCAGGAGAAATCAATCTCCTGATTGGTACATTTCTGGCACAAACTGACAAATTATTTTCAAAAGGCAATGAAGTATAACTGTAGAATAGCCCAGTCACAATCTGTACAGGGGTGCACGCATTTACAATTGATCAGTCCCCCTGAATTGAACAATATGATGAGCATTGTTTTCCGTTTTGATTTTGTGGCCTCACTTTTATCAGTCTTTCCTCTCCTGAGTCTTTTCATTGAGCTATTTGATGTTTGTTTGGTGGATGGGTCATACTGCAAACATCATGACTCTTCACCAGTGGCACTGTTCTCTAAGAAATTCAGCTAGCCATTAACTCATTCAAAAGATTTCACGGTACTTCCGAACATTCCTTTTGTTCTGGTTTAATGACTGTGGAATGAACTTGCCATACAGGTTTTGTTTGCCAAAGACATACTAATCACAACAATGCCGAGCTCTTCTGATAACATTTGGATACTCAGTCAAGAGCTGGTGGACAGCGCAGCTGAACACACACTACATTCTCTCAGTTGTACTTGTGGAGGGTCACCCTTTTCTTGATTCAGCTACAAGTGACCCATGACCATATTTACACTTGAACACCTTGCTGCAGTATAATAGTGCTTTCCATGCATGATTTCCTTTATCGAATATGTCTCTGGTGCCCTTTTTCTACATATAAACAAATTTTGATTGCAGTTCTTTTGTTCCATCATGACACTTGTGATAAAGAAAACACTCACATTTTCCACCGTCACTGCTTGCTGCTGAATGAGTCCTGTGTGATGAAATTTTCATGGGAAGGATACCATCACATATACATCTACAGAATCTATACTCCCAGAATTTTTTGAAATCACTGTGTATAATTTTTTCTTGCCAAGCAGTATGACAATACACAGTGCTTTTTTTCTGCTAGTACGCAACATTATGCCATACTGGCACCATTTTATAGCTGAGAATAAACCAATAATATTTTATTCTAACAAAAGAAATGTGTGTGTATGTAACTACGTGGACTCACAATCATTTATGAACATACCACAATATTTTGAGTAATTCTTATGTTGAACACAGTAACAAACCAACGCAATAACAATATCTAACTGCCACCAGGGGTCCTGGCTTCGAATCCCGGTATGGTCATGGGTGTTCTTTGTGAGTGTTGCTTCATCATATCATCACTCATCTTCATCACCACGATTAGCTAAAAGAAGCAAAAAGAAACTGATGGAAAGAATCAAATCATTCAATAACAAACTAACTTGAAGAGTACCAGAACTTTTTCTTCCCAGAAAAAAAGCACTGGATGTATGTGTGTGTATATATATATATATATATATATATATATATATATATATATATATATATATATATATATATATATATATATATATATATATATACTATGTATGTTCAGAAAATGAAAAAAAGTTCTCTTTTAAGCATTTTTCTCAGGTTTGATCCTCTGTGGAGGTACATAGCACACTTTATGCTGTACATGTGTAGAATATGCATGTTTATTAACTTTTATTGAAAATTGTGTGCTGACCTTTTTGTCAATTATGAGCTCTGATAAATATGTTTTTTGATACAAGCAGCTGTTGAAAGCCCGAACACATGTGACAACCTCAAAAGCATGCCTGAAAACCTTAGTATTTTATGTGAGGACCTCCCCAAGGGCATAGTGGTAAAATTGTAGCATTGTAATGAAGAAGTTCCAGGTTCGGTTCCTGGTAGACATTGTGGTTCGGGTCTCAATTCAAACTTTAGGTCCACTCCTGAATAAGCTGTCTGTTCATAAAGTGGACTTGAAACAAAGTCTCAAACTACTTTTGTGTGAAAATTGAATCGTCTGTCTTCATGCCTAAGAGCAAACTCAATTTGGAGAGTAGAAGAAAACATAATCTGGATGGTGCTTCCTGCAGCCTGCATATTTATTCCAGAAAAAAAAGAATAAGGTTGTTTTTGTTCTGTGGTGTATTTGTATTATTATTGAGTGTGAACTAAAATCTTCTCAAGGTTTATGTGGTGTGTGTTTCTTAAAGGCTGATAACGAAAAGTTTGTTTTGTAATTTGTGGAAGTTAAGCCTTCATAATATACAAGGTGTGGCTATAAAGAATGGGACTGATGGTATAAATTCCCTTACTGACAAAGCTGCATATGGGTCTGTCACTGTTGGAAGCAGTGTTGGCACTCTGCAACTGTCTCCTTGTGCACAACTCTGTTGTTTTTGCCTTCACTGCTGCTTCCATGGACTGGAAAATGGATTCCCTTGAAGGCAGTTTTCACTTTCTGTTCAGACGGGGTTAAAACTGGCAAGTATGGGGGATGCTCGAACACTAGAATGCGCACAGAAAGGGCATTGATTGATGCAGCATCTAGGTGTAGGTGTTGTTCTTACAGAGATTCAGCAGCAAGTTGTGGTGCTTTATGATCTGTTCAAGGACGTCAGAGTAGATGTCTTTCGGATTGTCCTGTAGCTACTGTGTGAGAGAATTCTGGGGACCAATTTTGCACACTTTACGTATGTTCAGTTATTCATGCAAAATTTGTCTCTCAGTTTCTTTATCAGCGGAAACAGTTGCTGGTCGTTACAGATGCATTTCACCAATTTGCTGGATGTATTTCACAGCTTCCTTCTCCTCCTTAAACCTTCTGTGTCATTCCAAGATGAGTGTATATGACTTGGTATTGTCCCCATACAACATCCATAGTAATGGAAGACACTCTGTTGGCATTTTGTTCAATTTCACACTCTGCTCAATCTTTACACTCGGCATGATGCTGCCACCATCACTATGCAGTAACTATTAGAGCGTAACAACAGCTCCTCGTCATACTTCAAAGTCAACACCTTTTACCTCTCACCCCTCCTTCCCTACTAACATCACCAGCAGACGACCAGTTCCGTTATTTCATAGCCACGCCTTGTATTTTGTTATGCGAGATGATGTGAAGTTTTCCATCCTGAATTTATTGGAACACTGAAATTGAGAAATGTGACTTTCCCACATGGTCAAATGAAATAGCCCTTGAATTGTTATTAATTTTAGTACTAATGTCCTGGGTAGTAGGACTTTTCGTTACTTTTGACAAGTAATTAATGCAAACAAATTAAAGTGGTTTCAAGCAATAATGTGTAAGACAGTATTCTTATTGATTTCTACTATGGATTAACCTAATAAATTCTGTGATAGTGATTGAGAGCATGTAATGAATTTGTGTTCCATTAAAGATGTATGAAGTCTGACAAACAAAATAAAGGAGGACCAATGCTGCACACAGCTCTATATGCTGGTGTTTATTTAGAAGACCATCATGTTCTCCCTTGTAGGTGAAAATGATTTGAAGACCATGTGATACTCATTGATCTTGGTATTTAGAATTTAAATAGACAAAAGAATCCAATGTTCTTTTGAATATTTTTGGTATATCCTAAACTGTATAGAACACACATGAGAAGTTTGAGGAAATGTTTAGGAGGAGATTCATATCAATGGAAGCTAAGTTATCAGTATGTATGAGGGGCATACTGAAAGTAATGATGAACAATTTTTCATGAACCAATTTTTGGTTTTATTAAAGAAAAACATAGTACATCATAAAAAAAATATAGTACATGATAAAAAAAACATAGTACATCATAATCTACAAACTTTTCTTTACTTTTCATCAAAGTCTCCATTTTCTTGCATGCATTTTTTCCACCTTTCTGGAAGCTTGAAAATACCCTTACGGTAGAACTCCGTTTCAGCTACTCGCAGACACTGACACACTGCTTTCTGTATGTCCTCTGTCATGTGGTATTGTTGGCCTCGTAACTGTTCCTTCACAAAACTAAACAGATGAGAGTCTGAGGGTGCAATGTCCGGACTGTAAGGAGGCAGAACTTCTCAACCCATTTTCTCAATTTCTTCCTTGGTGTACTTAGCAGAATGCGGGCATGCATTATCGTGTTGAAGGATGATTTTCTTTCCAAGACGTTTATCCTGCAATGCACGATGGAGCTTGTGAAGTGGTTGGATATAATGGCAAGCATTTACGGTTACCCCAGGTTCAAGAAATTCAACCTGAATGCATCCCATAACTTTACCAGTAGACGGCACTGTCTTTGCTTTCTTTTTTGCCAGTGAAGTGGAATGATGCCATTCCATGCTTTGTTTCCTGTTAATAATGATGGAACCAGCTTTCATCATCGGTCACAATATTCAATAAAAAATCATTGCCTTCGTTGCAATATCTCTGAAGAAGTTCTTGGGTTTTTTTCGCTGCACTTTGTGGTCTGCCGTCAATAAACGTGGAACAACAATTTTTTTCATAGCGTAACCTTGCAGTAATTTCCTGCACTGCACTGTGTCCTATCTCAAGTATTGCTGCAATTGTATCCACAGTGACCCGTCTGTCTTCTTCAATGACGCTTCAACTCTTTCCATGTTGTGTTCCGTGGAGGCAGTTCGTGGGTGACCGCTCCAAGGTAAAAAAAAACTGCCCGAGCTTATGTGATCGAAGCACAATACCTCGACACTTTCAGTAAAGTCTATTTTGTGATGATTTACTTCATTTGCATGTATTGATAGATTCTGATTTTTTAAATTAAATTGTTCCTCTTTACTTTCAGTATGCTAACTCCTGTAATTTTAAAAGTATTGAGCTGAAATTTTTTTTTTGCAGGTAGAGACTAGGGATGACCAGATCTGGATATTTTACTATCCGGACTCTGGATAGTAAAACCTGAGAATCTGGATTTCAGAGGGAATCCAAATTTCTGATTTCTTTATGTCTGTACAAGCACTAACTGTTATCTTCATGAGCCGCCACTTAGAGCATTTGAGTGGAGAAAATTGTGAATACACTCCTGTACATACGTATGAGTAATATTTTGAAGAGTTTTGGACAATATTGTCCTGTGCCTGGAGATTACACAAGCTCTTGCAGAAAGATGGAGAGGTGGTCTCGATACGGTATGAGGGATTGATGATTTCCATTAGATTATTTTCCGTCATTTTTACACACCTCTCTATAGCACTCTTCGAACTTCATTGTAGCATGACATTAAACTACGAGGGGATATCATAAAGTAATTGAGTAAATTTTTTACAGCCAAACGGAAATGTATTCACAAAAACTGAAATATACATTTGGAAGTACATGTATTATGCCACCTTTGCCACCATCTGGCAGGTGTGTGCACCTCGTGCACGCTGAGAGGCAGTTGTTTCAAAATGGCAGCTATGCTTGAGACATTAGACACAGTTGAGCTGCAGAGTGTGATTTGGTTTCTGTGGTCAAAGGGACAGAAACCACCTGAAATCTATCGTGAGTTGTGTGCAGTGTATGGTGACACATGCATGACATTCACAAATGTCTGTAACTGGTGTGCAAAGTTCAATGCAGGGCATGTAAATGTCTTCGATGAACCCCATTTAATGTGCAATGGGCATTTCATATGGCAGTGCATACACCATCATCCATGAAGAACTTGGGTATCACAAAGTGTCAGCGAGATGGATCCCCAGACAGCTCACACCACAGCATATGGAGGAACGTATGGGATACAGTCTTGAGCATTTGCTTCGGTAGTATAGGGCTGGAAACACATTCCTCGACCGCATTGCTACCGGGGATGAATTGCTGGTTTTTCATTACACCCCTGAACGAAAGTGGAAAAATATAAACTTGCCCCCACCCAAAAAAATCAGGTAAGGTTTTGTTTTCTGGGACAGCTATGGTGTCATTGTTGCTGATTTTGTGATAAAAGGAACAACTGTAAATGCTGCTGCATATTGTGCCACACTGGATGGTCTACGAGCTGCTCTGCACGATAAACGTCCAACGAAATCTCTGGAGGAAATCATCATTCTCCATGACAATGCTCGTCCCCATGTGGCTGCATCGGTGACGCAAAAAGCCAATTCCTGATTTTGGGAAATCCTCAAGTACCCAGCATACAGTCCAGACCTGACCCCATCAGACTTTCACCTGTTCGCTCCACTGAAAAAAACAACTTGCCGGCAAACACTTCAGCTGCAACACGGAAGTTGTGACAGCTGTGCATCATTGGTACGCATCCAGCCGAACGATTTCTATTGCATGGGCATCGAGAAATTGGGGTCAAAGTGGGACAAATGTGTATGGATGAACCTTCAAAATGTATATTTCAGTTTTTGTGAATACATTTCCGTTTGACTAAAGAATTTACTCAATTACTTTTTAATTTCTGCTCGTATGTTCAAGTAAATAATTTGGTCTTCAAAGATGTACAAAGCAAGTACAAAATGCTTTATACAACATTTAATGGCATAAACTTAAGTAAAAATTAAAAAAAATCCTAGTAAAGTGTAGTGTCACAATTATACACGTGCTGCAGTGCTTGATGATGAAATTCCTTTGCAAACAAGAGTTATAATTGAGGGGCTTAGTGGAAAAACAGTTTATCCCACATAAGCATGTTTTCAAAAAAAGAAGGTTTTGCATTTGAAGGCACCAACACTTTAATATGCAAGAGAGTTACACAATTCTAACACTACAATATAAAGGAATGTCTGTGATATTGCACTGCAAATCAACACACACTTACATCAATTCCTTTGTGAGGAAGTTCATATGATTGTATGACTCGGTGTCACTGCCATCAATATCTTCGATAACACCACATACTTGACTTGCTTCCCCTGTGTTCCACTTCAGAGTTGTGTAAAACTGGTGGTAAAGGGGTGGAATGTACTGCAACGTTGTCATGATATTATCATATTTAGCCTTCTGGATAGCCCTTCCTTCTGGATACTTGCATTTCAACACCACTTGCCCTAATGATGGTGACCGCCCTCTTCCTCGTTGGAAACTCACATTACTCCACGGCTCACATTCGAAGTATGTGGCTGCCTTTCGTGAAACGCATGCACGTTGCTTGTCTTATGTTGAAGATTTGTCCATCTTCTGTTTTTTTTCGTATTGTCAGAAGTGACCGTAAGGTTGACATTGCCTTCATGTCCTGGGTGTTCATTTCCATTACTGTAAAGAGATTCTTTTTCCTTGCCTTCCTTATTAGCGTTATCCATTGTGAGGGTGTATAATGACATTGAAATCTGCATCACATGGTAGGAAAGTGTGGCCCGGGACCAAAAACCTATGCTCCATTGTTTTGAGATCGGTAATGTCCAGCAAGTACATCCACAGGGCCATTATTACTGAGTTCTTATTTTGTCAAATGCAAGAATCACTATATACTAGACCTGCTGTGAATATCTTCCGGTAGGTTTGTCATCACTCTGAGGATACAGCTTCCAATTGCTTCACTACCACGAGATGCGACAGATTCTGGCCAGATGCACATATCCGCAGAATAGTGATGACAGAAATGGATTCCAAACCAGTGTGTCCACAACTGCCGCAGGTAGAAAACAGTCTCCGTGCTGATCATGGGCTTGGAAGTGCTTGTTAGAGATCCATGGCGATAACTATTGTGTTGCTGTCAACATCTTGGCACTCCTTTTTTGCGTTCCTCAAAGACTGATATGCAGCTTCGGCTTTACGAAGATGCAACTTGTATTCGAGTGGCTTAGGTTCTACATGCTGCATCGAATCACATGTTTGCATGTATCGGTGCATGACATTTTAAATGCAATGTTGAACTCATAGTTGAATACATGTTGATATTTGTGTAACTTCACTGGAGTAATAGTCTTTTGTTTGCACTCTTCCGCATACAAACAATACATCTGCTGCAGGGACTGCACTGCAACTACATACGAGCGTTCTGGGTTGGAAGTCCTACTGTAGTGCGAAGGGTATCTTGGGAAAGACATGATGTGATTCCTGACAATATTCAATTCTTCCTGCGCAATAGCATGTGGCCTGTTGTAATGTCTACCTCTACCATCTTCTAGTGGTGAATGCAATTTGTTTCCAGACGAATCTTTCTTCCTTGCTTCTGTTTCGCCACGAGCGGTATGCAATCTATGCTAAGTGATGCCATGCACATTGCAAAATGCTCGTTTACATACATTGACTTCCTTTCCGGAAGGCAGACACAGATCATAATGGAAAGTATTAGCACGTCGGGAAACATTTGGAATTTTCCTGTCTGTCCGGTAAACGCATTCCCATGCTGACCTGCAGATCAGACCAAAACATTTTGTTTGTTAAAGTCGCCCATGTTATAAAAGGAAAGGAAAATGTTATCTTTTGACTCAGAGTCTATGTCCATGTACTGGCACCATTCACTTCTGCAACACACCACATCAATATGTGCTTTGTTTGGTACTTCTTTGCCTGTACGTCCAACGTACGTTTTACCTGTGTTCCTCTTGCGCTTACGTTCATTGTCTTTCCAATTTTCTTCGTTTCTCTGTCGTTTCTGTGGTTTTACAGGTGAGCACACGAGACTGGAACAACTTGCACAGCTGCCATGTTTACTTTCAACAGTAAAATACAAGAGTGACCACGATTGGATGATTACCTGGCTTGTAGCCAGTGGCAGACCGCAACACATTTTACATGCTTCATTGCAATAAGAAGCAAAGGGGATAGGTCATTTTTCCTCTCAACTTGTCGGAAAAACAATTGTGTTGTTTCATTAATGTGGGTGTACAACCCATGTGGTATGCAAATGAACTGTGAAAGTTTGTCAGGAGATGGATTAATGGTGCACAATTCCAAATTTGTTGTTATCACGTTTTTGAAAATTTTGTGGGATATGCCGTTTTTCCACTAAGCTCCTCAATTATATGCTGTATTATGATGGATTTTTTGGCATATATCTGAGTTACTGACAAATCATTGAAATTGTTCTATACAGTTCATAGCAAAGCAGCAGAGGTAAGAATGGAAATTGTTTACATTGCAATGGAATACAATATTATTAACTTTGCATTCCAAATAATGTTTTTTATGGAGTTTCATTTTCAAGGGAGAAAGTTGTTAACAGCAGTTTCAGTTCCACCCCCCAATGCACCACAAGTAAAATAGGTGGAGTCCTGAGTGAAAATTCATTGAGAATACTGTAACATTTATAAGCTGTCAAAACACCAAAGGGGTAGACGCCCTGCTGTCAGCAAGTCCTCGCCTCAAATAGACAAGGAAAAATGTTAATTAAATCAACTTTCCAGTTTTAATGAGAGTGAATGCCCAGAAAAACATATTCCCTTGTTCCTCTGATTCCTAGATTTTTAGTATATTTTTACTAGCATTGTCGCTATAAAAAGAAGAAATCTTGATTTTTTCAGAATAATACATGAACCAAATTAAAATCTGTGGTGAAATAGTTCTTAAGGCAGACACCGTAAAGCAACTGCAAATTCAAGTAAACTTACCATTTCAGACTAAACTTTATTTTGGTTTACTTTGTTCAAGACTGTGTTCACATTTAATTGACATATTCTGTGGCGATCAGTTTTATGATCGATCCAGGTAGGCCTTCCAAAATATCAGAGTTGATTCAGCACCATTAGGAAATCATAGTGGATTCCCCACTAGAAAGCTAGGTAACAGCTGTAATGGGACTCGATACATTGGCCATGTCTTGTACAATGAAAATGTGCTTGACAGACTTTGATTTTCACAGAGGAAAATAGCACTTCTCAGATATAAGCTCCAATTTGTTGTGATTTGTACAGGGCTCAAAGCAAATAATAATGAAAAATGGCTGTTTTCAGTTAATGTGTTTTGTTATAATACACATAAACATAGCTAGAGAGCACATTACTTTTAGTTTCAGTAGTTCCACAGAAATGAATTGAATCAAAGGAGTGCATTCATAGAGCCATAGGTGGAGATTTCTACTCCAGACAATATGGCTGAGAATTTGTGGCACCAAATCTTAACCAACTCTCTCGACTTGAATTGCTCTGATACAGTGACAGCTGACCATGAAAGCGCATTAAGAGCTGCTCTGCTAACAAATTGTACCTGAAAACATGTGAAAATATTATTATAAGTCTCTTCCCTCCGGAAAGAGGATTGCCTTCGAAATCCAGATAGTAAAATTTCCAAATCCAGAATTTAACCTTTAGCATCCAGATGGTCGAAATTTCGACCCATTCAGGACATATGGTCGATATTTCAACCAACAGCGCGAGGCAGCAATTAATGCGCCATTTCTTGAAAACTGCTCATCATAATTCAGTTCTGTCTTTCTTTGATCTTTAGTATACGTATGAAGGTATGACATACTCTAATTACAAATCAAATTATCTATTTCTACTACTATTAACAAGCAAAGTTTGAAAAAGTCCTTATTTTCCCTTCGTTACTGTCATATTATTATAGAATAAATTTGAAGGGCTCGGGTGTAAACCATGGTAAGTGACAAAATGCAGGTTTCGAGATATTGAAATTTGATGTTTCAAAAAAATCTGATTTACAAATTAATATAAATTTCTAAATTATTTACAGCAAATATGATTCACTTGTATGTTTACTATCATACAAACATGATATTTCATCCAAATTACTTTTTTCAGTGGTGCTACATGCGATTTGTTTGAGGGTTGTTCAAGGAATTGTTGTAGTTACTATGCTTTACATGCAACGATATTATCAAAGTGAGTGATGAGATACCGGTTTATTGAAGCTAACTTGTGATGTCAGTTAAATAATAATATTTTAACATTGGGCTTTTTAGAGCAATCATAACAATTTGTAACACAAAAGTGAAAGCCTTTAATAATAATAATTTTATTCAATAAACAATAACCTGAGCTACTTGTTGTAACAAGTTTTTGCTTTCCTATGTCTTTGACTGAAATGAACACCATTAGAAAAGTAGATTTCATCGTTTTATTACGTTAGTATTTTAAAAAATAAGTTCTGAATGCTTGTGATTAAAAATAACTTCCTTATATCTATATGGAGATCAATATTTGTAAAAAAATGTTTATATATAAACGGTTTTCCAGCTTCACATATCTACTTCACACACACAGAGGCTCTATTTATTACCTCAGCATGCCAAGCAGAATGCGATTCACAAGCCTCTCTTGATACAAAGCTGTGTTACGTAGCCTATCCAAATTGCATACAATGGCAATATTAGATTTTTGTGATACAATAAGCATTTTATACATAAAATAGGGATGGCCTCTTTTTTTCAAAAAATTAAAAATATAAAAATCATTTTTCGAAAATGAAAAGTTCAAGTACGAATAGTCTTCTAAAAACAAAAAAGCGAAAAACTATTTCTTTTCAAAAACAATTTTTTTTTCGAAAAACGAATTTTCTTACGAAAAACGATTTATTTTAAAAAAAACTATTTTTTTCGAAAAACTATTTTTTTTCTTCGAAAAACCGAAAAACTAAAAATCGAAAATTTTCATTTTCGAAAATCGAAAAGCAATTGTTTCGAAAGGCCATCCGTAGTTTAAATCTCTATCTTCAAGATAACAATTACTGGCCTCCGTGGCAGAGTGCTTAGGAAATCGCACTACGACACTAGGGGTCCCAGGTTCGAATCCCAGCCTGGGCATGGATGTTTTTGAGTGCTTATTCGTCAATTTCATTGCCCAACCCTGTGGCCGAGTGGTTAGCACATCGCGCTGCGACGCCAAGGGTCCCGGGTTCGAATCCTGGTCGGGCTTAGTTGTTTGTGAATGTCCATTCATCAATTTCATCATTTCATCACTCATCCCCATCTTCGCAAATTAGCCAAGAGGCACAAAACGCGAAGTAAAATCAACTAAATCAAATCAAATCAAAAAAATCAAATCGTCAATTTCATTATATCATCACTCATCTCCATCTTCGCAAATAAGCCAAAAGTGACACACGACACGATGTAAAATAAAACAAATCAATGAAGACACAATTATGACCTTGTAACTTTGTTATATTTTTCTTTAACTTGACATGTTTGTAAAGAATGATTTCAAATGTACACAGGGCTTACGTTTTTAATAGTTTTCACTGATATTTTGCTCTTATGGATTAAAATAGTTATAATTTTGAACCAAGAAGAAGACATATTTGCAATATTAACAATAAAATAATTTGCTTTCATCAAAGTCACACACATCATAAATACGAAAGTTAATTAAATTACAAATACGTTATTAGGTCCACCATAAAAATATTGTTACTTTTAAAATGCGCATTACAGATTTATGAAAGAAATATTTTATAAAAATAATAAACTGTTCCAAATAATTGATATGATTCAGATCAAATTACATATTCCTTAAGTGTAATACATTTTTGACGTTGCTTGTAAGGCATTGTATCTTAAAGCAGCCTTAAATGTGCATACCCAATTAAAAAACAAACTAATTTCTATGTGACTGCAGTAGAAGAAAAGAATGTGCTTCTCTACTAAAGTCGTTTTCACGTTCAGAAGACACAATGTGCTCTTATGGGCAATGCTTTTCTTATGAGAAATACGAGTGCGCTGTTGTGAAATTTCTGGATTTACAAATTTAGCTTAAGTAAAATCGGTACCTGTAGTTTTGCAGGAAATTTTGTAGAGAATACGATGGTGAACACAAAAAAACTGGTAACTTGCTTACATAATTTTAGATAAATTAAAAACTCAAATTTTCTGTGAAAACACAATTTTTACATTGTTTTCATTCTTAACGTTGAAACATGCCGTAAAATTGAAGCATTCATTATTAAAAAAATTGACACTGTTTTTTAATTGTCATAGGTGACGGTGGTACTCAGAATTTATCAATACTTTAAAGCATATTTGCATTAAAAAATATTCAAATAAAGTATGTGGAGATTTTTTATATTCGTGCAGTAGAAAATATCGTCGCTGGCCATTTTTTGTTCTGTAATTCCAAGTAAAAACTTCCAGCGACAAAGTTGTGGAGAAAATAATGAAATTATTTTTTATAACCACTCAAAGGTTCCCAGAAATATTACTTCCATGCATTTGGAGTTTCTTTTTAACCCGAACCACGCGCGAAGTAAGGAGACGTTGTCTGGCCATCTTGAGCTGACTCACCGCAGCATTCCGGCTATCACCACCAAGTTTTCGAGTTGTTATTTTATTTCCATTCATTAAAAATATTAACTTCATGCAGTTTGTTATAATAGAATTGAAATTACTTAAATTTAATAATTGACAATTATTTCCAATGCTGCTGTTGTGAGCAACATTAGTGCTGTCGCAAATACACGTTGTTTTCGTTTACATTACTGTCGACATTAATACTGAAATGAAGATCACCTTTCAGTTTCCAACGTACACATAAATTCATAGACACCATATTAACCTTTGAAAGGCTTTCCAACACGTGACAAAATATGGGGCTTCAAGATAGAAATATTACATGCCTTGCTTGAGTCATTCACGTCTTATCAGTTCACGTGGGCCATAACTCATTTGTTTGTTTGGGTTGCAACTTGAATCTAACCCATGTGCCAGGTTCCCCTTACTTGAGTGAGAGATCTGCTTTGGTCTGTTTAGACTTTTTCCCTCTCTCGAAAAAGTGTTTTCAGTTGTGCGAGCGCTCAGTGATTTTTACTTCATTAAGTGATTTCTGAAGTGTCATATTCGTGCATTACACTCGCGTGTGTAATGATCGCAATGGATCATAGTAAAAAGGGTAACTGTAACGTTCACAGTATAATATTAATATTAATAATTACATATAATTATCATTATATATACAAAATATGTAACACCTTCATTTCCCGGCGACATGAGCTAGCGCTGTATTGGCAACACTGTGCGGTTTCTCCATAAGCGCCGTTGTGTCTTCTGAACGTGAAAACGACAATAGATCATACTTCACATCCAGGTACGAGACTAAAATTTAATTCGAAACTGCCATTATTAGCACTGCTGCATGTAAACAATGGTATCTACAGTAGATACCACGTTTTGCATGAAATAGAATGTATGTGGCCATGCACAGTTTTAGTCGCATTTTTGATTGGCAATCTCTTCATTCTCCTCATTCTTAGTCGGTGGTACATATTCTGGGTCATTATGGGAATCATAGACACTTTCTAACTCATTCTGATCTTTGCTGTTGCCTCAATACTCGCGAACTTTCTGAGACACATTGCAATTCAGTAACAGCCGTTCAGCCACCAATTTTGTTACTTACCATACTTTACATGAAACAACTGGTAGATACCATAACTTTCAACACGTCCAGCTCTGTCATCTGTTGACGAAACGAAACATTTCGAGTACGATTCGACTTCATTTACACTGGACTACACGATGCACATTGTAACTCCAAAATGTCACTTACCATGTTTTACACCCGAGCCCTTCATTTATAAAAGTGGCTAGAACTTGTAAACTACATCATCTTTTTGAAAAAAAATAAATTCTACAAGCAAGGATGAGTAAAAATCAACATATTAAGCAGTGTCCAACAATTAAGGATTCAGGGGGATGTGAGGGCAAAGGTCTAATTGTTGAAATTTGCCCCAACCACGTGTTAGCACATGGCTGCAATTAAAGTGCCATTTCTTGCAAACTCTACACTATATTTCAGTTCTGTTTTCTTTGCTCATTAGTTTACGTCCAAATGTGTCATATACTCGAATTACAAAACAATTCATTCTTTGTTACTATTATTAACAAGCATTTGAAAAAGTTCTTTATTTCTCTTTTATTACTATGGGATAAATTGAATATAAAAGGCTGTAACTTCTCATCCAGTGCATCTTTTTGAACAATTTTAATTCTATATGTAAGAACGAGTAAAAAGCAACAGTTTAAGTAACATCCGACAATTAAGGGTTCAGGGGGGAAGCAAGGGCAAAGGCCCAAGCTCGAAATTTTCCGTAATTGTGCAAAATGTCCGAACCCAGTGTGTTTTTTCTTTTTCTTTCTTAATTTGCATTACATATCCTCGTAGAGTGCTCTTTTGTCGTGCTTCCCTCCAAATTTGGTCCATCTAGCGTCCATAGGACCAACACTAGAAGCAAAATTCCACACATTGTCCTGAAGCTGGCAATACTGCTGCTGCTGATTAATGTTATTACTTTTTACTGAAGCTGTAAGAGTCTGATTTCAAGGAAACGTTGCACAGTTGTAAGAATGTACCACTGCTACACACTACTTTTTTTCCCATTCACTTCGGTCTATTATTGAGGAGGCCACTGGGGTGTGCCATATGTAATTTTTTTTAAAATAAAATTGTCTTTCTTCTTCTTCCTTTAACACTAATTATTGGGAGCCACAGTGTAAATTTTACCTCTGCTATAAACCCTGTCTTCATGAAAGAAATCGAAACTAATTTAATCTGTCCAGGACAATTAGTTCTCAAGTTATGTTTTTTATTTTCTTTCTTTCCGAATTTGAAAAGCACTTGCATGAAAAGGTTATCCTTCAAAATACAGGCATGCAAGAAGTCTTGGGTCTAAAGATTAAATTTTCTGGATTCTAGATATTTTTGGCCATCCCTAGTAGAGACAATGAAGGACTGGTCTGGCATTCCATTTGAACAAAATTAGTGAATGTATTTGAAGACAGTAGACTGAAAGCCAATTTTATGTACATTGAACATGGGTAATTCTACAATTAGGAGACACTTTTGACTCAGAAAAAAAAATGATATTTAAAAGTTAAATATCAGAAAGTAAGTTCCAAAAGTGCCCCAAGATGTCATGAGTAGTTGGAGAGGGATGCACTTGTGCAGGAGTGGAGGAGGAACACGTAGCCATAACCTGGCGCGATCGCACTGGTGAGGGAACTGTGGTATGGGAAACATGGCTGCACGCATACAGTCTCCCACCGAGTGCGAGGTACGTGCGGTAATCAGGTTTCTCCACACTAAGAAGCTGTCAGTGGCAAGATCCACCGGCAGTTGTGTGAAATGTATGGACAGAATGTCATGAGTGCAGGAAGAGTCCAAAGATGGTGCAGAAAATTCACAGCAGGTGAACACCGTAGTGGCCGACCATCCATGGTGATGCCTGAATTGGCGGATAGTGTGCAGCAAGCAATGCTGCAGAACCAGCGGTTCACGATGTCTGAACTCTCTTGTCAGTTTCTGCAGATCTCCCATTCCCTGCTGCACGAGATCGTCACCCAGCGAATGAAGTTTTGCAAGTTGTGTGTAGGATGATTCCAGTCCTTGGTGGCAGAATTCTTTGACACAGTCATACAAAAGCTGGTGCTGCATTACGGCAAATGCCTCAACAAGGATGGTGCATATGTTGAAAAGTAGGTTATGTATCACTAATTCCAGAGTAATAAAATCATTGTCTTCTGATGTTAGTCTTTCATTTTACAGTCCATCGGAACTTACTTTCTGGATGCGCCTCGTGTGTGTTTATATGACATGCTAATGACAAACCAGTCATCTTTGATTTTTCTCTTTAGGATGTTGGGTTTGGATCTGATTTCAAATCATTCAACAAGTAAATTATAAAGTAGTTATGAATCTGCTGAATTATACTTAGTCCATGCTAGTGAAAACAAATTAATATTCTGACCTAGTTTTCAGAAGAAAAGTGTTTGTAATCAAATCAGTCAAACAATATTCCTCCATAGCACATGGTCAAAAATTATATCCCTGCCTTCAAACTCGAATTAAAATTTTGGCATGCTGAATAAGATAGGACCTAGGGGAAAAGTTTATTAGCATCCCCATTCTGTTGTCACTCATCACTTTTTCTTTTCATGTATTATGAATAAAAGGTAACATACATACATACATATACATATATATATATATATTTACTTCATAAATAATTGTAACGTTTGGGAAAGCATTGCACTTAAACTTTAATATGCCATGTCAGGGACATCCATGCTAATGACAAATTGCATGGATATAATTTGTTTATCTCTTATTTTTGAACATTTTTTTTCATTTAGTATTTTTAGTATTACTTCACAAGCTTAGTGGCTATTGTCTCACAGCTGGGACTTTAAATTGTCCCATAATCGTAGAATCACCCTTATGCTCCAAATTGTTCAAATTGAGACTCAATAAGCTGAAAGCTTTGTAACAGTCTATACCTTATTCAATTGGATCGCTGCACTAGAACCTGGAGGATTTATACTTGCTGAGGATTTATATCATAAACTGTCACCACTAATATACATATTGTTGTCAGAACTGGGAGATATGTTGCACATGCATAGTGTGATTGATAATCGAGGGCAGTAGAACAATATTAGCCATATACGTACTTGGTCCTGTTACCACTTTTAAAATATACTTGCATCAGTATACCTGCATGGTTGACGTATTGATGATCCATCTGCTAAAGACTAATTTAAGTGCTCACCAAAGCTACATCAGGAGTGCAGGGCAGAGTGGGAGACTATCTGTAAAAGTGAGAGACAGACATACACACCCCGAAAGAGAGAGAGAGAGTGGTTCGTCACCTTCACCGTATAATTCCATGAACTTGGACAATATGGTCAAGGAAAGCCATGCCATGCCATCCTCCAGGAGCCTTCTCTAAATGCATGTAATGATCAAATGCACTCCCTCTGGTAGTGGAGAGTTCCATGCAAATCTCCCAACCATCTCTCCCATGCAAGTTTTTGGCAGCACAGTTAAGCAGAGAATCCAACCCAACAGCACATCACCAGTGCTGCTCCCAAACAGAAGAAATGCCGACCTTTGCCACACAATTGCAAAGAATGACTCAATACGATTCAACTTGCATCTCTGACACTGAAGGCAGTGAACGTTCTAAGTTAATAGCTTCAAATTGAGTGAAACAGACAACACAGGCCGACCTCCATGGCAGAGTGGTTAGTACAGTGTGCTACGTCAGGGATCCCAGGTTGTATCCTGACCTGGGCATTCTTTGCGAGTGTCCCTTCAATTTCATCATATTACTCATTCTCGTCTATGCAATTAGCCAAAAGTTGCAGAAAAGCCAGGTAAACTAAATCAATGAAACGGTAAAAAGCAACATGGGTGTAGTGGTTTTTATGTAATGTTTATCAATATTTGAACTCTTCAACTTTGGGTAACTCCTCTCCTGCTTCGTCAAGAAGAGGAAAAGAAGAATAAGAATTTACATTACATTAGATACTTGCATGAAGAAGGTTAAAAAGTAATTAGCACAGGACCTCTCCTACATGCCTTTCTACTGACTTATGGAACCAAGTGTGTCATTCATTTTCCACTTGCATTTCCTGTTCACCACTTTGAGCAGTTGAAGATTTATCCCACATGGATATATTCTGTCCTCACTGTTCTTTACAAAGAAACTTTACTGTTTTGTGAATAGAGCTTTTTTATTGTTACACATTTGTATTTTTTATTTTTGCACCTCTTTTGTGCCATGTTTTAATCTATTATGTGATTAACTTTTGCAAATTTTCCTTCACCTATCCTTATGCAACTTTTATACCCTTCTGTTTTTGTGTTTACTTTTTTTGTGTGTGTGTTTATAAACAGATTTGGTTACACATCGTGCCACGATGCCAGGGGATCCGGATTTGAATCCTGTCCTGGGCATGGATGTTTGTGAATGTTCATTTATCAATTTCATCATTCATCCCCATCTTCGCAATTAGCCAAAAGTGGCACAAAAGCAAAGTAAAATATAGCAAATCAATCAAGCAAGCAAAGAGCACCAATGCTAATCTAGCACAATTCAGCTTCCATTGATTATAGAGAGCTGGCAAGGTAAAGGTACCCTGTACATGTGCCCACATGCCATGAAGACACATGGGGTGGTGTGAAGGTAGTGCTCCACATGTTCTTGATTTAGGCTATAGTTGGGATGATGTGATAAGCATCACACCCGACCTCCTTTACTCCCAGGGTTCCTCCCAGGTACCATTGATATGAGTTATGCAAAAACAGGGAAATGACTGGAAAAATTCCTGGTCCAGATTACCTGTCACAGGATTCGAACCCGGGTCTTTGTCTTTTAAAATTTTAAGAAAGATATGCTTTAAAACTTAGTAGTATTTTTGTTAAAATCTTGGTGTTTCTAAAACTCTCACCTTTCATGTGAGTCTCAAAACTTAGATTTTGACCTAGCACCAAGAAGACAATTGGGGAGTTAGAAGTAGCAAGCACCCTCTGATCCAGAAAGCAGCAGAGATGAGACTCTGTGCTGACCACATGTCACACAATGATAAGTTATTTATAAACCAGTAATTTTAGGCTTAAAAAGAGCTAAAATTGGTGTAGAGTTACTTTAAATCATCTTGAATAGCATTTAAATGTCCCCAGAAATTTTGTGTCTGTCGACCAAATATGTTACATTCAATATGGTTACCAGCAAACTATGCCTGCCATCTTACAAGCATCGACTTCCATATTGATGTACATTTTATTTTTCTGCACTCGCACAAAATGGTTACACTTCGGTAGGTATGTCCACCTTCTTAATGTAGTTTCCCTTCAGCTCCCTCCACTTGCTCCAGCAGTGTGGCAACTTTTCCAGGCCTACTGGAACAACATTGTTGGAGTGTGTCACACCCAGACAGCTGCTTGCAGGTCCTCGGCATCTGAAAAATGATGTTCACGCATAGGTTTCTTGATAATGTAGCCAAGTTTCGTTGCCAGTCACAAGTTTGGACATGAAGCTTTCTGGATCCTGGTTGTGGCATTCCAGGTGATCGTGACTATCGTCCTCACGCTGCTGTCTCTGTGCTGCATTCAGATCTAACCCATATGTCAGACACCTTTCCCTGTTTAAGATGTCCATGCACGATGCGATGCAGGGTGACTCGGGCAAGTCCTGTGGCCACCTCCATTTCCGAGAACGATATGCACCAGTTCTCCTGAATAAGCTGATCCACTTGCAAGATGGTGACTGGTGTCATGACTGTCACTTTCCTTCTGGAACTGGTTCCCTTCTCTGTTGTTGAGTGGCCCTGTTTTCAGCCGGCCACCCAGTTGTACACTGTTTTTCGTGATTGTGCATGCTCTCCACACACTGCTACTAATCGCCTGTGAATCTCTGTTGTGGTTACACCCTCCACAGAAACCACTTCATTCAGCGCTGTCGCTGCTGATTGTTCTCCATGCTGTCTGCACACGTATTGAGAGCTGTTGGCAAAATGCACTTTGGTTCACAGGTATTACGCCGCTCTGCCCTGTGCTGATACCTATCAGCAACTGTTATGACAAAGCAAAATGGTGGACCATGGGAATTTCGAAAGTGTAAATCAATATGGAACGCCCCTCTTATATATGATGATATATTCCCATTGCACCTAGAAACTTCGATGCAAGGACAAGTGAGAGAGGAATCATCATAGAATATAGCGTAACAGAAGAATTGGTCTTTTCTTTACCATTTTTATTGTAGAAATAGAAATTTTAATGTGCAAGTAATAGATTTTGAACTTCAGTAATATATGTTTGGTAACTGCATCTTTGCACTGTATCAGAAACAAGAAGAACATATTGGCATCATTATCAATATTGATTCCAAATGGTTTCAATCCATCCCTCCATTTGATTTGAATAAATTTTACTGTTTTGGTATTTACCGAATAGTCTCTAGAAATCATACATATGGAATAATGTCAATAAGTGATTTACCAGAAAAAATCCTAACTAATACTCCTCAAGAGTTTTCTGCTTGATTTAAATTCATTCTAGTTTCAGTATGAGATTTACTGATGCCGATAAAAAATATTTAATCCCATATATACATGTACAACTGCATTCAATGAAAAACCTGAGTGGTTAATTGAGAGAAACATGCATTCGATGACAGAATTTCTAATAAAATGTGCAGTATAATTAGGGTGACCATAATACTTTGACCCCAAAACAGGAGGTCTGTTCAACCCTCTCCCCTTCTGAAAATCGATTCGATCTAATTGTAAGATTAATATTATTATTATTTATTAAGGTATGGATCACAAAACATTCAAATGCTGACCAAGGCAAAGTTTATTGTACAAAAAATTTAAATATACGTACATTTAGTGTGTATTTCTTTTATTTTTTTATACAATAAATTTTGCCTTTGTCAGCATTTGAATGTTTTATTAACATGGAAACAAGGCTTAACAGTGTTACCAATGGATCAAATGAATGATGAAGGGTGCAGGTGCAGGGAAAAAACAATCAAAGTCCACTTTTTCACTTTTGAGAGGAATTTGATGTGAAGTTGAAAAACACTACAGAATGAAGCAGACAAAAGAAACTGGAATGGTTTTGTGGTAGGTACATCCTAGGGGTGTTTATCAAACAGCCTTGTTATTATTACATTAACAATATACATTGCCCAGTCCCAGTGGCAGCAATTAGGGGGGCAAGGGGTGCAGTTGACCCCCCCCCCCCAGTTTTTGCCATTCTTGCCCTTGCACTATGCTAAACCATATGTACCAAAGGAAAGTAAACTGTTCTTGCCCCCCCTCCAACCCAGTTTTAAATTCCTTGCCCCCCCTCCCCCCAGTTTTGGAACCCAATCACCACCACTATTCAGTCCAAAAAATTAATGGCAAAGTCACAAAGTGCACATATTTGTACATGGAAAAGATCAAAGTCCAGTTCACTCCCACCTGATGATGGTGTATATCAAGTAATACAATAAGTATCACACTAGACAAAAAGAGATGAATAATATAACAACTGAAAGCAATCTCGCACTCCTACAACATTAGTCACTGTTGACAACAGGTAACCTTGAAAAGTAAAGCTGGGCATTATCTGAACAGAATCTCTTCAGAGACTTTGCCCTAGAAAGTGGAATTAGCCTTGAATATGCACAAGGTGGGTGCCCTGCAGTTGCTGTAGCCAAGTTTATCTCAATGACATAAGACTCTCAGGAACCATTGTAGGTCGTCCGACTGACAATAGTTCTTGAAGAGCTTCTGGCTACTTCCATTTCTCGTATGTCTCTTATCTTTAGTGGACATTTTCTATAATTCATCCTTAGAAATGACGTCCATGATTTCAAAATATCCTGGTAGCATTGTATGACATTAAATGCTGAGAGTCTCACGCGACATCATCTTATGTGCTCATTCCAACTGTCAGGGGCCTCAATAGGGAACTTTTGATTTATTAATCCGATATCTTTATCACATTCCATGTTAGTTACTATGACCTCTGATGGAAAAAGTCGCTGAGTCAAATCTGTTGTACTTATGGTGGATCATGGCATGAATGAACCGAATAATGGTGTAATTTTTATTCTGACCGGGACATGAATCACAGAAAATGTGCAAATGTCGGACGGACCCTCAACATGACGAAAGCAAAAGTCATATAGCATTGATGAGATGTTATCTGCGCCTTTTTTTGCTATTGTCTCATTGTAAGTGTACAAGTAGACCTCTCCTGAAGCAAGAATTTGCATATTGGACATATAGAATGATAACTGTCACTTGTAGTACACATCATTTGTGCTGATATTAGGTACTGCAAGGTTTTTCATAAATTCCATACATATCGCCCCATATTATGGCCTTCTCCTAGCTGTGTTTTTGGAACTGCGCTTCTGTTCATAAAATACTGCAGCCTTCTTCTTATGTAATAAATTAAGCCTCTTCACTTCTTTATCTACTTCTGCTACACTACTGCTCTCATTAACTTTCTTGGCAAGAAGAGACTGTTTCTTTGCCTTGAATTCATCACAGATCGAGCAGGTATCAGATCTGGGATACCCAAAGACAATATTAAACTTCGTCTGGAAAATATGTCGATAAAATTCATATGAAACAGGATGTTCCAGGTGTTTATCTATGTACATGTGATGCAACATTTTAATGCTTAATTCTTCAGGAAGACAAATCTTAGAGGAATCATGTAGGCTGTAGTGCGAAGGCTGCCCTTGAAGGGAACTGATGAGTTCTGTTACTCTTGCAACTGTCTCATCCCTTTTCTTCAAAGGCCTATTAGTGTGACAACCCCGCCGGTCTAATGGGCCATAAGTGATTTTTTAATTGTGATCATAATTTGATTTGTGATACCATGCAGGCTTAGAAATGCTTTATAACGAACTGGAATTTCAACAGTTTTCCCTTCCCTCTGTACACGTACCTTGTAGAAATGAGAGTGATTACTGCCTTCCTAAGGTCTCCATGGTCTTCTCCGTTTCACTGGCAAAACTGATTCTAGTGAACACAAGTATGCACTTTTTTTCTTTTTGTCTCCAAGTAAATTGAAATCGCGAATGAGAACAACACGCTTCTTTTTTACAATGACCTTGAAACACTGCTTCGTACAATTGCAGTCTTCACCAGGCACATGACTCATAGACCTAATGCGTTTGCTGGTATCTTTCATTCTGCCTTTTTTCTACCTTTTCTTTGGTCTATTTCCACACACTGTGACATTTTCATCACTGCAGTCACTAGGTTCACTCATTATTTTGGTTTTAAGCTGATACACGTCGTTACGGAAAACTAGTCTAAACTCCTTTACACTGTGCAGTCTCACGATACTACCGGCTGCATCGACAATGGACAGATAACAAACTGAAGCAGGCTAGCCTCTCTTGCAAAACCTCACACTGCATTATTCTTTCTTTACAGCACATAAGGACTTTGCTTGTTTTTCCATTTCACGGTGGACTTTGATTGTTTTTCCCCTGTACGCTTTTTTTCTGTGCAGCATTTTAGTGGACTCTGAGTGTTTGTCCCATGTTTGGGTGTGCGGACATGTAGTATTCTTTTCCTAGAATAGCATATCATCAACATCTTGACTTTCACAAAAAGTGGACTTATCATTGTTTTTCCCCTGTACCATTCATATGATCTTCTATTGTCAAGAAGTAATACGAGGGTCACTATTTATATTTTGAGCCTAACAATGAAAAAACAGGGATTTGGCCTTGAAAACTGCTTTATTGTTTTTCGAAGTATTCTCCTTTATGGTCAATACACTTTTGCATTTGTCAAAGCAGTTTTTCCAATCTTCTTGAGACACCTCCATAATATGGTTTTTGAACGCATCAATGGCGTCTTCTGCCGACGAAAATCGTTGTCCATGCAATTTATTATTGACATTTGGGAACAAGAAGAAGTCATTGGGTGCCAAATCAGGACTGTACGGCAGATGACCCATCAATTCGATTATTTGACTGTTCATAAGTCGGTTGTTAGACGAGATGTGTGACAGCTGGCATTGTCTTGATGAAGAATGATCCGACGGCATTTGTTTGTTTTCCGTATTTGACCGAAGACCTCTGGCAAACAAATTGTTGTGTACCATTCAGAGTTGACCATTCCACGTTCCTCTAAAGGCACAGTTGCCACATGACCAGTTTTCCCGAAAAAACAGGTGACCATTTGTTTCGATGTGCTTCGAGCACGAACAACTTTTGTTGGATTGGGTTCATCTTGAAACACCCATACAGTCGACTGCTGTTTACGTTCCGGCTCATATGCATATATCCATGATTCGTCACCTGTTACAATCTTATATACGTCCTTTGAAGCACCACGATTGTATTTATTGAGCATTTGTTTGCACCAATTGACGCGAGCGTCTTTTTGAGTTTTTGTCAAATTGTGTGGGATCCAACGAGAACATACCTTTCTCACAGCTAAATGATCATGTAATATTTTATATATGCTGGTGGAACTAATGCCTATGGTTGCCTCAATCTCACAGTATGTCACATGATGATCTTGCAGTATTAGGTTTTGCACAGCATCAATGTTTTCTTGAACAACAACTGATTTTGGACGACCTTCGCGAATCTCGTCGGTGAGCGAATGGCGGTCACGATTAAATTTGTTATACCAGCGTTTCACAGTGGCAAAGGATGGGGCTTCATCGCCAAATGTGGAAGTAAGTTGATCGATGCACTCTTGTCTTGATAATCCACGTCGAAAATCGTAAAAAATCATCGCACGAAAATGTTCACGAGTTAATTCCATTTTATTGTTGTCGCACAATCTCCAAGGCAACATAAACAACACAAATGAAGCTATTGACAAAACATTTGAAGTACGTTATGGTCAATAATGCCAGACGATTCCGTGCAAACGTCAAATCGCGCCTAACTTCAATCAGTGTTGCCAAGGCTCAAAATATAAATAGTGGCCCTCGTAATTATAATCTCAATATGGTTTACATAGTGTTTATGTTCTCTTCTAATTAACCTTTGATGTTATTGCTACACTGAAGTTGAGAAATGCCAGAAGTAATAATCAGAAGAACCAATCTTCTTGAGAACAACATTATTCTTCACCAACTGTTCATAAATCGATCTGACGTGCAACGCAAGATTTGTCTTTTGAGTTTGCATCAAGATGCAGGAATTTGAATTCTTGTTGCATGTCAGTATTGAAACTACATGTACGCTTCTTGGCCATGCTTATTCACCACTCTACAAATAACGGAACACACACAAAACAATACAATCCGAGACACTAGCTAACGTCACAGTAAACGACTGTCTTCTAGAAAGTTATCAAGTGTTTGAAACACAGTCCAGCTAGTTTAAAAATTCCATCAACATTTTTTTTAGAATGAAATGCCTCAAATTTAGACCTGGTTTTCAATCTAACTTCTAGATTTAAAAAAAAAAAAGAACACTGAACAAATAGTGTTTTTGTAATAGCACGATGGGATGACTGAGACATGCCTCTGAAACGGAACTGTCCTGGTCAAAACGGGACATATGGTCACCCTAAGTATAATAGAATATTATTCTTCTTGAAGTTTACAGTTGTTTTTTGATGCGACATTTTGGAACAACACATGCTCCAATCTCAGACCTAGTGCAGGAAGCATTTTTTTCTCCCAAGATGTTACATCAAAAAACATGCTTAAATGCTTGTTGCAACCATGAAGTACAATAAGAAGAATTCTACAATGTAAGCAATACATACATACAAGAAGAAAAGAAAAATAATATTTTATTGATTGCTTGATTTGATGTGTTAAGTACACTTTATGCACAGTAAGGCTAATCGGGACTGGACCTACAGTTTAAACTGGAATCCAAACCACTATATGCCTCCACCAGGTATCCATTGTGGAGGCCCTAAATAATATTTTAGAACAGTATATTATACCACTCGCAATTCCAACTGGTGGCTGGGAAATGGCAATCAGCAGAATTGTCTTCTACTGACATCGGGCATTTTTGAGTCACGGGGACATTTTATCTATGGATTGTTGACACTCATCGAGGCACATACCCCCAAAGATGATTGGTGGACAGATATTGCTGTGTAGGTATGCCGCCAGTTGGGTCTGCCATCAGTATAGTGTCAGGTAAGGATACTTGAATGTATCGGTGGCACGCAGGGTACATCATAGCATGTTAACAACATGAATGTAAGTAGTAAGAAAATATGTATCACAATTCTTCAGTTATAATTCATAATGTTTCAATTATTTAAAAGAAATAAAAAGATACTTGCCATATTCCTGAAAATAATATATATATATATATATATATATATATATATATATATATACTCAGGGTGTCGCAAAACTCTTTCAACAACGCTTGGGTGCTGGTAGATATCATAAAAACAAGTAACTTTTCCCTATAAAGTTTACCTCGAAAGCGTTTAGTTTCTGCGCTATAAGTGCTTAAAATCTATCCTGTATGTATGCAACCCATCACAGCAAATGCTTGCTCTGACATAACTACCAGGGACACGTGGCAGGGTTGCCACTAGCATTCCTCATTAAGAGAGATGACTTGAAAACAACAACTTGGGAGTCTTGCCTGAGCAAAATCCAAAATGTTAATGATACTTGCGATGTTGTAAGAAGCATTGATAGTATTTACAAACTGAGCTTGACAAATAATAGGCAGACTGAAATTCAAGATTACTCATTCTAAAATATCTCCATAATTGATTGATTGATTTGGTTTATTTTAATTCGCTTTCCTGCCACCTTTGGCTAATCACGAAGATGAGGATGATATGATGAAATAACAAATGACACGAATGTCTAAATGTTTAAATCCGAGACACCTGACATCTGCCATAATCAGGCCTTTTCAATAATTATTTCAGTAAATTTATTGTTAATTTAACTTCCTTCGGCATGCATGTGTGTGTGTGTACATTATTTTTAAAGAAACAGAAATCATTATGTTAATTTGAAACATCTTTTTATTAATTTTAATTTGTATGCATTTGATGAAAATTGTGACAGTATTTTTTTTTCTTCAAATTTTGTATCATTAGCCTTTTGGTTTGCGCTGTTATGCTTATGTTTTCAGTATTATGTTGGAATCGTTTTTAATATGCACTTAAGTTTTATTTTCTCTTTCCTCACAGTCTATTCTGATTGAGGAGGTGGTGATGTTGGAGAAGATCCCTGCCTTTACCTGAAGAGATACAATCATTCCTTCACCTTATTCCTTGCTTATATCTTTTTTGTAATTCCTTCGTCAAGGTTGTTCAAAGTATTTTTTCTCTTTTTCTTTTAGTGTATCAAAACTCTTAAGTTTCATGTTATGTAAATTTTCCTTTTTTTGTAATAGTATTATCTTTGTAAATATTGATTGTGGTGTAATTTGCTTTGCACTGTTCTTGATAAACAGATATCATATGTTTTAATTGAAATATACATTATTGAAATAAAAGTTAGAGATTTCTTATTGTTAGGGATCTAATTTTGGTGTGGTTTGATTTAAATATCACTTAATTTTCTGTCTATTTCCCACTGTTTGTGAAATAATACTTTTCCCACTTTTGTAGCTTTTCAAAAGAAATTCATGAAAATTGATTTAAGGTAATCCTAATGGTACTGGAACAGAAATTTATAGACATCACACCACAAGTATATGAAAATATTTTGTTGTAGTTGAATTTTTGTTGTGGAAATGGTGCATATGCACATTGTATTTGTGTTCAAATTTTGGCCCATTTGAAGATACATGCCAATTTTAGAATATTGGATTGTCTGGAAAGTTTTGAGCATTTTCATAGTAGAAGTAAAAATATATATGATATTCCAAGAAAAAAATATGTATTGTGCAAGGTATTGTCCATTTTTCTTGATGACTTTGGTCCATTTTTCTGGCAACTTCAAAATACCGTCAGCATGGAATTGGGCTGGCTTGGAGGCGAAAAAGTCATAGATGTGATGTTGGCAGTGTTGGAGTCATGGAATGATTTTCTGCTAAAAGAGTTCTGTGTAAGTCGTATGGTGCAATGTCCGGTGATTATGGTAAGTGGGGTCAGATGTCCCATCCTATCTCTTTCAGTTTTCTATGAACGACCAAAGACATTTGTGGTGTCATGTTTGTCCTTGGTGGAACACAGCATCTTTCCTATTCATGAGCTCTTTTCACTTCTGCTGGATGCTTTGATGCAGTTTCTCCAACTGGCCTCAATACTTACCTGAATTGATTGTAAAATTTTGTGGGAGCAGTTCATCGTACAAAATACCCTTGAAATCCTACCAGACAGAGCATGATCGTATGGGAATTAATGTTTGGCGTTGCTGTATGTTTTGGTGGTTTACCAGCTTGGCCTCATGATCATTTCCGCACATTGTCCACAAAATTCCCTTTTTATAACCAGACACCCTGAATCAGTCTCTCCAAGGTCAGTTCCTGATGGCATTTTTTGGTGATTCAGATCCCATTTTAATCTCGAAATTTACAAAATGTTTTTGGAACAAGTTTCCTTTTTTCTTCTTTCTTTTTAAACCAGATTAATACTGCCCAATAAATATTTCTATTTGCTAAAGTGTTCGTGTGAAAACAAATTGGCATTTCCTGAATCTAATAACAGTACACATGCCATATTATAAATGTAAATTATAAATGCAATTTGTAAAATACATTTAGTGCAACTTTTCAGTGTTTTATTGTTTGACAAAAATAAAGTCTCATTATTTAAAAACATTCATTTGTTAGTAATTTATCAGTGTTTGGGAGTAACTAGTTACAAGTAACAGTTACTTTTTTTGAGGAATTGTAACTGTAACTATTTACTTTTAAAATCAAGTAGCTGTAACTGTAACAGAGTTACTTTTTTGCAATAGAAGTAATGTTTCAACAGTTACTTTTACAGTTGCATACAGTTACTTTATGACTTCATTTGCTAACTTGAGCCGGCCCCCATGGCGGAGTGGCTAGCACATCGCGCTATGATGCCAGGGGTCCCGGGTTAGAATCCCGGCCTGGTCTTGGATGTTTGTGTGTGTCCATTCATCAGTTTCATCGACTCATCTTCGCAAATTAGCAAAAGTGGCACAAAGAGCAAAGTAAAATGAAACAATTCAGTCAATCAATTGCTAACTTGAATATTTGTAACGTGAAAGAAAAGCTAAATTTGCTACTCTAAAGATTTTCGTCCAATGACCCGAGGCAAAATTTCAAGGCTGACTGAAAACATAGTCCCCCAACTATCAGCTTGCTTCTTTGTCCAAAGATCAGCGGGAGAGGAAGAATGGGAGTGAATTTTATCCTTCCCAGGGACAAATGCAGAGATTAGAAATAGGTTGTGTTAAATATTGTGAATAATACAAGACTAACTTTGTGATGTCATGGAAGCTGGTGACATACACAAAAACGCGCGATTGCGTGCACGCAGCATCGACTTGTAATGAAGAGATCTTGGGTTTGATACCCTGTGGAGGCACATAGTGGTTCGGATCACAAATTAAAATGTAGGTTTGGTTCCGATTAGCCTTTTTATGCATGAACTGGACTGAAACCTAAATTTCATACATACATTCACACACGCGAGCGCATGCACGCACGCACACACACACACACACACACACACACACACACACACCGACAGACAGCTGGCAGTGATTGGGTTCCAAAAGTAGGGAGCAAGGTGCCAAAACTGGAGGAGGGGGGGCAAGGACAGTTTATTGTCTATTGGTAGATAAGGTAAGGTTGTTAAAGGTCCAGGAACCGATAAATTATAATGGGTTATTTTGGGTTCCGATGCAGGACGGGAACATTCTTTCTCGCACAAATTAAATTCGGTTCAAACTACCTATTGTTTCATTGAAAAAAGGTTCGTGGACCTTATTTCAATTCATCCGGAAAAAAGGCTCCTGGGCCAAAATGAAATAATTATTTTAAAGAACAAAAAGGTTCTTTATGGTCCAGAACCCATTTACGGTTGCTGATTTTCTCTCCCGGACCAGAATTCCTGAGATAAGATTTATCAAAGTGCTGGGGCAAAGGTGGCAAAAAGTGAGGTTAACTGCCCCCACGCCCCCCTAATCATCGCCACTGATTACGCCTATGCCTTATTATCTTATGTGTAAAACATAGAATTTCCAGGTTTCCGTACGTAATTAGTACGTGTGATGTGTATCGGAGAGCGAGTAGCCCTTTGTGTAACTTTAAACATGTTTAACAAAACATTTTGTAGGCATCAATTTTTAAATATTTACATATTTGTTAAGTTCGTTTCTTCATCTTTGAAGTAATACCCGAAATTTGGCCATTACATTCAAGACAATTTAAAAAAGTAAAGTTTCGTGATGCCCTGCATTCCATAAGAACCAATGCTATTAGAAGCGCCAACCAAGGATTTTCACCCACAAAATGGCTGTCGGGAGTACTCGTATATGACGTCAAGTCATACATCCAGGTACTCTACATCCTGTTTTATTACAACGCCACCTCTCGGAAATGTTCTGTTTTGTAAACAAAGAGCACACCTCGGAACACGCAAGGAGTAAAGCACACAGTGTTTACAAAATGCAATCAGTGCCAGCTTCTAACCACACATTCGCGCACATTATTAGCACTTTACCAACTAGGACGACGTTTAAAAACAATGAAGTCAGTGGCGCCTTGTAACCACACATTCGGAATTATCTCGGAAACGGCTCGTTTGCAGATGCATGTTTACTGAGACTTTTTTTGCTTCTATTATCGTGTACTTTCAAGTGTGCCAGTTTGCGTCATTACTTATGATACACCCTTTATATAAATGTAACATGTTAATAGGAATTTTAAAAATATGGAATCATATTCAAGTTAATCACAAAATAGTCTCTGACAGTATTTAAGGCTAGGCTAGGTACGCCATAGTGTTCAGTACACTCGCATCACACAGTAGTGCAGCAATTCACTTCTTTATACAGCATTTTGGTTCCAATGTACAGTTCAACAGCTTTATACAGCATTTTGGTTCCAATGTAAAGTATGGAAACTTCCAAAATTTGCGTCCCTTAAAAATATTCTAGTGGAACTGATTTACTGTTTGCTATTCTATTTTGCTGATATGTCCAAGATAATCACAGTTAAAATTAAGTCATCCATATTTTTCCGAATACCCCCTTTTTTTAAACCAACGATAGCTTGTACACCACATTTAGAATTGATACATAGTACGTAAACTGCTAATTAATTAATCTATACACAATAACCTAACAAATTATGTACACTGGAACTCCATACATCTACCACAAACTTAGCTACAAGATATTTATGCTTAAAAAGAAACATCACGGCCGCCATATTTGTCGGCAATCCCAAAGGGAACCAAGGCAGGGATTTTCTTCCTTACAGTTTTAATAAATGTAATGGAGGCTACACATATGTAGAAAAAATTCAGGTTTCTTTGTGTCATTTCGAGGTTTAAATTCGAAATCCTACGCTGCGAGAGGAAAACACATGGAATGTACTCTCTTTATATACGTATGTATATATTTAACACGAACCTTTTTTATTTATAAATATATTATTTTCTAAACAGAATTGTCATAGCTGTTCATTGGGGTTGGTATAAGAAGATTCCTCGTCGTTCTCAATCTGGGTGAAAATGTTCGAAGTCCGAAGTTATCGTGACGTTGCAATGTTTGGAATATCGGGCCAAGCCTCTGACTCCTAATTTGGGTTTTAAGTTGGGACTGATGTAATTTGTCATCATGCATTTCGTCCAACTGCTCATTTGCTGAAGAAGCTGAGGGTTAGTTTTGGACTGGGGACTGTAGATTGTATATTGTGGGGGGAAAGAATTCTATGGCCTAGGCATGGCGTATGTCAGTCTTTTGACTGGTTGAGAAGCTATGCTGCATACTATCTGGTTCACATAATTGGGGTAGCAGCCCAGAATCTTTGACATTGGAAATGATTAGTTGTGGTAATAGAGTAAGTATTAAGTCTTCGTAGTTACTCAACCGGCGCTTTTGTAGTAGGGGAGGGAAGTTCTCCCCGCAGACCTGCAATTCTCCACTGCAAGGCCTCTTTTTGAACGGCAGCTCCCCTGGGAAGCTAAGCATAGGGGAATCTAATGTCCAGTAAATCATAATCAAATAAGTACATACATGTACACAAACATGGCAATCACACATAAACACAAATTTTATAATTATCCCTTTTACGTAGCAGATAATGAACACAACACAAAAGCCAATAGAGATCAATCCGATCTTTACATACTTCTCCCCTTCAAAAGGAACAATAAAAAAATATAAAAAGTACACCATACTAATAAAATCTTCACACACAATTACACAACCCACACAATAAGAAATTAAACAGATCTCAGTGTATCTGAAATTGAAAATGAAGAGGTCACTAGTTCATTCACACGTAGGGTGCGGATATACAGGGTGTTTCGTAAGTTTGTTTACAACGCTTGGGAGGTGATTGCACGAGTGAAAATAAGGTGGAAAGTTCATGTAACGAAATATCGGAAACGGCTTTGTTGCCGAGTTATTGACATTTGAAAACGTGGGAAAATGATTTTCCGAAGTGAATAATGGCAAAACGGGTGAAGAGAAGTCGTCGGTGTTGGGCGGTCCACTAAGAAAATTTGGTACGCTCTTGTCAAAAAATCACGCGGCAATGTTGTGCAATGTCGGCGCAAGGGATTCCCCAAAGGACGCGAACGAGGATGTTGACGGGAGTGGGGTGGGTGTGCGTTCTGCGTGAGCTGGTATCGACGAAAATTGGCATGTGTTGAATGGCACCAAAAAACAAAGAAAATTTCCTGAGCGAAGGGCACCATGACGTAAAAACGAAAAAAATGAACTGTCATAGGTTGCATACCCTGAAGGGCAGATGGGTGTCCGTGTGATCTGACTTTAAGTAACACATTTCCCGCTAGGGGCGCCAACAGTGTAGGTTTCCTCATGAAGGAGCGCACGTGTCAGTGCCATTCGTGCTTCAGGTGCTGTGCCAGCAGCAGGTTGTTAAACAGTTGAATGGAAAGACGTGAGGTACTTGGACAGTAGTGTTGGGCAAACATTTGACCTAGCAGTGTTACGTGTTAATTCTTAGCCACAGCCCATCGTGTTTTGTGAAGTGTACTAGTGTTAACGGCCATAAACACTTGTAGCCCGATGTAAGGGATGGCTGCATACATGTCCCAAGAACTGGCGGACATGCATCTGATTTATGGAGAGGCTGGAGGTAATAGCCGTGCTGCAAGGCGTCTGTATGGGGCACGTTTTCCAAATAGGGTGTTACCATCGCACACCTTATTTCAAACTAGACACTCGACTTCGGGAAACAGGATCAGTGTTGCTACCTCGTCAAGAAGTTGGACGACCGCGAAGTGTGCGAACACGACAGTTTGTGGAAGATGTGCTAACTGCAGTGATGGATCATCCAGGCACCAGTACGCGCGCACTAGCCCACAAACGAAAAACCTCCCATGTGAATGTGTGGCGAGTCCTGGCAGAAGAGGGGATGCACCCGTACAAATTGAAGAAAGGGCAAGATCTTTTACCTCGGGACTTTGGCCCACGTGAGGACTTTTGCGAATGGTTTGTTCATCAAATTGAAAGTATCCCCAATTTTCAGAATACAGTACTATGGACTGATGAGGCTATATTCACGAAAACTGGTGTGTTCAATAGTAAAAACAGTCATGTGTGGGAACATGAAAATCCACATGCACAGCTAGTGTCATATCATCAGCACAGATTTGCAGTGAATGTGTGGTGCGGGATACTGCATGACCATTTGATTGGACCGTACATTCTCCCTGTTCGCCTATGTGGACCACTTATCAAGCATTTCTCATTGAGGTTTTGCCTGAACTACTAGAGGACGTGCCTTTGGCACCGAGACAAAGACTGTGGTTTCAACATGACGGGGCACCCCCACATTTCGATCGGAATGTGCGCCATTTCCTCAATACCGTATTCCGCAACCAGTGCATTGGCAGGGGAGGGCCTGTGCCATGGCCACCTCGATCGCCTGATATTACGCCCCTGGATTTCTTCCTCTGGGGAGAGATGAAACGCCTCGTTTACGAAACACCTGTTGTGTCAGCCGAGGACCTCGGCTCAATGTAGCTGCAGCATCGATAGCAGAAATGCCGGGGTTGTTGGGTCGCACTAGACAATCCTTGATTCGCCTTTGTCGCCTCTGCTTGGAAGTACATGGTGGACACTTTGAAAACCGTCTGTGATGAGGTTCCCTTCACATCTCCATTAAGCATACTGTGTGCCCTTCAGGGTATGCAACCTATGACAGTTCATTTTTTTTTCATTTTTACATCATGGTGCCCTTCGCTCAGGAAATTTTCTTTGTTTTTTGGTGCCATTCAACACATGCCGATTTTCGTCGATACCAGCTCACGCAGAACGCACACCCATCCCACTCCCGTCAACATCTTCGTTCGCATCCTTTGGGGAATCCCTTGCGCCGACATTGCACAACATTGCCGCATCATTTTTTGACAAGAGCGTACCCAATTTCTTAGTGAACGGCCCAACACCGACGACTTCTCTCCACCCGTTTTGCCATTATTCACTTCGGAAAATCATTTTCCCACGTTTTCAAACGTCAATAACTCGGCAACAAAGCCGTTTCCGGAATTTCATTACATGAACTTTCCACCTTATTTTCACTCATACAATCACCTCCCAAGCGATGTAAACGAACTTACGAAACACCCTGTATAGGCACCGAGAACCTCTCAAATAGGTAGGTAAAAAGGCACCAAAAATGATTAAAATAGACACTTAAAAACGCGCTAGAAAATAAGAGAAGGCATCATAAAAAATAGTCATTGAATGTGAACTTATTTCAATTTTCTTCTTCCAGTGCACAGATATACGTTATACTCAGGGCGTATCCAAAAGAGGAATTGGTGATGGTCATAACCTCCCCTGCGTCCTTTGACCCAGTAATCCTAAGAAAAATTTATCATAAAAGGCAGGAAAAGGTATATGAAATCCTACCTTTCGTTGCCTGGGCACGCCACTGGTTATACTGTATTAGCATAGTTTATAGAAAAAGTGCACTAACGATTCGCAAACTATTAACACTATTTTGATCGAAATTCACACTTGCGGGTAATCGTCAGTTGAAGTAATACTCGCATAAAGAGGTTGTGCTAACGATTGCATCAACTTGAACAAATGACCCAGTTTTATGTCCAATTCAAAAGTGATGAAATAACATATACACCTTTTTTATCAAAATGATAATAATAAATTAAAGGATGAAACAATTAAAATCTATCTGAAGAAATTAACTTGTGTTACCCATTGTGCTGATTGCGCACAAACGATTCACATGCAACTGACAATAGTTTGAATGAAATAATCATTGTAGGAAGACATAGATAACACAACCTAGTTAATTTTATTAAAGTTTTTGCATTATTATGAACGAACATGTAATCCGTTAGTCTGTGTATGGCAATACATTTATTTTAGAATAAATAGCATAGTTTGGCTTAGGGGGTTCTCTGTATCCATTACACTAAGTTTTTCACATAACTTCTATTCAGAAGTGAGGTAAAGCAAGATGAATGTTCGTCACGGTGTGCATTGTTAAACATTTATCCTTGTTTCCGAATAACGCGAGAGGTAGGAGAACATTTTAAACAGGAGCCGAAAATCACGTCACCAAATGGTCAGCATGCCTTGCCTCTTCCAGGATCTGCACTCTGAGATGTTCCAGTAGGTCAGAATATACTCTTCGGTGATGGTGTGACCCCTTTCAGGGCAATCAACCAGCTCATAATGGAAAACCTAGCGAATCCCAAAAAACTGATGCCATCACCTTCTAGGTTGACAGGGCGAACTTGACCTTCTTCGGTATGAAACATGATACATGCTTCCATTGCTTCGATTCTTCTCCTCTTTCCGGCTGATAGTGGTGGACCCAGCACTCATCCATTTTAATGAATCGGGCAAGAAAATTGTCCACATCTGCTTCAAACAGTTCCAAATTTTCTCTTAACATCTTCTGATGAGTGCGTTTCCGCTCAGGAGTCGGAAGATGTGGGACCCATCGAGGAGCAGAAAGTTTTGAGAAGACAAGCTCTTTCTTCAACATGTAGTCGGCTCTCTCCTATGAGATCCCCAATCTGTCTGCTACTTGACGTGCTGACAATCGGCGATCTTGCATGATGATCTCCAAAACAAGGTCATTGCCTCTTTGGTGATGACAGTTGCTGATCTCCCGAACCTCCTTGCCACTCTTGAACTGTTGTACCCAGCGTTTGACTATGGCATATCAAGGGGCATTGTCATGTAAGCCATTGAGGATATCTTGATGAATTTCTGACGGTGACGTTCCTTTCAGGATCACCACGCGATAATCCACTTCTTCCATTTTCAACAAATCGCTGCACCTACTCCAATTCAAAACTCTGCAATAAAAAAAAACGAGAAACGTTAGAAACATGAGCATGTAACATACTAATCAAGGGTGCTGCTATCATAAATACCGTGCGTCCATTTCGATCTTCAGCCGAGAAATCGGGAGAAGCGTGGCGGGCGGCGCTGACGGTGATGCCGACATTTGCGGCCTGTAATGTCCGCTTATTTTTATGGACATATGCAGACATTTATATAAATATTGCAAGACGAGCACTAACCTGTGTTATAAGAGTTGTTCAAACTGATATCCACCAAGTGCCAAGTGTGTAGACTTTCGGGGAGAATACGTTGAATAGTCTGAAACTTTCGTGCCTGTAGCTAAAGTCGTTCTGGGTCGGGCCGAGAACTTATCAGCCCCCCTCGTAACGTGAACCTTGCAGCTGGCATTCCAATCCTCTCACTGACACAACACACATACACACTGCAATAACACAAACAAGTAATGGCAAGTAACCAATAATAACACTCTTGCGCACAGTAGGAAATTAACACGCTCTTGGTTTACATCTGGTCGCCACTATATTCACAGCTCTGTCGCGAAGGAACAAAAAACTCTAGCTCGGAGATTTCGGATTGCAAGGAAGCTCACGAACACCATTGACTTTTAACGGTTTCGTCTACAGCGTAATCTTGATACAGTGTTGCACATTCGAAACCTCCAAACGATCCCCATCGGCACAAAACTCTTTCAAGGATATGAACTTAAGCAAGACGTTACTGGTCAAAACTATGATTAAAATGTTTTATTATCTGTGGCTCTTAACATCGTTTCTAAAGTGTATTTTTATGTGTATATAAGGGCAGAATTGGATGAATTACAGATGATAAATTATAACACAGGTTAGTGCTCGTCTTGCAATATTTGTATCATTGTCTGCATATGTCCATAAACATAAGCGGGCATTACAGGCCGCAAATGTCGGCATCTCCGCCAGCGCCGCCCGCCACGCTTCTCCCGATCTCTCGGCTGAAGATCGAAATGGACGCACTGTATAATTTCCTTCTTAGCTACCAATTTTCTGCGTTAGGCTCAAAACTTTTCAAGCTCCTGTCGTACATTTGAAAAATACTCGAAACGTCCCAATCGACGAAACCGAAGCACCTGATAGATATATCTTTGTATGTTACAGCTTATCGTACAAGAATAACAAAACTTTAAATATCTAAGGTTGAATCTATTTTTAATATTTTCAATTGAGACAGAAACGGTTAAAAGCAGCAAGCGCAAACTACAGTGCAAATGTAAGATATAAATACACTTTAATCACGTAAGTTTCTAGTGTCCCTTATACAATACCACATACTACTTGGCTAGTCTTCAGACATGGAAACTGGAATGTAAAAATTAAGTTCGGATTTGGTACAAACACAATACTCCAAAACGGAATTCTCGTTTCGGTGATTCAACTGCAGCAACTACAAAAAATATTGTTAAACTAAATACTATTGTTACTGAATAACTAAAACGTGTCTGTTTGGAATACTCTACCAACACTAATATCAATAAGACTACTTTTGTCTTTACATTCGAACTGCACTATTTCTTTTTTTACGTATATTTTATAGTCTACTACAAAAAGTAACAAAACTTACTTTAACTTCCTGCATTCCTTCATGTGGGAGCCTTCAAGGTTGCATGATTAGACGCAGATTCCTGCCCTTAATCTTTTGCATATAAATTGTTTTCCCTTTTGCCATGTCGCTGCGAACTGAAGTTCCACTCTGTGATAGGTTAGTTCCTCAGCCTTAGATGTTTTGGTGAGTCAATCGCACACCCATCCCACCCCCCACCCTAAATCCCTTGAGGGTCCCCCGGCCCCCTTTTAGAGACCCCAGGTCCCCCTGGGGGTAAACCAACACCGAGGAGGGGGTCTTGGCCAATGGGAGACTTCCAGGTCAGAGGGGACGTGGGGCAACTCCGTCTTCCACCCTGCTTCCCACCAGTTCCCTCCCGCCACTTGGGGATGGATCCCCCGGGTTTCCAGATGCTGTATCGGATGGTGCAGTGGTGGAGCGCCCAGAGGACAACCCGCCGTGGCCCGTGCCGCAAGGGGCGAGAGAGGCTAACACCAAGGAAAGATATGAAATGATACAGTACTTATAGAATACAGAACGGAAAGTACTAATAGAACAAAGGACGGAAACTACTAATAGAATAAAGACTGAAAGTACTAATAAAATAAAGAGCAGAAAGTACTAATGGAGTAAAGACCAGAAAATTCTAATAGAATATAGCACGGAAAGTACGAATAGAACAAATGACGGAAAGTACTAATAGAATAGAGGACGGAAAGTCAAATAGAATAAAAGACGGAAAGTGCTAATAGAATAAAGGATGGAAAGTGCTAATAGAATAGAGGACGGAAAGTACTAAGAGAGCAGATAACTAAGGGAGGAATTGAGGGAACTATGGTGACTCCAACCACCTGCTGCCAGTCAAAGAGCACCCTAATGACAAGACATTTCACTTCACAGAAGAAGTGGTAACACCTAAACTCCCTCGAGTACTCTTAAAGCAAATTTTTACCTAAGCCTTTGTCATTGTTCCTTCCCTCTTGTTAGGTAGGAGTGACCTTTCCCAACCATGAATAGATACTGGAAACAATCAGGGTAGAAAGCCTTGGATGCCTACAAAAGGAGAATACCTATATGAACGTCGAATTGACACAAACTTGACCAATCAAGCCAAACCTTCTCATCTGAAGCAGAGGAAATATTGAACTCTTACCATAATGTTTGTTAACCTAAATGTTGTGAAAAACTATATAAAGCATTTTATACTACGTTTAAATAAATGCAGTGGTGGAGTGGTTAGTGTAGCGATTCACGAAGCCAAAGATCCTATGTTCGAATCCTGGTAAGGACATGAATACCTAATTCTGTTAACCTTATTATCTGTCATGTTATTGAATGCGTTATAACCAAGAAAATTTGCCTAAGAAAGTAACGTATTTTCAATTGACTTTTCTGATAGTGAGTCACTTGGGGAATAGGTGGAATTGATGAAAAAATGCAAAGCAGAACGAACTGGCTGGATGCGATAGGAGACAGTATACAAGCAACTATTCCCCTACGGAGCAGAAGCGGAATGTTTCCTACCATAACTAAGAAGAAAAGAGGATGGAGAACGATTAAAGCGGCGGTTGGTGGGTCCGAATTAGGTTCAGAGCTAGCAGCAAAATACTACTAGCTCATCAGGGTCAGTCAGTGGAAAACAGGCCACTTCGTATATCTCGACGTGTAGATGCCACGGCTCCATGAATCTCCTGCTGCCACTGGAAGGAGGTTCCATTGTCGTCCGGAAGATGACAGTGGGGTCGCACGCTTGTGTGGAGCAGTGCGAGTGCAAACTGTGTGAAGTGCAGACATACAGAGACTTGCTGTCCGGCACATCGTGAAGGCCAGTAAGGAAGAGCAGCGAGCAGTCATGCCTTCCCTGGTGGCGGAAGGCACTAGTATGCGTGACATTCACCGTCGAATGACGGCGGTGTATGAGGAACATTGTTCATCTCTGTCGCGGGTGAAGGAGTGGAGTCGGAGGTTCCTTCGCGATGGAAGAACGTCACTGCAGGATGAAGAACAACCTGGACCATACGGTCAATGCTGTCCGAGACATGTTACTTAGATTTCGATGGGAAATACTCAATCACCCAACTTACAATCCGGACCTGTCCCCATGCGATTATGCTATCTCTGGTGAGCTGAAAGGTCACTGCAAGTCGCCGGGTTCAACTTGGACACTGAGTGAAGTATGCAGTGAGTGACTGGTTGTTGCGGCAACCGCCTACCTTCTACATGGCTGCCACTGACCTCCTGTCAGGACGTTGAGACAAATGCCTCAACGTCTATGGGGATTACCTTTAAGGTGACAACATAGTTTAATAGTTATACAGTGCGGTCTGTTTTCCAATGAATGACCGTTATTCATATAAATAAAAACTTGATATGCACATGCTCTTCAAATTGAGAATTTAAGAGATTTAAAACCGCGTGGAGTTCCTGTTCTCATATCAGGGGCTCCTCAGGTGGCGAATAGAGGAAAACTCACTAGATATACGTGGTACTGGGCAATCAAAATAACCATGACAGACCAAGACCAGGACTACTGCCTTGTAGTTAGTAGAGGAATCTACAAAGGTTACAAATAGAGACGACTGGAGGCTGGTTGTGAAAGAGGTCAAGGCCCTACGTGTACTGCAGCACGAAGAAGTAAGTAAGTGAGTGGAATAGAGATCAATCATAAAGTGTATTTACTTCGTTAAAGTTATGTGTTTTAAAGTTTAACTTTAAATGTTAAACAACATGAAACTCAGTGCCAGAAGGGCCAGATTTAGAGTGAAAAGATACATAGGGTAACTTAAGGTGAATCGGATTACAGGGTGAATAGGGACACTTTTGAAACTGCCGGCCCCTGTGGGGGCATCCCCATATTCGCAAATTAGCCAAAAGTGGCACAAAAAATGAAGTAAAAAAAACCAAATCAAATCAAATAAAAAATCAAATCTTTTCAAATTCTCTCACCCTACATAAAACGAAACAAAGTCAAGGATATGTATCGATGTCGAAGTGAAGTTTGGAACTTCTAGCATCTAGTGAACGTAAAAACTACCAGCGAATAGTGTATTTGAAACTGCTAAGAAGTACAAGTACAGAAAATACTCATGTTAAAGGAAAGTGAAGAAGTAAAACTATGTTTCAAAAATACCTATGTGTATGTATTAGTGTTATACTGTATAATAGCCGGTAATTTAAAGACCATTTTTGAGTAAGATGCTATTTAGTTGTCGTAGAAGAAGTCATGATATTTCCCTTAATTCTTGTCAACGTTACATCCAACTGATGAACAGAAAATTCTTGTGATTTGGGGCATTAGGCTCAACAGTATACATATGTTGCTGTATTCCACCAATAGTAATGTTCAAAGTAAAGAAAACCACGCATTATTTTCTGTATCTCCAATGCTTCGTTGACAACTTTCGGACCCACCACGTTTCCCGAATTCCGTTTGATTCTTTTGAATGGACATCTGACACACAAGAACTTAATACATAGAAGTTTTATGAGAAGAACGACATACACGTGATATGTCTACCAAACCATATGACACATCGACTACAGCCTTCGGACTTTCCTTCTCCGAGTGCAATAACTTCATACTCAATACAAGAGGGTGAGATAAACAAAAACATTAACTTTAAAAGCATTTCGAAGGCAGCATGGCTAATGGTAGCGACTCCAGCGATCGCAGAAAATGGTTTAAGTCCCATATGTGTTTATCCTCTGATTCAACAGTCTGCTGAAGAACTAAGAGTGTTCAAATGTGTGCGTGATCAAGGAAGGAAAAAGTTTATTTGTAGAAGATGTGCGAACAAAAAAAAGGTCCTGCAATCTGAATCTAAGATTTGTATTTGAAATTAAATACTAATATTGCCTATTTCAATGTTAGGTAATTGACCCGTGTATCCCTCACGTGGGACCCAACTCACACAATACTCTTAAGGGTGAATAGGGTCATGCAGGGTTGTAATCTAAATGCTATGAGCAAAAAATAAGTTAATTTTAAAAAAATATTAGTTGCTGGCAGTTATTTATTTAAGATCTATTTATAACTATATAGGTATAGAAGTGCGAGGTATCTAAGGAAAAATATCGTCTAAATCTAAAGTTGATTTAGAGGGGATCAACGCTCAGGCTACGTGAGAGCCTGGTGTTAGAAATAATGACTGCGAGAGGTACTTGTACGATATCTAAGACATAAGTTGAAAACACTGACAGTAAACTTGATCCTTAGTCTTTCCGGAAACGTTAATCAGACAGTGCTGCGCTGAGTCTTCTAAGAGTCACGTGTGCAGGAAATGGCTGCGGCGATAAAGAATCCAGCCAAATGCGTGGTGCGGGTTGTGATGTTGTTTCTGCAGCAAGCGTGACTCACAAGACTAGTGTTTACACTTTACATACGTTAAAATAAGAAAAATAGAAGATCGTAGTTAATAATATGGAATATTGTTGTACTGGTGCCTGATGTTTGCTCTCTCTTCCACTGCATCAGTATGTGTATGATGAAAGTTGCTGGAGTCGTATTTCTTATTCTGAACCTATCCCTTCAAGCACTGAGTTTCATGTTGTTTAACTTTTATGGTATTAACAGATAACTTTACCGTAGTAAATGTACAAGGGTCGTTCAAGGTTGACCGGGATTTTCGTACGTAAAAAATCGATGAATAGCCGGACCATGATGAAACGTGCGGGTGACGTAATGTATTCCTTCGCGAGTAACTAGCGCCCGGCATGACATATTTCGCGCATGCGCAGCAGTTGCAGCGAACATGGCGGCAAGCAGTGTGTCTGTGGCTGTGGAGCAGCGGTATGTAATCAAATTTCTCGTGAAGGAGAAAGTGAAACCAGCTGAGATTTTCAGACGATTGCAAGCACTGTATGGTGAAGAAACGATGTCGCGGACAAGAGTGTACGAATAGTGTGAGCAGTTTCGCAAAGGACGGGAGCTGGTGACAAATGAAGCGCATGGACACATTCGCCCGACTGCAGTCACACCAGTGAATATCGCACGTGTTGATCAAATGATTCTTGAGAACCGGCGAGTAACAGTGCGGGATATTGCTGCCGAGGTGAATATCAGTGTCGGGAGTGTTGAGACAATCATTCACGACCACTTACGCTTCCGCAAAATCTGTGCAAGGTGGGTTCCCCGCCAGCTGACATTCGATCAGAAGTGGACACGCAGGACGGTCTGTGAACAGCTTCTGAATCGGTTTCGAGCAGAAGGTGATGAATTGTTGCAATCCTGTGATGAAACATGGTTGCACAATTCAACCCCAGAGACCAAAAGACGCAGCATGGAGTGGCAGCATAAAGGTTCCCCGCCCCCCAAGAAAAGCAAAACGCAGCCGTCCGCTGGAAAGATCATAGCAAGTGCCTTCTGGGACATGAAGGGCGTTATCCATGTGGATTTTCTGGACAAAGGGAGCACGATTAATGCCCAGTATTACTCCACATTGTTGAGTGGTGCTGTACGAAAGTCCATTCGCAAGAAAAGACCTGGGATGTTGTCTGGAAATGTCATTCTTCTCCATGACAATGCCCGCCCTCACACGGCCAATGTGACAACAACAACTCTGGCCGACATGCGCTGGGAAGTTCTGTCCCATCCCCGGTACAGTCCGGATTTAGCCCCCAGTGATTGTCATTTGTTTGCACCCCTTAAAGACCATCTGGGAGGGAAGAAATTCACGACAGACGAAGCACTGCGGAGCGATGTCCTCCAGTGGCTACGACAACAACCAAGTTCTTTCTACGCTAAAGGAATTCGGGAGCTGCCAGAACGATGGCAACGGTGCCTCGGTGCGCACGGATAATACTTTGAAAACTGACATAGTTTGGTGTTTCTTCTGCTACCTATTTCCTCTGCAGAAATAAAAGTCCCGGTCAACCTTGAACGACACTTGTACATTATGGTATTTGTCTCTAAACCTCTTAAATTATCAATTAAAGAACATGCGCATATGGAGTGCTTATCTATAACGTATAAGCGTCAGTTATTAAAAAACCCTGCATAACTATGAAACTAATGGCTCACCTTAAAAGTAATCTCTGTAGAAGTTGCCACTGACCTACTGCCAGGACGTTGGGACAAATGCCTCAACGTCTACGGGGATTACTTTCAAGGTGAGCACATAGTGTCATAGTTATACAGTGTTTTCCATTGACTGACGCTTATACATTATAAATATACACTTCATACGCACATGTTCCTTAATGGAGAATTTGAGAGGCTTAAACATCAATCATGATGTACATTTACTACGGTAAAGTTATCTGCCAATCACTAATCTGGGGTTCATCGGGGTCCTTTCGGACAATGCTGCATGTGCACAGAAAATAAGTTGGAGGACAGAATTATGGAAGCTACGATAAGAAAGATTTGGAGAATGTCACAAGAGATGTGAAGGCTGGAAAATCAATACACAACAGAGTAAGTAGACAGCAGTGACGAATCAGAAATGCAAGAGATCAACAAGAGAGAGACAGATAGAGAGAGAGAGAGAGAGAGAGATATCATGTCATAAACCTGTAATCGTGTTCTAGAAGAGGATATGATGTGCTTGTAACATGCATAATACATACACAGATAACAAAAAAGAGCAAACACGAAATTATGTTGAGGTTGTAACTGGTGGAGCAGCAAGAAATGTTCATGTGAAATTTCTGTCCTTATAATAACAGTAGAAGAGTCTTTATGTTTCCTATCGTAGATGATGAGGATTCCATTGGAAAAGATCAAATCATGCAGATTCTTTCAAAGCCGAAAGAGAAGAGAGGTAAATTCACAATAGGATATATGTGACTTTATACTGTAAGCATGCTTTAAGAAAGAACAATTAAGCAGAAAATGATGTGATTGGGATTGTCTTGCTTAATATGCAGATTATGTAATGGATATTTGTATCTATGCATGTATTTTGTCTCTATCTAGCCCTTTCTGACTTTAAAAACGCATTTTTGTGTCAGAAATCTCCCGTAGAATGGTAAAAATTCAGACAAACTGTTTGTACAATTGTTTGTCCGAAATCATCCCAAAACGTGGGGTGACTTTGGACATCAAATATCTTTTAATAAAATTTGAAGTATGTTCATTCATAGAATTTTTATAATACTGTAGTTGTGTTCCCCAGAAATATACCCCACAATGCAATAGCGTAAGAATTGTCCGTGCTCAAAAGCTTGTATGATATACTTATTAAAAAGTCACCAAAACGTCTGAATTTACTCTAGATTACAGTACTTTAAAAGTTAAACAACATGAAACTCATTGCTAGAAAGACCAGATTTAGAATGAGAAGATACATAGGGTAACTTAGGGTGAATCGGCTTACAGGGTGAATAAGGTCACTTTTGATATTCTTGATATTCTCTCTCCTAACACAAAACCACACGATCTGATGCAAATGTTTCGATCTGGCAATGAAGTTTGGAGCTTCTAGCATCTAGTGAATGTAGAAACACCAGGGAGTAGTGTATTTGAAACTGTCAAGAAGTACAGAAAATACTTGTGTTGAAGGAAAGTAGAGAAGAAAAGCTGTGTTTTAAAAATGCCTATGTGTATTTATTAGTGTTGTGCTGTACTATATGCGATATCTTAAAATTATTTCTGCGTAAGATGGTCTTAGAAGAACACATGATATTCCCCTTAATATTTGTCGCTATTACAGTGATTCCAACTGATGAACAGATAATTTTTCCGGGGATTAAGCTCAACACCATACGTGGCTGTATTCCACAAATAGTAATGGTTAAAGGAAACGATGGCGCAGTGGTAGTGTAATTAAGGGTACCCAGGTTCGATACCCGGTGGAGGCACATAGTGGTTCGGATCCACCTTTAAACTGTAGGTCTAATCCCGATTAGCCTTAGTGTGCATAAAGTGGACTTAAAATACCAACTCAATCATTCAATCAATGGTTAAAGGAAAGAACACCATTCATAATTTTCTGACTGTTTCCCCAATGGTTCCTTGACAACTTTCTGACCCAACACGTTTCCTGAATCCTGTGTGATTCTTTTGGATGGACATGCGCTACACAAGAAATTAAATACATTGAAGTTGTACGAGAAGAAAGACATACACATGACGAGTCTACCAAGCCAGTTGACACATCGACAACAGGCTTTGTATTTTTCGTTTTTCAAACCTCCAAATCACATATTTCTCAGAGTGCAATAACTGTAAGCTACATGAGGGTGTGAGAAAAAGAAATACATTAACTTTGGAAGTATTTTGAAGGCACCATGGTTTATGGTAGCAACTCCAGCAATCGCAGAAAATGGTTTGCGTCCCATATGTGTTTATGCTTTGATGGAACAAAGTCTGTCTGAAAAACTGCAGGTGTGCTCAAGGAAGAAGAAAGTTTATTTGTGGAAGATGTGCGAACAAAGAAAAGGTCCTACACTCTTAACATAAGGCTTGAATTGGAAATTAGATTATATAAATACGTAATATTATGCTAATATTGCCTATTTCAATGTTACATATCTGACCCGTGTAACCCTCATATGTGACCCGATTCACAAAAAACTCTTAAGGGTGAATATGGTCATGCAGAGTTGTAATCTAACTGCTGTGGGCAATAGATAAGTGAACTTAAAAAATATTAGTTGCTGGCAGTTATAGTTCAAGGATCTATTTATAACTATATAGGTATAGAAGTACGAGGCGTGTTTGGAAAGTAAAGACAAAAGAGATATGAATCTGAGAGAAAATATGTAAGACATAAGTTGACAACATTGACAGCAAACTTGATCCTTAGTCTTTCCATAAATGTACATTAGACAGTGCTGAGCTGAGTCTTGTAGGAGTCACGCGTGCAGGAAATGGGTGAGGTGATAAAGAATCCCGCCAAATGTGTTGTGCGGGTTGTGATGTGGTTTCTTCAGAACGCGCGACACACAAGACTAGTCTTTATAGGTTACATACGTTCAAAAAAGAAAAAAAGGTGGTAGTTAATAATATGGACTGGTGACTAATGTTGTTTGTTTTCTCTTACAGTGCATCAGCATGTGTACGATGAAAGTTGCTGGAGTCGCATCTTTTCACTCTAAATCTGGCCATTCAAGCACCCAGTTTTATGTTTTTTTAACTTTTGTAGCATTAACACATAACTTTACCGTAGTAAATGTTCATTATGATAATTGATCTCTATGCCTCATAAATTCTCAATTTAAGGAACATGTGCATTTAAGTGTTTATTTATAATGCATAAGGGTTATTCAGTGGAAAAAAAACACTCTGTACAACTATGAAACTATGTGCTCACCTTAAGAGCAATTTCTGTAGACGCTCAAGCATTTGTCCTACCGTCCTGGCAGTAGGTCAGTGGAAGCCCTGTAGAAGGAGGGCGGTTGCTACAACAAACAGTCACTCACTTCCTGCATCCTTCACCTCAATTTCCAAGTTGAACCGGCAATCATGCAGTGCCGATTAAGAGCACCAAAGATGGCATGATCGCACGGGGACATGTCTGGGTTATAATGTAGGTGCTGGAATGCTTCCCACCGAAATCTGAGCTTCAGGTAACAGACAACATTGGCCTTATGTCCAGGCAGTGGATCGTACTGCAGTGATGCTCTTCCTTCACGAGGGAACGTCCGACTACACTCCTTCACCCACAACCTAGATAAACAATGCTCCCCATACACCGCCGTCATCGACGGTGAATATCTCTCGTACTAGCGCCTTCCACCACCAGAAAACGCACGACTGCTCGATGCTCTTCCTTACTGGCGTCCACGATATGCTGGACGGAAAGTCTCTGCACATCTGCACTTCACACGGCTCACACTCGCACTGCTTCACACAAGCGTACGAGTCGACTGCCATCTACCGAGCGACAACGGATTCCCCTCCCAGTGGCAGCAAGAGTTTCGTGGTGCCGTGGCATCTACATGTCGAAATACGAGGTGGCCTGTTTTCCAACGACAGGCCCTTATAATTCGAACCACCAACCGCCGCCACCTCCCCGCCCCACGCGGCACTAACTGCGACGAGCACTCCCCCGAGCGACACCACCGCTACACCGCCCAACACGGTGCCCAGTTACCCAAGGGAACCACCCCCCGTGGCACATGAGAGTGGAAGTGTGGAGTTTTCGCCAACGAGTGCTTTTCAGCAGACGCTGGTGCCTACTTCCCCACCGACTTGGGTTACGTCGCCCACCGGCCATTCACCCCTTCGCAGTGCTGGTTCTCACCCCGTGTAGGCCTGGATTGCATGAAGCCCGTTTTGACCTGTGGCCCGTGTCCGAATCCGCAGGTGCAGCCCTCGCTCGAAGTGGGAATTACTATGCTCTGTCCCGGGAACCTCTGGACCAAGCGAACAACAACAAGTCTCTTCGCAAGTAGTGACTTGCTCTCTCCCATTCTCTAACGTTATGGGAGGCCTTGGTCAAAAGACAAAAGTAGTTAGTGTACCGCGTTGAAGTCGATAAATCAATTGATTGGAAAAGATCGATCAAAGATCAATTGATGATGTAGTTGTGTGGGCAAGCAAGGGTTATTGTTGTTCGCGATGACGTCATAAAATGGGCGTGGCTTAATTGTGAGGCTGATTCTGATTGGTGGGCTGTTTTAAAATGGGCGTGGCTTAATTTTGTGAGGAGCGTTTTGATTGGTTGTTGGGGAGGAGGAAAAGTATTCGGTTTTTCCCGCGGCGTCTGAAAACAGATGGCGTTGATGATTCTGAAATTCTGGGAATGTGGGTTGGGGAGGAGGAAAAGTATCAACGAGTATCCGGTGACGGTTGGTTTTCTCGGAATTTCCTGCGTCTGAAAACAGATGGCGTTGATGAGGCTTTTAAGGCGTGCGGTGAAGGTTAAGTGTCTGTTCTTGGAAAATGTGGTTTGTTGAGTGTTGGTTCGAGGAAATGTTGTGAGAATTAATGGATGTGGTTTGTGTAATGGGTCGGGAATGGTAATTGCTTTTGCAGTTTTGAGTCAAGTGTTTCAAGGTCTGTTTTTCAAGGAATTTTGTCGGGAGATTATTTCAGGGTCTGGTGAATGTTCGAGCAGATGGCGTTGAAGTGTTGAGTGTTCGAGTTCTAGGAATTGTGTGGGATGAGAGTAGGGTTTCGGGGGAATGAGTAATGTTTGATGTCTGGTGTTAATTGGTTTGGTGTTGCGAGAAAGATTATCGTTAAGTGGTTCCAGGAATTGGTGAGCGATATGTGTGTGTGTGGACGGTTGAGGGTGATATGCATGGACAGGATGAATGATGTGCGGAATGGTTGAATGCTGTGCTGGAAGGAGGATTCTCTGCAAAGCATGTGGGATAGCACGTGATGGAGAAAGAGCATAAGGAGAAAAAAGTGCCGGAGAAGACGGATGTATATAAATTATACAGAATAAAAAAAGTACGATTCTCGGAAGAGTTGAGTGTGTACAGTGTACCAGGACAGGAAGAAGATAGGAGAGGCACGTGGGCGTTGGATGCTCTGCGCGAGAGATTACGTATCGAATATGACTGTGTTGATCGTCGGGAGGAAGGTATATAAAATGGAACGAGCCAGATATGCATCATAAGAGGTACAACTGTCCGCCAGATAACTGTCCACAGCTCAGCCAGCACAATCGGCTGTCAGGTTGCAGATACAGTAGTCAGAAAAGTGATCAGTTTCAACGGATCAATCCTACCTGGTATATATATATATATATAGGGGGTTATCTTGAGGTGAGTAGAAGTGTAAAATGGGTATAGGGGGCTGGATATTGCAATTTGTCGGCAGTGTAATGGGGATGAAACCTGCTGCTCCAGATTTGTCGCCAGTGACGACGACATCACGAAGTAGCCGTCTACTGCCGTCTCCTCCACGGACACCACGGTCGTCGGTACAGCCTGAAATGTTTAAGGATGACAGCCCGTAGGTGAGCGTTCCTAAGTATTTTACGGAACAGCAATTTCGTAGATCGTGGGAAGCAAAGAATGCTGCACAACACAAATATGAGAAGTTGAGACGCTGTGGAAAGAAAAGTAGTGGTGGTAGAGGTGAAACGTTGAGGAAAAGAAAACATGATGCTGATAAAAATATGCAGTATAATCCTTTGTACGGTTACATAGAGCGTTCTCCGAGGAAGGCGATGTGTTTTGCATACCCTGTAACAGTCTCCGATTCGAAAAGATTGCATGGTGTTAAATCGAAAATATTTGAGAGTAATAGTCCCAAAGTGTTGGTTTTTGATAGTCCGGTAAGGTACAGGGAATCTCTTTTAATAACATTTTACAATAGAGATCTAGTGAATGAGAATTTTATGGAACTTGAAAGTAATGGTTTTCCGATCAGCATGCAGTACATCAAGAGTCGTAGAACAGGATTATGCGAGACACATTACCTTTTCGAGAGAGCACCTGTATACGGTCATTTGCCGTACCATGTGTGGAGCAATCGTGTAGCCGGTGAGATAGCATCTCACGGATATAATGCAGGACCTTTTACTGTAGTATCGGGAATTTCCTCAAAAGATTGCATCTGTATGGAGACAGAATCTGAACTAAATTCGGAACATGTAGATATATCCGATCTGCATGTTCCTCCACGTTGTCTGGTTACAAAATATATCATGATGACGGATGAGAGTTTAAATTGTGGGCGTGCCGCTGTCGAATTGACACGGTACGAAAATTTGGAACATTTACTGAATGAGGAGATTCCCCTGCTGTACCGAGTGGGGTGTCACAAAAAATACATGATAGTGGATTATAGTGATGTTGCAACCCTGATGCAGATATTTAGAAAACAATATCGGGAGTCTATGTTATCACTGGGTGAAATATTTCAGTGGTTTAACAGTAGTGTACCCCTACAGGAGTCGGTAAGCGATACATTAGGAGTAAAAGGTACTGCATTAGATTTAGAAGAGTTAGCCGACTATTGTTACAACCCGTTACGGCGTAACGATCTAAGATCAAAATATGCTTTTATTTCCAGTGTCCATAAAGTTGAAGAGCAGTTTTCGAGAGGTACAGGCCCACATCGTGAGTTCCCCGAAATAATAGAGGAGACTGACACATCGGAAGCAGAAAACGATACAGCTTGAAAGGTGAGAAAATAAAAATCATTACCTGTGGCAGCAGAGGTTTATTTTGAAGATGTACAGCCTATGGTGGGGGGGTTGGCTGTTCCCGGTCCTCTGGTGGAGGTAATGGAGGCGTACGATGTCCGTCCTCCTCCTCTTCCTCCCGCTGCACCAAATTAATGAGGGGTATATGTTCCTCCTCTTCCGGAGCAGGAGAAGGAGGACGAACATAGCCTCTGAGGACCGCAGGAGGTATCAGTTGAAGCAGGTTGTCGGCTCTACGAGCATTGCGTCGACCCATTCTGAAAAACAATATATAATAATTAAAAAATATATTCGGTTCCATGTAGATATTGGCTATAAAAGAAAAAGTGGTATGTGACATATATAATCGGAAAATGGTGAACATGCATGTGAAACCAGGCCGCAACTGAGGGCATTTTGAAACGTGAGGTCTGGGAGAAACAGGACCGTGACTGAGGGTCTTTTATTTCAATTTTGTTCAAAAACGTTTTAAACTTGTTTAAAACATTTTAAACTTGTTTAAAACATTTTAAACTTGTTTAAAACATTTTAAACTTTTTCGATTTTTTCGATTTTAATTTTTCGATTTTATTTTTCAGATTTAAATTTCCGTCTGTCCATAATTGAGCTACAAGGATAGTCGATAGGTTGTTGGACCATGTCAAAATATACAATGTTATAAGAAATAAATTAAAATAATTACCTTTGACGATAATAACGGAAAGTGTCGGCCATTCTTTCCCGATTGAGTCGACGCCGAAGTGCGGTTACGGCCAACGTCTGCTCGTATACCCGTTCGATGTCAGCCTGCTCCTCCAGGCACCTCCTAACATCCCTGGTGAGCTCTGCGAAGTGCTCTTGTTCTTCTACTCCTATTTGATATTGATCAAAAGCATTCCGCAGAGCCTCCCCCTGCTGCATGTTACGTTCCTGAAAATATGTGTGAATTAATATATAACAGTGATTACAGTTTGTGTAAAAAATATATATATTGATTGATTGATTCACAGCAAAGTCACTGATTGAACACTAAAACCAAACTTGAATAAAATCTATAAATTTGTCCAAATATTCAATTTACTCCAAGTTTCACAAAGCTCTAAAAAGTTTATGACATAAGTGAGAAACTACATCTGATGGTCACATACAGCTACTCATGTTTTCCGTGCAGCTGTTTTAAGTAAAAGTTTCTATTAATTTCGGTAGCCACTGCCACCATCATCATTGGAATTCATTGTATCGTTGCTTGGCGTGTTTCTGCTGCACGGAAAACGTGAGTACCTGTATTACCTATTATAGATCAACCGCAAGGAAAAAAACCTTGGGACGAAAAATCCCTGTGCATCTTTCCCTTCTTCACTCCACCTCGGGCCATAAGAAAGCATGCTCCACTCTCCCCCTCCTCTACTTGCGGGGGTACGGTGCACAGGAGTCGCGAGCCTGCGCAGGTTGTTTTGCTCGTGGTTCCACTATACTGCATCTCCCATCATGTTAAATGGAATATTTCACTAAAATAATGCTTAATAAGCACACATCGTATGCTTGTCTCCTTGCACACTCTGAGGCCTCATTGTTTAAAACTGAACACTGCCGCCGAGCATGTAACATACTGTACAGTACAATAGTCCTTTTTAATAAAAGCAACAGTAATGTCTAGCGAGGTGAACCTTTTAATTCTGTTATTTGTTACTAAGTAGGACTATTGCACCTAACAAGTGAAAAGCATGTGATGTGTACAATCAAGCCAACGGCAGATGATAAATAACCATTCATTTGAAATTATTTCGGAAACCCCATGTTTACTTAGACTTTCTTTCCCTTCTACTATAATACTTTTCACAGTTTCAATTTGCACTATCACTTCTGGTACACCCTGTATGTAAAAAAATTGTGGAAGATGTAACATGGAAGAAAAGTGGCGTATTTGGCAAGACTGACACAAACTGGTCAAATAACTTCTAGGGGTCCTTCCTTACGACATACATGTTCCCCTATTTATGCTTGTTTTGAAATTATTACCTGGAACTCTGCACACCAGTTTCTATGAAACATACATCATAACACACATGACAGAAGTTGTTGTAGAAACATACATCTTTGATTAGAAAAAGCTACAGCAGCTTAGTACTGAGTTATAGATACCAGTTTCTGTACTTGTTGTATACAGAGGATACAGAGAATCTGCAAATACACTGTCTCACAAGGAAATGGACCTCAAAACTGTTCATTTCACACAAAAGAAGCAAATGAGTGCAGGGACAGATTTTCCGTACCATATTTTCAACACCGAAACTAAACTTCTTACTCTGCCAAGTAAGTCTCAACATGTAATAAACTTACGGGTCAATATCTATCTTGATGCAATCCATCTTTGGATCCCTCTGCTTGTTGTCGGCAGCATTGACAAGGATTTCATCAAATATCTTATACAGACCAGGAACATACGTTATTTCCCTTTGTACTATGCCATCTTCCTCATCGTATACCCACATCTGTTCGGTAACAGGCTCAACGGAACCTACAAGAAATCAGACAAAACTTATAAATATCAAGGGTCAACCTATAATTTCGACTCTTGGCTAAATATATTACTGCAAAAAAAAAAAAAAAAAAAAAAAAAAAAAAAAAAAAAAAAAAAAAAAAACGAGATTTCAATTTTAAGTTTCAAAGAAACTATGCAGATTGTGAAACATTTTCCTTTCTTTGAATATTGTCTATTTCACATCACTTTTCTAACTTTTGGACTAAACATAATGATTGGCTTGAATCTGGTACCACCATTGAATCAGCCATAAGAAATAGTTGGATATGTTCCTTAACTTCAAATTCATGTTTACCAAAAGATGAGGATGAGGCTCAACCTGTGGCTAACTCCATTGAATATATACATGCATACAGGAGAAAAACACACAAAAATAACAAAATTATGGAAACAAAGAACTGCACAAAAGGATATAAATGTGAAAATGCAGGATTATGCATAGTTTCATTTAGATAAAGTACAACAAATTTTAAAATAATATACACAAATAAATGAATAATACGATGTAGTCAACTACAGACCATATTTAACTTAAGCAGACTCTATCTTTCAACAAACTGTCAGTACAACTATATACATGAAAAAATTCAAGCAAACTAGATTTGAACAATTAAAAACAAATTTTTGAGCTTCCATTGCTTACAGGATTTCCTTTTCAGATTCTGATAGATCTGTAATTTCTAATCCACTGTAACACTGTTTAATTTACATACTGTTCATGTCAAAGACAAGTAAAAAGAGAGAGAGAGAGAGAGAGAGAGAGAGAGTGAGAGAGTGAGAGTGTGTGTGTGTCAAAACACTAAACAGATAACAAAACAATTGCGTTAACCCACACATAAAAATAAGTAGCAGTCTCCCCAAAAGCCTGAAAACAGGCCATGAGTTTTGTCTTTAGAAATAGTACAATTAAGGTCTCACAAGATCCTCAATTAATAACTTGGGACTTATTCCCCATTCCACTGTTAATGCTAGACCCCAGCAATGCTTATTCCTTGTAATAAATGGATAAAACGTTGTTATATTTGTATAGAATTTATGTATTTATGCGATTTACACCTCGCACCTTCCATATACACACCCATACATTTTAAAACTGTGTCCCTAGATTCAACAAACATATAGTATCTGAAGTTCTGTGGAAATATAGCAGTAACTATTGACAATAGAAAGGTATTTCTTCAAACCATCATAATGTCCATTTCCCTTTTTATATATTGAGGTTTATTTGTTACAAATTATTTACATAAGAAGTCAAAACATGCCCATTATTCTGAAAATTCCCCTAATTGTGTAGCCTGTCCCTCCGACCCGAAGAGAGAGTGTAGATTCATGTAGCCACTGGCTTCACGAGTAAAAATATTACCACCACCCTTCAGTACCAAAAAAAGGTGGCCGAAGGTATGTGTACCTGGTTTCCCACATGAAATAAACTATTGAAATAGTCACATTGTATCTAAAGATATCTGTTTGGTAGTTACGCGGAGATAGGTAATTAACTCCAATAAACTTACTTTTCATTTTTCCGCGTAAATTTCTTTCACGATCAATTTCGCCACCCATCAGGAGCACATCAAGTATCTGAGTGCTCAGTGAGCAACGTGATCGCTCAGCTACTTGATGGCCAAATAGGTGTTGCTCCACGAGCGGTGCTCACTTGAGAGCTGAGCACTTGAACCTTGCTCGCCACAGAATATAGCATTTTTTGTCTTTCGATCTCGTGAGGCAAGGGGAAGAAGAGGAACACTGTAAGAGGATGGCAGGGTGGCACGGCGCGAGTGGCGTGGCAACCAATGAGGAAATATTTATGATAAACTGAATGGCTTGTAATTTAGCATAATTACAGAGGAAGTTCAAGTAACAGAAGGTGATTCCAGTTTTTGTAATTGTATTAAAATGAAAGTGTTGTTTATTCCAAAAATATTAAATATACACCGTAGTTTTGGAAAGTTGTTCACATCAACTATTCTATTTCCATAATTAACAGCTTTTGAAACACCGAAATCTTGTCCACTCTACGCAGTCACATTCATCACAGATTATTCAAAGGCACTGATATTTTGATCACTGAGCAAACTGCGTCAAGCAAATGATCTGTCTGCTCAACGTGGGAACATCTTGCTCAGAGAGCATCGCTCAGATACCTGGTGGCTTCGGTGTACATGCCTGACGAAGCCACCAGACGGGTGGTGAAATCGATTGCGAAAGAAATTTACACAGAAAAATGAAAAGTAGGTTTATCAGAGTTAATTATTGAAATAGTGTGAAGATACCAAATGAGTGTATTAGAAGAAAGAAAAGATCCCAGTCTGTTCACACTCTAAAAGAAAGCTCTCCCACTCACTCCCCTTAGAGAAGAGGATACGTCTTACATCGCAGTACTCCGCCAAACATCTGAGAGACACTGCTCAGTTCCATTCCTATTTATAGGTCCCGCTAGGTTGTCGAACGACACACCCTTCTACCCCAACCACGAAGAATTTAAAAAAAGACAGTATAGAAACACACATACATACAATTTATAACATAAAACAGATCCAGTAATGATCCATTCTGTATTGCAGGACGAAAACAATTGAACAACACACACATACTAAGTGTTCAGTAATCATGCATGTATGTACCATTCACTCAGTACTAACCTATGTATGTGTCTGGGCGGAGGAGGATATGTTCTAACTGGGTCTTCTTCTGATAAATCCTCTCAACCGAGAGCTTCTTATTGGTTGTCGCTTTCTTGGCAGCAACAGGTTCAATGTTCTCAGATTTCACTTCACCATTTGTGGTGCCTTCATGGTTCGTATTAGAGTTCATTTTAGCAAAAAGGTCCTAGAAGAAAAATGACAAAGATAAGAACTTTTCATGTAATCATTATGGATGTTTATGTTATTACATATTTTTTCCCTTTGTATGTAGACGATCAAAAATTCAAAATGTCTGCAAATTACAATGTTAGAAATGATATATGTGAATTTCATAAATATTTTCAGGTTTATATAGTTCCCATTTATCTTACATATTTTACATAAAATGCAGTATTTGAACAATCTTGATGGTTTTTGATTGATTTATTTATTTTACTTTGATTTTCTGCCACTTTTGGTTAATTGCAATGATGACGATATGATGAAATTAATGAAGGGACACTCACAAAGAACCATGGGATTCCAATCCAGAACCGCTAGCATTGTTGTGTTTCTCCCAACCACTTTGCCACAGAGGTCAGGACATAGCGCTACGATGCCAGGGCTCGAATCCCGGCCTGGGCAAGGTTTTTGTGAGTGTCCATTCATCAATTTCATCATTCATCCCCATCTTCGCAAATTAGCCAAAAGTGGCAGAAAAAGTTAAGTAAAATAAAGCAATAAAAAATTCTGCTTTCTCATTGAGTATGGAGCTGTATTGTCAACACAATAGTGTTGCACTTATTTTTATCACTGCAGTGGTCGAGTGGAAAAAATACATGTCTGTGGTCATATGGATCACTTAAGTGATCCATTGAATATTGTTATTTTTGCAGATTATTTGTCAAAATTTATGTGGTTTTATTGTGAGAACGTTCTTTTTAAAGTATTCTGGTTCACTTAGCAAACAAATTATAACTCATTTCACTCAACACATTACTGGAGGGAGGAAATACTAAATCATTACCTGTTCGATCTCGGCCCAACATCTCTCTCGTTTATTTCATCATTTTTTACATTCGTAATTACCTATTGTGCATTGCAAAACATTCTATAAGGTGGGATTTTGCTTCTGTCATGAAAATAATTTCAATTTTTCGCATTAACAGTAATTATTGTTCTTTCTTTTTTTTGCTTGCGTAACACACAATATGGCGGGCACAGCTCGAGTAGCGTTGTGGATCATCAGTGGGTATGCAGTGTTTCCAACCATCTTCACAGAAAAATACCTACTTTCGTGTTACTGATTTTGTATATTTGCCTGGGTTCGAAATTATGCTAATACCTCGTGATCCATGCACAGGTTAGGTTAACATAGTTAAAAATTTGTTCGTACTGAAATTCAACATCACAAATCATGCTAAGTTACATTAACATGGTTAAAAAAAAGGGTTCATACTGAAATTCAAAATCACAAATCATGCACATTTAGGAAAACTAGGGTGTGGTTGGAAACACTGACAGGAGGGTTACACCATCAAAGGTACGCAACATCCGGTTCACATAGAGGAAGCACATAAGAGCAACGGCTATTGTGCGTCGGAGACATTATTATTCCTCCAAAATAAATGAATTCCCGGTCACATACATTACACGATGAAAGAAAATACCTACACGAACTTTTAAAATGCTAAATAAACTCATCTGTAAAAATGATGAAATACGTTGGACCGAGATCGAACAGTTACTACTAAATCTAATGAATTTCACTATTGGGTCATTCCATATCAATTCAACCAAAAAAAGAGGTTTGGGAACCCACCATCTCAGATTTTTATGAAACTTGGTACATTCAATCCTTCCATGGTGGTAAGAAACCACATAAAATATTTCGCCTCGAACTCATCTGGTTTCAGAGTTATGGCCTCTCTAACTTTCAGCCAACTCTTGTTTTCCTTCATTTCCGAAACCCTCATTGAAACCTGCAGTGCTTTACAAAAAAAAAAAAATATCTTGCTCACACATGATTCAATCCTTTTGAAATTTCACAACAATATTAACCAAACAATAGGCATTTCAGAAAAAAAATAAGACATCACATGATATCAATATTTTAGTAAAACAAAAAATTAATAAAAAAAATATTAACGGGATTTTGTTGCCGAAAACATGCCTTGCTAAAATTTCAATTATCATTAAAAGGGAATGAATTAATACCAGCATAAGTATTTTTAAAATTAACCTGGATATTTATTCTAACTTACCCAGCAATAAAAGTTATGGTTATTTTATTCCTTCTATTTAAATATAATATACTTATGTCTGATATTTGGATGAAATGGCTTCCGGAGTATTAAAATATTTTGGTTAACTCAAAATCAATCAAATAATGTGTTATAAATTAATCAGTGAAGCAAACTCGAAATTCTACACTTTTGTTTATTCTTTGAGCATTGTTGTATTATTATTTCCTTGCTTATTTATAAAATAATTTATCCATATATAAGCAAAATATATATGGTTCCAAAAAATCTTTGTTTAATGTTGTGTTCTTTGTAAGCAGCAGTTTGATGATATGCCAACATTACCTGAGACAGAATAGCAATGAAGATGACAATAATGATGATAATAATAATAATTTATATTATTTTAATAATATGAAATCATCATTGAACAATATCAGTTATTATGGTATCCCCTCCTGCTTCAACATTTGGTGTTTGATGATTTATCCATATAGATATTTAAATGTGATTGACCAAAACACAGGTTTAAAAATTACTGAATATTCCATATATTGCCTATATGTATTTTTTACCTTTCCATATATGTGCATGCAACATCAGGGTGGCTACAAACAAGCAGAAATGAAATTCCCTGACTTTTCCAGGTTTTCCAGGACAAAATTTACATTTTTCCCTGACAATTACAAACTAAACTAAATTGATGTTTTTACAAATGGAAATAATAAACTCATACAGATCCACATATGGTTTTGCTAAGTATGAATATTATCTTCTATTAAATTGACTTAATTTCTCTATTCTCTATGACTTGAATTCAAACTGCAAAATAGTGAATTTGGAAAATTATTACAATTCACAAGCTAAGGAAGGATTATGGAATTTTGTCATATGCAGTAAGTTTAAAATAACATACTTGCTTATTGTAAAGTTACGACTAAATGAGATAAGAGTGACTGATTAAGAAATACAATTTGTAATTTATCAGTCTCCTTATACATTCTCGGTATTATATGTTGATATTTCCACTGAGGTTTGGAACCCTCTGCTTGCAAAAACTATGAGTGCGGACTCATTTTTCAATGCATAAAGCTACTTCTCTCTTCTCTGTAAAACAAACAACTTAACTCTTGCATATAAGTGAAACAACTGAATCAAACAAAAGAAAGTGTCATATTTCCTTACATTACACTGTTCAACAATGAAATTTTTACAGAAAGGAAAATGCCCAATCTTTATAGATTTTGGTACGCTGAATTCGAAAATGACGATAGTTTTTGTTTTTTAGCTCCCGTTTTTGACATAAAGTAAAAAAAAAAAATCTTAGAGATTTTGGTACGCTTTCATACGTTTTCGTGCTATATGAAGTTTGTCACGTCCTTACTTCTGTTTTTAGCTCTCGTTTTCTTGTTATTTCAGGAATGCCAATGAATGCTGTGTTTCAAGCAGTTATAAGATATGCACATTGTAATGTGAGGCGACGACCTTGACCACATCCTCAGATATATCGATCGGTGAACACGTGCTCCGCGTGATATTATGTCAGTGTTTTGTTTCTAGCTAACACAGTCTGAGATTGCTTGCCATCCGGAGTGCTCCATTGTGTATTGTGACGTGAGTTACTGTGTGGAATCAAAACTGCTGTTATAATGCCCCGCAGATGTGTTAATAACCCCAACAATTTTTGTTATATATGTGGAGATGCAATTTTTGGACAAAGGAAGCGAACATTGTCAGAAGCAGTGAAAAAAGCTTATTTACTATATTTCGGGTGCCGTGTTGGGGACCAATCAAAAGCATGGGCTCCTCATGCTTGTTGTACGACATGTTCAGCAACTCTAAATGCATGGATGAAAGGAAAAAGTTTCCATGCGTTTTGCAGTGCCGGCCATTTGGCGCGAACCTACAAACCACGCAACAAATTGCTACTTCTGCTTGGTGCGTCCGCTAAGTAAAGGATTGAACAAGAAATAGAAGAGCATCATACAGTATCCTAATATACCAAGTGCGATGCGACCGGTGCCTCATGGAGTGGGTCTTCCAGTGCCAGATCCTCCAATAGCCACAACAATAAACTTTTCTAGTGGCAGTGAAGATGAAGACCAGTCAGATACATGCCATCCTTCCACATCTAACGATCCCACCTTTACACCAACATCATCTAGTGAAATGCACAAAATCACGCAAAGTGAACTCGATGATCTTGTTCGAGACTTGGACCTTCCAAAACATAAAGCCGAAGTATTAGCTTCTCGTTTAATGGAGTGCAATCTTCTGGAAGATAAAGCTCGAGTATGTACTTTTCGCCAACGTCAAAAGCCACTCGAAAGGTTTTTCAACACAACAAACGAAATGGCATACTGTACGGATGTTGAAGGTTTGATGCAAGAAATCAATATCTTATACAAACAGGACGATTGGAGACTTTTCATAGATGGTTCGAAAACTAGTTTGAAAGCCGTGCTATTACATAATGGCAATGTGCTTCCTTCCATCCCAGTGGCATATGCAGCCCTAGCAAAGGAAAGTTACATCATGATGAGAGGTATTTTAAACAGCATCGACTATGATAAGCATCAATGGCTCATATGTGCTGATTTAAAAGTCATCGGTATGCTTATGGGCCTATATGTCTCATGGGAGCCACTTGTAAATCCCAGTAAAGTCCTGTTACCACCACTACATGTGAAGCTAGGATTGATGAAGTCATTTGTAAAAGCAGTGAATAAGAGCAACGAACGAGCATTTGAATACTTGCGTGTAAAATTCCCTGGACTGAGTGCTGAGAAGATCAAGCAGGGAGTATACATTGGTCCACAAATACGTAAGGTCCTTGGAGACCAGCAATTCGAGTGTATTCTCAGTCCTGTGAGCTAAACGCGTGGCAATGCTTTCGGAAAGATACGTCATTGTTCTTGGGCAATAGGAGGGCTGAAAATTATATTGAACTTGTGAATGACCTTATATGTGCCTATGAGAAACTGAAATGCAACATGTCACTCAAAATGCACTTCATTCACTCACATATCGACGTTTTCCCTGAAGATTGTGGGGCGTTAAATGATGAACATGGTGAGAGGTTTCACCAAGAAATCTCTGTAATGGAACATCGATACCAAGGAAGATTCAGTGCTTCAATGTTGGCAGATTTCTGCTGGACTTTGCAGAAAGACTTTCATCTTCCCCATAAGCGGCAGGTGAAGAGAAAACGCGTATTGTAAACAAGGTAGCTGTTAATAGTGTATCTTTAATTTAACTAAATTGACTAGCATTTCATGTACTTAGTCTAAAGCACTTTGATTTATTTTTTCACATCATTTGTGAATAGGTTACATTTTACTAGTTTACATTGTTAGTTTGCATTGTAAATACTAGTTTGACAAAAATGATGTGATATATGGAATCAGCAAGCTTGTCATTAAAAAAAATTGAATAGAATATGAAAAATATATGTATCAGTATTTCAGTAGCAATATAAACTTGAACATCCTGTATCTTAAAAACTAGAGCCATTCGAGAAAAACGAACTCCATATTTGTGATCAGTGCATCGAATTAACCCCAAAACCACTGTCAATTGTTTGGTAAGTAAATGTGTGTTATACCTGCCGCAAAATTAGTTTGGTATTGACACTTGAGAACCACGTGTTGAAATCGGGTCTACGTCACTGCGGGAGGGTGGGTTGCTGGCATGCGAGCCAATCAAAATCTTACCAGTCCTTCACCCAAGCCCTGGTTACCTAGCAACAGAAAACGTTTTTCTCGGTGTTGCCGCTTATCGGGCAATTCTTCCTGCGGTCAGATTTCATGTTGTTGGGAGAGGACGTGTTGTTTGTTTGTTGCGTTGCGTTACTGTGATATTTTAACCAGTCAGTGTTTATTGAATTTAGAGTATTCTTTGTTGTATATAGCGTGTTGTTTTAATGTGTTATTTTTTGTACATAATTTTCTGTGTTCTGCTTGAGTGTGTCGTGTGCTTGCGTGAAGAATGTCAAGCACAGGAGGCAATACTCGAGATGACAATGTACCAAAGCGGCCATGCACTAAAACAAAAAGGAATTCCTCTCAAAAGCCAAACGCGGCAGATGGTTTGTTCTGAGCGCAAATAATTTGAGCAAGAGAAAAACAATGGGGGGTCGAATCATTTCTGTAAACAAAGTTCTGGACAGGACTGCTGCTGCTGTCAGCGTGTCTAAGAACACTATTGTTACCATAGGGAAAGAAAAATATAATGTGGTAGAAATAAATAAATAAATAAATGCGAGGCTTCAAAATTGGAAACCCCAGGAAAGAAGAGGAATAGCTATCAGTAAACGCGTGACAAATTTAGATACTTTTCAGCAAGATGCTATTCTCGCCATATTTACTCTTATTATAGGAGGAAAGATCATCCCACTGTTGGGAAACTGCGCGTTTCGTTGAAAGATTCGGCATTTTTTCAAGGTGGGGAAACATCTTTAAGGACAGTCATAAAATATCTGGGATTCTCATACAAAAGATAAAAATAATGGACCCAAAATAAAGTATGAAGGCATATGGAGATGTGGAGGTAGAGCTCCACACATTCTCGACCTCGACCTAGGCCATATTATGGAGGTGATGCGGTGATGTGATTCACCAACCGCCTTTACCACAGGTTTGCCCCAGGTACTCACTTGGGGTGAGTCGACCCCGGAGTCACTCGGGATATTTGAAAAAGTTCCACAAACTACCGCGGGTCTCACGCGTGAAAGTCAGACGCCCCACCAACTGGACTTTGTGCACTTCAGTTGCGGTATAATTGAAAGACGGGCAGACTTTAACGGCGACTTTGGAAAGAAATGATTATTGAGAGTGTATATACAGAATGGATTGGAAAGATAACCTGTAAACAATGCTTGTTTCATTAATTCGTTCATGTTGTAAGGGAGATGGAAATGAATAGAAAAAACAATAACACATTCATCATTGTTGTCATCATTGTTATTCCATTTTCCTCGAAAAACAATAACACATTTCATCATTGTTGTTCCTTTTCATAACACGTTTTCCTCGACACAGCGTCAGACGGCTGCAGTGCGTACTGTACCGCATGATATGGCAACACCGTGACGCGTGTTCCTTCAGCTCTCAATACCAAACTAATTTTGCGGCAGGTATAGGCAGTGCTACGCTTGTTAGACTATGGCCCATTATAATATGTGAAGAACATAAAAGTTTCAATAACTTCCAAACCTGAGCTAATTTAGATTTTTAATTGTCATTTTCAACTTCAGAACACTCAAATCCATATAAATCAGCTATTTTGGCCTCTGTAAAAAACAAAAAGTTAAAATTTGTTGTCTAGTGATCGATGGGATATCAAGGAATTTATAGAATTGCATTGTATAGGTACCTGATTTAGCTAACCAACACATTAAAACAGGAACACACTAATAATAAAAGCTTCTGAAAGTTCATATACGAGGGGCATCCTGGAAAAGCTCCAATGGTACCTATACGCAGCACTAGTGGTCAGAGAGCGACACACACATACAGGCAGGAAGAAGTGGCATGTAGCTGTAATCTGGTACAGTTGCAATGTAGCCGGTTTAGGACAGTTCTAGGTTAAAGATTGCAGCTCTCATACAGTCTCCCACCGACTGCGATGTAGCCTACATTGCACACTCAGAATTTGGCACAGAGCAATCGTGTGAGTTGTGCAGACCGGACGTCGTGAGTGATAGGATGGTCAGATGATGGTGCAGACAATTCACGGAAGGCCAATCGAATGTGCACAACCCCATAGAGCTGAGTACACACGGGCCCTTTGCATCACTTCAGGTGAGAGAACTTGGACCACTCCCTGTACAGCCCTGGCCTTGAATGTACCTACTTTCATCTCTTTGTTTAACTGAAGAGGTTTCTGGCAAGGCAAGGATTTGACAGCTACATTGCGGTAGAGATTGTTCCACTCTTTGGTGTCACACACATATACCATGGGCATACAAAATTTAGTGCCATGGTGCGACACATGCCTGAACAACGGTGGTGATTATGCCGAAAATTTTTCCCAAAATTCACATTTTCATTTTAGCGCATTTTCTGGCAAATATCTGAAATTATACCTTCATGGTGTTTTTAAACTACTGTTTCAAATTGTAAGTCACATGGCTTATGCCTCTTCGCGAGAGTTTGATATCTTGAAAGTTATTTTCCATACCCCTTTATTAATTTTAAGGGAAGGATTTTAGATAATGAAATTTTGGTGTGGGGTTAGGGCCCCACACTTTCTTGATCACGGCTGAACGTGGGGATGATGTGATCAGCACCACACTCTTGGCTGCCTTTATCCCTCAAAGTTTCCTCAAGGTACCAGCTTCGTATGATGCTGGGTGGGCACCGGAGCAGTTTGAATAGGTGGAAAACATCCCGGTTCTCCCCCGCTGGGGATCGAACCCGGGTCTCTCGCATAGTAGTCAGATGCCCTAACGACTGAGCTCCATTATTACTCAATCGAGAAATGCCGACAGAACGCACTTAGCGTGGTAATTCAAAACATATCTCGTGCGACAAATACGAAGATGTGGCTCCCGTGTGACGGTAGATAAGCACTCAATCTCCTGTTATAACCTTGCCACTTTGCTCTGTGATGCAAATGGTTTTGATAGAAGTTGAAAAAATCGTGGGAAATATATGATTTAATGTGGCTGTCGGAATCATTTCACGTACGTATAACTCTATAGTTTACTCTTGAGTAAAATGTTGGAAAACTTGAATGTTCTTTGTACACACACATGGCCTAGAAAAGACAAGGATGTTGGATTTCATGGTTTTAGGACATTTCTTTTAAAAAAATTGCTAAAAATGCCTACAATTCGCATTTTTTGCCAAATTCGCATTATTTCGATATTTCGAACGGGCGAAAAATGTGTCTAGACATCACTGCACATTCCTAAACATAATTTCGCAGCAATTACCATTTTTAACGGTTTTGGCGTTTGCAAAAAATCAATGTACCTACTAATTGGAAATTACTTTCTGGCCACCCCTCGTATAAATCAGTAGATGGAAAGTGAAAATTTAGCAGGGCTGGCAGAGAAAAGTCAATTCTTGAAGGAAGTGATTTGCTGTTATGATTGAATGATTCGAGTAAATATGATATTAAAATATTTACGTATTTATTATTAGTATTTTATTTCATAATATTGGACATTAACTTCACTCAGTGAGAAATTTAAGACCATCTCTCACGAGATTAAACAGACAGGACAGAGAGTGGCATTAATTTCATTTCAATACTAGTGTTGCAGTAAATTTGATGTTGGGAGCATGCACTTGCCAATTTTTATAACCTTCACCAATGTAGATTTATGTTTAACTTTTTCGTGATAGTATTCAATATATATCCCATTTGGTTGGGTTCTTCTTGATATGTAAGAATAGTGCAATGTCATTGTAAACGTATGTTAACTTGTGCGAAACCAGTAATGCGTCAGGATGATGAAAGAAAACCTTCGTAAGCACTGCTACATTAAATAATGTGAAGTGAGCCAGAAGAGTAATAAAATTCCAGCAGCATATTTGCAGTCTAAAGCTCTTCTTGTTTATGCATGCGATTTTTGTTGGATGTTTCAGTCCATGCAATTTCTGTCGCATGGTGTAGTGAGATACTTTGTCGGGTGGTGATATTCGACAAAAATCGTATGTATCAATGGAACATATTTGTTTCCATGTTCCTTCAGTTTGCCCAACAAAATGCCTAACTACGACGTCTGACAACTATCGGACGGCGCCACCGGCTCTTATCCCCTCCATCTGTTGACAAGTTCCCTTACTACTCCCATACGGACAAGAAAAAATGATAATTCAATGCATTTTTCACCACATAATATTTAGAGGCTTAACCTTTACTCCTCCAATGATACCAACCATTATGGTATCATCAGGGTAAGGTCGTACTGGTCCGATGATACCATATGGTATCATGGTGCTGATTACGAAATGAATGTGCGTTTTGGACCTTCATACTCTTATGTTTGGGTGGAAACTCTGACACAGGTCTGGAGCAAGCCTGGGAAATTCATATTGATGGCCAAGCTCTCCCCCCCCCCCCTCCGCAACATTTCCGAACAGAGTTTCTTTCACATTTTGGCTCATAATTCAACTTGTATGGCACCAAAGAACATGAAACATGTTTCATTCTCTTGCGAAATATCCATTCTTTGAAAAGAATACTAAAGTTCCCACCGTCTTCCCAAATAGTGGGAGAAGAGGGGGTAAACTCCAGATGTTTTCTTTGTTTTGTTTTTTCATTGAAACTCGGTAGTCGCTCCCCCCAAACCCCCTTTCCTCGGTTCGACATTCTGAATTGTACACCGTTGCATGCTCTGATGTTTTAGCTGCAAAACAAAACTTATCCGAAGTAGATTGCTCCCATAGTGCCCAAGTTATAACAATTTTCCTCCAAAAATGCAAATTACCTATTTTTCGTAAAAAACAGTTTCACATTTTGGCATATTATTCAACTTGTATGGCACCCGAGAACATGAAACATGTTTCATTCTCTTGAGAAATGTCCATTCTTTGAAAAGAATGTAGCAAACTCCAGATATTTGTCTTTTCCATTGAAATTCGGGGGTCGCACCACCCCAAACCCCCTTCCTCGGTTCGGCGTTCTGAATTGTACACTGTTGCATGCTCTGATGTTTTATCTGCAAAACAAAACATATCCGAAGTAGATTGCTCCCGTAGTGCCAGAGTTATAACAATTTTCCTCCAAAAATGCAAATTACCTATTTTTCGTAAAAAAAAGAAAAATCACATTTTGGCATATTATTCAACTTGTATGGCACCAAAGAACATGAAACATACACTATCTGGCCATTCGTCACCGGACACCCCACCAAAGGCATGTGGAAGCATCATGGTGTGGTCATGTTTCTCCTGGTATGGTCTTGGTCCTCTTGTGTTAGTGCGTGGAAACATGAATGCAGATGCATACCTAACGATCCTGGACAATTCTGCGCTACCGACATTGTGGGCACAATTCGGTAGTGGTCCTTATCTGTTTCAGCACGACAATGCCCCATGTCATACGGCAGGTGTGATCAACACGTGGTTCGAGGATATGGGTGTGCAAAAACTTGATTGGCCCGCCCAAAGTCCTGATCTCAACCTGAATGAGCATCTTTGGGACGAGTTGGAGCGCCGGTTGAGAGCCAGGCCACACCCCCCAAAAAACACTAAAGAGTTGTTCGCCGCTTTGCAAGAGGAATGGAGCAGGATTCCCGTCGAAACCTATCGCAATTTGGTGGACAGTCTTCCTCAGAGGGTTGTGGCTGTACTTGCTGCGAAAGGTGGCCCCACACGATACTGACGGACGCCTGAAACCGGATTAAAGTACTCGTTCCAGGTGTCCGGTGACGAATGGCCAGATAGTGTATTTCAATCTCTTTGGAAACGTCCATTCTTTGAAGAGAATACTAAGGTTTGCACCTTCTCCCCAAAATAGAGGGAGAAGAGGAGGTAAACTCCAGATTTTTTTTCATTGAAATTCGGTAGTTGCGCCCCCAAACCCCCCCTTCTTCGGTTCGGTGTTCTGAATTGTACACGGTTGCATGCTATGATGTTTTAGCTGCAAACCAAAACTTATCCGAAGTAGATTGCCCCCATAGTACCCGAGTTATAATAATTTTCCTCCAAACATGCAAATTACCTATTTCTCGTAAAAAAAGAAAAATCACATTTTGGCATATTATTCAACTTGTATGGCACCAAAGAACATGAAACATGTTTCAATCTCTTTGGAAACGTCGATTCTTTGAAGAGAATACTAAGGTTTGCGCCTTCTCCCCAAAATAGCGGGAGAAGAGGAGGTAAACTCCAGATTATTTTTTTTTCATTGAAATTCGGTAGTTGCACCCCCAAACCCCCCCTTCTTCGGTTCGGTGTTCTGAATTGTACCCAGTTGCATGCTATGATGTTTTAGCTGCAAACCAAAACTTATCCGAAGTAGATTGCCCCCATAGTACCCGAGTTATAACAATTTTCCTCCAAACATGCATATTACCTATTTTTCGTAAAAAAAGAAAAATCACATTTTGGCATATTATTCAACTTGTTTGGCACCAAAGAACATGAAACATGTTTCATTCTCTTGAGAAATGTCCATTCTTCGAAAAGAATACTAAAGTTCGCACCTTCTTTCCAAATAACGGGAGAATAGTGGGTAAACTCCATATTTTTGTTGTTTTTTTTTTCCATTGAAATTCGGTAGTCGCTCCCCCCAAACCCCCTTTACTTGGTTCGGCGTTCTGAATTATACACCGCTGCATGCTCTGATGTTTTAGCTGCAAAACAAAACTTATCCGAAGTAGATTGCTCGCTTAGTGCCCGAGTTATAACAATTTTCCTCCAAAAATGTAAATTACTTATACATTTCGTAAAAAAAATAATAATCACATTTTGGCTTATTATTCAACTTGTATGGCACCCAAGAACATAAAACATGTTTCATTCTGTTGAGAAATGTCCATTCTTTGAAAAGAATACTAAAGTTTGCGCCTTCTCCCCAAAATAGCGGGAGAAGAGGGGGCAAACTCCAGATTTTTGTTTTTTCCATTGAAATTCGGGGGACGTGCCCCCCCCCAAGCCCCCTTCCTCGGTCCGGTGTTGTAAATTGTACACCGTTGCATGCGCTGATGTTTTAGCTGCAAAACAAAAGTTATCCGAAGTAGATTGCTCCCATAGTGCCAGAGTTATAACAATTTTCGTCAAAAGACTGTTCGAAGTCAATCAAGACGAAATTCCCTGACATTTCCCTGACTTTTTTTGACACCTCAAATTCCCTGACTTTTCCCGGTTTTCCAGGTTTTCCAGGTCTGTCGCCACCCTGAACATATACAAAAATTTACTTTGTGATAAAAGTTGTATAATTTGACATGTTGGATTATCTTGTCCATTGAACTTAGAACCTTTTGCCATCCAGATTTTGTTTCTGGTGGATCAACAACAGCCAGCACATGGGGAATTGGTACTGCACATATATCTTTATGTCTTGGCCAATAGAAGGAGCATGGGGAAGGAGCATGGGGGTGATGAAACTTTACAACAACATCTCCTTGATCTTCATTCACTTGAGATACCATTCCAAAATACCACTACTGATCATACTTAGGAGCAATGTAACATCCAGGAAAGAGTTCATGTACGGTTACAATAAAAGATTGGCGGTTTTTCAAACTGTACGTGAGAGATGGTGTCTCATCTTGACTGATTCTTCTAGCCACAATGGTGCCTGCAGAATCCAGAGATCTGAAATTGTGGAAACTTCTAGTGCCTGGAACTGTTTGTACATCTGTAAACCAGTTTTGAAGTGTCAAATGGGTTGAATCAACTTCACCTTTCTCAATAAAGTGAAATGCAATATTTGTAATTTTTTCCACACAGAAATTGTAAAAATCCCCTGTTGTTGTGATCTGTCTCTCAAATCGTCCCTGTAAACTCTCTTTTCGTGCCAAGCGTTTTGCTGTTCCGCCAATCCCATTACATTCTGATTTCCCATGGCTTGTTGCAAAAAATGACCATTATGCCTCTAGCTGGAAGTCCTCTTCATGCAGACACAAGTTGAGAAAGTTATATATTTGTATTGAGCAGGACTCCTGTCACGAAAATAGTGTATTTTCTTGACATGTAAAAAACTTTTCTTTCAGAAATTTCACGACTATTCCTTGAATTTTGTAAACCATGTTCACATCATGCTTCAGGTCATTATATATGATGCAGTGTGATGAAACAATACTTTCCCCAACAGAGTTCTTACAGTAGACTACCACAGGATGTACAGTACATGACTCAGAAGTCCAGTGGTAACCTTGGGCCTCATCTTGGATTGTAAAAGACTGGATTCAATCTTTTATTGTAACCGTAGATAAACTCTTTCCTGGATGTTACATTGCTTGTAAGTATGATCAGTTGTGGTATTTTGGAATGATATCTCAAGTGGATGAAGATCAAGGAGATGTTGTTGTAAAGTTTCTTCACCCCCCCATGCTCCTTCCCCATCATTCTATTGGCCAAGACATGAAGATACATGTGCAGTACCAATTCCCCATGTGCTGGCTGTTGTTGATCCACCAGAAACAACATCTGGAAGGACATACCACTTCTCAGACATCTGCATGGTGTCAGTGCAGGAAAGAATCATACATTTGGATGGCAAAAGGTTCTAAGTTCAATGGACAAGATAATCCAACGTGTCAAAGTATACAACTTGTGTCACAAAGTGAATTTTTGTATATGTTGCATGCACATATATGGAAAGGTAAAAAATATATATAGGCAATATATGGAATATTCAGTAATTTTTAAACCTGTGTTTTGGTCAATCACATTTAAATATCTATATGGATAAATCATCAAACACCAAATGTTGAAGCAGGAGGGGATACCATAACTGATATTGTTCAATGATGATTTCATATTAATAAAATAATATAAATTATTATTATTATCATCATTATTGTCATCTTCATTGCTATTCTGTCTCAGGTAATGTTGGCATATCATCAAACTGCTGCTTACAAAGAACACAACATTAAACAAAGATTTTTTGGAACCATATATATTTTGCTTATATATGGATAAATTATTTTATAAATAAGCAAGGAAATAATAATACAACAATGCTCAAAGAATAAACAAAAGTGTAGAATTTCGAGTTTGCTTCACTGATTAATTTATAACACATTATTTGATTGATTTTGAGTTAACCAAAATATTTTAATACTCCGGAAGCCATTTCATCTAAATATCAGACATAAGTATATTATATTTATAGAAGGAATAAAATAACCATAACTTTTATTGCTGGGTAAGTTAGAATAAATATCCAGGTTAATTTTAAAAATACTTATGCTGGTATTAATTCATTCCCTTTTAATGATAATTGAAATTTTAGCAAGGCATGTTTTCGGCAACAAAATCCCGTTAATATTTTTTTTATTAATTTTTTGTTTTACTAAAATATTGATATCATGTGATGTCATATTTTTTTCTGAAATGCCTATTGTTTGGTTAATATTGTTGTGAAATTTCAAAAGGATTGAATCATGTGTGAGCAAGATATTTTTTTTTTTTTTTGTAAAGCACTGCAGGTTTCAATGAGGGTTTCGGAAATGAAGGAAAACAAGAGTTGGCTGAAAGTTAGAGAGGCCATAACTCTGAAACCAGATGAGTTAGAGGCGAAAAATTTTATGTGGTTTCTTACCACCATGGAAGGATTAAATGTACCAAGTTTCATAAAAATCTGAGATGGTGGGTTCCCTGGCCTGGTTGAACTGACGTGGAATGACCCTATTGTGAACTGAGTGCCCACTCCAGTGTTGACTGTTAGGGTTAGAACAAGGACCCTTGCTCATCCCAAGGAGCCCTGTCAAGCCATAAAAATGTCAGGGTAAAATGAATAAACCGGCTGTCCCACAGGCTCCTTGACCACCATTGTACAAAGTTTTCAAATGACAACTCTGTCAAATAAATAAAAGTGGGGAAACAGGAGGGTGTCTTCCAGGAAAGGGAGAAGTGACCTTGAGTGGACCAATCACAGAGAATTCCACTTGAAACAAGGAGAACCCACAATCAAACCATATTTGTTCCTGGGAACCTCTCGCGATGAGTGGGGCTCCACTATGCATTTCCCCATTTAACTCCATGGTTTTGAATTACCGGGATAGATGGAAATAATTTTCCATTCCCAAAAACAGTTGCAGTTGATGAAGTACTATGTGTAATTCTGAAAAGGGTGAAACCTTGATAGCGTTCCAACACTAATTTATTTAGTCATTTTTAACATTCGTACTTACCTATTATGCATTGCGAAAGATTCTTCAAGGTGCAATTTTGCTTTTTTCACGAAAAAAAAAAAAGTTCAATTTTTGACAAATAGTAATTATTAAACCATTGACGTTAGCCCCACTAACCATCACAGAGACGAGGTATGCCTACGAGGTTAGGTTCCATTAGCACTCATTTCGTTCAATTTAGCATATACGGACATCGGTTTTTCTCGAAAGAAAATACCAACAAGAACTTCTAAATGCTACAGAAACTCATTTTGGTAAGTAGTTTCTTGTGTAAAAATGAAGAAATCCGTTGGGACGCTATCAAAGTTTTACCCTGAAAAGAATACTCACAGTTCATTTTTTACTAACAGTTTCATACATCGGAGACACATTTAAATTGGATATTTTGTCTTTCTCGTGGTTAGTACTTACCAATTATGTATTGCGTAACATAGTGGAAGGTGCCATTATGCTTTTTGAACGAAAACAAATACTTTTTCTGCTAAAATAAACCATCTTCCGTAATGCTACGGAAAGCAGGTCACGGTGCGATATCGCTTGCTTTGCGAATGGTAACGCTTCTTTTGTTTTCAAATATCAATGTTTCCAACTCTATTGTGCATGAAATTTGTAAAAAAATGGAGATCACGTCTTGAAATTGTACATTTTGATGAAACATTGACGTTAGCCCCAAAAACCATCCACAGGTAGCCCCACGAACCATTCACACGAGGTTAGGTTAGGTTCCATTATCACCCATTTCGCCCCTAAATTCATCGAAAAACCATTTTACTTTCTCAACAAAAAACTGCGTGTTTCTTGAAAAAAATCACACGTTTGGAAACCCTGATTCCACTAGCGAGATCGCGTGACTTCCGACACTAGAGCCATCTGCAGGTACATCTTGGAAACAACGGCATGATGTCGATTTTCACAAAATGCGCAATATTATTACATGAAAAGTGATTATTTATTGTTCTGCTGCATTGTACGATGAAGTTTTAGGAAGAATATAGGCATGAGTTTACAATACCGGACCACTCTCCAATTTCTATAAAATTTCGCCTACTTACTAATTTCGATGTCCTGATGACGTATCTGTAGTTCATATTTGGCGGTCACTTGTTAAAACTGTACATTTACATGTACAACTTGTAAAATAACTTTGCGATTTACCACGGTGATTGTCCATACACAGCAATTCGGAACCATCTTTCTTTCGCAATTAATTACCTAATGGTCTTCCTTTACGCACAACAATCTTGTTGACGACAGACGAGGAATGCCTACGAGGTTAGGTTAGGTTCCATTAGCATAAATACAAAGAAAAATTAATATTTTAGCTAAGAGAACTATACCTTATCTTGCCTGTTGATTTCTTCATGTTGGGAAAATGGCGTCTTCCGTGGAGCTATTGTTCTTATGGTAGGGTTACGTTACGTTAAGAAAACATAGTTTATTTCATTTTTTTCTCGATTTCCATACTTGACTGCCAATTATTACATGCAGATTCGTGATTAGGAGTTCACAATTAGTGAGTAGGCGAAATTTCATAGAAATTGGAGAGTAAACTCGTTCCAGAATATATATCGACGAAGGTTGTAAACCTTGGAGAAACTCATTTCCGTAAGTAGTTTCTTGTGTAAAATTGAAGAAATGTGTCTCCGATGTATGAAACTGATACCCATTTTTTTTATAAAATAACCTTCTAAAATAATTTTGGTTTACAAAAATGTGTCTTTAGTTTGATACACGATTGCATTTTTTTGCTTACTAAACAGCTATTGATCCTCAAAGTTCAAACTTCCATCAAGATATATAAACTACTTGTTACACACACTTCACATTATTCCATCACAAACACCAATGCACAAAATATAAGTGACGAAATTGTAACTGGGAAAAATTGCAATTTTCTGCATAGTTGCCATCTATAAACTTTAATAAGTCCGAGGTTCCAAGTAAAATTCTGCAGATCATTACAAGTTAAATTAATAGTAAGGGCACTTCAATGAATTTTAATACTCACCTTCAACGGAGCTTGTTTCATTTTCATCGCCATATTTTCCACTACAACCTATCTCGTTAACTACGAACTTTATCGTATACCCAAGCACACACGTGCAGCAATAAAACAACACTTTAAGTAGTCATCTCTCTTCAAACTTAACTTAAGATCATTACTGTTTGAAAGAATAAAATCAACAACACACAATTACCCTGTTTGTTTCTCTCTTTACCGCTTAAACAAAAGTACAGTTCAAATTTTCAGCCAATAACAAAATAGATGCTCCTCTATTGGTCGAGGTATGCTATGAGAAATTTATTTCACACACAAATACAAACCTTGCAATAGAATTATAATTTTATTTATTTTTAGACTTGAAGATTTTGTTTGAATGTTTCAACTAATATATACGGACAACTCTTACCTTAGCAAGACTACGTCGAAGGTTCCCACCGAAGTTTCTTATTAGCGCATGCAGAATCGCGCAAATATACAGTAGACAATTCCTTGCTACTCGCAGTTAAAAACGAGGCTTTTAAAGTAAATTCACACTCTGTCGTGAAAAAATTCTTATAAAATGCTTCACACATGCACCAAAATTTAACTACGGAATTTTATATTCATCCAAGTTTATAAAACTAGACGTATTATCGTAGCCAAAAGCGTGATGTTTAGGATAATTTTCGTTTCTTGATGTACACATAGTTTCTCATACTTCGAGCAGCTATCAAATTCTTGCTATATAGCAAAAACTACATTTCCCCTCGTTACACACTCAACACCACACAGTTAAATTAACAGATCACCGACGAGATCACTAACTACGCAACGTAATGTAATACAGTAAATGGGGAAAGAGTACGTACAACGCACGCGTTCCAACTTTCGGCTGTGTTATTCCACCATCTTACACGCCGACGAAGAGTTCCCTCTCGCGAGCAGTGTTGCCAACAGCACGAGAGAAAAACGGGCTATATCGCACCCAAAATGGAGCTAAAATTCACATCCAAGGGGCTAGATTTACTAATCTTGGGTGTTTTGGCGCAAAATTTCTGAAACTCAAGAACCACCACTAATCAACTGTCAAGATAAGGGGCATACGCTCACCTAAAATAAATTTTCTTACATTAAATAATTCATTTCCCCCGTAAATTGTGGTGCAGTAAATTACACAAAAGCATTACACATTTTCGGCATATTCCTCCTTCATATATATGCACACGCACACACACACACACACACACGACCGCACACACGAACTAGTCTCTGGTCGAACCTCACTGTTACGAACGATTCGTCGATTCCGCATCGCATTTCTGTGAACTTTCAAGGACCAGATGCAATACAACTGAACAAAGATTCGCATTTTCTGGAATCGACGCTATCCGTAATTCGCCTCGGGCTACACAGCATATCAAAACCAGAAACAAGGGCATAAAGTGACAATGTGCACTTGCTACCTGCTCCCCAAGAGGGGTCGCAGGACGAGCTTGCAGGTGCAGACGAGGGTCGGTTAAGTGAATTCTTCTTTGCAGTTTACTGAAAATACCATAAAACATTTCATTACTGAAAGGGCTAGATTTGTAGCAAGATTTCTCTCTGTAGGGCTAAAAAGCCCCTTGGGGCTTTTGCTGAATTTTGGGGCTGAGTACTTACTCAAAAGGACCAGTTCTGGCCCCAAAAGGGCTAACTTGGCAACACTGCTCGCGAGCTGACACGAAAGCCTGACAGAACCTCGAGTCAATCCGCGTTTTAAATTCGACCTCCTATGCTTTGTTTTAACTAGCGGGTGCCTTCAAATTCATATTTCGTGCTTACAATTGATCTGTTAGAATATGATTTTTCATAAATCTTATCGCTAGGTTTGTAAGCGGAATAATATTGTTAATCAGTATAATTTATCTACATCCGTCTTCTCCGGCACTTTTTTCTCCTTATGCTCTTTCTCCATCACGTGCTATCCCACATGCTTTGCAGAGAATCCTCCTTCCAGCACAGCATTCAACCATTCCGCACATCATTCATCCTGTCCATGCATATCACCCTCAACCGTCCACACACACACATATCGCTCACCAATTCCTGGAACCACTTAACGATAATCTTTCTCGCAACACCAAACCAATTAACACCAGACATCAAACATTACTCATTCCCCCGAAACCCTACTCTCATCCCACACAATTCCTAGAACTCGAACACTCAACACTTCAACGCCATCTGCTCGAACATTCACCAGACCCTGAAATAATCTCCCGACAAAATTCCTTGAAAAACAGACCTTGAAACACTTGACTCAAAACTGCAAAAGCAATTACCATTCCCGACCCATTACACAAACCACATCCATTAATTCTCACAACATTTCCTCGAACCAACACTCAACAAACCACATTTTCCAAGAACAGACACTTAACCTTCACCGCACGCCTTAAAAGCCTCATCAACGCCATCTGTTTTCAGACGCAGGAAATTCCGAGAAAACCAACCGTCACCGGATACTCGTTGATACTTTTCCTCCTCCCCAACCCACATTCCCAGAATTTCAGAATCATCAACGCCATCTGTTTTCAGACGCCGCGGGAAAAACCGAATACTTTTCCTCCTCCCCAACAACCAATCAAAACGCTCCTCACAAAATTAAGCCACGCCCATTTTAAAACAGCCCACCAATCAGAATCAGCCTCACAATTAAGCCACGCCCATTTTATGACGTCATCGCGAACAACAATAACCCTTGCTTGCCCACACAACTACATCATCAATTGATCTTTGATCGATCTTTTCCAATCAATTGATTTATCGACTTCAACGCGGTACACTAACTACTACAAAGTATAGTTGGGGAATGCTTTTCCGAGTTTAGGGATGGTCGTATGGATCAACCTGGAGACAATGAAGTAAGTGGGAAATGCTTCAAATTATCTCAGCCGAGTGGATGCTTCCCTCATATTTTCTGAACTGGAGGAAAAGCATCCCCCGTGTCCCCCCACCCACTTCGAGCTCTAGTCGCAACATTCCAAAGCACCTTACTACCCGTCGAATCCCCGTACCGTTCTTCTCTGAATCTGCGTCACAGGCAGAGTTTGAGAGGACAGGAGGAAGGTGCGACAAGTTCACCCTTAATAAGCCTTTTAATGCTCTGGATAGTCCAATCAACTAACCGATTCTCTAACTATACACTGGTAATGACAACAGACAATCTGCCTCCGATAGCGAATTGCTATCGACAATTGCACCCTTGAGTGTGCCATTGACGTCTAAACTTCCACCTGGCGGGAGAAAGCGGCAACAGTGCTGTTCTTTAGGAGTTAAATCAGGACGCATTGAACGGTAGGGGAAAGCGACGGGCAACAAAACGGATTCGAACACAGATTTAAATCTTGGGTCAAATGTGACGATGGTAGAGGAAACGGGGGTGGGGGATATTTACTGATAGGGCAGTCTCATTTGATGTGTCGTACAAATTAAATAAATTCCTTTCCAGAGTGCATATTTGAGACAAGGCTCTTTTTGTTGTGGAGCTTTCTTGATTTTCGCTAATGGACACATCGACCGGTGTCGCCCTAATCCATTTACACCTTCCCCCACCCCCTTCTGGCCACGAGCCATAATCCTCCCACGGGGCGACAAGTCGTTGGTGGCTCCTGCGTTTCGAGAGGCAAATGGTTGCAAACTAACTCAGCGTCCACCACCTTCAAAGCTGTGGCGTGCTCAGGGTTTTCGGAAGGGAGGGGTTACATAATCACTCTTAGTAGTCATATCTCATTTTGTTATCCTCTCCTCCCTTTAGCGTTTTTTTTAAAATTACTAGGCCCAAAGGAGGGTTATGACCCCTACCAACTCCTCTTGGGCACGCCACTGTTATGCAGCAGAATTCTTACTTCCGAACATGGAAGCTCCATTCTGACTGGCTTGATTTTGTCAGCATTCCGCATCTTTGTTAAGTAAACTCCGCTGTGGGAAGGCGGTGGATCAAACAGCAAGGTGGATCGTCAATTATTGCCGCTTCCACCAATCCCTATTTTGCTGCCCCGTGCGGTCGACCCAGGACTTACACCGAGCTTTAAGCCAAAACAAGCTCCATGGAACCCAGTGCCTTGTGGGATCTGTGGGCCTCACCCTCCCCTGCCCATCCCCTTCCCCCTAAGGCTGAGGAGACCCTTAGAAAATGGAACCCTAGTTTTTTCCCTCTGGCCAAGCAGGCCATTCATCGAGGGCGGGTTTTCTTATTATTAAAGGCATAAATCTCTTCTTTTTTTTACGTCTAATTGAATCTGGAAAAAAAATGTATTCATTTTAGTTTTATGGAAAACGATAATAAACAATATAGCTATACCAGTTCCACAATATTAATGCTTTGTTAATTGCGAACACACGAGAGGAATTCAATAAAGTTTTTTTCTAATCCACTTCCAGTGTCCGTATGGGAATTACAGTGCCCTTGGAAAAACTCTTTACACGCGACATACTGCAATTTGTAGCCGCGAAGTAATAACTGTTGTTGTTTGAGGGATGTAAAGTGTGAGGGTGGAGCAGGCACGTATCCAGGAATTCCTTTCGGGGGGGGGGGGGGGGCTCAACACCAATTTTTTTAAGGGGTATAGTAAGAACCTCACAATTGTATGTTTAAGACCAGTGGTGGCAATTGGGTTCAAAAACGGGGGGGGGCGGAGGGTGGTGCAAGGAAAGTTTATTTTCTCTTGGTAGACAAGGCTTAACATTAACAGGGCATAATATTGAGGCAAAAAAATGGGGAGCAACTATCCCTTAAATCGTCGCCACTGTAAGGGTGTCATTTTAATCAGAACGTGAAATCGGAACATTTTTTACCACTCGACTCCTCTGTTTCCATGCATTAACATTGTGTGCCGGAACCATCTCAGTATGTGTGTTGTCCATTTCTTCTCATCAGGCATAAAAACATCTATGGTGTCTTTTAGTGTTTTTTACGAAGCTGTTACACATGCATGGGATGGGCAATCCACTCGACAACGCGAGATTCAAATTGTGGGCTGCCAACTGACGCAGACAGCTCTCGAATATTTCTCTCTGATTCGAGCCTGAACACCACTAACGTGTCTTGTCCTCCAATGTTTGCAGCTCTTATAAAAGCCGAAACCTACCAAATTGTTCAGATTCAAGCCTTAGCATTCACAAGTGTTCAAAAATGACTGTCACAGCTTCCGCTGTCTTGTCATATATCGGCACGAAACAAAGGAAGTATTCTCGAATACAGCTGGATCACGAAACAATAAATGCACAATGAAACCTTTCGTTCCCAACACATCTAATGTTTCGTCTCCCAGTATGATCAAATGCTTATTCATTTATCTCCAGTGACGTGCCCAAGGGAGGGTTGGTGAGGTCATAACCCCATTTGATCCAGTATTCCTTTTCTTTAAAAAAAAGAAGAACGTCAAAGACAGGAAAAAATTGGCAAAATCAGGACTGACCACCAAAAATAGTATGCGTAACCCCTCTCCCTTCCGAAAATCCTGGGCATGCCACTCTTTATCTCGGACACATTTTTTAAAATCAACTCACCAGAAGTTTTTATCATTCCGTATTGGAGATTGAAGTAAGATGCGTTCTTCCTGCAGTTTTGGATATGATCCTTTGCGGTGCTGTCTGCCTGCCTTCACACCTAACCTTAACAAGGCCCTAATTTTCCATCCTTGTGACTTCGATTTTGAAGACTTAGGAAGGTTTCAGACCGAAGGAAAAGGCGATACATGTCCATTGGAATGGTCCAATCAACAGCAACGTTTCACACCGTAGCGACACAAAAGGCCTCACAAACCTAATTTCGAATTGTGAAATCCTCAGGCGACACGGTGTGAAATCTCCCGTATTAAGCCACTGTTATTGTCACCTCGAAATAGTAGCTCTTGTTGACCACAGAAGAAAAAAAATTCTCCTCAACCGGTGGGAATGCTCCTCAGTTTTATTCTGTCTCCTATATTTTCTGTGTTTGTTCACTATACAGGCAACACCTTACGATTTGATATACACAGGACATGTACTATGTAGACATTTTAACGAAAAATCGGTTGAAGTCAAGGATGGCTAGGTGGCTCAGTTGGTAGAGCCCTGATTCGGGTCCTGGTAGAGCCTGCAATTTCCGCCTAAAATGTCTACATATGCAACATCTTCTTGCTTTCTCTTCTTGACATTCATAAAATTTTCGGCTGTCTCTTTATGGTAGTTTACGTGCAATATTATCAACAACATGGTTATAGAACATTCTCCATCTTGCCTCGATAATTATTTCTCTCCTTAAATTATTTTCACATTATTCAAGAAGCCAAAAACCTAATTTTATCTAACTTAAACTGAACAATTTCCTGGGGAGAGGGTCGAGCCCCCTGTGCCCCATCTTGGATACGTGCTATTATCAATAACAGGGTTACGGAACATTCTCCGTCTTGCCTCGATAATTATTTCTCTCCTTAAATTATTGTCACATTATTTTATTTCACACCACAAGAAACCAAAAACCTCATTTTATCTAGTGTAAACCTAAAACTTTCGGGGGGGCTCGAGCCCCCTAAGCCCCCCTCTGGATACGTGCCTGGGGTGGAGCTATTCACGACAGAGCAGTTCTCACGTTATTCTTCCTGAAAAGCAACACACCCCGAAAACTTTCCCAGGAGGTGACGACAGTGTATGACCCAAATCCCCTATTCTGTGAGGCCATAAAGCACTGATTGATTGATTTGTTTTTTAAGTCCACTTTATGCACAGGAAGCCTAATCGGGACTGGACCTACAGTTTAAGTGGGATCCGCACCACTGTGCCATGTGCCTCCACCAGGTATCGAACCCGGGACCCTTTAATTACAAGGCGACGACGTTACCACTACGCTATCGGGGAGGCCCCCATAAAGCACTGGTATAGGCAATTCTAATGCCTATGTGGAAACGGCTCCTATTCTCGGGAGACCACTGTAGGCCATTGAAACATCCAGGCTGCGAAATCACTGAAGACTAGTGGACGAGAGGAGGACCTTAATGCACACGCACGCACTAAAATAATGTTTACATTATTGCGGAGGATTTTATCTTAGCGTCCACTGGTCTGGTCTCGTTCTCTTTCCAATTTTTACGAAATCGTCTCGGTCTCGGTTTTATCACTCTTTTCCAACAATAACAAGGACTTTTATCCCCTCCCTTATAACCTCTTTTGCTTTCCTGAAAGTGACTGTATCTCCTGCACGCCTAGAAGGGTGTATCACGTGTCATGTTGAATATGAAAATCCACTTCGCCATTTGAGTTGCACATTTAATAATTAGAGGAATTATATAAATGAAAATCAATTCTTACCTTCTGCTCGTACAGTACTCCTCTTGTGAGGTGCTGTTTCTTCTGTTCTCATATTTCATTGGCTACTGAGGAGGCTTCGAAGTCGTGAAGTCGAACTTCATGCGTCACCACTCTGCCAGTCCTCTATTGGTGGCTTCTCTTCCCACTTGTCGAAGCCTTCAACTGTCATCTGAGAAATAAAAATGCATTCCTTTTACTATCCCATTCCTACCACAGTGTAATCAACACAAGAAATTGAGCAAAATTGAGCTGTTATTGTAATGTTTTGCATCAGAATATACATTAGATTATATACGCGTTTAGATTATTCAAACAAACATAACTTCCTAATATTTCTTCTTACATATGGTTAGTCTTCGAATATATTTATTTACTGCCTCAACACAGATAAATCCTCCAAATTACGGAAGGGAGATAAGCAGTCACACAAAATATAAGTTTATACACAAATAAATTAGCAGGACCAATACAATTAACGTACATACATACACAAACTAATAATACAAGTAATCAATTACATAATCATAAATAATCAAATTAACCATCCTTCTATTGTAAGGCCGCCCTCACCATTTTGATGGCGGACCACGCCATTATCACCCCCCCCCCGCGCCTTTTTGGCACCCTTGTCTGAACACCTCGCCAATCATTTTAAGCGCCACAGTAAAAGGCAACGCTTGTTTCTGTAGAAATATTCAAGCCTGGCTTCACCGTTAAAACTGTAAAGAACCAGATAGGTAAAATTACTTTGTCTTTGGGTATGAGTGACCTTTTGTTAGTAAATACTGTACTACAGCGCCTTGAATAACGTAGTGTGGAAAACGACCCAAGAAACTGGTTCCCGAGAGGATGACAACATAGATGGCAGTACGATCAGCACAGCTGCTAATTTTCTAATGAAATTAATGTGGCTCAGTTAGTTTTTGGAATATATTGTGTAGATTTGTTTGTCTTGAAAGGCGGTACGTGAATTGATGGAAACAATTATATTTGTGGAGTGATTTGCAGTCACGAAATGGCATTAATTTGAAAAGAAAAGTAAAATAAAATTAATAAATAAATAGCATGCGTAACACAAGAAGAAACATAGCAAATGTGATTCCGGACGTCAGGTGTTGGATTGTGTACTAGAGTTATACTATTCTATGTTATTAGAATATAAATAGTATCCTGAGAGATATTTCATACCTAGGCAACAAGCCACAAGTATCGATTGGAAGCGAGCCGTTGGTAATCAATGCAGCCTTTCGAACCGTAGAGACACAAGTTCTTTCCTTAAGGAGATGTTAGATCAAAGCGACACGTGACAAGCGATACGGGTATATCACACCAAAGCGACACGGGTCCTTCTGTCCAAGGTAACTTTCATACTGAAGCGACAAGCGACATATGTCACTTGGAAACGAGCCAAACAAGAGCAACATTTCACATCGTAGCGGCATGACGGCCATCACAGGCTAGCGCTCTGTTGGTGAAATTCTCAAACGATAAGTTTCGCGTGCCGCTTGTCGCTTTGGTGAGCAATCTCCCTAAAGCGAGACACTCATTGCATCTCGCATGCGCGAACAACAAATCACGGCAACATGTTGCAAGCTATTGGGGAAAAGGGGCCAGTATGAGCGACACGTGTGGCTTATCGTGTCGCCTAGATCTGTTGTTGTAACATGCGGTTTATGGTGTCGGCTAGATCTGCTGTTCGCATAAATAGCAGCAAACGCTTGCTAATAGACTGAAGGCACCATATTGCTTGTCACTTAGTTGGGAACTCCATTTACTTCCATTATAAGCAGACGAATACCATGCAGCTGTGCCGACACCAGCGCCTCTAGCGGTATCATATTCGAGTTAAACAAGCCAGAGAGCCCAGAACAGTGCCGTTTTCCACACTACGTTATTCAAGGTGCTATAGTAAATACTATATAAGTCTTCATTTTAAAACCAAAATAATGTTTTCGGATTGCAACAACGCAGGAGATGCTAATTTAAACGAATGTCTTATTTCTTTACGAACAAACATGCACGCTTGTAATGATAACCTACAGTATGTGCAATTTGATAGAGGAGCATTCCACGAAAAGTGGTCTTGCTCCATGTAAATTACAAAATGAATTAATATGCAAATTATTTTTTTTTAAAAAAATGCATTAAGGTTTAGAGGTTTGTGAATGCATATAGTTATCACATTCACCAATAAATGTTGCTAGCATCTGCAGCCTGTATGCTTCACAGACAAATGAAGTCAAAATTTGCTACATTTTAAAGCGTCACACACGTAACGCACCTGTGTTAAAGCTTTTTCATCCATTCAGACTATGTCAGCATACTCAAGTTCTTTTCATTTGTTAGCAGACACCACTAAGGATTTCATGATTCTATGAAATCTTGTGAATATTTGAATCCAATCTCAAGTCTAGAACCCTAAATCTTGTGTCTAAAATGTCACACACGTAAATGCCCCAATAGCAAATTTTGGCGCTTATTGTATGCTTTCGTGTTGGTTATTTATTTTATATATTCATGGACGAAATTATCACCCAACATCTTATTATTAAAAAGAAAGAGAAACACTGTGGTCACCAATAACCTTTATCCAGTGCAATCGCGAATGTTAAAGTTTGGATGAGAGGCACACTTACTTTGTGTTCCTTCATAGATTTTGGCTTCGACTTCTGCCGGACTGTGAAATTTGTTTTTCAGTCACCGATTTTTTAAAATTCATAGCTAATTTGGCAAGACCATCTCTGGGGAAACGGTTAACATGTCGCCATTGTTGTTCTGGTATATTGTTGTAAGACAACAATGTAAATGTTAAGGCTTGGTGGAAGGGTGACGACGTTCTAAATTGTTTGAAATCAGTGTCGCAAGAGAATATTGTAGCAGGCAGTGGCGAAGCGTGGCATCACTGGAAGGGTAGGCACAGGCGTGTGAACAGGGGGGGCGGGGAGTTCATGTTGTTATTGCTGTGATTTTTTTAGATGCAGTAATTCTATTGTCCCAGAAAGCTCAAAGATATGTACTGAGTACCGGTGTTTCAAATTTCCGAGATAAATGTGTGTCTATGGTTACAGGAATTTGTGATAAAAACCGCGTGTCCTGGTTAAAAAAAAAACACGAGTATATTAATTAGGTGGAAGCACATAGTGGTTCGAATCACACTTTAAACTGTAGGTCCAGTCCCGATTAGCTTATTATTTTTGCTGCAGGATACAATGATCTTTTGAGCGTAATCGTGAAGCGGAATGTTGGACAATTGCGATGAAGCCAAAATCACGGACAATTGTAATGATTTTGATGGTGAAGGTCATTATACAAATTAATGGTAGAACAATTGCGAAGATAAGGACCTAACCTAACCTAACCTAAGGCGCTACAGAACTAATAATGCTGTAGAAGGTTGGAACAACAAAATAAATAGGTGGTTTGGAAGACCGCATCCAAACATTCATCATGTTCTGGCCTACCTCAGGAGCCAAGCAGAAGACACCAACATCACGTACATGCGGATGGAACTTAATCTAGAAGGTTAGAAAAGGAAGAAGCGTGACATTAAAATTGACGAGAGTTGGAAAGTAAGTATATTCGCACTTATGAGGAAACGGACGGGTGACTTCACAAGGTATCTGTTGGTTCTAGCCGATGTTCAAAAACTTGATTGAACAAAATTCCCAGCAAGTTTGTCGAAGGACTTCCGTGCTGACAAGAATTAAGAGAAGAGAGAAAAGTAGTAACAAAAATACGAGAATGAGGAAATAGTGATGACTGACGATGTGTGGAATAACACTGATTTTAAACACGCCAAAGTGGTTGTAATGCAAGTACGTTGACAAGCTACCTTCCCAGTCTCAAGCCTCAAGTGTGAGAGGAATCAGTGTTCTATTCGAAAATATCAATATTTCATAGGTTCTTGAAAGAGTACGCAGTGCCAATTTCCAAAGTTCAGCATTGTGGGATGGTAGCTTCTAGACGTTAGCAAGCAGCAGTGCGAACGGTTGTGTATGTGCATGAAGGAAGTAACAAGCGGCTGGCAGGGACCGAGTAATTAGCTGGTAAGTACTTTGATGCCATTCAGCGTAATATTACGCTTATAGAATATAGCGTCTGCACAATAACGCTAAAACGGGAAGACAATGGCCTGTATAGTAATATCTGTGCAAGCCTTGAGAATACATAGGTGTGGATTTTACATGCCTAGTCTGATTGATTCTGCCATCTGATGATCAAACATTAAATGTGGCGTTGTCCTCAAAGAGTACGCATTGAACAGGACCCAAAGAGTTTGCATGAGTAGGGTAAAGACCCCGAATATGAGGATAGGCACCTAAAATGAGACCCCATGTATCTCGTAAACAAAGAGCTGCACCCTAGCGGAAAGAAGCTGAAACAGAAGGAGGAATCGCGCCATAGCACCGGAAGTCACGTGAGATCTTTGTGTGTAGAGTTGGTGACGCAGCGAATGTGAAAAAGAAAGCGTGCTCCTGGAAATTTTCCTGCCGTTTGGAAATTAGCTGCTGAAAATGGTTAAGTTGTTACTGATCCCCTTTTTACTGTATTTCGTAGTGGTGAGTGTGTGTTGTACCGTGTAATTAGGTGCTAGTTTTCGTCCACTTGTAAGAGAGATAGCGTTGTTCATTTATTTACCCTGCGAAGATCCTATTGAGACCTGGAAGAGGTTCAATATATGAGACCGGTCTCATAATAGGACTACCATAATAATGAAGGGTCTCATATTAGGAGTCACAAAATATATCTAATATTTTACGTTGATTTTCATCATTGCTTTTCCTAATTTGGGAGTTACGTTGCAATTATGTTACAAATGAAATGGTTATTAATCTTTACCTTTTGTTATATGTAATGAATAGAATATTCTTGTAGTTTTTACACAAAATAACGAACTCCATCGGACGATATTTTTGGGAAGGAAACTTAAAGGCAAAGTATTGCAATTTTTAATAAATTCAATGACGTATTTGTTTCTAACGAAAGAAAAGACAAAACCATAAAGTACTTCAATTGTTGGATGAATGTTTTGGACCCACTCATTTTCAAATTTAACCCAATTTACTCATAATTAGATTAATAAAATGTGAACAATTATTTTAGAAATGTGTAGGCTTATAGCCCTATAGCCTAGGATTTATTATGAAAATGTTCATTTCTTTGTTTCAGGGAGCGGCCTCATCCCAAAGGAAGAAGTGGAGCCCAGAAAGCATGATAAGGGCTGTAAATTATGTTCGAAGTGGCGAAATGGGTTATAAGAAAGCTGCACGTTATTTCTGCGTCCCCAAAGGAACACTAGAACGTTACGTGAAAGACAAAGGGAAGACACCTGAGGCATTAGTGAGTGTTCGCTTAGGGCATGAAATGACTGCGAGGTTTTCTGAACTGTCTATGCGGAGTCCAGAACCAACGTCATTTGCCCGTATTAAAGGATTTGATCCCGATAGTGTGAGTGCCTTCCTTGATATTTTTGAAGGGGAACTGGAGAAGATTCAAAACAAACCACACAGACTTTTTAATGTGGACGACTCAGGAATATCAGTGGTACAGTGATATGTTTCCTTCAAAACATTTTAGCCGCAAGAAGTTGAAACATGTTTGCGTCAGAATCGAGGAAAACCACTAGAAATAACTAAAATTGCCAGAATATTGTCAGGTGCATACAACAGAGCTGCTACTATGAAAACATCCGTTAATTCATTTCGAAAGACTGGTTTTCTTCCTTGCAATAGATACATTTTTCGTGATGAAGATTTTGCAATACACTCTGTCAGCTCTAAAAAGGGAAAGCGGAATGTGACATTTCAGTCAGTTGAACTATCCAAAAGTGAAGTGGAACCCCAACCAAGCTGCAGCAGGTTAGGCCAACTTGAACAGGAAGAGGAGCCTGAAAGCAGTCCTATTCAGGCTACGCATTCTTCAAACAGTACCACCCCTGATGACGATGCCATTGTAATGCCAGAAGACATTAAGCCACTACCCACACTAGACAGCCCATCTCTAACCAACTCCGGGAAATCTCGCGTAGTGAATCAACCAGTAGCTATAACAACAACACCATACACACACACAAAAAAAAACACTTGCAGACAATTCGAAGAAATGTAAGAAGGAAGTGAAGAAGAACCTGTTTGGTAAGGGTGTTACAGGCACTCACAGTAGGAAGCCTACTGAGGTCCTGAAAAAGCAGCAATCAGATTACTCGCGTTCTACTTCACGTAGGAAGAAGAAGGTTGTATCAAAGAAATGGGAAGAATCCACAGATGAGTCGGAAGAATCTTTCTCATTAGCAGAATCGTCTGACAGTTTAGAATTAGATGAAGATGAATATGATACAGAATGTGTATTTTGTGGTTCATCGTATTCCAAAGATCAATGTGGTTAAGAGTGGGTTAAGTGCACACGTTGTTACAAGTGGGCTCATACTCATTGTGGTGCAGATGATACATTTGTGTGTCCGATGTGCAAAAATCAAAAGTAAACGCATTATGAACTTCGTTTCTACCAGGTAGCTATTTCATGTGTAACACAATGTAGGTTTCATTTGAAGTGAACCAATTTTGGTGACAACAGGACAGCTACTAGGATAGCAAAGAAGGAACAGTTTGTTTTGTATTTTTAGCATGGTAAACATAGTCAGTTTCTTTTTTATAATAGCCTAATCATTTTAAACATGGTATAAAAATAATTTCGTTTCAATTATAGTTGGGTAAGAAAATAATTTAGCTCATTTAGTTCAAAACTAATTTAATTGAGAGATTCAAATGATTTATATAACCCAAACAAGGTCGGGGTCTCTTATTCGGTACCCCCTATAAAAATAGCTCAGTAGCACTTGTGTTCATTTTTTTGTTTATAATTTATGATTGTTACTTTTTTTATATATTCTATCATAAAATAGACTCCCTACAAAATATATTTTTAAAGAAACATTAATCGTTTATTCTTTAATTAACAAGTAAATCGAATTCTACCAAAAGGGTCTCATATTCGGGGTCTTTACCCTACTCTTGAGGGACAGGGCAGTTTCTACGTAGTAAAATTCCTTGAAATTGTGATTTTTAAAAAAGATGTCTGAGGTCACAATTTCTCAATTTTCTGTAAAATTAGAAGAATTTACATAGATTGAATAACAAGTAAAATGAAAGTACAGTATCCTATGTACATAAATTCATACATAAAAGACAAACTTTGTGACAATAGTCATTATTTCATCTACAGGAAATATGTCAGGCTACGAAAGGAAAACAAACCGTAAATTGGTGTTAACGGAAGAAGTATTGAATGACCGCTACAGGCGATTACAACTGGGAGAAAGCAAAAGGAAAATTGCCGCATCGCTGGGAGTAAATGAGTGCACACTCCGGAAAAGAATGAAGGCTGTAAGTCCGTTTTCCTACTAAAAATACATTTTTTAACAAAATCTTTGGAATGTTACAAAAAATTAACTAGCCTATTCCTTTCCAATCATGGAGGCATAATGACAACATCACCATATCGAACAACATTAGAGTCTGCATCATCCCAAAGTACGGAGCCAAGTAAAGGAGGCAACCGCTGCAAAGGGAAAAAGCGCTTGAAATTTGATGATGCTGTACCTTCCACATTACAGACCTTCAATAAATTGTCATCTGCCCAGGATGCCACGAAATCTACGGGGAACCAATTACAGAAGATTGGATTCAGTGGGAGGTTGCGAGCAATGGTGGCATGAAGCTTGCTCTTCATATGAAGGACAGGGTGCCTTTCAGTGTGGCATGTAGTTAGAGGTTTTATTTCCTTCATCTCCACGAAACTTTCAAGTGCGTACTTTTAGAGGACGTGTTGCGTTGTCTTTAAGGACTAGTCCCCTAAGAGTACTATTTTGCATCCATTTAAAAATATAATTGTATATCCTATATTTTGTTTCCATTCATTTTATTTTTAGTTACATACGAAAGTAAAGATACTACTGATGAAGTAGGTGCAGTTATTTTTTATTTCTGTTTTTTACGTTTCCGTAATATGACTTTAAACACTAAGTGCGTACTCTTATAGGAACCTACCCTAATTCTCTTGTAAGAGGTATTGTACGGGGTGTTAAGTCACCCTTCAATTTGAAAGATTTAAAATGTCATTGCAATTGTCCACCCGCCCTTTAACTTCTAACTGCGTTAATCGCAATTGTCCGGCTACCGCGAAACGACAACAAGCAAGTTTTATTTCACACATTCCTCGCGTAGCTGTACGACCTAAACTGTTCATCGAAGCCGTGTAACCGAGTCCCAGGAAAATGGATAGCATAAAAAGGTTATGGAACTTTAAACATTGTAGTTCCATGAAATACGTGACACACGCGTATGATTCAGAAAGAAATAATATAACTTGAATTCAAAACCGCGGAGTTGTTTCCTGGACACCCTGCATATACGAAGAACGACTGCGCAGTATCTCTTTGTACAATTATATTTTCATTTTTTAATTACCTTTTTGAATATAGGCCAAAATGTACAAGAGTCATTCCATGCCAAATCAAAACAAATATGTGCAATTTCCAACCTGACCATCTCCGATTTTCATGCAATTTGGGAAGTTTAAAGTATGCATGGAACTTAGTAACTATGAAAATTTTGAGTCTCGTGCGTCTTGTAATTTTTAAATTAATTATTCAAGGTCAAAGTTCGCATAAATTGCCCTTTTTGAGCCCGCTTAGCTATACTAAATGTGCTGCAATTCCGCCCCTATTTCGCCTAGGAAGCTCAAATAAAGCTTATTGTACAGGGAATTGAACAAGCTTTCCAGTGATATATAACAAACCTAACTTTGGATAAAAATATAATTTTGTCACGTGACCTTGATATTTGACCTTGAATATCTCAAAATATGTCGTCACCAAAAATCGTGAAAAAATATATTTGGTCCCTGATTCCATAGTCTAAAACATATCAAAATATCATTCTGGGACTGCAATGGGATCAGAAGATACAAAATAATATGTGTAACTATGTGACTGATAAAAGCCTCATTACATGAACTATGACGAGTCAAATGTCCCTTAACACCCCCTACAAAATGTAAAGGAGTTATCCTGGTCATGAAAGAAATAGGTTATGCACAGAGCGATCCCTAGCTGTGTGTGTGAAGCGCAGATCCGACTTATTGTTGACCGCCATATTGGATTCAACACGAAAATTTATTTGAAAATGTTTTGCATTGTATTCAATATGGCATCCAACAATGTGCCGGACCTGCGCTTGACACACACAGCTAGGGATCGCTCTGTGCATAACCTATTTCTTTCATGACCAGGATAACTCCTTTACATTTTGTAGGGGGTGTTAAGGTTCATGTAATGAGGCTTTTATCAGTCACATAGTTACACATATTATTTTGTTTCTTCTGATTCCATCGTAGTCCCAAAACAATTTTTTGATATGTTTTAGAGTATGATATGAGGGACCAAATATATTTTTTTTCACGATTTTTGGTGATGACATGTTTTGAGATATTCAAGGTCAAAAGTCAGGGTCACGTGACAAAATTTCATTTTTATCCAAAGGTAGGCTTGTTATAAATCACTGGAAAGCTTGCTCAATTTCCTGTACAATATACTTTATTTGAGCTTCCTAGGCGAAATAGGGGCGGAGTTACAGCACATTTAGTATAGCTAAGCAGGCTCAAAAAGGGCAATTTATGCGAATTTTGACCTTTAATAATTTGACAATTACAAGACGCACAGGTCTCAACATTTTCACAGTTAGTAAGTTTCATGCATACATACTTCCAACTCCCCAAATTTCATGATAATCTTAAATGGTCAGGTTGTGGGCTGTGTTGATTTCGTACGGAATGACTCACAAATAATCTGTCAAATACAAATGTTGCTCCGAAAGGATTAATTGAAAAAATGTAGCTCTCAATTATTTCATAGTTATAAAAGATTCAACAACCTTATCTCTTCCGTGTTCACTGAGGGCTGGTAAAAAGTATATACAATTAGCATCTACACGTAGATGAGGTAGCATTGTTCAAATTTTACTTCATATAATTTGTTGCCTCGTTTGATGATTGATCGAGTAGCAAGCAGAGCATTTGGCCTTGACCTTTGCACGGCAACATTAGTTGCACTGATCAATAATATCGATCCACACAGCTACAGGTGAAATGACTTAACTCTAAATACCAGCATGTAGTAGTGATGACGCCTCTCGAGTCACGAGGGGTTCTAACAACTTTTCATGAATGTTACATATACGAGGGGATGCTGATAATTTCGTAGCCCGGCGTAGAAGGAATGCACTTGGAATGAGGAAACTTCATAGTTACTCAACATACCCCCTCGAAGCTCAATGCACTTTCTGGCCCAGTAATCCAACTTTTGCGAACTGCCTAAAAGAAATTCTGAAGTTTGCTCTGTGGCAGTATTCACCTTCTCATCTGAGGCAAAGTGGTGTCCCTGCAGGTGTTTTTTGAGCTGAGGAAACAAAAAGTAGTCCGATGGAGCCAGATCGGGGAAATAGGGTGGATGATCAATACACTGAAAGCCCAAGTCTCGAAATTTCTGCTTCTGTTGCTCGATGGGCAGGGGTATTGTCATGAACAAACAGGGAACCTGCGAGGAGCAAACTTCAATTTTTTTTTTAAGTGGTTTGCAAAAGTTGGAGCACCAGCCAGAAAGTGCTTTGAGGGAAGTATGTTGAGTAACTATGAAGTTTAATTATTCCAAGTGCATTCCTTTTACGTCAGGCTACGAACTTTTCAGCATGTCCTCGTTTAGTAGGTATATACTATAATTATTCAGCATAGACAGTTACTAGCCTATACGTATATGTACATGAAAACCATAAATTCTACACATTAATATTCCCTGAAATGATCGTTTTCGTATTGCGGTATTTTTTTAGATGTAGTTTGCCACTATAAATTTCACTCCAATTCTGCTGTGCCGATCCTAGGGACGGATTGGCTAACACAGCACGCTCCGACGCCAGAGGTCCCGGGTTCGAATCCCGGATTGGGTATGGATGTTCTCCAGTGTGCGAACTCAGCCTTTTTTGCTTTGGGGGAGATGCCCACTCAGTGGCGTATTTGTGATTTCATTTCCGGGGATTTTTTTGGAGGGTGCAAATACAGGGTGGCGTGGAGCCGACTGACACATTTGATATACTCATAGTGATAAAAAAAAGAAGGAGAATAAGGAAAACCGTATGTAATGGTGCATTGAAGTATGCAATTTTATTACTAACAACTTACAAGTTCATTTTTTGAAAATTACATTAGACAGGTGGCCTCCTTCGGCATCAATGCATTGTTGCAGACGAGACGTACACACGTCTCCGTAGTTCCTCATCAATAGCCGTTACTTCCTCAACAATGGCTTCTTTCAGTTGTTGAAGAGTCATGATATGCCTTCTGAACACACGGTCTTTCAAGAATCTCCTGAGAAAAAAAGTCTGACAACAAGATCGGGTGACCGAGCTGGCCATGCAATCTCTCCCCTTCGAGAGATAACACACCGTCGAACGAGTTCCATACTGATTCTTGCGGTGTGGGCTGTTGCTCCATCCTGCTGGAATTAAAGTGTTTGGGATCAATACCTAGACGTCGTAACTCGGGTTCCACAAAGTGTTCCAACATTGCCACATAACGTTCCGAATTAACAGTCACTGCTTCTCCATTGTCATTTTCAAAGAAATACGGCCCAACAATCCCGAACACACCAATTCCACACCAAACTGTCACTTTAGGAGAGTGCAATGGCATTTCATGCAGTTGTTTCGGGTTTACTGGTGACCAGTAGCGCATGTTCTGTTTGTTTACATAGCCCGAAAGGTGAAAATGTGCTTTGTCAGTCATTAGCAAATTATTGATGGTGTCAGGGTTCTCCCTTAGCAAATTAATCATGGTAGTGCAGCATCTAACTCTTGCTTCCTTGTCTGTGTCGTAAAGTTTTTGAACAACCTGCAGTTTGTATGGGTGAAATTTAATATCTTTTAGCATTAAAGATAAACTTTTCCTACTCACGCCTAAAATCCGAGACTGCTGGCGTGCCGAGCGTTGTGGACTACGTTCAAATGCTTCCCTCACTTTCTGCAAGTTCTCAGGCGTACGCACTGTTGTTGGAGCTCCAAGTTTCACATCCAATACACTGCAAGTTTCTTCAAATTTCTTCACCCAAACCAATATAGTATTCCGAGAAGGTACGTTACCATGTCGGCTAACAATGAATTGTTTTCTGAACAATCGCTGCACTTTAACCACTGACTTCGTTTCGTAATAACTACGAACACAGAAAACGCGATATTCAACGCTCCAACTTTCCATCATGACTGTTGCTGTGTTTTTATGAAATGGCGTCCTATCCTCTTCTCCCCCCCCCCCCCGTGACGTTTTTCTACGCAGATCAGTAATAAAAGTATTACGTTATATTATCGCGTAGAAAAGCCTCACATTCTTCCTCATCACTTCGGTACGCCTTGCGTCAGCCTTTTATTAGGGCTAGTTGGTCGTATTGCCGCTAGAGGCCCTCAGTGGCATTTCTTGGTTTAAGCGATTACGATTAAGGGTCAGTTGCGAAAGAGTCAGTTGCGAAGGAGCAGTTGCGAAGGAGCAGTCTCGACTTGATGGAAACATGGGCACGTTCGGCAAGACGTACCTCCTCCTACTCCATTGACCTTCGGTAGTAGTGGCTTTCTTTATCTCTCGAACTGGACAAGAACTTGCCTTTTTGGGGACTGCATGTGAACAATACGTGAGAGAGTTGGTGTTTCGAGAGATGGTAGCAAGTAGCGGTGATGACTACGCGAAGCCCTTTTGACTGTTGGCGATTTTGATCCTTGTTCTTTCGCGGACGAAGTGGAACACGTACGATGAAGACGCAATTGGAGAAGTTCGAGGAAAAGGACACAAGTCGCAGTACAGGAAGTTTGGACGTATGTGGATAAGGACCAGTAGGAAGGCGACGTTTGGCTCTCTAGGTCGCCACCACCAAGACACCACGCAGTCCAATTGATTCATTATTGAGGTATGTACCTTTATGGCCATTCGATAGTGAATAGTGAAGTGTCGTCGGTCGAATGTACTTGTTACGCTGGATTAAATTGCAAGTCGAAATATCAAGAGAGATTGTAAAAAGAACGCAAACAAAAAGGGATTTTAGTTGTTTTCTTCGCAATTTCACGGCAACGTCGCGGTTGACCTCAGAGTAATGTGGTGTGACGTTCGGTTCCACTTTTGTTTTTCGCAAGGTGCATTGGGCTATAATTGGTACTAATTTGGCACAAGAAAAAAGGAATGCACTTACGCAATTTCGAGTCGACACTGTTGGGGTTAAATAGGTACACTACATACCTTAGCAAAACATGTAAGAGCACCAGAAAATAGTGTTTTTCTCTAAAATGTCATGTGTATGCCAATGTCAATATTTACACGTTACTAATTTTTTAAAAGTAACATTTGTACACATTTGTATATAACATAAATTGTCAAATTAGGATTGGTTAAATGGGAAAAATGCATTGAAGCTGTTTTATATTGGGTATAAATGTTAACAGTTTGATCTAGTCTATTGTAATACTTTCTGGGAGAGTTAAACCATTGAATAGACGCTGGTTTCGTCAAAAAGAAATGTTATATCGATGTATTTGTTGTTCATAAGAAAATATTAGCCATCTCAACGTTTCGTGGGTTAATATAATAAATTTGACCACGTGTCGCAAATTATAGATTGCAGTACATATTTATCCTAGAAAAAACTGTACCTTAAATTAAAATTGGGCAAACGAGATTGTAGTTATTTGGACACGGAGCCGTGGCAGAATTTCCGTTCTAGTTTAAGGAGTTTTTGTCGTGTAAAAATCAACATCTTTTTACTTTAGTATGAACGGTATCCCTTTGTTAAATAGATCGGATTACTCCGATTAGTTGGTTCTGTCACGAGACTGAGGTGACAGTACAAAATACACGTCATTAGCCTCAAACAAACGACTTTTGTAACTGTTAGGTTTGGGTACGTGTAACCTTGATTCCACGGCCTCTTTACGCGTCTTCCCTTTTTTGCTTATTATTTGAGTACCCACCTAATTAGTTACACCCCGCAATCCACTTCAAACTATCGCGCATGCGTAATATATTCAACTTTCAAATGTGTCAGTCGGCTCCGCGCCACCCTGTATGTATGTTTCAAGTTAATAAACTCTTGCCTTCCGGTTCTAAGTACCTTACAAAAGTGTTTCCAACCTAAGTCATTAAATCTTATGATAACATTTACATTTAATTTACGAACACTTAGTATATTTCAATTCTAAGAAGAACCAAACTCATAAATTAAAAGAGCTATTGAACTTGTAACACTGAGAAAACTTGACGAAATGTCTATGGCCCGTTCAACAATGTGATCTACAATGAATAAAGCTAACAAAATCAAGTCTCCTTGCCATGGTGTCGGCACTCAGGCACGTAGCCAGGGGGAGGGCTAAGGGGGCTGAAGCCCCCACCCCGAAAACCTACAAATATATATTTTAAATGTTATTTTTATTGTTAATAACAGAAATAAAGTTATAACCACAGTAAAAATTTCATTACATCGAAAAAAAGATTGGTGTATAATAGAGGAACCAGGTTTTTTTTATATATTCTATCATTTAATCCAAAGAATAAATGGATTCACAACTTCCAAAACTTAGTTTTCTTTGTGAGAGGTCAGAGAATATAAACTTTATGAGTAAAATTTCCCTCTAACTGATAAAGCCTGATTTGATACATCACATCACACATCCCATTAAAAAATGAGTTGAATTCAATATGGCGGCCACCAATATGGCGAACGTCTGCTTGGAACACACCAATATTGTTCTTGGTAGGTCTAACCGGTTTATACATGACTATTTGTACCCAGCCTAACTACTTTACATTTTATAGTGGGTGTTAAGGGACTTTTGAACCACCCTGTAGTATAAATTACCGTAGATCGAGTTGTAGCGTTTATCTTAATAGGCCTACTCACCTGGCAGGAATCCTTTCCACCTTTCTCTAGACCGGCGCAAATTTCAGTTTCCGGGTCTACGTCGTCATTGATGTTCTCCTTTCATATGATGTTATGGGCAACTCTACCTTCTGCAGGGTTTTAGATCTGGAACCACCTTCCTGGAAAACGTTGAGATAAAAACTGAAATGGGACACTTTATAAGGCTTTTTTTTTTTTTGCGGACTTACATTTTGGTGTATGTATATTTTTAACTGATATTGTTTTAGTATAGGATGGACATGATACTAACGAAGTATACTTACATGGGTCTTCCCCCATCCAGAGACAATAGTTAATGTTCCAGCAGGTATTGCTTCCCCTTCTTCAGGCAATTCCACAGGCTTCACAAACTTTCCAAATTCGAAGGGTTTGTCAACCTGCAAGAACCATATCAATATTTTGAAAATCTTTAATTTTTCTGCAAAGGTTATTTATTTAGTGAAATTTCCATTACAGCATAAGCCACTTTAAACCGGAACGAAACATTAATAAAAAAACAGTGAACTCAAACTGATCTATTGATTTAGGGTAGTATCTCAATGAGCTCACTTCCAGATTGTACGAAGTTGATTTGAATAGAATGCTACAGGAGACAGACGACATTTGTCAACAAACCGGTATTATTTTGTTTGTTTTACACACACACAACGCCCACGCGGACACACGTAGCCTACATATTATGTACAGTACCGAGAGATGGGATATCTCAATGGTGGGAGAATATAATTTTGCCCACTCCTTGTCCAGGACTATACTGAACGCAACTCCAACTGGCGGCTGGGAAACGGCGAATCAGCTATCAGTTGAATTTTCCGACTGAGATCGGGCATTTTCGAGTTACAAGGTACCGAACGTTGTTCGCGGGACGAAACAACTGGGCGTTTGGTCCACCACATTTGCCAAACGTATCGTAAGGCGAGAAAAAGTCGTCTTCTCGGGAAACGGTATTGTCAGCACCAGAAATCAACGAGGGTTAACGGTACAACTGCACACGCGATCCTGAACGATGAAGTTTCCGGAAGGACCACCTACAGGTCGGAATGCAGGCGGACACACAGTCATATAAAGATAACTGGCAAAAACAGAAGTTCGCTTGACAACGTTGCTTCGGGAGAGCGATGTGATCCCTTAAGCTTTTACTTCGCAACTGACTTTGTTGACACCCATCGGACCACACGCCTCCGAAAATGATTGGGGGACAGAAACAGCCTTCAAGGTCAGCCGCCAGTTGGAGTTGCGATCAGTATAGGTACGGAGATCTGTTTAGGAGTGTGAGTGTCCTTTCATCAATTACATCTGATCATCATTCACCGTCAACAAGATGAAATATCAATCTTGTCCACTGTACTCAGTGCCAATATTCTGTACACTCAGCATCGACTACGTTCAGTCAAAATACTTCATCTACAAATTAGAGCACTGTGTCTGCATGAAACCAGTTTCAATCGCTCGTACTCATTTGAGTCTCCCACACTCGAGCGTTTACAATGGAATATCATTTTAATGTAACAATAATCGTAGACACATTCATGTAAAATACCATACCTGGCAGTTTAAGCCCATAGACAGCTGTTTCACTTTCATATATCACTGTATTGGTAAGATAGACCAAACTACATTTTAACATGTTGATAATGACTATATTTACATAAGTTTCAATTCCATTGCAGTTTTCACCTCACGATCCATAATTGAGGGCTCACTACCACAGACAAATTACGGATATACCTCTAGTACTGGGTTTCGAGCGTACACCGCTTGTTTTGCCTGTTCGATCGAAGAAGCTCTCGATTCCGTATGCTATCTAGCGTCGCTCGTGCAAACTATTTGTCGCTGGAGCGAAATCCTCTCCCTGCAGCACTTTAATACATATTTTCCGGGCTGAAACTAGATGTCTGTGGCAGAAGTTAATGCTCACCTTTAGAAGACCAACATCGCGGAAGAAATGCACCACAGCTCGCTCTACGTCGTGCACCGTCCCTCCTTCCCGACTTAACTTCAGGGAACCAGAGACCAATTTTATACTTCGTGAGGAGATTCTGTAATAGATTGCAAAATGTTATTGTTTTTACATGCCAGAACCATTGTTGATTTGGTAGCATTGTTTCCTTTGAAATTGGTTGTGAGCATTTACAGTGGGATGCACGAACATTGCTCGGCAAATTGTCCATGTTATATTCAGTATTTTTTCTCTTGTATCTTACGTGTTTTTAAGGGATGTATTTTTACCTACATTAGTGCAGAGGCTGTCGGCAGATTGTTTGGTGATTTGTTACAGTTCAAGCGCTCATATCTTTGTTGACAGGTAAAGTGATAGTTAACGAAGGTAAAGTCAAATGTTGAAGCTGTTACGTCGTTAAATGTGGTCTGCAGGTACGAAAAACTGACTAGGAGACGAAAATTGGACCCCTTGTATACAATGTAATTGAAAAAATGACCAGATTTCAAATAATTATATATAATAATGAAATAAAAATGAATAATATGTTTTTACGAACAAAAGTGCAAATGTTGCAAACACCCTAGGGAACAATGTAATTTATTTTCAATTTTTTATAAAAATTTTCAGTTGAAAAATAATAAAAAAGAAGAGGTACTGGTCCTGAGAGCCCCTCCCCTCCCCCCCTTGTTTAAGCTAGGTTTAATTAAGTCCTCGAGTTTCACTCACCGTATTATATATAAATGCTCTATGTGCCCTCCACCTGCTGGACGGATAACATCAAGACGAAAGCTGAATTCGTTCCAAACGCTTCTGAGAGTCTTATTCTAAGAATTTACTGCATCCGTGATTCTCTTCTTGAACTCGTCCAAGTCAATAGGTAATGGTGGAACAAAAACAAGTTGTTTGCGTATCCTCACAAGAACACAAAACACCTTACGATGGATAGACGCCATCTTGTGAACTGCTAAGTTTAGCCTCTATTTGGGCGCCACTAGTGGTATCTACCGGCAGTCATTTAAAACTCTAGGCCACAGTAGTGCAAGTCTCGTTCACTGGCAGTGAGTGGTTGCACAGATATAAGGTTTTAAAATCGGGGCATTCTTCTCGAAACACGCTATATATTGAGGGAGGCGTTTGATATGTCGACAAATCTATATCTTAACTTTCCAATGTTATATCAGGTAAGGTTCCTGTACTCCAAGCACATAATAATTAGGTCCACCTATGGTTACTCACCCGTCTACGCAATCAGCGGCTGTCAGTGCCCAATCTTTACTGATAATAGAAGCTCCGCAAGTGAATTTTCCGTCTTCTAAAAGTTGCAGCTCTAAGAGAAAAACTATCATTGGATGCACTATAGAGGGAATCCATGTTGAAGTTAATACCCTGCTAAGATCCTATAATATTTGTGTTTCCTAATCCAGCTTAGCTTAAAGATGGACCCAAGCAAATCCGTGTCCCAGGACCAAGGAGACAACGATTGTAGCAAACAAAATATCATGATATTGCTTATGTTGGGCAAAATCAATCAACTCTTGATCATCCTTGTCAATTTCCTTCAGGTCAGTCTTAACTTTGTCCAGGTTTGCTAGAGGTATTACCACCAGGTTTCCAACAACTCTTTTACTCCCCTGCCAGGCATCCACATGGCCCACACCTCGATTTCATTATTGTAATAATACGTATTAGGAGATTAATCTTATGCAGGGTTACCTAGAAACTATATCTGACTAACTCCGAAAGTATTGATTTAAATGTTGTTATAAATACGCGCAATATCATGAAGTTTCATTTGTAGGCCGCCAGAGGTCAGTCGCTCTGTTACAGGTGACTACGTGACCAATAAACCAGTTGACATGAAGTCTTACAGCGGTGCGGAGTGTGCGAAGTGTTGTCTGTGGTTCCACGAAACAGTCCGTAGTTACAGTTCAACGGCGTTTCAGAAAAGGTTCTGCCTCAAGCTGACTGTCAAATCCTTGTACGATTGTTTTATCATCACACCCAGAGAACAAGGTCAGGATCTGCCTAGGGTAGCAGATCATGTTGTGGAAGACGTGAGGGAGACGTATGTTCGATGTCCGAGAAAGTCTACATCGAGAGAAGCATTATCGAACGTTTATAAGAAACTTGAAGTTCTGTAGATTTTAATGCAGATAAGTAAATTATGTAAGTATATTATACAAATGGGGTTATTTAATTTCAGTTTCAGGTAACTAATTATGAATATTGTAATTTCCTGTTTGAAGATTTTCAAGTTTCACTTAACAGATGCCAGACAATATAGGCCGTAATATTAGACTATTGTGTATTTCTCATGAAGTGAGAATTTATCCAAAAAGTTAATTCATTCAGTTTCACAGAGACCAAAGAACATGATAAAGCTACACTGTAAAATGTTGATTCCATCCAACTATTGTAAAAGAATAGCCGTTATAAAAATATTAAAGCCATTTATATTAAATACTAAACTGTAATTAATATACTTTTAATTATTCAGTTTTAAAAATGGTATATTTACACTGCAGACAACTCTAATTTATAATTAGGATCTACATTTATGCAAGACAAAATATACAAACTCAAAATGGAAGTGTTCTTAAGTCTCAGTGCTGTAGTATAGGCGCGCGCACACAAACAAGTAACGACATCAATTCGCATATGTTCAGTTTTTTGTACATTTATACACAAACTGTTGAACTTTAAGGGTAGAATAATTTAACTTTTAACAGTCTACGAAATATTTCATCATCATGAGAAAATATAACATAAACGGTAGATTGAATGAACTTGTTTGGATGTCTCGACCTCGTACATCAAGATGATAATTTTATATTAATATCATATACATTTTTTAAGTATCGTAGTGTATAGTTGAAGCCCTGATTCGAACCCCAGTTCGGTATCTTTGACATACTTCGAGAGGAAGCCGATCGGACGTGTATCTGGTTTCGAGCCAGCACCAGTTTTTCTGAGAAGCGCTGTTGTTACTTTCACCTGCAGTGATTAGACATCCAACACCAACTGCGACAACGTTTCACTCCCAAGGTCTCCACATTGTACACTTTAAAAAATAGCACAACACAATAACACGACCTAGCAAAGATAACTGCAACCTCACGTTATGAAGTCTCTAAAGAAACTGAATTGGCAACATCTCATTTATTCCACGTGGACTTGACAAGTACTGTTAGTTCATAAAACGGACGCTATTGGTGGGAAATGTTTGCTACTGAGCTCCACGTGGATTTGACATGGTTATCGGAGGGAACTGATCTTTCGGAACTTTATTTGAAGTAAAGTGGCGTCCGAATCAGGACTTCAACTTTACCTGATATGGAATTTCATCATCTACAGCATCAGAACCAAATAGAATTAACGCTTGTATATTTGGATTCAGTAGTGAGTCAGTTGGCATGAAGATCATGAAAGAAGATAAATAATGTTTTCATATAACTTTCCTGTCATTTAAAATTTTATTGGTTAACAGTGCTCGTGGCTGGGATGCAAACTAATTTTGAATATGATTTGAATAAGATTATTGCATTATCTACCCTAAGTCAGTTAGGATTAATAATACTAACGTCTGTAGGATTCAGTCGGCTATCATCCTTTCATTAGTTAACTCACGCTCAATTTGAATATTTTATGTTTATGTGCCGAGGAAATTATTCATGAGGTTGGGATGTTCAAGATATTCGGTATATGGGGGACTAATGAATAAGATAAAATACCTGTAACTATTCCTTGTAGGTGTCCGATGGCGCAGTGGTAGCGTCGTCGCCTTGTAATCAAGGAGTCCCGGATTCGATACCCGGTGGAGGCACATAGTGGTTAGGATCGCACTTTAAACTGTAGGTCCAGTCCCAATTAGCCTTACTGTGCACAAAGTGGACTTAAAACACCAATTCAACCAACCAACCAAATACTTGTAGGTGTATTTATTCATTCCTTTATTTTGGACTTAACAGCTCTTATGCCATTTTTTGTTTTTGTCCATTGCAATATACATATAAAACCTTCATTATTCCCTTACATTTTAAAATATCCGTCTTTCCCCCTCCATTATATAGATATTAGATGTAATGGTAAAGTGGGGTTAAGTTGTGACTGCACGCGATATTTATATGGAAGCGTAATACTCTTCACGACAATCTTGTTGAGCAACCATCACACACATTGCCTCATTTGCTGTAACCATGGTAATCCGTACATTTCGAAGATGGAATGAGAACTCGTAACCATAACGATGTAGAAAGTTGGCGGTTCCATTAATAGTTTCAGGTAGTATTCACGTATCCTCGTAGAGCAAAAAACATAGAAAGAAAAAAAAAGGAACGCAATCAAAAACTAGGTAAAGAATGAAGGAAGAAAGAAGAAATAGGAAAGTTGAGGAGAAGGTTACTACAGGAAGGAACAAGGAGGTAGCATTATTACAAACAGTACGGAGAATTAGGAGTTACCATAGGTCATACCAAATTAAACAAGTTTGAAAATTCAAGAGAGCATGACTTTCTCTCATAACATAGAATACAAGCAAATAATATTAAATACACTTAAATTCAATATCAATAGGCATACAAGACACATAGATAAATATATATAGACAAGCAATGTTACAAACAAAAAAAAACAATGTATATATATATATATATATATATATATATATATATATATATATATATATATATATATAGGTAAACACTTATGTCCATAAATATAGCAAAGAGAGGACAAAACAAATGGAAGAGAATAAGCACAAGTAAGCATAAAAAATTCATTAACATGTGGCTGGAGAGGACGGAAGTTGTCAGAAGGACTTCCAGCCAAATTTCCGTAAGAGGGGGCAATGTATATTGTAAAGCCAATAACAAAATGGATTCGACATCCAGCAAATCCAAATTAATGATTTTATGTAAGGTAAGCAAAAAGGTAAACAGATTATGTATATCTCGTCCATGCAATAAGGGCAAATCCTTAAAAGGGAAATTGATGGCATTAACACGCGCCAAATCTTGCACGGGGGTAGGAGGCTGGGGTAAGACCAAGCCGCGTACGAAATCCAAGGTTGAGGGTGATGGTGGGGGTAGATGTGTCGGCGTATATGGAGGAGGTATGGCAAATGTTATTTTGCAGAATTAAAAGGTAAAGACCCAAGCACAAAATAACAATATATAGATAAATATGCACAAAAACACAAAATATAACCAATCAATGCTATCAGTTGAGTGGAGTAAAGAAAAAAAAGGGGGGAACTCTAATTGAAAAAAGATGGATTATGGGAGAGAGAAAAAGAGGGAGGTGGGGGACAAAAGCAAATGGGAGGGAAAAAAATTGTTCAATGTCCCACTATAACAAGTTATAGCAAGGCTAATGTTCACACCCCAGATCAAAATGCCCAAAATGCAAGGGTACCAATTGTGTTGCTCTGCTGGCAATTTTATATTACGTATGTCAAATGCTCTACTGGCAAATTTGTGGGTACCGGAGATCAAATGCTCCGCTGTCAATTTTGTACCACACCTAGTTACAAATTTCACAAAAGATATTATTGCAAAACAGTAAATATGTTGGAGAAAAAAAGGGTGACCTGAAAAGGAAAAAAAAATCGATTACCCAAAAAAAGGGGGGAGAAGGACAATTGGGAGGGAAAAAAAATTGTGAGGTTGTATAGTAACAATAGTAATATTGCTACAACGGATCAAATGGAACGATGCTCTGATACCAAATTTTGTAATGGTAAAGTGGGGTTAAGTTGTGACTGCACGCGATATTTATATGGAAGTGGCCGCGCGGCAATCGCAACTTCAAGGTTAGGTTAAATACCCACACTATATATCACAAATTACGATTTTTGCGTCGCCCTTCTCGCACGACAATGCAGGAGTCAACAAGCAAGATCGACGAGAAGCGCGAGACGAAGCCCTGTAATAATTATACACACAATATATAAATATAAACGTACGTATAAAGTCAAAGGGTCCGACAATGAATAGCACACCGTGCCTTCTCCATTGAGTTTGTTTGTCCTCGCAATTACTATATTATCCACTCTTATTATCTATTACTGTATATATCCAAGATTACCCAATAGTACCTTTGGTCCCAATTTAAAGTTACCACGTAACGTGTATTTTATGCAAGTATATATTGGCTTATACACAATAGACTCCAAGTAAGGTGAAGTTACAATTTACGATGATCAATTATCAACAACAAAAATGCATTACTCAAAATATCATGTATTTCATAAACAACAAGCAACTCGTAAAAGAGACCAATATTAACAGGGTCGATATAATTCAAACAGCAATTTCACAAGAAACGTGCGTCCACGTCAAAAATTCCAAAAACACGTCCTGCGTGCGTAAATTTAATTCACATCATCTAATCATGCTCCATTAACAATGCGTAACCAGTACGCGTACTGGTCTTTCACTCGACCCAATCAAACATAAAGATTTGACAATTAACAATACACCACACCTCACGCGTTACTACAAGCAAGTCTTCAATTATATCATGCTAATTTACCTTTCATTAGCAGTTTTCCCATTGAATTAAATATTATCCCAATTCTCCTGATTCTTAATGCTACCGTGGAAAAGTGGAAAGGTGCAAATGGAACAAACGTCCCGAATCAATTAATAATGGGGAAGTGAAGGTTCGTAGATTTTTCTTTGTAACGAGAATTTTAACTCGACGCCTTTTATGACCATCAGACCAAAACGTCAAATGTGAACCTGAGAATCGCGTCCCAAGATTGACAAATGCAATACACGTTCGTTGCACAAAAGGAAGTTCACTTGTTAGAGATCGCTTACGAGAGCAACAATCTTTAGTGGCGGAATAGCCTTTTGAACCAAATATCAAGTAACAATTGTGTTGTTCTGTTCCCACTAATTTGGCTAATAATTATCTTTTGTTAGTTCACTTAAAGCGTTCACTGCGCCCATAAAGGAGACACACAACAAGGGGAAAAAGGGGGGAGGGAAAGTGTGCAACAAAAAATGGATTTATGCACGGTACCTAATGCGTGATAAAAAGGAGTACGACGTGGAACGTTGGCACAATGATGTTAAGTCCCAATAGCACGGCAGAGAGTTTACGTACCCATACCAAACAGTGTTCAGCCTCAATATCCTTGTATTGCCGCTGCCCTGTTAATGTCCTTATTCTCTTTGGTTGTGGCCCATTGTACAAATGGCAAAAAGGAAGGCTTCCGTCCACCAAGGCAGCACGCTGGGTACGTCTCCCGCCGGCTAGGTTGTGCAAAGGGTGTTACCTTTTCGTTCCAGTCGATTCAAGCGTCTCTGAAGCACTGCTGAGGTTTTACGCCCAGCGCGCTTGTACCAAGTCTGCCGCCAGAGGCAGCACTGGTCATTGAGCTATCGAGGACAACGGCCTCTGATGGCGGAAAATTGAACTAGTATTTTACGTGAAATTTTCAATTTATGTAGCGTTTGTAATATGTGGATATAAAAACGTTACATAGATTAAAAAAACAACCACAACAAATAAACGTTCCCCTTTACATTGTATGTTACACTTCCTTAAAAATGATAACAAACTATAACCAATCCGCACATCTGATTAACAACCAAACTTTAAAAAATTGTTGGAAACTGGAGCTTTCGATTATATAAAGTTTTTTACAAGATTATTATATTTTGAGCATTCCAGTATTATACATTCATATTTCTTATTGTTCGTTATTCCAGTTGTCTAGTACACAAATGGCCCGATCTCAGTCTGTTAATTAATACAATTACGAGGTAGCACTTACATGATGAAGCCATGGTTTGTGTATTTTGAATTCAGCAAATGGTCTGTATGATTCTCCAACTTTTGTAAGTTCATTTCGACACCAATCAAACCATTCATTCAAAATTTTCTTCTTTACTCCAGGGAGAAGATCCGTATAGTATAATGATAAGTTCGTAATATTTGGAAGACCTTGTAGGTGTAAACTTTATGTGTGTGTCTAGTTTTCTTTCTTATCTGAAATAGCCCACTTTTTAAAATCACTAGGTCACTTCTGGGTAGGTTACCGAACTTTTGTGAAATGACGTCACTCACATCACCGGGGATTGAAGTATGGCACGTAGAAATATGGGAAAATTTATTATTGAACATTATTTAAAAATAAATAATTCATGTACTACTGTTAATACAATAAAAACTCGTAATCCGGACCCCGATAAGCCCGACTTCGCTTAATCCGGACAGGCAAAGGGCAAAAAAAAAAAGAAGTAAAATGCAAGATTTTAAATGTGGCTAGAAGTCAACAAGAGAACTTCCCAAAGAAAAGGCAGTCAACCACTGATGAAATTCTGTTTCCCGCAGACTGTACTGTACTGAATAGTGTATGTAGTCCTATGCCCTTTAAATACACCATAATAAACGTGTTCTGTTTCTATAAACGGAGTTTAATGCACTTTCTACTGTTCTATTAGGTTATTTCAGCTAATCCGGGCGTTCGTTAAACCGGTCAACTTATCCCCCCATTAGTCCAGATTAACGAGGTTTTACTGTATAATGATTTGATTTGATTGAATTGTGATAAGATGAAATAGATGAAGGGAAAATCGCAAACACATATAGACTGCACACCACAAAGGTGGGGATGCTCTATGAGAATTTTGCTAACTGGAAAAAGCATCAGCCCACCTTTCCCCCACTTTAAGCACTGCTGACCCCCCCTCCCCGGAAAAATTGCGGGCGTTCTTGGTACCAACCCATGAATAAACATTAGTAAATAATTCCTCACTAGTTTCTGTGGATCAATTGTCATTTTACGCAGCCTTTCCGTTATCGAGATTGAATCAAAATATGCTAAGCAGGTATAATATGTTCGATCAGAGTATTGAAGTTCAACGGCAGCTGTAAAAATTACAAGTGAGAGTCAAATCAAACCCTTAATTTGTTTTTGTTTCTTATACAGTAGATTTAAAAATGTAGGGTTGCACAAGTATGCTGCATTGTAGCAGAGACCTATTGTTGATCTACATATATTTTCAACTTTGAGTTAATATCGAACTTTGTCCTCCATTAGAAAACTTTCTGGTGTGGTAAGCATGCACAGATATATTGCACTTTCATTTGCCGAGAAGTTTCTGGACGTTCAGGCTGACAGAGGGCAAGAAACCACTCCTCTTCACTGGTGCAAGTGTGTATAGGAGGCGCCATCTTTAAAATAACAAAAATGGCGTCTTGAAGCTCACTTGGTCAGTGTTGATTGAAGTGTTGAGGTCGTCTTGTAAATAACAGTTGATATCTCGTGTAAATTTGAGCTGTATACAGTCTGCCCAAAATATTTTTATGAACTTCTAAGTTTTCATCTGATTCTTGTAACATATAAAGCATAATGTTCAGTTTTATTTTAAACTAGCTGATTACCCGGCGTTGCCCGGGTATTTATTTATCCCATGGCAATGTTAAATCCACTCCGCAGTACTTAATAGACTGCCCCTGTGACTTGTTGATCGTTATGGAAAAGCAAGTCCTTCTCTCTCTCTCTCTCTCTCTCTCTCTTTCTCTCTCTCAAATGTCATCGTGAATACCACCAATTAGCTTAGCAATTCCGAAAACTATGGATTTGACACTAATGTAGGTCATTCTTGATATTTTATTTTTCACCCCCTCTCACCCCATCCCGATAGGTGATGAACTTTTAGTTGAGCGGCATTCGTAGTGTCACTATTCATCTTAGCGACCCCGAAAACTATGGATTCCACACTAATATCGGTCGTTTTCGATTATTTTTACATGTCACCCCTTCCCACCCCCACCCCTAGGGGTGCCAGGGCTGTCTTACCCCCACACTATTTCTTCCCAGATTGTAAGTCATATGTGTACCAAGTTTGATTGACATTGCTCCAGGCGTTCGAGAGTTATGCCGGAACAAACGTACATAGCCTACATATATACACACATACATCCATTTTTATATATATAGATTTCACAAAGGTGTTGAATTATTTAAAATAATATGCCCCGAAGAGTGTGATTTAATTGGTTTGTTGCACACACTGTGAAAGATACCTTAAACGATAAAAATGTATCAGTGGACAGTATAGGGCGTGAATAATTTATATCATAGTATTTATTACAGAAATTGTGATTGCGATTCCCAGATGGCGTAGTGGTAACGTTGTCGCCTTCTAACGAAAGGATGTAGGGGCTTCGATCCTCGGCACACAATGATTCAGATCCAACTTCAAATTGTGTCCACGTCTGATTAGCTGCTATCTCTATTTTGTGCAAGGTGCATAAATCTTAATCTTAAATCTTAGCTAGCATCGTATCATCAGGGCAGGGTTCTTTGTAGAAAACGAAACCAGACAGGATTCCTTCCAATGGAGACGTTTAAAGAATATGTTATTTAAGCACGGGATACATAAAATCAGAATATTTACATGATAAGTTACGTTCTTCTATAATTCTTATTTACAGTCAATTTTCATTTCACTGTATGCTTTTTATTATTTTTTGTTGATTTGTATTTTCTTCTCTCTGGACTTCCTTCGTAAGGTACGATCTGGATCTGGACTTCCTTCTTAATGGACTTTCTGGACTTCCATCTTAATGGACTTTCTGGACTTCCTTCTTAATGGACGGTCTGGATCTGGACTTCCTTTTCAATGGACGGTCTGGATCTGGACTTCCTTCTCAATATGGAGGATCTGGACCTGGACTTCCTTCTTAATGGATGTTCTGGATCTGGACATTCTTCTTGTCTTATTTGTGAACTTCCATCTGGATTTCCATTTATTTATGTTTTTGAGGATCTAATGTATTCCTTTATCCCTTTTCCAGCTTTTTCCTCTAAGCTTTAAATACAACAGAGTGTATCTTGGTCGAACGACTGACACGCGCATCCAAGTACGTGCTACGGTTGAAACGCGCAACCAAAAGTGCTGTGGGGCGTCGACTGGAAGGCTCCGCCACTGATGTAAACAAAATTTCCGCTATGGGAATGGTAAATCAATCAGACAGATGCAATATCTGTTCAGACACAAATTTCTAACAGTGCTTTGACTTCTTTCGTTTTCTGATCAATTTATACAATTTATACGTATATGATCACTAGTTTGATTTATCACTTATATACATTAATTTATTTCTTTTATATTTATTCTTTGTCTTCTCATAATATATTCTATTGTATTTCATCTTTCCAATTTTCTCTGTTCTTATTTATAAAGTTATTCACATATATTATGCTAATTCTTAATCTTGCACGCCTGCTGCTGCCATCTCTATTCCTCTTTGGCAAACTATTTACATTAGTCCTATTGGGTACGTAACACAATATTCCCCGTTTGCCATAAAAAAATTGTCGTAATATATATATGTAGATACATTTTTTTTCTTCAAATTATATATTTACAAGTCTAATTGACGCTTTCTTTCTTCTCTTCCGTACAATTATATCTTCGAATGTTGTCTAAATTTTATCTTCTTTCTACGTCTGTTTTGATGTTCTTTAGAAGAACTGTATTTCTAAAAGTACTTATCACTTCATATGGGCCTTCATATATGAAAAATAGCTTTGTAATAGCTTTCTCGCGAGCTTTGCTCACTGGGTGGGTTTTACAAAACACCAAATCTCCTTTCTTGAAATATATTTTCTTAACTTTCTTCTCGTCCTTTGTCTTTCTTCTGTTTCTCTTTTTATACAGCTCTGATATCAATTTCTTCATTTCGCTCTTTCGCTCCATCATATCTGGCCACTCCAATTCTTCAAATACATATGGGTCCTCCGTGTATCCCAGAAATAATTCAGCAGGGCTTCTTCCTGTTTCTTCTGACAACGCGTTATTTAATAACCTAGTTATATTATTAACAACAGTTGACCATCGTGTATGGTTATCATGTCAGTATGTTCTTAACAATCTGACTATCTCTACATTGTATCGTTCTATGGGATTCGAGCTGGGGAGATATCGCGTTACATTTATTACTTTAACTCCTTTGAATTGCATACAGTCTGTGAAATACCCCGATACAAACTGTGTACCATTATTTGTTAATATCTTTCTAGGAATTCCATAGTGTTTAGTGAAACCGTCTTCGAAACATTTAACTATCTATTTTGCTGTTGCCTTTCTTATGTTGTAACACATTACAAATTTACTACTTATGTCCACGCATGTAAGGATATATTGGAATCCTTTTGATCTCGGCAGTGGTCCAATTAAGTCTATAGATATTAAATCCAATGGCCTTCGAGCTATAACGTGTAGTTCTTCCTTTTTTAATTTCCATTTAGCTGGCTTAGTCTGCATGCACACAATGCAGTTTCTAACATGGTCCACAACATCCTTTTTCAGAGTCTTCCAAAAATAGAAACGACGTGCCAGTCTCAAGTTTTGTCTGTCGCAAAATGTCCTGATTCTTCATGTACTGTTGTTAAAATCTTATATATCATTGTTTTGGGTACACATAGTCTTACATGGTGTGGATTTTCTGCATTCACCTTGAAAATCATGTCTTCTGTAATTCTGTAATTCCCTTTGATTCTGTCTGTTCTCATCTTCCTTTATCCAACAATGGTTTCTCCTTCCAATATTTTGAATATAGTACTAAGTTCTTCATTTTCTTTCATCTCTTGTATGCACTCTGCTTTTACTATATTCTTCGTTTCTTCCTCCACAATCGCATTTATGGATAATTTGATTATCTCTTCTGGTTCTTGTTGGGGTCTTATTGGAGTTCTGATTAATGCATCGGCAATTTGGTTATCTCTGCCCTTTATATCGATTTCTTCAAGACTATAGTCTTGTATTAACAAGGCCCATCTGATAAGTCTAGGATTCCACTGCTTTGCCGAATTTAGCCAGATCAAGCTTTTGTGACCGTTGAATACCTTAAATCTCCTTCTTTTGAGGTATGGTGAGAACTTTTGTATTCCGAATAAGATGGCTAGGCATTCGAGTTATAGTATAGTATATAGTATAGGATATCTCAAAAGTCTTAAGAGAACGGCTGGCATACTGAATAACTTGGTCTTCTCCATTCCCGTTCTTCTGGAATAGATGCGCTCCTAGTCCTATATTAGATGCATCGGTTTCCAAGCAAAATGTTTTCTCGAAATCTGGTTGGCTTATGGCAGGCGATGATATGAGATCGATCTTCAGTACACCGAAAGCTTTATCTCCGTCATCTCTCCAGTTCCACTTGTTAGTTTTCTTTAATAGCTCATACAATGGTCTTGCCTTTTGGGCAAAAGCCCTAATAAACTTGCTTCTCCAATTACACATTCCGAGAAATCTCTGTAGTTGTTTCTTCGTAATTGGCTTAGGGAAAAGTCTTAATCACTTCATCCTGGTCTATACATAGCTTAATTTCTCCGACGGAGATAACATGGTCTAAAAATTTAACTTCCTTTCTGACAAAAGAACATTTCTCTAGTTACACTGTTAATCCTGCATTTCCTAATTTGCTCAATACCAAATTTATCCTTTTTATATGGGAATCACAATTTTTGCTGTGGATACACATATCATCTACATATATGCCTAACCAATTCTTAGTTTCTATCCCAAATATCTTGTTTAATGCAGTCATAAATGCCGAGACCGATGAATTTAAACCATATGGCAATCTTCTGAATTGAAACAATCATGACCCGTATCTGAATTCTGTATACTTTCTTGACTTCTTCTCGATCTCAACTTGAAAGTATCCCAGGGTCAAATCAAAAGAAGTAAAGTATCTGCTTCGTGCAAATGAGTGTAGCATCTCATCTATTCTATCCACCTGGTTTCTTGGAAGTAATACGTGTTTGTTTAGTTCTCTCAAGTCTAAGACTTGTCTAACTCCTCCGTTGGGTTTGTTGACTACATGCATAAGGCTTACATGTATGCTATTTGAATCTTCTATAATTTCCCATCTTAACCATTTCTGAAATTCTTCTTCTACAGTTTTTCCTTTCGCAAAAAGTATCGGATACTGTTTAGATACTATAGGTCTTTCTGTATCTACTTCTATTTCGTAGGAATACCCTCTTGTGAGTCCTGGCTTTTGGCTGAACAAATTCCTATGCTCTAACGAAACCTCTTGTAGCTCCTTCCTCTCTTCTTTGGAGATATCTTGGCATTCATCAACCTTATTCTTTATTTCTTCAACATATGCAGTGTATTTATTGTCTTCCTTATTCTTTTACTTTCACTTTCTTCACATATATCATTTGACACTGCCTTCATCTGTCCGTACATTAAATTGAGGTTGCCAATGCATTCTTCTCTCTCCATTTCGCTGTTCACAGTTTCCATAGGAACATCTAGTCTTTCTTCTTCCACTGACTGTAGATTCAATATTCTATATTTGATATAAATATGGCCGTCATATTTTTCCAAAAATGGTATTCCTAATATCATATCACTTCTTAGACATTTCACTACGAGGAATATGACAGGTAAATTTAACCCTTGAAGATTCATCATTACGCCAACGGTTCCTTGTATTTTATATTCTTCTTTCCCTGCTGCCATGCCCAATCTTATTTTATCCCATTCAGATGCATCTAGACGAGCTTGCGGATATCTTCCTTTTATCCTTTTCCAACAATCTTAACTCATTACTTCTACCACACTACCACAGTTTATTAGGCACTTTACTTCTAATTCTATAATTTTTGCCTTTACATAAAAAGTTCTCCCTGGCTTTAAATCATTGAAATTGGGCTCTTCTATTAAATATAATTCCAGACTTTCTTTTTCACTATGTACATTTCTATTTGCAATTTCTCCCTGCGTTACACTTCTCTCTGTTTTTGCTCTCACACCTGGGAGATGCTGCAAGAGCATTACATGTTTGACCCTCTATACTCTTGTACATTCCTTGGGTCTTCATCTGCTCTAATTCCCTTTTGGAATCTTCTTGCGTAATTACAATAATTTCTGACTAATTCTATGGCTTCGTCTCTTTCTCCATCCGGAAGTGCATTTCTTCTTTTCATTTCTTCATTGGGCACACTTTCTCGGTATTCTCTTTCGTTCTGTTTATATCTGTTCCTCCATCGCTGATTTCCTCCTCTTCCATATCATCGGATATTATTTCGGTGTCTAAAGTTTCTCCAATTTCCTCGATATCTATTATCATTTTTCTCCCTTTCTTCCATAGAGTCTATGTTTCTTTCATATCTTCCATTGTTTCTTCCTACGTCTCTTCTTTCTTTACCTGTTCTCTGAATTCTAACTTCTATTCTTCTTACATCAAATTCCTGTCTTCTGAACTTTGGTTTAGAACGTCTTTCTTCTTCTGAATGTTGCCTCTTTCCATCCTTGAATCTTCCTTCCTAATCGTTCCATGAATTCTGAGTTTTTCTTAGCACATCTTCGGTTCTTAGATATTCAATCAAATCATTCACTGCTTTTATCTTAACCGCTGCTATAGCTCTCTGTATTTTTAACGGCAATGTTTAGATAACTTGTTTAACCAGCTCCTCTTCACTGCATTCTTCCTTTAGGTTCTTGAAGCTTCTAAGAGTCTCCCATGTATGTTCTTCCAGGCTATCGACTTTTGACCAATCTACATATCTTCTTTCTAATGCTTCTAGCTGCCTTTCCTTTATGTCTTCACTGCAAAAGTAATTCAGGAATTTTCTCTGAACTCCTTAAAATTTCTGAATTTGTGTTGATTTAATTGATACCATCCCGCTGCCAACTGTTCGAAACATGTCTCCATAACATTCAAAATCATTCCTTCGGGGATCCTCATAAGTCTGACATTTGTTGTTAGTTCCCTTAAAAACTTTCTAGGACATTTATCAGAAATGTTCCCGTTGAATTTAGGAAGATGGTGCAATTCTTGTATCCTAGGGATCCTGGGCCTATAATTGTCGTCCCTTGAGAATTCATTGTCCAATATATATCTAGCAGACTTTCATTATTGCTTCCATCTTCGATACTTTTCCATTTCCTTTTCTTGTGCCGTTCTGTTTTTCTATATCTCTTATATTTCTCTTCTCCTCCGTCGTCCAATCGTCGCTTGAGCTATCTTCTCTTATTTCTTTCTTAACGTAAGTCTCTTCCTCCTCTTTTTCTCGAAGATTGGGCTTTATATTCCTATCTTTAACGGACAGCTTCCCTAACTTTCTTTCTACTTCTCCCATCTTCTTCTCAGTCTTATCTATTCTAAATAATGCTATGTTCAACTTTCTATCGGTTTCCCTTTCTTTACTCAAGATTTTCGCCTCTAATCGCTTATGTATTCCTTCGTGTTCTTTTGCATTTTCTTCCCTAATCTTTACAGCTTCCTTCTCGATCTTACTATTTATTTCCATGTTTCTTTCTTCATTTAACACCATTGCCAATTCAATTTTACTTTCGTTCTCGTCTATCCTAGAAAATGCTGCATTCACACGATTCTCATTTTCCTTAATTTCTCTTTCTAAATGAAATGTCTTCTTACTAGTCGCTTCTAATTTTTCTTGCATTTCTCTGCAATGCAGTGTATTTTCTTCTCTCAGTTTCAGTACTTCATTCTCAATCCTTCTATTTGTTTCCAAACTTCTCTCTTCCAATAATAACGTTGTATTTTCTATCTTATTTTCTAGTACCTTCCTATTTTCTTCGCATGCCTCAGTTATTCTCTTGTACATCACTTTACTTTCACTCCTTCCCTTTTCTATCATATCCTTTAATTCTCTGTTATTTTCCTCCACGTTTCTATTACTTTTCTCCAGCTTTTCTTTCAATCCTCTGCTGTTTTCTTCTAACTTTTCTTCTACCTTTCTATTACTTTCACCAAACTTCTCCTTTAACTCTGATATTCTCTCCCATTCTATGGGCGTTGGCTTTCATCTGCATTGACATTCTTTGAAACAATTCTATTATATTAATTTCTTCTGTCTTCGTTTTTTTTTCAACCTTTCTTTCTTGAAATTCTTATATATGTAGCCTTCTTCCCTCTCGCTTATTGATATATATTTTTCATTTCTTATTCCTTCGCACATCCAGTGTCTCGTTTCCTTGTGGTACAAACAATAATTTCTTCCTTGTTTCCTTCCTCTCCACAGCAAATGAAAGTTTCCCTTTTCTCTCCCATCTTCCTTCATTGTAGCTTCTACATTCTCGTTTTCATAATAAAATCGAGGGAGAAGAAAATACTTGGGTATGGTTTATTTCTTGATTTCACGAAAGCGTTTCATTTAGTACACCATGACATTTTACTAGACAAATTGGACCACTATGGAATCAGAGGTTTGGCAAGAAACTCGCTCGCTTCCAATTTAAATAACAGGTGTCAGTACGTGGATATTAACAGAATAAATCACATAAATTCATCCTCACAATAGGTGTACCGCAAAGTTCAATTCTTGGACCAGTTTTATTTTTACTTTACATAAATAATCTACCAGAAACTTTACCAGTCTCTCAAACAATACTTTTTGCTGATGATACAATATCATCGTAAAATGCATGGAATATAAGCAACTTCACGTGGCGGAGTGGTTAACACATCGCGCTACGAATGCCAGGGGTCCCGGGTTCGAATCCTGGCCTGGGCCTTGGGATTAACTGGGGGGATGTTCCTATGGCTGAACATGATGACAATGAGAATTTTGCTAGCCGGGGGAATACCATCCCCCGTATTCCTTCTCAATTCGAGCACAGATGTGAACTAAAAACATTGTTTAATATAGGGTGACCCAGCTTTCATCTACCATTTTGAAACATATACTGTATCTTCAATCATTGATCAAATTTATTGATAACAGTGATACCTGAAACACGCATGTATGTCATTTGTCACTACACAAGAAACATTGCTATGTTTTGAAAATAACACCAGTGTGCACTCGCTCACTCGTAATATTTCATCCCATGTAAGAATGTCGGTGTTGCAACCGACTTCCCAACCTGGATCTTCCATATGACAAGTCCTGCTCTCTACAGAGAGGCTTGCCGTGGTCGGCCTCTTGCACAAGCGCAACACACTCACTCTCGCATCCCAAGTTCCAGAGCGTAAGTCTCGCAACCAACGCCCAAACCAAAGGCCGATAAAACAGTCCAAGTCGAACTTTCGGATCCTCCACATGACAAGTTCTGCGCTCTGGGTGCCGGTATGGTCTCTTGTCCAACGTAGAAGCTGTTGCACGAAACATCTTCACCCAGTTTGCAATGGTGGTGATTGCATTCCACAACTTTGGGGGCAACGTGCCAAAACTGAGGGGGAGGACAAATACAGTTTACTTTCCCTCGTTGATAAAGTTTAGCATAGTGCGGGGGCAAAAGGGGCAAACATTGTGGGGGGTTGCAACTGCCTTCATAATCGCCGTCATTGACAGTTGATGAAGATGTTGCGATCGGGTATCCTCTCATGTCTTCCAATATTGAAGTGTCTAAACAGTAGCGTCATGACTACAGATTCACTATTCTTGAAAAATGTCTCAACAGCAAAGGCAGCCGACCAACGCTTCATGTTTACTGAAATGGCGCCTCTCCCTGAACACTTTATAACGTTTTTTCTTTGGTTTTGCTAATGCATTTTTTTTTATTCTGCCGTCGAACGTCAATAACACAAAAGGAGACTAGCAGTGAATTTTTATATTTAAGTATCTAAGTATTCATACACTACAAAATACAGTATTCATATTTATTAAAGGCCCAGGCACCTGACGTCTGCGGTTTACAAACGATTCCGGAATACACAGATTAGTCAGCTTCCGGTGTGAATTTGTTGAGATATTAGACCAAACTTAGTTCTTAGAGGTTATTTCACAGAGTACTTACGTCTTCGAAGTAACTACTTAGGTATTTACTTCACTTGGCGATAAAGACACTGAAAAACACTAACGGTGAACACTTAAGGGGAGTTGGGTGGAAAACATAAATCTTGCTGACACCGAGTTCGACGTCTTCAATCTTTCCGGCTGAGATCATGACCGTTAGTTCACTTACAGTTCGTTCTTCAGACACTATATCTCTTTCCGGCTGAGATTATGGCCGATAGTTCACTTACAGGTTGTTCTTTAGTCACTATCTCTCTTTCCGGCAGAGATTATGGCCGTTAGTTCAATTACAGTTTTTCACGGCCCGCGAAACCAATAACCAACGTAACACGGATCCTAACCGTATCAATGCTTGACTCGGACTGTCTTCTCTGTAACGCACATCAACCGTTCCCCAGAAAAGACGTTAATGTCTCTTGCCGCCCTTTTTTCCCCAACGAGGGCGGGTCAACTTTTATAAGGGGTGCGTCAAGATGGGTTATAACTTCAGCGCACATCGCGTCATCCCTACTCTGGGGCCACATGAGCATTACGAGAATCCAAATGGTAGATGAACGCTTGGTCACCCTGTATAACCAGTATACGAAATACAACGTGAGGGACAAATTGCATGTCGTTGTGTTAGATACAGCCATTTTCTGTAGAATACATTTTTAACTGGATCAAAACATAAACTAGATGATCGAAAATATATAACTTTTTAGTCATAAAAATTTACACACATGGATCAACAGTGATAAATGCATGTCCCTAGGCAGGAGACATTAACACAAAGATTTGGACCCTTCGTAAATTATTGTTCTATATGATGACGAATTTCAAAATTTGAATTGACACGGGTAATATTTGCATCGTTATTTGTCAAGTGGTTTTCTAGATGTTAATCGTAGAGACGAAGCCGATAGAATATGGGCTTATTCAGTTGTTCTATGTGGACTCGGTTGATGTTAAACTGTCATAGTGTGACACATTTGCACTGCGCATTTTGCGACATTTTCCAAAAACAATTAACCAAAGACATTAACATTCCATATGATAAAAATAATTCCAATAAGAATGGAGCTCGATCGAAAAAAAATTGCACAAAGCCAAAGACATATTTTGTCAATGAAGGCTAAACTTTAACCACTTTTCATTGTAATTTCCATCCTATTAGCTCTACAGAACGAAAAAATAAACCAACAATCTTTCCATTGTTGTAACTGATATCTATGATATTAGATGAAGAGACTTCAAAATGTAGAATACGAAAACGTTTTCATTGAGAGAAGATCTGAATTTCGAACTTGCTGTTCATGCACAGGTAAGATTTGGAAATTACAATTCGAAATATTTTCTTAGACTCCTTTTACGCTGTCGCTTTAAGTAAATATAGTTAATGGGTTATGAAACGTAAGAAATATTACCCTCGAATCAATACACCACAATTACAAGCATAGATATTTTACAAAGAAAGAGAAGAACAATAATCACTTAAAGTAAATATGTAAAACTGCCACGTTTGAGGTGAGCAGTGAGGTTCATATCGTATGAAGACATTATGATGTTTGATTGGCGTCTGTCTGTCTGTGCGCTGTTGCTTTCGTATAGTGGACTTGCCACAGAGCGCGATGGGTGACATTCGAACTGCCACCTGGCGGGAAGCGTAACTATATAGGGTCACTATTTATATTTTGAACCTAACAATGAAAAAACAGGAATTTGGCATTGAAAACTGCTTTATTGTTTTTCGAAGTATTCTCCTTTATGGTCAATACACTTTTGCATTCGTTCGAACCATTTGTCAAAGCAGTTTTTCCAATCTTCTTGAGACACCTCCATAATATGGTTTTTGAACGCATCAACGGCATCTTCCGCAGACGAAAATCGTTGTCCACGCAATTTATTCTTGACATTCGGGAACAAGAAGAAGTGATTGGGTGCCAAATCAGGACTGTACAGCGGATGACCCATCAATTCGATTTTTTGACTGTTCATAAAGTCGGTTGTTAGACGAGATGTGTGACAGCTGGCATTGTCTTGATGAAGAATGATCCGACGGCGTTTGTTTGTTTTCCGTATTTGACCGAAGACCTCTGGCAAACAAATTGTTGTATACCATTCAGAGTTGACCGTTCTACGTTCCTCTAAAGGCACAGTTGCCACATGACCAGTTTTCCAGAAAAAACAGGTGACCATTTGTTTCGATGTGCTTCGAGCGCGAACAACTTTTGTTGGATTGGGTTCATCTTGAAACACCCATACAGTCGACTGCTGTTTACGTTCCGGCTCATATGCATATATCCATGATTCGTCACCTGTTACAATCTTATATACGTCTTTTGAAGCACCACGATTGTATTTATTGAGCATTTGTTTGCACCAATTGACGCGAGCGTCTTTTTGAGTTTTTGTCAAATTGTGTGGGATCCAACGAGAACATACCTTTCTCACAGCTAAATGATCATGTAATATTTTATATATGCTGGTGGAACTAATGCCTATGGTTGCCTCAATCTCACAGTATGTCACATGACGATCTTGCAGTATTAGCTTTTGCACAGCATCAATGTTTTCTTGAACAACAACTGATTTTGGACGACCTTCGCGAATCTCGTCAGTGAGCGAATGGCGGCCACGATTAAATTCGTTATACCAGCGTTTCACAGTGGCAAAGGATGGGGCTTCATCGCCAAATGTGGAAGTAAGTTGATCGATGCACTCTTGTCTTGATAATCCACGTCGAAAATCGTAAAAAATCATCGCACGAAAATGTTCACGAGTTAATTCCATTTTATTGTTGTCGCGCAATCTCCAAGGCAACATAAACGACACAAATGAAGCTATTGACAAAACATTTGAAGTACGTTATGGTCAATAATGCCAGACGATTCCGTGCAAACGTGAAATCGCGCCTAACTTCAATCAGTGTTGCCAAGGCTCAAAATATAAATAGTGGCCCTCGTATAATGTCAGAGAGAACGAATTAATTAAGAGAAGTATACATATACAGTGTTTGTATATGACCACCCACCAAAGAATGTAGTAACATCTTCACTACTGATTCACAAGTACGTCGGTTAGAAAAACTGGAAAGGTGAACCCTCAATATATGTAATTGCATGCTCAACAAGCGAAACATATGCCCTACTCATTCGTATATCAAGTGTAAAACGGCCAATGTAATCCAAACGCATGCCCTAAGCTTAAGAATTTTAATGAAGCATAAAAAGTGAATTTATACAAAAAAATGCCAATACTTCATTGGTTTCTTGCGTGGTTCTTTGCTCAACGGACCACAAAACACACTACTTCTATTAAAAGTTTCCATCGCTATTACCATTCGCACTCTGACTTCCTGATTGTAAATCATGCCACTGCTTATGATACAGCTCAGATATCTGAAGCTGTCAGTCAACTTGCTCGGTTATATGGCCTCGAATTTTTTTTTCCAATAACCATGGACTCTCTCTTGTTCACATTTATTTCCATCTCGAACTACTCACAATGAGCATTGAAGTCTTCCAGCAAACTGTTTGCCGTCCATTTGCCTTCTGCCATCATCCTCCTCGTTACCCATAGCTATAACTGAAAACTGAACTGGAAACCGCAAACGCAGGTGTTTATTTGGAACATGAACGTGAATCTCTGAGGATTAATGTGTTCTGTGTCATCTCTAGTGAACGCGCCTGCTGGCCATTATCTTTCTTGGAGAACAAAGTAAAAGAAATGACGTGTTACAGCTGGGCCTATGCCTCAGTTACAAGACAACCCGGATTCATTTGAATCATCGGATCTCAATTCGACAATGAAATTCGTCGCTACCTGAACACAGTATTGCCAAGGAGTTGGATAGGACGTTTGAATGTTTTCTTTAAGTCTGCTTTTTGCACAGATATGCTACTCTGGACTGAACATACAGTTTAAAGTGGGATCCGAACTACTAAGTGGCTCCACCATGTATCGAACTCCGGACCCCGTGATTACAAGGCAACTATTTTGCGCTACGCCATCGATTGATTGATTGAATTGTTGTTTTAAGTCCACTTTATACACAATAAGGCTAATCTGGTCTGTACCTACAGCTTAAAGTGGGATCCGAACCACTATGTGCCTCCACCGGGAACTCCTTGATTACAAGGCGACGACGCCTCCACTGCGCCATCGGGAGGCCCGCTACGCCATCGAGGAAGCCTCCAATAGGGCGTTTGTCTACAGCATCTGATACTGTGCCCCTCAGGATCACTGGACCTTACACCATGCGATTTCTTTTTGTGGTGTTACATCAAAGGCAGGGTATTGGATCCACCATATATATCCCTGATATCACAGACCTAGGGGAGGGTATCTTCGCAGCAGTGAACACTATCCACAGACCCATGATCGAACGGGGGTGCCAAGAACTGGGCTATCGTGTCGTTGTGTATGAGAGAAAAAAACTGCGTCGTTCCTTCTTTCAGCACTGGTTTCACCAAGGTAAGTTTGGTAGTTTACCGAAACAAACGAAGATCATTTTGGAACGCGTTAAAATAGTTCATAAATTATATTTAAAAATTCCCAAATTGTTTATAATTTATTATTCTCGATCAACGTTCTTGCCTTGGGATTTTCGGACAGCTGACCGACAGCTTTAGAGAGTAGTCAGTGAAAATCCAGGATATCGTACGATAGGATGTCAAAAATCCAGGCAACGAATCTGTAGTCAGGGAAATTCAAAATCTTGTTCCTCAGTACAAAATGTGTTTCGAAAAGAACTATGCGTATGCAGAGAATGTACAGAACGGACGTTTCTAGGTTGCAACAATCTCATTGAAGGCTAATGGTTGTTTACAAGCCAGAAGTGTCTGTGACTGCAGCTACAATATGTGCAGCGACAAGATAAAAACATATGATTAATTTATTTTTATTTTTTAACAAATCGACCATTGCTTTTGAAAACTCCTCGTAGGTAACTACAAACTGAATCAATACGAATAATTTCCAAAATATGCTACACGAATATTATAGACATCTAATCAAGGGTCTTGCCAATGGGGGCTGTGTCACCAATGGGGGCTACTTCTTCCCACTCAAATAGTGGAAACGGGTCTGAACAAGAATCATACACAAACAGAGGAAAGCGACGAAGAGAATACCGTAGAAAAAATGAGACAGAAATAGCAAAATGTTGATAAACAGACAGAATGTAATTTTAGAAGAAAAAGATAACAGGGTAGAAAAGAGACTAAGAGGACGAAATAAACAGAGAAAAGAAGATAGAAAAGGACAGAAAGAGAGAGAGAAAAAAAGGAGAGAGGTAAAGGAAAAGTGAGAGAAGATGACAGAAAGAAAGAAAGACAAAGGTAGCAGAGAAAGAAGGAAAATGTAGAATGAGATAGATGGATAGGGTAAAAGAGAGATTGTGAGAGAAATAGAGAAGCGATAACCACCGAAGAGTCATCTGCATCACATATTTAATCTTCCCTGTAGCCAACTGGAACGATATTCTCTGGCGATGTTTTAAGATCTGTCTTGAGACAATTCAAAATACCCTCGTCATTCGTTACTTATTTTATTCATTGGCGCACAACTCTTTAATTTGGATGCTTATAGCCATTACGTTTATTATCAATATTTCACATATTAATTTACATTCTGTCATAGTTTCTCTTGTTACCTCATTTTAGTATACACAGTTTCAACACTTATTATATTACATCTTTGTTCATATCCTTATCCACAAGATATATAATAACCTGTAGTAGAATGACAGCATTTTGTTCCTACGCGTCAGCAAAAATTTGATGCGCCTGGTGTTATGTTACATCCGGTTGTAGCGGGCCACGAGTGATTTTATTGTTGAGTCAGCAGAACGTGTCTGATCACCTTGAAGACATCGGAAGCGGTGGGGGGGGGGAGTGGGGTCAATGGGTTTGTCACGTTGTTTCTTGATGTATGCTAACCTAACACGTGCGTATGTTTGTGTGTGTGTGGAGGAAATGCGCGCGCAACCATTGCGTATGATTCAAAGACATGAAGAAATGATTTAAAGATGGCGCCGAAGGTGCTTTACCCCCGAAAGTTTAGCGGCTAAGGTTATTGCTCTGTAAAACAAGAGGCGTCGAGGGTTCGAGTCCTGGTAGAGTCAATATTGATTGGTTGATAGATTGAGTTAGTTTTTTTAAGTCCGTTTTATGCACGGCAAAACTAATCAGGATTGGAGCTACAGTTGAAAAGTGGTGATTCGGACCACTATGTGCCTCCACCGAGTATCGAACCTGGGACCCGTTGATTACAAGGCGACGATGTCAATATTGAATGGTCTCGATTAGCCTGTGTGTAAATAAAGGCAACAAAATGGTTGAGTTCGAAAATCGAGTTGGGTTAGTGGTTAATGTTGTCACCTGGCAATGAAGAGGTCGCGGGTTCGATTCTCTAGGTAGTTAAATTAGGCCAATTGTTTTGTCCCGCCATTATAGGTCCCGATTAGTCCATCTGTGCATAAATAGTATTTGAATAAAATCAAAATGGCGGCCGCGTTTTGTGTTTAGCGGCGGCGGCGACCGGGGCGCGGCGCGGGGCGGGGCGGCGCGGCGCGAGGGGTGTTTTTTATTCCGCGAGATGTTTTAACCAAGTGGTTGAGGGTTCGATTCCCAATGTTGGTGAAAATTGGATATTCAATTGTATTTGTTTAAAAGTTCCGATTAGCTTTTTGTGCACAAAGAGAAAATGAACTAATTGGAAATAGGATGTTTATGCTGTAATGAAAAGGTCCCCGGGTTCGATTCACAATGTCAAATTGGCTGATAATGATGTTGTTTAAAAAAAAAAAGAAGTGTGTTGAGTCCCCATTAGTATTTAGGCAGGAACAGATATTAAAAATCAAAACAAAATGCCTTTTGATTACAACGCAAAGACTTTACCGCTAATGTATAAAGATAAATTAGAATCTGTTGTTTTGCCGTGTGGGGCCCCAGTACCGATTAGCTTAAATGCATAAAGAGTAGGTAAAATAACCAAGATGGCCGTCACTATTGTTTTGTGATCAAAGAGGAGTCACAGGTTCGATTCAGTCAAAGGAGGCAAGATTCTATGTTTCAATTCCATGTAAAAGTCTAAAGTTATGTTTCGATTAACCTCAATGCATAAAGAGGAATTAAACAAAAACAAGCAAAATGGCGACAGATGTGATAAAAGAAAAATTGAATTAGTGTTTTATAGTGACAAGAAAAAATAGCGAATCATTGTTAGAAATAGAATGAAAATAAAGATACTTGCCTTTGCGTGTCCAGCGCTGTGCAGAAAAGCTCTCATGCTTTATCTCCGACAAGTCCACAATACACATTTTTTTTATTGTATAGTTAATTATTAATGTTGTTATTAACACAGATTCTTACCAGTGTGAAGAAAAGCTCTCATGCTTTATCTCCGACAAATCCACAATACACACTTTTTCATTATATAGTTAATTATTAATGTTGTTATTAACACCGATCATGCTTTATCTCCGACAAGTCCACAATACACATTTTTTTTATTGTATAGTTAATTATTAATGTTGTTATTAACACAGATTCTTACCAGTGTGAAGAAAAGCTCTCATGCTTTATCTCCGACAAATCCACAATACACACTTTTTCATTATATAGTTAATTATTAATGTTGTTATTAACACCGAGTTTTACCAGTGTGAAGAAAAGCTCTCATGCTTTATCTTCGACAAGTCCACAATACACACTTTTTCATTATATAGTTAATTATTAATGTTGTTATTAACACCGAGTTTTACCAGTGTGAAGAAAAGCTCTCATGCTTTATCTTCGACAAGTCCACAATACACACTTTTTCATTATATAGTTAATTATTAATGTTGTTATTAACGATTGTTACCAGTAAAAATATAAACCATGAGGATTTTTAAAGGGGTGATAAGTGAAAAAAAGCTAAGACATATATTTTATCCCTGTTTATTACCAATATTTACAAAATTCAAAAGAGCCGCACACACACACATACACACATACATATGTAAAATGTTTATATTGTGTCACCAGTTTATCAGCATGTTATTTAACAAGTTTTTATTCTTCAAGTTTGTTCACTCACCCACATAAGGAATTGTGTCACTATCATATCCATTTTCTGCTGCAACCACTGAATTAAAATGTTTCACTATTTTTTCCACAAGCATGTTCTCGCAAAAAACAAACACTTCTTTGGAAAGTCTTTTTCCGTCCATGTTTTGTATAGACAAAGGCTCAGGTTTTGTACATCCATGTAGATGGGAAAGCACAAACTTCTCCTTATTACATGCATGGACAGGGGAAATATCTGTGCAACCGAAACATTGTTCGCGAAGGTCGAGAATGCAAGATTCCACACAGTTTCCAAAATATGATTTCAGATACGGCGACACTGTTTCACACATAACTTTCGCATGCTCGATGCACACAAATATCTTCATAAAGTTCCGACACGAACTTTCTGCGATGAACACTATCTCCAGGGAACCGTAAGCTGGTTTCTTCCTTATAATGATCTGACGGCGATTGTACAGTGTGGTTATCAGCAATTCATGTTGCTCACTTAGTGGGTAGGAAACACGAGGCTGCTCACCTGGAATAGCGATGTAATTGTCGATTACTGGAAACAATTCCTGAAGAGCGTGCCACTCCTGCAACTGTAGTTCAACACCGGCCGCCCCGCTTCTGTGTAGCCTGACCACAGGTTGGAAATCCAGATGAGAGGAAAGTCCGATTGAGATAACTTTTGTTTTCGAAGCATTCAAATAGTAGACGTGATCAAATAATATCGACTGGCGTATAAGACTAGTTACTTGTTTTTGTTCTTCAGGTAAATGCTGATCGCTCTCTTTCTGAAGAACCCCCTTGAAATTAGTGTACGGTTGAAATCTTTTTTTCAGCGGCATCGAAATAGAGGATTCCATGACTAAGAACTGCGAGATACTGCATGTCGCAGCGTGCAGGTATACATTTGAAGAAATGCGTGGGTGTGTTTTTGAGACGCATGCGCGCGTAGCAAACCAAGCATGTGCTGTACAAAAAAGGTGGAGGGGGCGGGGCATTACAAAGATCAATGGTCAGAGAAAAATCAGCAGAATATCATAAACGTCATATTGAGAAAATATTGGATAACAAATATTAATTAATTTAATTAAAACATCAACCGCATTGTCGATCTGAAATTAGGTTTATAGACAGGGGGCAAAATGGAAAATATCGACGATGTTCTAGTATTGGATTGTTTCTGTATTTCCATCGGTATAATCCTCCACCACATTTGAAGCATACTGTTTTATCCTCTTTTTGAATGTAAAATAATCCTGCTTCGGACAGAGCTTCTACAAACGGGAATTCTTTTGATTGCCAGTTTCTGAAAGAGGACAATCTAGCATTGAAAGATCCCATCTCTGGATATTGCGTCATTGTTCTGTAAAGACACAAAACAAGATAAATATTATAAGTAAGCTGTTGTAAACTGTAACGCTACAAAATTATTAATATACTATTAGGACTATATGTAACTTGTATAAAATTTCAAACAGTATTTACTGTCAATATTTTCTAGTATACGTACCGAGTATTATAAATTTAATTTACGAGTCAGCAAATAAGTTGATATAATATTGTCGTTTTTTATCGGTACTGGGAATAAAATTTGAAATTTATGCATGGGTTTACCAGAGGCTCTATGGAATAAATACAGAAAACAGTAATGCCCACAGTACACAGACCCGTAACTTTGTATCTGATGAGTGTTGTACGTATAGAATTTAGAGTTATTTTCCAAAAATCGCAAATGGTTATGCACATGTGGAGGTTTTCCGTAACTATCAAAAAATTCCCCCCGGGAGTTACTGTCTATGTAAATTGCTACCCAGTGCTTCCCGGGGCTATCTTTGGGATCTGTATTTATAATCAAAAGAAAAAAAAAGAATAGGGATATATCTTTAAATAGTCATTATATTGTATGCTTCAAAAATCCAAGAGACAGAGCCCAAATTAATTATTTATCTAGACAAGTATACCCGGAGAATCCAAATTTTGTAAAAGATGCATATTACAATGCCACCGCTGAACCCCATGGATATTTGCTGTTTGATCTCAAGCAGAACACTCCGGAAGAAGTACGTTTTCGGTCGCGGATATTTCCCGACGATGATATCAATTATGTATATATTCCTACAAAAAAAGCAAGCATAATCACTAGTCGTTTATTCTGTCATCATGGCTCCAAGAGTGAAACACGCTAAAGTGCTCCAAGTTTTGTCGGATGCTAAACCAGCTCTTCGCACAGCTATATTACAAGCTGCTGATTCTTCCTTAGTTAATTCAATCTGTGAGTGTTGTTACAATGTTCTAAAAGGGAATGTTCCTCTTTCAACACCTCAGAAAACAAGATTGAGCCGGTACAAGAAGGTGATACGTAATCTCTCTGCCAAAGGACACTCTACAAAGCAGAAGAAACAGATACTAGTGCAACACGGAGGATTTCTACCTGCGTTATTAGCCCCTTTAATAGGAGGTGTGTTATCAAGTTTATTTAAGTGAAAAAAAAATCTGAACATGGAGCATGCCAAAAAAATGGTTATAATACCTCAAGAATTTATGGATAACATGAGACATCCTGTTATGTCTGCACCGTCTACATCCTTATCGCAATTGGATCAGGATATGCAAGTAATTTTGAATCTCAAAGGTCTTTCGGATGATGAAAAATGGAATCGTTACAGTATTGTGCTCCAAAAATTTCTGTCTATTACTCGAAAACAAAGAGAACCTGTGTCGCTACCGATTACAGAATCTACTGAGAAGTTGACTGATATGAAAGAAGAAATTCTAGCTGCTACACCTAGCATGTATCGTAGAAAAGCCGAACTGTTGTATGAACGTCTTTTACATAATAGTAATATTGATTGGGATAAATCTGGGGCAGTTTTTATTAACAATAATAAAATTGAAGGCTCAAATATTGTCGATCTAGTATCGGATATAATTCGACCACGAAAAACAAGCAATCCTGTTGGGTGGCAACTATTCAATAGAGCTCTGGCGTTATCTAATATCCCTCAAGAATATATTGGAAACCCCCGGAGACAGGAGTTTATTCAACAGATTGTTTTTGGCAACCCCGGACGCCATGTTCCGCTGTCCGGAGCTAACCAAGAAGAGGCACAAGAATTAACAGAAGCAGAAGAAGAAGAAGAAGAAAAGGAACCAATTTCTTTTGTATCATCATTTCCAGGGCACAAACGTAAACGTACTGTTCCAGTTTGGTCAAGATACAAACCATGAGCGAAAAAATATTAGAGAATATCTGGTACAATCCATCTCATCCAGCATCCTATTCTACAGCTTCAACACTATGGAAAGCTGTAAAAAAATCCATACCATTGTCAACAATCAAACATTGGTTGACAAAGCAAACTGCATACACTTTGCATAGACCTGTAAAGCGTCGATTTCCGAGAAACTTTTATTTTGTGCATAATATCGATGACCAATGGCAGGCTGACTTGAATGACATGCAGAGTTTGCGGAATCACAACAAAGGGTACAGATATATACTCACAGTTATCGATATTTTTAGCAGGCATGCTTGGGCTGTCCCTGTAAAAAATAAAACTGGTGTATGTATAAAAAAGGCTTTCCAGCAAATTTTCAAACAAAGCAAAAGAAAACCTTTGAAATTACAAACTGACAAAGGCCGTGAGTTTACCAACAGTATTGTGCAGGAATATCTCAAAAAACAAAATGTGATTTATTTTACAACAAAGAATCCTGATATTAAAGCTAGTATTGTTGAAAGATTCAACAGAACTTTAAAGGAACGCATGTGGAAGTATTTTACTAAGCAAAGAACCAGCTGTTATGTTAATGTACTCCCAAAGCTTTTGAAAGCTTATAATCATAAAATTCACTCGAGTATTAAAATGGCACCAGCAGATGTTACTCCTGAGAAGGTTTTGAAAGTATGGCACAATATGTATGACAAAAAACTCAAATCTGATTCATCTCCACTATTGTCATTGAAGATGCCATTCAAAATAGGAGATACAGTGAGAATAACAAAAACCAAAAAACGCTTTGACAAAGGTTACATGGAAAATTGGACAAGAGAAATATTTGTGGTGGAACGTATTTTGAAAAGAAATCCTCAAGTGTATGAATTAAAAGATCTACAAGGACATAAAATCGATGGAACATTTTATACGGAAGAGTTGCAATTGGTCCGCTTACCGGATATGCATGAAATTGATAAAATCCTTGCGACCGAAGGTAAAGGAGCCAGTAAAAAGTTGTTAGTTCATTGGAAAGGTTACTCCAGATTATTTGACAGTTGGATTAGCGCATCGTTTTTGGAGTCAAAAAGAGAGAGAGAGAGAGAGAGGCATAATTTTTTGTAGGTATTCTCATCAGTGGTACAAATAACCTTCATAACACATCATGAGAAAAGCAAACGCTTTCTACCTTACTTTGCCTAGTAACAGTTCCATGAAATATTTCCCAAGTAATACTCTAACTAATTACACCACAAAGCTTCCGAACCGTGTGGAGTTGGACACCAACAAATGGGAGATGGCATTGGTAGAAGTGCATTATCCTTATTCAATACTAAATATTACAAGATTTAACAACTATATTCAATATAAATCTATGGATGATGTCAAATGGAACGAACTTCGAATATCCGAAGGCTATTACGCATCTATAAACAGCATTGTTGCAGAAATCAATAAATATTCTGAAACATTAAATTTTAGTCTCCGAAATCATCCTGCGTACAAACATGTGACTGTTGATATATCTACCAAGCAGAGAAACATAAATGTACGATTGTCACCTCAACTGGTTCGGATATTAGGTTTTAAACCGACCGATGATCTATCAGAAGTAAAAATTGGACGCTCGCCTCCAAATGTTGTGAGAGAAATTCCTTCCCAGATGTATATTTACACAGATATTGCGGAATCACATATGGTGGGAGATGCTGTCGCCCCTCTATTACGTATTATAAACATTAATCCTATGGAACATACTTTTGGAAGTGATGGTGTGCAAATTTTCGATTCACCACATTACATCCCAGTGCAGAAACATAATTTCGAACAAATAGAAATTGACTTAAGGGATAGCACTGGTGCACACATCCCATTCTCCTTCGGACTAGTGTGTTTGAAAATTCATTTTAGACGTTGTGGTGAAAAGCTCTGATTATGAATGACCCATATTTTCAATACTACCATCAACAAGCTGGATCTGGTGTGGGTAACATATATTACGGTGCTGCCTATCAAAAAGGACATGGCATTGGAAGTTTTCTTGGAGGACTTTTTCGGTCAGCTTTGCCTCTTATCAAAAAAGGAGCGAAAGCTGTAGGGAAAGAAATGTTAAAAACAGGGGTAAATGTGTTAGGTGATGTTGTAGACAAAACACCCCTAAAACAGTCACTACAATCCAGAATTTCGGATGCCAGATCAAATCTTAAAAGAAAAGCTGAAACAAAGCTAAAGGAAATGATTGGTTCAGGTTATCAGGGGCATAAACATTTCAAAAGGAATCACTCTGCTTCGGGACAGCGAACTGGAAGGATCGCTCAGAGAAAGAAGAGATCCAGTGCCAATACAAACACCAAGAAAACAACCAAGCGCAACCGTAAGAAAATTCAAATAACATCAGATATTTTTGATTAGATATGGCGCTAATTAGGGAGAAATCATGTGAGTGTTTTAAAAGTGAATTGGATATTTTCTCGGTAAAACCTACTCAGACAAGCATCTTAGAACACCACACCATCGGATACAAACCTGTTAGTTCTCTGGCAGATAATGCCCCCACCGAGTTTGTAATACCTGGACATGGTGATGATTATATGGATTTAGCACACACAATGTTGAATATAGATGCCAGAATTGTAAAAGCGAATGGTCAGTTATTGCTACCCACAGATAAAACAATTGGACCTGTCAATGATTTTCTCAATGCAATGTTCAGCGAAGTACAAATCTACTTAAATAACAAACTCATCTCGTTTCCATCTCACATGCACCCATACAGGTCTTATTTTGAAAAAGCACTGAACTATGACATATCTGCAAAATCATCTCATCTCCAAAGTGCATTGTGGTACAAAGATACAGCAGGCGCTTTTGATAACGTTTCGGAAGACAACAAAGGCTTTACAAAACGTAACCAACTAACAAAACAGAGTAAAACATTTGATATGTTTGGTTACTTGCATTCTGATATTTTCAATCAAGAGAAATTTTTGATCAATGGAGTGGAAATGCGAATAAAACTGATTCCTTCGAAAAACACTTTCTGCTTGATGGGATTAGATGACAGTGAAGGCAAAGTGGAAATTCTGGATGCTACACTATATGTGAGAAAAGTATCGGTCAGTTCATCCATCAAACTTAGTCACAATCGCATATTGCAAAAACATACAGCAAAATACCCTCTAACAAGAGTACAACTTAAAGCTGTAACTATTCCAAAAGATATTGTTTCAAAAACAATTGACAATGTGATACTTGGACGTCTTCCGAAACGATTAGTTGAAGGGTTTGTTACCAACGATGCATTCAACGGCACTCTGTCTACAAACCCATTCAATTTTCAACATTTCAATTACAACTTCTTTACTTTATATGTTGATGGAGTCCAAATTCCCGGCAAACCACTTCAACCAGACTTTGAAAACAACAAGTACATAACAGCATATCACACATTATTCTCTGGAACAGGGATACACTATATGGATGAAGGAAACAATATATCGCGTGAGGAATACCCCCAGGGATACGCATTACTTGTTTTCGATATAACACCAGACGCAGCTGCAAGTGCCATATCCCATTGCAGTCTTCAACGGCAAGGGGCTGTTAGCTTGGAAGTCCACTTCAAATCGGCTTTGGAATCTACTGTGACTTGTGTTATCTACTCTGAATTTGACGCTCTCATGGAAATTAATAATCAAAGAGATATTCATCTGGATTAATTGTATAACAAGGTGAGTTGCACAATATTACTATTTAGTGTCCAGCAATGCTGTCGACTTTAAATTTGCTTCACGGGTTAATATCAAATAGAGCCTTTGACAATCATCATGTTGGTGTTTTCGCAGCTAATGAATTACCTGTACATGTGGAACTACCAGCAGCGTTGATTGTAAATACAGATCGGCTTTTCTACGATACATGCTAGGTGTAGCAGCTAGAATTTCTTCTTTCATATCAGTCAACTTCTCAGTAGATTCTGTAATCGGTAGCGACACAGGTTCTCTTTGTTTTCGAGTAATAGACAGAAATTTTTGGAGCACAATACTGTAACGATTCCATTTTTCATCATCCGAAAGACCTTTGAGATTCAAAATTACTTGCATATCCTGATCCAATTGCGATAAGGATGTAGACGGTGCAGACATAACAGGATGTCTCATGTTATCCATAAATTCTTGAGGTATTATAACCATTTTTTTGGCATGCTCCATGTTCAGATTTTTTTTTCACTTAAATAAACTTGATAACACACCTCCTATTAAAGGGGCTAATAACGCAGGTAGAAATCCTCCGTGTTGCACTAGTATCTGTTTCTTCTGCTTTGTAGAGTGTCCTTTGGCAGAGAGATTACGTATCACCTTCTTGTACCGGCTCAATCTTGTTTTCTGAGGTGTTGAAAGAGGAACATTCCCTTTTAGAACATTGTAACAACACTCACAGATTGAATTAACTAAGGAAGAATCAGCAGCTTGTAATATAGCTGTGCGAAGAGCTGGTTTAGCATCCGACAAAACTTGGAGCACTTTAGCGTGTTTCACTCTTGGAGCCATGATGACAGAATAAACGACTAGTGATTATGCTTGCTTTTTTTGTAGGAATATATACATAATTGATATCATCGTCGGGAAATATCCGCGACCGAAAACGTACTTCTTCCGGAGTGTTCTGCTTGAGATCAAACAGCAAATATCCATGGGGTTCAGCGGTGGCATTGTAATATGCATCTTTTACAAAATTTGGATTCTCCGGGTATACTTGTCTAGATAAATAATTAATTTGGGCTCTGTCTCTTGGATTTTTGAAGCATACAATATAATGACTATTTAAAGATATATCCCTATTCTTTTTTTTTCTTTTGATTATAAATACAGATCCCAAAGATAGCCCCGGGAAGCACTGGGTAGCAATTTACATAGACAGTAACTCCCGGGGGGAATTTTTTGATAGTTACGGAAAACCTCCACATGTGCATAACCATTTGCGATTTTTGGAAAATAACTCTAAATTCTATACGTACAACACTCATCAGATACAAAGTTACGGGTCTGTGTACTGTGGGCATTACTGTTTTCTGTATTTATTCCATAGAGCCTCTGGTAAACCCATGCATAAATTTCAAATTTTATTCCCAGTACCGATAAAAAACGACAATATTATATCAACTTATTTGCTGACTCGTAAATTAAATTTATAATACTCGGTACGTATACTAGAAAATATTGACAGTAAATACTGTTTGAAATTTTATACAAGTTACATATAGTCCTAATAGTATATTAATAATTTTGTAGCGTTACAGTTTACAACAGCTTACTTATAATATTTATCTTGTTTTGTGTCTTTACAGAACAATGACGCAATATCCAGAGATGGGATCTTTCAATGCTAGATTGTCCTCTTTCAGAAACTGGCAATCAAAAGAATTCCCGTTTGTAGAAGCTCTGTCCGAAGCAGGATTATTTTACATTCAAAAAGAGGATAAAACAGTATGCTTCAAATGTGGTGGAGGATTATACCGATGGAAATACAGAAACAATCCAATACTAGAACATCGTCGATATTTTCCATTTTGCCCCCTGTCTATAAACCTAATTTCAGATCGACAATGCGGTTGATGTTTTAATTAAATTAATTAATATTTGTTATCCAATATTTTCTCAATATGACGTTTATGATATTCTGCTGATTTTTCTCTGACCATTGATCTTTGTAATGCCCCGCCCCCTCCACCTTTTTTGTACAGCACATGCTTGGTTTGCTACGCGCGCATGCGTCTCAAAAACACACCCACGCATTTCTTCAAATGTATACCTGCACGCTGCGACATGCAGTATCTCGCAGTTCTTAGTCATGGAATCCTCTATTTCGATGCCGCTGAAAAAAAGATTTCAACCGTACACTAATTTCAAGGGGGTTCTTCAGAAAGAGAGCGATCAGCATTTACCTGAAGAACAAAAACAAGTAACTAGTCTTATACGCCAGTCGATATTATTTGATCACGTCTACTATTTGAATGCTTCGAAAACAAAAGTTATCTCAATCGGACTTTCCTCTCATCTGGATTTCCAACCTGTGGTCAGGCTACACAGAAGCGGGGCGGCCGGTGTTGAACTACAGTTGCAGGAGTGGCACGCTCTTCAGGAATTGTTTCCAGTAATCGACAATTACATCGCTATTCCAGGTGAGCAGCCTCGTGTTTCCTACCCACTAAGTGAGCAACATGAATTGCTGATAACCACACTGTACAATCGCCGTCAGATCATTATAAGGAAGAAACCAGCTTACGGTTCCCTGGAGATAGTGTTCATCGCAGAAAGTTCGTGGCGGAACTTTATGAAGATATTTGTGTGCATCGAGCATGCGAAAGTTATGTGTGAAACAGTGTCGCCGTATCTGAAATCATATTTTGGAAACTGTGTGGAATCTTGCATTCTCGACCTTCGCGAACAATGTTTCGGTTGCACAGATATTTCCCCTGTCCATGCATGTAATAAGGAGAAGTTTGTGCTTTCCCATCTACATGGATGTACAAAACCTGAGCCTTTGTCTATACAAAACATGGACGGAAAAAGACTTTCCAAAGAAGTGTTTGTTTTTTGCGAGAACATGCTTGTGGAAAAAATAGTGAAACATTTTAATTCAGTGGTTGCAGCAGAAAATGGATATGATAGTGACACAGTTCCTTATGTGGGTGAGTGAACAAACTTGAAGAATAAAAACTTGTTAAATAACATGCTGATAAACTGGTGACACAATATAAACATTTTACATATGTATGTGTGTATGTGTGTGTGTGCGGCTCTTTTGAATTTTGTAAATATTGGTAATAAACAGGGATAAAATATATGTCTTGGCTTTTTTTCACTTATCACCCCTTTAAAAATCCTCATGGTTTATATTTTTACTGGTAACAATCGTTAATAACAACATTAATAATTAACTATATAATGAAAAAGTGTGTATTGTGGACATGTCGAAGATAAAGCATGAGAGCTTTTCTTCACACTTGTAAAACTCGGTGTTAATAACAACATTAATAATTAACTATATAATGAAAAAGTGTGTATTGTGGATTTGTCGGAGATAAAGCATGAGAGCTTTTCTTCACACTGGTAAGAATCTGTGTTAATAACAACATTAATAATTAACTATACAATAAAAAAAATGTGTATTGTGGACTTGTCGGAGATAAAGCATGATCGGTGTTAATAACAACATTAATAATTAACTATATAATGAAAAAGTGTGTATTGTGGATTTGTCGGAGATAAAGCATGAGAGCTTTTCTTCACACTGGTAAGAATCTGTGTTAATAACAACATTAATAATTAACTATACAATAAAAAAAAATGCGTATTGTGGACTTGTCGGAGATAAAGCATGAGAGCTTTTCTGCACAGCGCTGGACACGCAAAGGCAAGTATCTTTATTTTCATTCTATTTCTAACAATGATTCGCTATTTTTTCTTGTCACTATAAAAAACTAATTCAATTTTTCTTTTATCACATCTGTCGCCATTTTGCTTGTTTTTGTTTAATTCCTCTTTATGCATTGAGGTTAATCGAAACATAACTTTAGACTTTTACATGGAATTGAAACATAGAATCTTGCCTCCTTTGATTGAATCGAACCTGTGACTCCTCTTTGATCACAAAACAATAGTGACGGCCATCTTGGTTATTTTACCTACTCTTTATGCATTTAAGCTAATCGGTACTGGGGCCCCACACGGCAAAACAACAGATTCTAATTTATCTTTATACATTAGCGGTAAAGTCTTTGCGTTGTAATCAAAAGGCATTTTGTTTTGATTTTTAATATCTGTTCCTACCTAAATACTAATGGGGGACTCAACACACTTCTTTTTTTTTAAACAACATCATTATCAGCCAATTTGACATTGTGAATCGAACCCGGGGACCTTTTCATTACAGCATAAACATCCTATTTCCAATTAGTTCATTTTCTCTTTGTGCACAAAAAGCTAATCGGAACTTTTAAACAAATACAATTGAATATCCAATTTTCACCAACATTGGGAATCGAACCCTCAACCACTTGGTTAAAACATCTCGCGGAATAAAAAACACCCCTCGCGCCGCGCCGCGCCCCGGTCGCCGCCGCCGCTAAACACAAAACGCGGCCGCCATTTTGATTTTATTCAAATACTATTTATGCACAGATGGACTAATCGGGACCTATAATGGCGGGACAAAACAATTGGCCTAATTTAACTACCTAGAGAATCGAACCCGCGACCTCTTCATTGCCAGGTGACAACATTAACCACTAACCCAACTCGATTTTCGAACTCAACCATTTTGTTGCCTTTATTTACACACAGGCTAATCGAGACCATTCAATATTGACATCGTCGCCTTGTAATCAACGGGTCCCAGGTTCGATACTCGGTGGAGGCACATAGTGGTCCGAATCACCACTTTTCAACTGTAGCTCCAATCCTGATTAGTTTTGCCGTGCATAAAACGGACTTAAAAAAACTAACTCAATCTATCAACCAATCAATATTGACTCTACCAGGACTCGAACCTTCGACGCCTCTTGTTTTACAGAGCAATAACCTTAGCCGCTAAACTTTCGGGGGTAAAGCACCTTCGGCGCCATCTTTAAATCATTTCTTCATGTCTTTGAATCATACGCAATGGTTGCGCGCGCATTTCCTCCACACACACACAAACATACGCACGTGTTAGGTTAGCATACATCAAGAAACAACGTGACAAACCCATTGACCCCACTCCCCCCCCACCGCTTCCGATGTCTTCAAGGAGATCAGACACGTTCTGCTGACTCAACAATAAAATCACTCGTGGCCCGGTACAACCGGATGTAACATAACACCAGGCGCATCAAATTTTTGCTGACGCGTAGGTACAAAATGCTGTCATTCTACTCCTGTTTATTTCTACTTCGTTTTTTTTGCAGCGGTGGATTAACCATCTAGGTGTGCTGAAGGGGGTGCGGAAGAAACTTACGCACCCGCCTGGCTCCGCCCCTGCTTTTCTGCCACTTTTGGCTAATCGCGGAGATGAAGATGAGTGATGATATGCTGAAATTGATTGAAAGAATACCCATGCCAAGGCTGGGATTCGAACTCGAAACCCCTTGCATCGTAGCGCGCTGTGCTAACCGCTCCGCCACCGAGATTGGCGTTATATAATATACGTATGGTACTGTTTGTAAGCTCGGAATGTAAGAAATATATATTGGGAAATGAACTTTGTTTCTTGTCATTCCTGGGCACATCAATTCTGCTGTGTCTAACAGAGGAGACTCTGAGCGTTGTTCTTCACAATTGCAAATAGTTGTTCCTAACCTTGCCAAGTGGCATTCAAACGAACATGTCCCGTTCGAATTCACATTTTCAAGCCCATTGTTTCCCGTATTGGCCAGTCAATAAGGGGGTCCAATCAGGGAAAAAAATTAGGGAAAGTTGGAACAAATTTTATTAGTAGGTGAAGTGCCCGGGTTCTGCTCCCGAAAATGGGGCTCGCCTTAATAGATTTCTCTTGTAAGGCATGAGCCCCATTTTCTCGCAGTGTTGCCAACTCCTCACTCGAAAAAAAATTACCAAGGTTTTTTTTTGGTCTAACCTAACCTAAAGCAAGGAGCTGGCAATTTTGCTTGAGGCTTCTTAATGGTTTGCTCTTGTAAGGCATAAGTCTTATTTTCTCGCAGTATTGCCAACACCTTACTCGAAAAAAATCACCAAGGTTTTTTTTCGGTCTAACCTAACCTAAAGCAAGGAGCTGGCAACCTTGTTTGAGGCTTGCCTTACAGCGCATAAAGCAAGGTTGCCAACCTACTGCTTTTGCCATAGCTTTTTACAAAAAAAAGTGAGAGGAGAGAGAGAGAGGGAAGAGTTAAACAACCGACAGCCTACCTACAGCTTTTTTTTTGTCTAACCTAACCTAAAGCAAGGAGCTGGCAACTTTGCTTGAGGCTTGGCTTACAGTGCATAAAGCAATTTTTGCCAACCTACACACACTGGGCAAGGAGAGCCGGCACTGCCGTAAAAGAGAGAGATGGGCGGATGGCAACACAGTATGTGTGTGCGTGTGTGTGTGTATAATATGTAGCATTATTAACTAGAGTGTGTTGGCAACCCACTTACAACTAAAAAAATAGAGATGCCAACGTTGCTGTAAGATGAAGAGAGAGAGAGACCTACGGCTGGCAACAGTAATAAGCGAATGCGCCATATCGTAATTTTCCAACTCCGTATATCGTGATCTTTGTAAACCTCTCTCGGGGGAACGATGTGCCACACACACACACACACACACACACACACACACGCGCGCGCGCGCGCCGTATTCTTAAATAACTAACAAGGACAATGAATCTTTTTGGCTTCCGCAAACAGATCAAAATGGAGACTGCACCGCCAAATTTCAATAACCTCTTACCTTCCGTGTTATCTAAACTCAATGGTTTACTGATTGTTCATCTCAACAGCATTTGGACGAAATTGGATGATGATGTGGGCAAGATGTTTTATGTTTTTAATAACAATTTACATTTCTACGAAATTCCGATCGACGGGAAACTTCAAATCACCGTGAATCCGGAAAACGCAGGCGAAATCAAAATTTCTACCGGCAAGAATATTTTTCGAATCAAGTACGACAAGATGCTTTCTAACATTACGTACGATGTTTCTGCAGGAGATTATGACAAACTCATTCCTGTCTTCGTAGAATTACGAATCGTCTATCCTATTATAAATAACCGTTAACCAAAAATGCCTAACGACATTTTCGGCAACACCAAGCGTGTAGACCATGCAGAAGAGATTCTCATGTTGGACGTTCGTGTTAAGAAGTTGAGGACCGATTTGATCGCTTTGCAGGAGACCTTAAACAAAAAGTTTAGAGTCGGAAATCGCCACGCTCCAAACGCAATGTCTCGACCCCATTCTGAAAATCGATTCCGAACTGAAGACGCTGATAAAAAATTATGTCGACGTACCTTCTTACGACAGCGTTCAAAATATACAGTTGAGCGTGGATTCGCTTCAAAATGATTTGGCCAAATTACAGCAATTTCAATCGAAAAATGAAGATTTGGAAAAATTGAAACTCGAAATCGAAGAACGAACTTCCGCAATAGAAAAGAATTTCTCCGAACTTCAAACCGTGGTGAACGATATTGATGTAGAACGCTTGCACGTCGTCGTTTCCAAATTACAAGAAGAATTCACCGGCACGTTGGAAGAAATTAAATCCAAGTTGCAGACTTTGGAAGATACAATGACGAACCTACCATCGTCGGACGAACTGCAGGTCATCGGTAAAAGCGTCGCGAACATAAAAATTCAATTGGAGGCGTATCGAGATTTCGAACACATTCAAACCACTATTGCTACGCTTCAGGCGTCTCTGGAATTGATCAACGAAGAAATTAAAAATATTCACGCTGAAGCGAGAGCGTTGACAAGCATTCAAGACACGTTGAGCACGGTTCAGCAGAAGATCGAATATTTAGAAAATTTGAACGTCGAATCCAATCTCGCTCATTTTCATCACGTACTGGACAACATACAGGGTGACTTGGAATCGTTACGGACGAGCGTGCCTTCGAGCGAAGATTTGGAAAAATTGAAAACGGCGGTGACGGCACTATCCGATTCGAGCGACATCAAAAGTTCATTGAGCTATCTCGAGAGTAGGGTGGCCAATCTCCCCACCTCCAAAGAATTGCATGCTTTGAAAAGAAACATATCTCGAATGCTGAAACGACTAGAAACGGAAACGGCGAACGTGGAACAGATTCGAGACGAAATTAGTTCGCTGGTGTCGACGCTGCCCACTTCGCAGAGCGTCGCCGACCTTCACACGCAGTTTACAGAGATGCGAAGCATCGTGAACGATCTTACCGAGAAGAGCTCGAAATTGAATCAAGTCGAGAACCTTCAGAACATTGTCGTCAACGTCAGAGATCAAGTTGGAGTGCTGGAATCCACGCAGGAATCGACGCTGGCCTCTTTCGGTGCCAAGTTGCAAGAACTCAACGAAAACTACAAGCAGTTGAACGTGGAAGTGAAAATCAAACCGTAGTTTTCTACCGTAACGGATACCATAATCGAGCATTTGCTGCCCATCGAAAATAAACTCGGACAAGTTCACAGTAATCTCGTCACCTTCGACACTAAATTCGCCAAATTGTTCACCTTGCAAGCCATCGAAATCAACAGCGTTCCCAATCAACAGAGAATCTCCACGTTCGTCGAAGGTAACAAACTGTACATGTTGCATCCTTATCATCCGTACTACAAGTTTCTCCTCGATGGCACGATTCAGATAAACGAATTTTCGTACTGGTCTCACGGCAGAAAAGCTAGCGTTCCCACCATGACCTTAATATCGAATCGTGGTGTCCAGAAAGCGGGAAACATTCCTCTGGCACGTTGGAACGAAACGCGCAACATATATGAAATACACGAAGACGAAGATCTCACCGTTTTCGACGTGAGTGCCGGCGATAAGCTGATCATTCAAAACACGAGCGAGGTGCCACCCTCTTTGAATCCCATCACGCTGGTGCTTCTCTTGAAACGTAATCTCTAAACAAAAAAATGTCTAGGCAAGCCATCGTCGAAGAATTGCATAAACCTGCACGCCGAAACTACGAACGTTTGGCTGTGGTAACCAAGGGCATCGACGACCTCTGGCAAAGCGACCTCGTGGAGATGAGTAGCGGCAATTTGAAAAACGTACATAAATGGAACAAGGGCAACAAGTACCTTCTCACCGTCATAGACACGTTTTCGAAATTCGCATGGGCTCTACCTTTGAAGGCGAAAACGGGATCGTGCGTCACGGAAGCATTCAAATTAATTTTTCGCGAAAGCGGCGACAGACGACCTCGGTTTTTGCAAACGGACAACATAAAGAATTTTACAACGCCGTATTCCAAAAGTTTATTCAAAAACATGGCATTCGACATTATTCGACCTTCAGTCACATCAAAGCCAGCATCGTGGAAAGATTCAATCGAACCTTGAAAACACACATGTGGAAACGACTCACGCTTCGGGGAAATTACAAATGGGTCGACATCCTGCCGGAACTCGTCGACACCTATAATGATACGGTACACAGAACGATAGGCATGAAGCCAGCTGACGTTACGAAATCTGACGAGCAGCGTTTAATTTGTACCGTTTACTGTCCAAAGTACACACCCGCGACAAAAAAAGCTAAATACAAAATTGGAGACCGGGTGAGGATCAGCAAATTCAAACGCACCTTCGAGAAGGGATTCACAAAAAATTGGAGCACGGAACTTTTTACCGTGGTTCGAGTTCTACCCGGAAACCGACACACGTATATAATAAAAGATAGTAGCAGCGAGATTTTGAAAGGAAGATTTTATGAAGAGGAACTCTCTAAAACGAAACAACCCTACACGTACCTCATCGAGAAAATATTGCGTAGGAAAGGTGACAAACTGTTTGTCAAATGGCTGGGACATCCGGAAAAGAGTTGGATCGACTCGAACGAAGTGATCTTGTGAGTACGTGGAACGTGGTGAAGCGTCTACCGGATCCGGAAAGTCAAACGAAGAAAAAGAACGGTGAGTTGCTTCCCGACAGCATCCGCTGTCTGATCGTAGGTCCTTCGGGGTGTGGGAAAACGACACTGCTCGTGGACAATTTTCTCCTCGCACCGAATTGGTTAGATTGGAAGAACAGGCACCTGTACGTGTTCTCGAAAAGTTTGGAGCAAACCAAATACCAGCAACTGATGAAACTGTACGATGGTCTGGACATTGCAACGTTCGCCTCGGAAATAAAACCACTCGACGATTGTCGTGAAAATTCAGTCGTTGTGTTCGACGACGCCATCCTGGAAAATCAAAATGAAATTCGCAACTTTTTCACGCAAGGTCGTCACAAAGGAATGGATTGCTTCTACCTAGCTCAAACGTTTTCCAAAATTCCAAAACAGTTAGTACGCGACAACGCTAATTTCATATGTTTGTTTCGTCAAGATCACACCAACCTCAAGCACGCGTACGATGACTACGTAGGCGGAGACATGAACTACAATCAATTTTCGGAACGCTGCTGCTCTACTTGCTGGAACGGTGACGATTTCGGATTCGCGACGATCGACATGACGAGGAAACCCAACGACGGAAAATACAGAAACAAAATCAACGACTTTCTAAACGTTGCAACGTTGTGAGAAACGACGTATATAAATAACGTCATGACGAAACGAAAAATCGAGGACGAAAATCTCAAGCTTCGCGATTACCTCGCGAAACGCTTCAAAGGTTGGAAATCCGAGAATCGCGGATTCTACGAAGAGAAGAAACGTCAGGATCAACCTGTGATCGATGCCATCAGCGGTCTAGGTAAAGAAATTAAAAGTGTCACGGAACAAAATAAAAATTTGATCAACGAACTCGTACCGCTCGCAGCTAAAAGTTACGTCGTACCCACACCCATTTCGAGTATTCCTTCGACGCCGTTCGAACTGAAGGATGCACCGGCACGACGTCGAGCCATAGGTAGCACGTCGTCGTCTTCGGATAAAATCGAGTTGGGACCTTTGGCACGAGACTACCTGAGTACGGGGAAATTCGACAAGGATGAAGTGTTCGGATTGTATCCCAGCATGGAAACCAACGAAGGCGGTGGTGTGGTGTGGAAGATTGGGAAATCGAAGGTGACCTTTGAAGGCAACGACATTAAAGTTAATTTAGGCGAGAAGGATAGTTGGACCAGGTATCCGGGTACGGTGGGACTGTGGGAACTTGTTGCCAAAAAGCAGCCGAAAGATTACACCGACGAAGATTACCAAAGTTACAAGGAAATTCTGATCATGACGGATGCCTTGTACCAGAACAACGACGCCTCGCAGAATAGGGTGAAATCGAGCAGCGGCGAGAAGTACAGGAATCTCATCAAACCGATTTGGAACCAGGTCAAAACAGGCAGCGGCGTCAAACGCTACAACACGCTACCCAAAGAATTCGTTTGGGTGGACGACGTTAGGAAACTCGTGGACCGATTGTTGGTGATAGCCGGCGAAGAGAATGCAGGCAACCGTAATTTCTACAACGAGAAGGTTGGCATCGTGGACATGATCAGCACGAAACTTTCCAACTTCATCGTGAACGACGACAAGGGCATAGGTTACCTGATCAAAATCATCAACACGCTGCCTCCGAAATTTTGGAACGTGGCCGAAGGAAAGGGGCTCGTGAACGACATCATCAACAAGTTACCTTTCGAGATGCATCTACCTGGCTACCAGTACTGCGGACCGGGTACCAAACTCGAGAAAAGATTGGAGAGAGGAGACAAGGGTGTGAATCCGTTGGACGCCGCATGCAAAGATCACGACATCGCCTACAACACCACGCAGACGGATCTGGACGCACGTCACGAAGCAGACAGAAAATTGGAGCATGCAGCTTTCGAAAGGTTCGTGAGCAGAGACGCATCGTTGGGTGAACGGGTCGCCGCACTGGGTACCACCATCGCCATGAACACGAAACAAAAATTGGGGTGGGGTATATAAATAACATAGAGTAAAAAACAACATGGCTTGCATAACTGATTTGCCGCCAGAGCTACTATGTAAAATATTTAAACATGCAGTAAACGGCGATGTGAGGATGTAGGCGCAAGTCTAAGCAGGAGACGGAGGATATCATTACGCACATCATCGCGTTTTCCGAAGCACGTACTTTTTTCTCTGTTAATAATAATAATAATATATATACGTGTCAAAAAAAACTTGATATATAAATAACACACATCATAAAAAAATAATCTTCGGTATATATAAATAACACACATCGTGAAAAACAATTAAATTTCTCTCTAACTCTCTGAAATTTTTTTGATATGACGACTGAAAAAATGAGTGATCTCCAAGCATTAAAACAAATGCTAAATTTGTCAGTCGAGTATGTAAAAATTCAGGAATTGGAAGTCGACAAACCTTACACGATAACTTCCGGTTCAATCGTTTCTACCCAGTATGGTCCCAAGGTACGCCTGTTGCTCAACGCACAATACAGTCTATTTTTACCAGATCGATACGCTAACATGTTATCCGACGAGAAGCTATTTATTTTAATCGAGAACAAAACTCGAATCGTGTACAAGGGGACAAAGGAACTTCTTGGCAAGAAAACGAAGCACGTAATAGAATTTGTGTAACGACTGCGAGGCCGTGAAAAAAAATCTCGGAACATTTATATATAAATAACATACCGTAAAAACTACAAGAGAAAAATCTCAGAATATATATATAAATAACATACCGTAAAAATAACACATAGAGCATCAACATGAAGCCCAAGGGTGTCGTGTACCAGATACCATACTCCAATCTTAAAAATCTAGGTGCCCTCGATGGGTTACTCACCAAGAAACAACGCGAGAAGAAACGTTCTTGCTTGAGCAAAGGACACGGAATGAAATTACTTCTCAGCACACCTCAATTGAGACGCTTGCAGCGTTCGCGGAAACAGCAAAAGGTCGGAGGTTTCATATTCAGCATCCCGGCCATCCTGGCAGTATTGGGGGCCGTTGGAAGTTTAGCCGGCGGTAGCGCCGCCATCGCGAAAACCGTCATCGACTCGAAGAAGAACAAGGCGGAATTGGAAGAACAGAAACGTCACAACCTGGCCATGGAGAAAAAAGGAGGCAAGGGCGTGATGAAAAAGTTTAAAAAAAAGAAACAACAGCACTCACCAACCGAGATATTGAATCTCTGATCGAACCGTTACAAATCAAACACTTCAGAGAAGTTTTCATGTCCGACTCGTTACCTTCAAGCGTTAAAAGAAGAGAATGCGGAGTAGTCAACTTGGACGGTCAAGAAAATCCAGGCACGCATTGGATATGTTACCAGAAAAATAATGATAAAGCATTCGTTTTCGATTCTCTCGGAGGTGTTCCACCTACAAATTTGATTCATTATCTGAAAACGAACAAAACCTCTATATACTACAACGACGAACGCATTCAAAATTTCGAAGACGTGAGCTGCGGTCATCTCTGCCTCTCCATGCTCGCGTTTCTCTCTAAAATAAATAACCCTACGATCGAGGATTTCCAGAAAGCATTGTGGAACCTCAAACAGCATCACTAGGATGGGCGTGTTCCATCTCACGAGCGAATCTTCAATCTTGAAACTCACGCTGCACGACGACATCGTATATCCTAAATCCGTGGCTCTGCGTGCATTCTACAGCATGTACCTCATACCTAACGTCACGCAGCACAACAACAAAATTAGCGTCGGAAGCGAACACATCGTCGTCACGCCAGGCCAATACAATCTTTCCACTTTGCAAGCTCAATTACCCAAAGGCACGTACCTTTCTCAAAATTCGGTCACGCACAGAGTGGAAATCCTATCCGCGACGGAGACCGTGGACCTGGGCACCATGGGAGAACTTTTAGGTTTCGAGAACAACCACCCAAAACTCGAAGCTGGCATCAAGCACGTAGCAACCAACATTCCTAAATTCTTGGCCATAGAGACTCTGAACGTACACTGCAACGTGGCGGAAGGCATGATCACGAAATCTTCGGATGGATTATTAGGAAGTCACAAGCAGACGGGAATCATAGCCACTTTCAAACCAAGTTCCGAGTTCATGGAACCGATCATCTACACGCCCTCTTCGCCGATCTATTTTCCAGTATGTCGCAACCGCATAGACGACATAGAGTTGGTGGTGACGAACGAGAAAGGAGACGTGGTGGATTTCGCAGGTGCCACTATGACGGCCATCGTGGAGATCAACGTATAATACACACACATAGTGAAATGGAGCAAATCGAAAGTTACGAATTGCAATCTTTCCCTCCCAACCGTCGCACGTTCGCCAATCTCAACGAAGCGAACAGGGAGATCGAATACGACGTGGACGTAGGCGACGGGTTCGTTCATCCTCACAGAGCGGACCTCTACCTTCAATTCGACGTGGTGAAGAAGGAAAGCGGAGACGCGTTTCCCGCAGCAGCAAACTTGATACTCGTGGACAACTTCGTGCCTCACCTGTTCTCGCAGGTGGAGGTGAGGAAACACAACACCGTCATCGACAGAATAGATTATCCAGGCATCACGTCGACGGCAGTGGGAACGTTGAAATTATCCAAAACGGACGCAGCGTACTATCAGGCCGGGGGATTCGAAGCCGGGACCAAAATATCGACGACAAGTCACACGGTGCTCTTTCCCATGCGTCTGCTGCCTGGTTTCTTCTCGGACTACAAGGAGATCATGTGGAAGGGAGGACTGCGCGTCACGTTTCGAAGAGCGGCCAACGACAACGACGCACTGATGCGATACGCTACTTTGGGTCCGGACGGCACCACGCCGCTGCCCAACACTTTACCCGAAGCGGCCAAGTGCGTCATCCGGAGCATGGAATTGAGAATGCCGGTGGTGGAATACGAAACGAACTACGCCCTCAAGTACAAAGCGGAGATCTTGAAAAGTCCGCAGGTGCCGATTCACTTTCACGGTTACCAGTGCGTGCAGAAGATGGCGTCGGGAAGTCACATGGAATTCGACGTGACGACGCAGTTCAACAACATACAGTTCGACATGCCAGATTTCGTCGTGGTGCTCTTTCAGACCGGACGCAATAACGATCAGGAAAAAGATTCCAGCAAGTTCGACGACTGCAAGATCAAGAACGTTTATCTGAAGAACGGTAGGAACGAAGTGTTCCCGCGCGAGAATTACAACCTCGACATGACCAAAAACGATTACCTCAAACTTTACGAAGCTTACACGGCTTACAAACGCGTGACCGAGGGAAGCGTGGACGTGTACTACACGCCCAGCGAATTCAAAACACGCAGGCCGATGTTCGTCATCAACACATCTAAGAGAAAGCAGGTGGTGGTCAACGATCGCACCAACATCAAGGTCGTCTGCGAGTTCCACGACGCGCTGCCTGCCGATACTCTGTGCAGCGTCATCCTGATTGCAGAGAAGTCTTTTGTGTATGATGTCAAAAATGAAAGAGTGACCGAACAGTTTTAAGTAAAGAAAAAAAATCACATAATTCTCAAAAAATTATACTGACCGCAGGTTCAAATATTAGATTAACCTGCAACGCAATGTTTAGGATGTACTGCGAGGAACACCTTCTTACATTTGTGAGAATAATCTGGAATAAAAAAATAATAAAAAAAAATAATTTTAATGCATTTTAGAAATAAATCACACTTGAACGCACAAAGGAACTTCCCCTTTGGCCCTGCGTGTGCCCCATATTCACCCCGTAGGGCGCGGCAGGGAGTTAGTCCCGCTAAAAATCCCAAACCTCCACCTGTTTTTTTTTTTTGCATTTGAAGATAAACACTATTGTTCTAATATTTTGGCTATATTAAATTAGAACTTCTGTTACATAAATTGTTTTTTTTTCATACATACATACATACATGCCATTTACCACATTCGAAGCTAATTTCTAGATGATAGTGGCCCCATGGGAGCGTGTGAATCCCACATTTCAGAACGCACCTCTTGTCGTCGCGTGCGTCCAGGGCAACCTTTCTCACCTGGTTGGTTGTCAACACATGGTCGACGCTCTGGATGCGCTGCTCCACTCCTGCAATTGACGTCCCAGTTTGAAGGGTTTTGACGTAATCCACTATCTCGAGGTCCTCTTGGACGACCTTCCTGTCCACACCCTTAGCTTTTTTCGTGATGGATCCTTCTGCCCGAATAGCATAGGTTTTGGAGCGAAGACCGACATCCTCGAGAGTCACATCACCGTTCTTCTCGTCTTTGACTTTGCCGGGCACCATCTTGTTGCGAGCCAGGATGCCGTATCGGTTCGGCTGGTGATAGCCCGAGGTGTCGAAGAGGTCAACCAAAGATGGAACCGTGGCCATATCCTCGTACGCGTCGGCTGTGTGAACCTGGTATATTAAACTGTCCGTGTCTATGTAGAGAAGCGAGATGTTGTGGTCGTAGTGTGCACGTAATATGTCGTAGTACGTCTCGAACATGTGTAGCTTGCTCAGATCCAGAACCGCGGTTCCAACGTAGATTGGTTTGTTGAGCTTCACCTCACCTCGCTTCATGTGAATCAGAGCCAGCTGCTCATTGTAAATGGTCCTCGATTTGAATAACGGGTTTGCTACGAGCCTGCGACATTGTGCTTTGTTTGATATTAGCCTCACATCTACACGATTTCGCACATTCTCCATAGTTTTCCCGAACACCGCATTGTTCATTAACTTGAAGAAATCGCGATCGAAATCAGAAGTGGCGACTGTGCGATGTTCGGTGTTGAGCTCGATGTATGGCCTCAACCATGGAGAATGCTCGAACATCAAAACTCGATGTACCGTGCGGACGGTAACCCCTCGCTTCATCAACCACCGGAGGTTTTGGTAGTGTAGGACATAACGCTCTTTGGGCACAAAATCCATGATGAGCTTTGCTTGGTTCGAGCCGGGCGGGCATTTGAATTCCGGGACTGGCGGAAGATCGCAGAACAAATCCTGCACCTTCTCGGAGAACTCGAGGTCCACCTCGGCAAAAAATCCGCGTTCCGAATCGTCGAAACCTTCAACGTCCAAGTTGGAGGGATCGACCCACTGGAAGCCTCCAAAGGGGAGTGGCCGCATCATGGAGTGTCCGTAGAGGTTGTTGACGTCCGTGTGCATGATGTAGCTGGACGGTTGCGAAGGGTCGTAACCGGTGGCCATGTGGTGATTGTTGGCGCGTGCGTATCGCAGCGACACCTGGACCATTCCACCCCGCACGGCACGTTCTACAAACAGCATCATGTCCACGTCCGAAAGAAGCTCAAGCCTGATTTTCGTAAGAAGAAGCATGGCCGACCAGGCCAGTCCGGGAAGACTGTAGAAGTATGCAGGGTCCAGCTTGTAGATGGTCTTCGCAGTTGCACGAAACGCCTGGATCACGTCGGCGAGGAGCGTCACATCAAGTTTGAGGTACGCATCGTGGTAGTCCCCGAGATTTTGGCAATCCAGCTCGCGCCACATGGACTGAGCATGGTTATAGTCATCCTCAGATATGTCCGAGCCTCGCAGCTTGCTATAGAAGTTTGCTCGAGGAGGTAGCGACGTCTCCGCGAACTTGGTAGGGTCTGTGACGTATTCGTAGGGGTAGACCCCCTTACGCCTGAAGAGACCGGCGTCCAAGTTCGGAAAATTCGCAGAGGTGATGAGTGTTTGCTCGTCGCTGAGCTTCCCCGCGAGAGCATCGAGGCTGGCCGGGAGGAACCTCAGGGAGTCGAGGAAGCGAAGCTCGACGGTAGAGCGTGATCCCGGGATTCGAACCCACTTGCTCAAGCTAATGTAACGCTCCTCGTTCTGCGCCAGGACGTTGATTCGCATGTCGTCGTACCCCAAGTGAGGCACCAGATGGTGGAAGTCGTATCCCGAGCCATTGTGAAAAAACACAGGGATGAAGCGCGGGTCCCGGGCCATTAGGTTGCAATCGTTGCACCAAGGACCAACATACCTACCGTTAAAATGATCGTGGTGTTGGACTTTACGGTTGTTGGCGGTGTACTCCTCGACGCAGACAGGGCAAGCGATGGCCTCGTCGTGTATACGTTGATCGTCGGGGGACAGTGGGAGCATAGACTTGGGGGCCAACAGTACCTTCCCTATACCGCGATACACGTAGGGCTCGGGGGCGATGTGCTGGTCTCGTCGCACCACAACGTAGGCGAAACTGGATGCCTCGTGGAGTTGGTAAGGGGTGGTGGAGGAAACTTCGGGATCGGGATCGCAAGTGGACAGGGGTTTGAGGAAGGCCTCGAAGTCCGCGATGATGATAGCGGGGTGCTCCACCATGGCACCGTGCATGTGGAAACGCTCCACGGTGCCAGGTTTGGGCAAGACTGCCACCCCAGGCTCGTTGGCATCGCAATAAAGTTTGTGGCGAGCGAGCTTCTCTGCAGCGATGTTGGGACCTCTGATGCGCTGGTAATCCTGCTGTTCTCGATTATCAAATGTGGACAAGCACCTGCGACAAACTTCTATGTGGGTTTTGTCTCTGCCCCGTTGGCTCGAAACAAGCCGAGAGAGCGAGCGAATGAGGGTGTAATGGTGATGGGTCTCGTCCTTGATGAGCAGAAGATGAATTTCCCGAGCATCATCGTCGTCTACATCGCTCACCCGGATAGGGTACACCACATTTTTGTCGGTGAGGCCGTAAACGTTGATGGCCAACCGAGGGTTGTGTGTACGGGCCTCGAACTTGCGAATGTCCGGGACCTCCACCGGGTAGTCGATCCCAGCCATAGCATCTTCCAGCTCTAGCTCGTAGGGTAGGTAGTGGTTAACTCGATGTGGATGGTTTTTCCTGCTGACAGGGTGCAAAGCTGCAAGCACCGACCATACGAAGCACTTGGCGTCACTGTTCTGAATGTTCAGGACGGCCTTCTTTGCCGCGATGGAAGGTGGTAAGGGGACGTAGCTGGAGGCGGAGAGAGGCGTAAACTTGCAAAGTTTGACGCACAGTTCGTGAGGCCCCCCACACAGCGAACCCCCCGAGCCCTCAGCTTCATGTTCTTCTTGTTTCGCCACCAGCTCCTCGGCAAACTGGTTGTAGATGACCTCGAGGTTGTCGACATCCGCCAGATGCAGCGTCTTTGCCTTGGTGTTGTGGCAGAAGCTGTAAATTTCATCGGACGGCTTCTTGTACTGGCAACGTAGCGATGCGTAGAATTTGGTGGAGGAGTACGTAGCCAGTGCATTACAAAGAATGGAAATTATCTCTGCTCGCTTCTCCTCTAAAACGCTACGAACGTCGCATAAGCCCTCCGAAGTGAGGACAAAATCCTCCAACAAACGCTCGAAAGCAGATTGGTTCGCTTTCATCGCAGGCTTGACGCGTTTCGTGGGCGGTGCATTGATGGAGGCTGCTTCTGCCTTCCTCTTGGTGGAGGTCGAAGGCTGAGCCCCAGATGTACTTTCGCTTAGACAAGTAAGCTTATGCTTCTTGGCATACGCAATTGTGATGCGTTTATTGCATCCGGAACACAGTTCGGTGGCAGCCAAATGCTTGCCTGGCACGCAGGTGCGACAATGTCTTGCAAAATGTTTGCTTGATATGCTTGTTTTGCACACAGGGCAACTTTTCATGGAGCGCATTTTTTTTGGGGGTATGTTTATTTATATGTGATCTGTTGGTGGTAGAGTGTTTACGAAAAAATGCCTTATGAGAAAAATTTTGTAAGCTAATTCTAATTAGTGTTAGTTTGAGGGGGTTTATTTATATATGGGTGGTGTTGTCTTCCTCAAATATGCGCTTTAGTCAACCCTATAAAAAATTTTAAAAAAATATATAAGAAAAATATGATTGTAGATAGAAAAAACACAATAAATATTGTATGCATGTGTAATTCTATTTAGCTTATATTTGCTACAAGTAAGTGTAAGTGGCAAGTAAGCTGGTGTCGCTTGAAGTTGGCAATGGAAATATTTTTTCCACACTTAGAGCACAGTTTGGTTGCACATATTTGTTTTCCCGGCACACAAGTACGACAGTGCCTTTGAAAATGTTTACTTGACACAGCAGTTTGGCACGTAGGGCAATTTTTTACAGAACGCATAATGCAGAGATTTTTTGGGGGTATGTTATTTAATATCCAATGCTGTGCAATGCAAAATATAATTGTTCACTTTTATTTTAACTATTCTCTATGACCTTACTTGGGTTTTGTTTTTTTTTTCGCCAAATTATATGCTTCTAGTCTCCTATACAATACAATATACGTACAATATTGTCAACAGTATCATATTTGAGCAGGTCGCTTGTCACCTAAACACTACAGCTCACAGGTTGGGAAAATCTGACATGAAAGCAGATAATACGCTTAAGTCTTATTTATATATAATTTTCACGGGCGTACAATATTGTCAACAGTATCATATTTGAGCAGGTCGCTTGTCACCTAAACACTACAGCTCACAGGTTGGCAAAATCTGACATGAAAGCAGATAATACGCTTAAGTCTTATTTATATGTAATTTTCACGGGCGTACAATATTGTCAACAGTATCATATTTGAGCAGGTCGCTTGTCACCTAAACACTACAGCTCACAGGTTGGCAAAATCTGACATGAAAGCAGATAATACGCTTAAGTCTTATTTATATATAATTTTCACGGGCGTACAATATTGTCAACAGTATCATATTTGAGCAGGTCGCTTGTCACCTAAACACTACAGCTCACAGGTTGGCAAAATCTGACATGAAAGCAGATAATACGCTTAAGTCTTATTTATATATAATTTTCACGGGCGTACAATATTGTCAACAGTATCATATTTGAGCAGGTCGCTTGTCACCTAAACACTACAGCTCACAGGTTGGCAAAATCTGACATGAAAGCAGATAATACGCTTAAGTCTTATTTATATATAATTTTCACGGGCGTACAATATTGTCAACAGTATCATATTTGAGCAGGTCGCTTGTCACCTAAACACTACAGCTCACAGGTTGGCAAAATCTGACATGAAAGCAGATAATACGCTTAAGTCTTATTTATATATAATTTTCACGGGCGTACAATATTGTCAACAGTATCATATTTGAGCAGGTCGCTTGTCACCTAAACACTACAGCTCACAGGTTGGCAAAATCTGACATGAAAGCAGATAATACGCTTAAGTCTTATTTATATATAATTTTCACGGGCGTACAATATTGTCAACAGTATCATATTTGAGCAGGTCGCTTGTCACCTAAACACTACAGCTCACAGGTTGGCAAAATCTGACATGAAAGCAGATAATACGCTTAAGTCTTATTTATATATAATTTTCACGGGCGTACAATATTGTCAACAGTATCATATTTGAGCAGGTCGCTTGTCACCTAAACACTACAGCTCACAGGTTGGCAAAATCTGACATGAAAGCAGATAATACGCTTAAGTCTTATTTATATATAATTTTCACGGGCGTACAATATTGTCAACAGTATCATATTTGAGCAGGTCGCTTGTCACCTAAACACTACAGCTCACAGGTTGGCAAAATCTGACATGAAAGCAGATAATACGCTTAAGTCTTATTTATATATAATTTTCACGGGCGTACAATATTGTTAAGAGCGTCAGTTTCCGTAGAGCTCTCTTTTTCCATCTTCCCTCTATACAGTGAAGCTGTAGAAGACACAATTAGCTAACCTAGCATACAACATACTTTCCTAATTAATATGGATATTGTCACACATTCCTCTTATTTTATACTGTTGTAAATGGAAAAGATTATGTACGGTAAATGTTTTGTACATTATAGGGAAAAAATGCAAAATATCCCCCAATTTTAATTCGATCCACCTCTGAATCGAATTTTTACATATTCTCACGCCGGCACATATGTTGTTCTATTTTGCTTCTTTTACTTGCCTTGCTTAATTAACTCTCGCTAATTAGCATTTTTTTGGAAGAAGTCAACTAGAACAACATATGGCGGTATGAGAAATATGCAAATTAAAGAATATTTTAGTAATATAAGGGCCCTAGCAATTAGCTTCGTCGACTAAGAGTACTCTTTTAAACGTCTTCAGCTAGATCGTATTACTACGCGAGGACGTTTAAAATGTTTGGGTGTTGAAAAAGTTTGACCTATTTTTTTATTTCTATTGTTTGCTAATAGATGGCGCTGATAGTACCTCCTTTCTCTCTCTCCCCTCTTCTCCTCTCCCCCTCTTTCTCCTCCTCCTCTGCTGTATGACAAATAGCACAAACATAAAATCAAGATTTTGGAGAGCAAACCATAAAATTTGCATGCATCTGATGTCGAACTAGGAACTTTATCTTTCGGGGAGTCAACATTATTTTTTTACTCAGTCGTCATATAACATGAACACACGCAAACATTCACATGTGCTTTTATTATTTTGTGTTCGGTAAGTACAAGTATATTCTTACATAAATTATTGTTTAATTTAATAAATTGTAAACTCGAAGCCTGCTATACTAACACTCCTTCTGTGTTTCATTATACTATTGAAAGCGAATGTTGCGTGCATACGGAAATAACACAGAAAAAAAAAAAGCGGATGGAAGCAATTTAAAATCAGTGGAGCAAGGTTAGTATTACGAGAACGTAAAAACATGTGCTTTCATTCAACTTCAAAAAATAAGAATAAATATGTGCATACAGAACACATATGCTTTCTTTTCACAGTTGTAAAATCATATAAATTGTACATGAAGTAAGTTACGGGAAGGCTCTTTCTTTTATGTCTGTGTATATGTATGTTGTACAATTAGGTACAAGTATTGTACAATTAGGTACAAATTGTTGTACAATTATTTCCCCCAGTTGCCCAGTTGGAGTTGGGGGCATAACACTGGTACTATTTGTTTAATATTTTATTTCAAATTCACTGTCAGAAACTAGTGTTGCCAGTTCCTGGATGTAGGTTTACCTACTCTGTTGGTTGTCACTGTCAAGCTTCCAGTATTCGTACAGCATAAAAAGCTATAACCCCCCCTCTCAAAATATATACATTGTATACGCCAAGATGCTCAATAGCCTAGCAACACATCATGAAAAAACATGCCAAGAGGACCCAGTGGGTTTATAAGTCAGTGCTGCCAACTCCTATTTGTAGGTTAGCTTAGCCTGTGAAAGATCATATAGTAGAATTTTTGTAGAGTGCGTAGGCAACACCGACGAGCATCAAATAATGATTTCGAGCCTCAAATAATAATTCGAGCCTCGTCAGTGTTGCCAATTCCTATTTGTAAACCTTTACTTTTTTGGTTGGGCACCACGCACTCCTGGCGGGGTTATGGGGGCCAGGAATCCTAAAAAACAACAATTATTATTATTTTGTTTGTTTGTTTGTGTTATAATATAAGTGTGTGTGCGCGCGCGCGCGCGCGTGTGTGTGTGTGTGTGTGTGTGGCACATCGTTCCCCCGAGAGAGGTTTACAAAAGTCACGATATACGGAGTTGGAAAATTACGATATGGCGCATTCGCTTATTACTGTTGCCAGCCGTAGGTCTCTCTCTCTCTTCATCTTACAGCAACGTTGGCATCTCTATTTTTTTAGTTGTAAGTGGGTTGCCAACACACTCTAGTTAATAATGCTACATATTATACACACACACGCACACACATACTGTGTTGCCATCCGCCCATCTCTCTCTTTTACGGCAGTGCCGGCTCTCCTTGCCCAGTGTGTGTAGGTTGGCAAAAATTGCTTTATGCACTGTAAGCCAAGCCTCAAGCAAAGTTGCCAGCTCCTTGCTTTAGGTTAGGTTAGACAAAAAAAAGCTGTAGGTAGGCTGTCGGTTGTTTAACTCTTCCCTCTCTCTCTCTCCTCTCTCTTTTTTTTGTAAAAAGCTATGGCAAAAGCAGTAGGTTGGCAACCTTGCTTTATGCGCTGTAAGGCAAGCCTCAAGCAAGGTTGCCAGCTCCTTGCTTTAGGTTAGGTTAGACCGAAAAAAAAAACCTTGGTGATTTTTTTCGAGTAAGGTGTTGGCAATACTGCGAGAAAATAAGACTTATGCCTTACAAGAGCAAACCATTAAGAAGCCTCAAGCAAAATTGCCAGCTCCTTGCTTTAGGTTAGGTTAGACCAAAAAAAAACCTTGGTAATTTTTTTTCGAGTGAGGAGTTGGCAACACTGCGAGAAAATGGGGCTCATGCCTTACAAGAGAAATCCATTAAGGCGAGCCCCATTTTCGGGAGCAGAACCCGGGCACTTCACCTACTTTTATTATTTTTCTAAAAGGGTTCCTAACAACATATTAATTTTGCACCCCTGTACCACGCCGGATTTAGCCGACATTTTTTAAAAATGGCGCCCAAATCAGTTTTTCCAAATATCTCGCTTGGAAAGCACTTTACAGCAAAAGAGGTTATGATGAAAAAAATTGCAGATACAATTCTCTACAAAACATGTTCTGTGCATTTTTCTTCTATAATGCTTCGTTTGGGTGCTAGATGAGCGAGAAAGTTTAGGTTATTTTCCCGCCCCGTTTTGCAAGCGCGGAATCAAGGAAGCACCTGTTACATGATGTTTTGCAGTATATCTCTTCTATAAAACTGGACTTATTACATTTGTTCTTTCTTTAAGAATGTCATTTATGGTTCAATTACTTTTATCATTGCATGCAGTACTTTATAGGAAATAGTTTAATGTGTAAAAAGGTAAAGTGCTTCCTTGTACTGTGCACCATGCAAAGTGTGTTTGCAAAGAGATAATATGTTTGGTTGGAAAGTCAAGGTATCTCCAAAGAAACATGTTGACTGTCCAAAAGGGCTATTTAACAATAAAATGCCAATCTAATCGAGGAGTCCCAGGTTCAATACCCGGTGGAGGCACATTTGGTGGTTTGGAGTCCATTTTGACCTGTGGGTCCAGTCTCGATTAGCCTATTCGTGCATAAAGTAGACTTAAAAGAAAAATTCAAACCACAATAACACGATCACAAAAGTTTTGGTCTCTGATCTGGTCAGATATGACGACTGAGCCGTGATGTGCGCCATGAAGAGTTGTGGGGGACTGCAGAGAAATGACTGACTTAATGATAACCAAGTTCACAGATAAAATAGATGAGCTGCATGTCGATGTACGAAAGTCTCTTATATCAAGGGATAAGCAAAGACTTCCAGTTCTTTTGTCAGTGATTCTCACTCACCCATCATTCCCTGGTTTTGATGGTATAAAGTCAATAATTACAGGATTAACAGGAAACAAGAAAACCAATCCTTCGGCTGCTCATGATGTTAGAATGTCTTCAATGTTGAGTATTTGGCAAATGTCAAGTTTGAATGAAATAAGAGAGATAATCACTGAATCAGTCACTTCTGAAGTGAAAATCAGAGATGTATTGTATCCAGTTGATCCAGAGTTTTTATTTAAAATAATATTTTACTAAAAAAATCACAAGACCTATTCAGAGTACAAACTGTCCCATACATGTTGTAGCTGATGAGGTAGGGATGTGGAAAACCAAAAAGCCTTCTCTTTATGATCCTCTTTGAACCACTCTCTGAAGTTTCACAGATGGTATCAACAGACAAGGAAGCTGCACCACCAGAGTTCCTTCACATTATATTCTGTGAACGCCTTCAAGGTCCCACAGGGAGCCTTGTAGCTGTAGAAATTTGGGCTAAAGTGTTCAGTGATCTGTGAACATTGCAAACATTTACCTGTTCCAAACCTAACACTGTTCTATACTCTGTCCGGGGAATATCTGGAGAAAGGCCGCGCGCATTATAGTAGAGAAGGGGATAAAGAGAGTGGGCGGCGAGAAGCACTACAAGCTCCTGTAAACGGCTAGTAGCTACAGTAGTTTTTCCCCCACCACGCAATTCTTTCCCGTCTCACGCAGAGGTTTGGAATTGGTGGGTGTGGAGTTAGGGCCCCACACTTTCTTGAGCACGGCCGAAGATGGGGGTGATGTGATCAGCACCATGCCGCCTTTACCCCCAGTTTCCTCCAGGTACCCACTTTATACGACGCTGTGTGGGTGCTGGAGCCGCTTGGACATGTGGAAAAAATTTCCCTTCTTCCCCGCTGGGGATCGAACCCAGGTCTCTCACGTGGTGGTCAAATCCCCTAACGACTCTTTTTTCCTCAAGGAATACTCCTGTGCGGTAGTATTCCCCGTTATTCACCATTTTCTCAACTTTCACACATATCACTTTTTACTAATATTCTAGGTTTTTCTCATTACGGACATACACAAGTATCCATGTCCTAGCTGGGATTCGAACCCGGGATCCCTGGCATTGCAACCTGCTGTGAAAACCACTCCGCCACGGAAGTCGACAGGACTGAGCTACCGTTGCTCATACATTTAGAATAGGTATTATAATAAGAAATAAGCCCTCAAGTTACCTTGTAAAAAAAAGTTTCCTTGTCTTTCTCTCTTGCAAAATAGAGTGGAGAAAAATAAGTGAAATTACTAGCTCGTCTAGCACCCAAACGGTACTTCTTAGAACAAAAATGTACATAACCTTTTTTGAATAGAATTTTATCTAGATTATTTTTCATCATAACCTCTTTTGCTGTAAAGTGCTTTCCAAGGGATATATTTGCAAAAAAATTATTTTGGGTGCCATTTTTCAAAGATGGCGGCCAAATCCGGGGTGGTACAAGGGTTCAAAATTAATATGTTGTTAAGAACCCTTTTGCGAAGATAATAAAATTTGTTTCAGCTTTCCCTAATTTTTTTCCTTATTGGACCCCAAAATCATCCCTTGTTGACTTGCCTATTAGTAGTTATCAGTTGCCAGTATACATTTTTGGTTATAATGAGAAGATGCGCGATGAATTCGTCCATGAAAAAATATGATGATGGACATGAAGTGAAAAACTACTTATTTCGAATTATGCATAATAAAGGATGCCATATGAAATGTGTGTGTGAACGTGAACAAATAATGCACTTATAAATTATAATTTGCTGTGCTATTGCATCCTGAACATAATAATTCGAATGTTAAGAGAAGTTGCTGATACGCAGACTGAATCATGTTTTAATAACTCAAGTTACACAGATTTGCGTTTTCATGACAATGCGAGAGTTCAGTTGCACTAGGGTACAAGAGATCTTTAATATTTCTACAAAGATTAGTATTATAGCGTTCACAGGCCCACTGGGTTATCACTAATCAACTATAGCTCCAAAGAGTGTGTCTGTGTGGACACGTTCCGTAGATGAAGCACAACTGTAAAATATTATATTTATACAATTTCTTTAGTGTCATGATGGATAAAATTGTGGTACGAATTGAATTTTACAAAGGAATGTATTTCTATTTCTTAGAATATACCTGAACGTTGACGGAAAGTTTCTCTCGGGATATCGACCAGGTGAGATCTGAAAAGATTTCCCAGCTCTTGAGAGCTACGATCCTCTTATCTTCAGGGTGGAAGTGCACGCATTTGCGGGCTTCGACAAGTTGAAAGAAACACAAGTCAACCTGAAGACATAGGAACGTTCGAGTGCCAGCTCTGACTTCACCAGTTGATGTCTTGCGAGTAGCCAAGTAATTGGAACTGAAGAAAGAGCAACCAACAACCAAGAGGAGAACTGCAAGAGCAGCAGGTGAGAATTGTTTACACAATTAATAAAATAGTAACCCAAATTTTATGAGCTCTGGCGCGCCAAATGCAATGAATTGTTCTTCTTATAAATATTAAGTTGCATTCGCTATATTTTGTTAAATGACTAATTATGCCACTGCTATAAGAATTATCCACACGTTTATACATAAAAAATAGACACACATGAAAACAAAATATACAAATATAGACACCCTAGTTCAAAGTAATATTTTTTAAATTTCTTAGAAGATGCCTGAACGAACGCTGATGAGAAGATTCTCTCGGTCTATCGACCAGGTGAGATCTGGCAACATTTCCAAGCTTTCGAGAACTTACGTCGCTCTTAACCTCAGGGTAGAAGTGAACATTTGAGGGCTTCGACAAGTTGATAGAAGCACCATTCAGCTTGGAGACGTCAACGTTCGAATTCCAGTTTTGAAGTCATCAGTTCAAGTCTTCTGCGATGCCAAGAAATTGGAATTGAAGAAAGAGCAAGCACCCAGCAAGAGGAGAACTGCAGAAGCAGCAGGTGAGAATTGATTTTAAAGTTTTACTTATTAAATTTGCAAGTCAAATTTTCAAATTGGATTTTCAAATTCACCTTCGACAGAACAAAAGTGTCTCTAACGGCGTATATAAAGCCATCATAAATGTTGGTGGGCGAAATGTAGGCACCAAATTATGGACGCCCAGATAGAATTTTAGAAGGGAGGGGCGGGGTCAAAATCGAAAAGATTTGCCTTAATCGGGAGAAACAAATCAAAATATATTAAAGAAAACGTAGAAAGTAAGAGAAAGCAAAAAGGAAGGGAGAGAGCCAGACAGAGGGAGAAAGGATGAAAGAAATAAAGAAGCGACAGAGAGAGAAGGGGAAAAATAATATTAAAGAATTCGCGACACATACAATCACAGAACGACAGAGAAAGAGAGAGAGAGAGAGAGAGAGAGAGAGAGAGAGAGAGAGAGAGACAGACAGAAGTAAAGAAAGAAGAACATCGAGAGAAGGCAAGAAAGTAAGAGAGAAAACGTAAGAGAAATATGGAAGCTAGGCATAAAGAGAGAGAGGGGAGAAGATAAATATAGACGTGACAGGGAGATAGAAGAAGAAATAAAAATGAAGTGGAGACAGGAGAGTGGAGTTTAAGGAGAAAGAGAAGGAAGAGATATCACAGAATATTGGTAGAGAGAGAGAATAAAGAAGAAAATGAAACAGACCATTAGGAATTGAACAATAATGGTCACTTAGAAGACCCTTTGGTTTCAAGGCATCTCTTAACTTTTGCATCAACTTCAGTGACAGCCTTAGTGTCAGGAGTCAGATGTCAGTTGAAATGTCACCCAAGTAGTCTTCCGAACGTGCAGCTGGGGAGAGTCACACAAACCGTGCACGTGATAGCACCTTCCAACTCTGCCCATGACGCAGATTGTGACGAGAACCTTTCGTACGCCAGTGCTTTGGAGGGTAGCAGGTGCGGTTCGGACACGGCCCTAAGGCCGAAACGGTCTCCGTGGAGGCCAGGTCTAAAGGGAGGAGAGCCAGCACTGTAGAGGGGCGAATGGGCAGCGGGGAACGAGACCAGGCCGGGAAGGACGTAGGCACCAGCGGCTGCCGAGAAGCACTCGTTGGTGACAACTCCACACTTCCACCCCTCGTGCGGCGCGTGGGGATGCATCTTCTGGAGTTTCGACGCTGTGTCGCCGTGGCGTAGTGGTTAGAGTGTTGCTCGGAGGAAGGCTTCGTCGTCGCTGGTGTCGTGAGAGGCGGGGGAGGCTCTCGCAGCGGCGGCTGGACGCTCTGATTTATGAGGGTCGATCGATGGAAAACAGGTCACCTCGTATATCTCGACGTGCAGATGTTGCAGCTTCGCAAATCTCCTGCCATTGGAAGGGAGTTCCGTTGTCGCCCGATAGATGGCAGTCGCGTCGCATGCATGTGTGAAGCAGCGTGACTGTGAGCAGGTGTGAATTGTAGACGTCCAGGAACATATCACTCATATCACTGAGGCCAGTAAAGAAGAGCAGCGAACAGTCGTGCGTTTCCTGATGGAAGGCACTAGTACACGATACATTCACCGTCGAATTACGTCTGTGTATGGGGAACATTGCTTGTCTCTCTTGCAGGTGAATGGGTGGAGTCTGAGGTTTGGCGATGGAAGAACGTCACTGCAAAACGATCCACAGTCTGCACCATTTGTCAGTGTCGCAAATGTTGAACTCATGCAACGTATGAATGACATCATTCAACAGGATCTACTGTGTACAGTGGAGCACGTTCCACAGACCACAAGGGAAGGTCACGACAACCTGTTTAATATCATGAAACAACGCCTCCAGTATCGGAAGGTGTGCCCACAGTTTGTTCCCCACAATCTGACCGTTGAAATGCATGGGAGTGTCACTTGAGATGATCCTCCAATACAACCAGGAAGGCAGCGATTTCCTCTGTCGAACGGTCGCTGGGGATGAATCCGTGTGCCATCTGTATGACCTGGAAACCAAACGGTAAAGTCAGCTGTGGAAGCAGCCCCCGCTCCCCACCACCGAAGACATCGAAAGCTATTCAGAGTTCCTGCGGTCACGTGCTCTTTACATTGCTCTTCGACCACAAGGAGCCCTGCTTATCGAATTTTGTGAGAAAGGTTCAACCGTTACTGGCGGCGTGCGGTATACAGATGGCGTCAGGCCATCAAATCCAACAGACCAAGTTTGCTGTCGTGGAAAGGGGGGGTGTTGCTGTTTCATGATAATGCACTTCCCCATACAGCGAATGTTGTCCGAGACCTGTTACACAGATTTCGGGGAAAAACTCAAGCACCCACCTTACAACCAGGACATGTCAACGTGCGATTATGCTATCTTTGGTGAGCTTAAACGGGTACTGCGTGGTGAAGAATGGATGTAGTGAGTGATTGGTTGTTGTAGCAACCTCCCACTTTCTACAGGGCTGCCATTGACCTGCTGCCAGGGCCGTGTGATGAATGTCTCAACACCTACAGGGATTACTTTTAAGGTGAGTGCATAGTTTTTCATAGTTATATAGGGTGACCTGTTTTCTACTGACTGACCCTCATATAATCTTGCAATATCTTCAGTCTGACAGATATATTATTCTAAAAATGATGTGTTAAAATGAACTTCCGTTGATGCAAAACCCTACCCTGAGGGAAGTTTTTAAAAAACCCAAAATTTATTTTTATCGGGGAAGGAAATGAAAGTTGCGTTGTAAATAAAACAGAACTATCTCTATCCGTTCATTTTGTCAGTGTCGTTTTTAGAATAATATATCTGTCAGACGGAAGATATTGCAAGATTATATGAGGGTAGGTCAGCTGAAAACAGGTCACCCTATACAACTATGAAACTATGTGCTCACCTTAAAAGTAATCCCGTAGGCGTTGAGACATTCGTCCTACCGCCCTGGCAGTAGGTCAGTGGTAGCCCTGTATAAAGTGAGCGGTTGCTGCAACAACCAATCACTCATTTCACCCATTCTTCACCTCAGCGTCCGAGTTGAACCGGTGACCACGCAGTGCCCGTTTCAGCTTACAGATAGCATAATCGCAGGTTGACTTGTCTGGGTTATAAGGTGGGTACTGTAGTGTTTCCAACCGAAATCTGTATAAGAGGTCCCGGTCAACATTGGTCGTATGCGGACGTGCATTATCGTGAAACATCACCACCTCGGAAGCAAACCTGGTCTCCTGGATTTGATGGCCTGACGAGGACCGTCAAAGTTTCTGTGTACTGCACGCCAGTAACGGTTGCACCTTTCTCACAAAATTCGATGAGCAGGTGCCCCTTGTGGTCGAAGAACAATGTGAGGACCTCGTGGCAGCGGGAACTGTACAGCCTTCGATATCTTCGGTGGTGGCGAGTGGGAGTGCTTAGACTGCTGACTTTGCCGCTTGTTTTCCGGTTCATACAGATGGCACACGGATTCATCCCCCGCGACCGTTCGACAGAGGAAATCGCTGCCTTCCTGGTTGTATCGGAGGATCATCTCCTGTGACATTCCCATGCGAAACAGCTTTTGTTCTGAGGTCAGATTGTGGGGAACCCACTGCGCACACACCTTTCGATACTGGATGGTGTTTCATGCTGTTACATACCGTGCCGTGACCTTCCCCTGTGGTATGTGCAACGTGCTCCACTGTACACCGTCGCTCCTGTTGAATGATGTCATTCACACGTTGCATGAGTTCATCATTTACATCAGTGACAGACGGTCCAGGTTGTGGATCGTCCTACAGTAAAGTTCTTCCTTATCGAAACCTCCGACTCTTCTCCGTCACCCGTGACAGAGACAATCAATCTTCCCCATGCACTGCCGTCATTCGACGTTGAATGTCCCGCGTACTAGCGCCTTCCGCCACCAAGAAACGCACGACTGCTCGCTGCTCTTCCTTACTGCCCTCCATGGTATGTCGGACTTGCCCTGTACGTCTGCACTTCCCTCTGCTCACAATAGCACTGCTTCACACAAGCATACGGGTCTACTACCATCTACCGGGCGACAACGGAACCTCCTTCAAGTGGCAGGAGTTTCGTAAAGCAGCGGCATCTACACGTCGAGATATGCGAGGTAGCTTGTCTTCCACTGACTGACCCTTAAGGTGAAGAGCTAAGGGAAGAATTTTCTTCCTGCTAGCTCTTCACCTATTCGGAGCCTCCAGCCGCCGCTGCTCTCTCGTTCCTTACGTCACTCGCTACGGCGGGTCGTCCTCCGGGCACACTTCTCCGCTACACCACCCGACACAACGTCTGACTCCGGGGGATTCATCCCCACCCGGAGGGAGGGATCCGGTGGGAAGGAGGGGTGGAAGGCGGAGGTACCCCACGTCCCTCTCGACTTAGAAGTTCCCAAACGTCCAGGATCTCCTCCGTAATGTAGGGTTTCCCCCCTCCCTGGGAAAATCGGGGGTCTCTTAAGGGTTCCGGGGGCTTCGATGGATGGCCAGGCTGCCCAGGCCCAAAGGGGCCAAGTTGGGTCTTGAGGGATTCACGAAGCCCTCAAGGGGACTTAGGGTTGGGGGTGGGATGGTTGAGCTTGAACTCACCAAAAGGTCTAAGGCTGAAGAGCCAATGAGAGAGTGGAACTCAGTCCGCGGCGTCATGGGAAGGGAAAAAGGTTGAGAAGAAACGGAAAGAGCAGGGATCAAATTATTCAACTATCCAGGCCTCCAGTTCGAGGAATGCAGCATGTACAAGTAGGTTTTATATTTACTGCAATACTAACAGTTCGAATACAGACACTGGAGTACATAGTCTCCTGATTATAATATAGGTAGAGTGTTCCAAAACACAGACACGTTTCAGTTACCTTGTAGATTAACAATATCTAGTTAAATACTTTTTACAGTGAGGAGAAAATGGCCATTGTAGGACGTACAGGAGTACGTTGTACCTTCCAAACTCTCTAAATCCTTTCATCTCTATTGTACAGTCACGGACACATCTGGATTGTAACAATCCCATTAATTTTCAATGTGATCGTTACAACTCAGAAGTGTCCATGACTGTACCTCTTGAACCACCTCAAACAATTTTAATTTGTCAGACACAAGGTACTGTCGTTTTAGTAGCTAAATACAACAATTTTCTTCTGGCCTACATTATTCCCCTACCCAAAAGAATTCAAGCTTCCGTAAACCCATTACATTACATGGTGGTATATGATTTCCATACAATTGATTAACTTTATGAGGAAGAAAAAGTATTTAAAGAAAGTTTAAAACAATGGAATGAGATCAATGCTTTACTGTCGCGGGAGTAAGCTATACATATTCTGTAACGGTGTTAAAGAGTACCTTGATAATAGCCATAAAATTTTCGAAACAAAGCATTCACAATTATTTTGTGGGTATTTTTTTATTGTCAGTACAAGGCTTAAAAATTGAAAGCTAAGTGGGCTGTTCTAAAAGTGAAAACCACACATACGGTGAGTCACATAATTATTCGGACAGATAAGGTTTCTGAATATTTACTGACGTAGTCGTGATATAATACGATGATAAATGTTTAATATTTATTTAACAAATAAAACTCAATATGAGCACACTGTTAATTATCTTCAATTATGTTTAATATAATATATTAGAAAAATATTTTCATTAAACAAAACAAACATTTTTTGTGGGTTAAACAAAATTATTCGGACACATGGAAGGAGAAACAGGAAAACACGCTTGAAAAGCAACGAACAGAAATGTCAGTATCTGGTAGGCATCCCTTTCATTTTTAACACCTCGGATAAACGATTTGGCATACTTTCTACCAATTTTCTGGTGTACACTGGCGATATGTTGGCCCATTCATGTTGAAGTCTCTCCTTGAGGTCTGCCTTCGAGGTTATAGGTGTTTTCCTCACTTCTTTTTCCAACTTACACCAGAGGTGCTCAATGACGTTCAAGTCTGGAAACTGCGGTGGAGGATGGAGCACTTTTGAGCAGTTGTACAATAACCATTCTTGTACTACGCGGGAAGTGTTCTTCGGGTCATTATCTTGATAAAACATAAAGTTACAGAGAATGCCCATCATTTCAGCACTAGTCTATAGATTTTACTTTAGAATGTCAAGGTAACGGTACCTGTCCATTGTCTGTTCGATGAAAGCCAATTTACCAACGCCTTGGGCCGACATGCAGCCCCAAACCATTACGTGACCACCCCCGTGCTTCACTGTTGCTTGCAAATTTTTCCCTCGGAGCTCCTCATTTGGTTTACGCCACATTGTTACCCTCCCATCTGGCTCACAAATATTGAATTTACTCTCGTCAGTGAAAATTACCCGATTCCACCATGTCTGATCCTTTCCTAAGTGTTCCTTTGCGAACACCAGTCTTTTTGTCCTGTTTGGCTTACTTACAAATGGCTTTCTCCTGGCTACACGGCCATGATAGTTTGCCCTTCTGAGCAGTCTTCGTATAGTTTCAGGATGACTATGCTTTCCACACTCCTCAGCTACTCAGCACACACCATTGGAGCACTCATCTTTGTTTTTTTTTTAATTTTCCTCACGATTACGGTCTCTTCTCTGGGGGAAAAAATTCTTGGTCTCCCTGTATGTCCGTGGGACTCGATCCTGTCTTCATTTTTAAATCGCTTAATAATATCTGCAACTGTACTTTTTTAATTTTCAACATTGAGGCTATTGTACGGTAAGTTTTACCCTTAGCGTGGTGCCATATCACTAACTGACGTTGTTCAAATGAACTTTCCTTTCCTCTTCGCTCCATTTCTACATAGAAAATGTTCTTATATCACAACTTTGTTAAACAAAACGCGATCGTAATTGCTACAGAAACCTACAGGAAACTAGAGTTAATATATATGAACAGAGTATCAATCAATTCGTAAATCGAAATTGTCACTGTATCGCAAACTTACGTGAACATTTACTATGTGTCCGAATAATTTTGTGGCACTATTTTTGCAACGGTAGGGATTCATCCTTCGTTATATTGTTGCTGATGTTCGTTTTTTAACTTTTTATCGTCCAATTTTGTGCTGAACATGACATTTTTTAAACGAAAATCAACTTCAACGCTGTACACAGATTTCACTCCCTTCCCGCTCTTAAACGTTAGGAATTTACTGTGTGTCCGAATAATTATGTGACTCACTGTACATATATGTAAGCATATGTATGTGTGTTTGTGTGCGTTTGAACAGGTTGACTGGAATGATAATTCTATTGTACATTTAATATAATTAAATGTAGAATAGAATTACTACTGCTTTAATCAGTAGTAGTTATCTCACTTTATTTATGCTCTCGGAAAACTTTGAGGAAGAAAAACTTGATTAGCACACAATGATAAGGAATGAGGTCCAAGAAGGCTTTACTGTTCCCGTGTTAAAGCAAGACCATCTCGAGGTTCAGGCCGCAGCGCTTAGTCAGCACGTCATCATCTGTAGGCGATCGTCTTAATGGTCGTGTAAACCCATTGTCGTATTTTTATTGAAGAGAATTAAGGTATATTTATTTCTTTTATGATGTTAAATTTTGACATTTACCCTTCCGACGAAAATAGTAGAATATTGAATATTTACACTAAAATTTTCATTCAGGAAGTCACTATGGCCATAACAAAAATTCCTACCATAGCACAAAGAAAGAGTTGAAACATTACCTTCTCAATATGAAAGCCTGATGGCTTGCTCCGGTCACGTGACTAAACGTCATCAACTGGAGGCGAGATAGCTGCCATGTTTGATTTGCTTCTTCGGAATCAATGTTGGACCTTTTTAGTGAATATGGAATTGTAATGCAAATTTAAGAACTGTAATCGAGTTTACATGACGTGTAAATATGCTTAAATGTGGAAGAGGTATGGTGTATAAGTCTTGTGTACTCAATTGCAGAGGCAATTACAATGAAAAAGGTAAGAGTAATATTCACATTTCTTCAAGATGTTGTTAAAAATGAGAAATTTTTAGGGCAATTCCATGTGATTCAGTCACTACGAAAATATACAAGTAACAAATGTATTATACTAAAAAATAAATAATAGTAATAGTTCATGATGTAAACATTTCATGTGTCCGAAATAGGCATCAAATATACTCGTAAATGTGGACAACATGTCGACATTTTTTTTAGAATTATCAAATAATTTACCCTGAATTACAAACGTTGGTTAATATTACGTCTACCAAAGCAATTTGTTAGTGTAAATTTTATGCAAGCATTCGATAAATTATTCATATTATTTACACAAATTTTCAGTTTCAAAATGTGCTTAATGAAAGAAAGCTATACAACGGGGCAAAGTTGATGCATGTGTACATTTATTCTTATTTTATCCCGCTTTATGCTTCTTTATGCTAATCGGAGGCTAATGGAAGATATATTGTACATTTAAATACAAAGGTGCGATGTGTAACAAGAACGTCGATGAAATATTCATGTGTAAAACTATCCAAGAATATATATATATTACTTATCTTTCAAATACAAATGTTTTCACACAGAAAGCATTTTGTTACCTAGCTATGTTAATATGAACTACTAATGTATTAAATTTTTAAAACTGTTTCATATGAACTGCTTTTTATTTTTTGTCTTTGTGAAGCTTCAATGTTCGTAACTTTGATTATTAAATCAGTGATAATGTTTATTGTTTCATAATTTATTAACATTTTTCACGATTTTTCTAACGGAATGTAAAAAACAGTGTAAGGAAATATTCCAAATGTTTATTTCCCAAGTGAACGTTAAAATGGAAATATTAATCTGCTTTTTTTCTCAATGAAACTCTTAAGATATTGTCACAAATCTTACTAACGACAATGAAAAGATTCATTTTGTTTATTATCTTTCGTTTAATAAATAAAGTCAATAGGATCGAAATTACAATGTGACAAATTATTTACGTTTAGTCTTTATACACAGAAATGTAACATTGCCCTTGTACCAATTTCTTTCGCTTTTGCTGCAAGAATATAGAAATTAAGGTTTTGTATTGAGATTGTATAGCTACACAGAATATCTGCATTATCTGGTTGATTAATTTTGGGTAAACTTAAAGACAATTTAATTGATTAGGTAACTTGGAAAGTTTACGATCAACCTAACATGTTTTTTATTTAATCAATTGATTTTACATACAAAAGTTCATACAAAAGCTGTTACGAGTTTTACTGTAGCTGACCAGTATTCCCGATAATATTTTTCAAAGATATACAATGTTTAAATATTTCCGACAGGACGTTTCTAACGGTTTTCAACTCTTTCTTTGTGCTATCTTAGGAATTTTTGTGGTGGCCATAGTGACTTCCTGAAAGAAAATTTTGGTGTAAATATTCAATATTATACATTTCTCTTCTAACTATATTCGTCGGGAGGGTAAATGTCAAAATTTAACTTCATAAGAGAAATAAATATACCTTAATTATCTACGGTAAAATTACGTCAAGGAGTTTACAGCATTAAGACGATCGCCTCCAGATGATGACGTCTTGACTGAGCGCTGTGGCCTGAACCTCTAGATGGTCTTGGTTGAAAACCGTTAGAAACTTCCTGGCGGAAAAAATTAAACATTGTATTTCATTGAAAAATATTATCCGGAATATTTGTCAGCAACAGTAAAACTCGTTACAGCTTCTGTATGAACTTTTGTATGTAAAAATCAATGAATTAAATCAAAATCCCGCATGTTAGGTCGACCATAAACTTGCCAAGATACCTAATCAATTAAATTTTCTTTAACTTTACCCAAAATTAATCAACCAGATAATGCAGATATTCTGTGTAGCTATACAATCTCAATACAAAAACTTAATTTCTATAACCTCTCATCAAATGTGAAAGAAATTGGTACAAGGGCAATGTTACATTTATGTGAATAAAGAATAAAGACTAAACCTAAATCACTTGTCACATTGTAATTTCGACCCTTTTGACTTTATTGAACGAAATATAATAAACAAATTAAATCTTTTCATTGTGCGTTAGTAGGATGTGTGACAGAGTTTCAACATTTTTATTGAAAATAAAAGGTTAATATTTCGATCTTAGCGTTCATTTGGTAAATAAACATTCGGAATATTTCCTTACACTGTGTTTACACTCTGTTGAAAAAATCGTGAAGAATGTTAGTGAATTATGAAACATTAACACTGATTTAATAATCAAATTTACGAACATCGAAGCTTCACAAAGACAAAAAATAGAATAACAGTTCACATGAAACAATTTTATAAAATGTGGTACACTTGTAGTTCATATTAACATAGCTAGGTAATAAAATGCTTTCTGTGTGAAACATTTGTGTTTAAAACATAAGTAATATATTCTTGGATAATTTTACACACGAATATTTCATCAAAGTTCTTGTTACACATCGTACCCTTGTATTTGAATTCATAACATATTCGTATCTTCCATTAGCCTTCGATTAGCCTAAAGAAGCATAAAAGCGGAGTAAAATAGGAATGTAAGTGTACACATGTATCAATTTGGCCAAGTTGTATAGCAGCTTTCATTCATTAAGCATACTTCGAAACTGAAAATTTGTGTAAATTATATGAATATTTTATCGAATGCTTGCATAACAGTTACACTAACAACTGCTTTGGTAGACATGACAGTAGTATGATTGGTGGTACTACTGGCGCACTTATAGCGTACAAATGATGAGCTCATATAATTAAACAGCCCGATTTGCCCACACTTAAAATTATGCCAAGATCCTCTTATTCCCCATTTCTTCAAGTGTGATATGCTCTTAATTCCAAGAATTTTGAATCCTAGTGTACAAATGATGAGCCCCCTCAGATTGATTTGCCCACACTTAAAATTATGTCAAGTACCCATATGATTTTATTGTTTATAGTGTGTTATTCTGTCAAAATCCCAAGAATCTTGAATTCTAGTGTACAAATGATGAGCCCCCTCAGATTGATTTGCCCATACTTACAAAAGTTGGATCAGCCAGATTTTTGTCCATAAGCTTGTTAAAAATATGCACCTTCTTGATATTGTTTTGGCTACACTTAAAAACTAAGGCAAAATGCCACTCTCACCCACCCACACACACACACATATTTACTTCTGGTTTATTTCCATTGCATCAGGCTGTGCAACAAATTATTATCCAATATTATGCAACAAATTATGATGCAAGAGCTATTACATCATGCTGTGCAACAAATTATTATCCAATATTAAAAAATAAATTATTAGGCATGTATTGTTTTCTAATTGGTTAATTATGACACAATGTGATGATGTATTATATTCTGATTGCTTCATTGTTTCAGATGTTTTAATCCGTGCTTAGGGTATATAAAGAGATTTTGCATTACTCCTCAGCCAGTATTGTGAGAGTGGCTGAGGAGAACAGATGTGTTGTTACAGTGCTTCTCATACTTACAGGCCTGTTTGGTTTAATTCTTATTATTCATATTAAATATATTTCTGGTATATTGAACAAAAAAGGCTTATATTTTGTATAAAAAATCTGATATTTGTTGCATCCAGCTTGTTTGTTGTAATCCACTCTTATTTAGAGTCAGGCATATATCTGTCCCAGCCTGTTATACAAAAATCAATACATAACACAGTGCTAGGTCATTGCCATTCTAGGACATGCATGTCTGTGCAGGCATTTGCGGAAGGTCAGTGTAGATCAATATTTATTCTCTTTTTCCACTTGTAGGCTATTAGCTTTACAACCTGTCATAATAAGCATAGAGTTTTGATTTAAAACCCAAGAAAGGGTTTTATATAATAAACCGAGAATAAAAATTAATAATATTAACATATTAAATATACACAAGAAATATACAAAGCACACAGCTGAACAAAATATATATATATATTAAGTACAAAATTTTGAATTGAAGCCCAGGAAATCTTATATAATAAAGCAACAACAAAAATGCCAAATCAAAAATATTGCAATCAGTGTAATAAGAATATATCCAGCCCCAATTGGGCCAGACACCAAAAGAATTGTAACCCAGACAAATGCAGAACTCCCACTAAAATATGTCCTAAATGCCATAAAATATTTAGCAAGGCATATTTCAATAGACATGTGGGCTCTTGTTCTGTACAGTCATCAACATTGCCCCCTCAACCATCTACATCTGGTCTGAAAAGAAAGCATGAAACACCTGTTAATGCTAGACCGGCAAAGCAGCCACGCTATGAACCCATCCATAGCAGTTTTAATGGCCAATTAAGGGATCACCGTTTTGTATCAGAGCCAAGATGTGACATTAAGAATTTTTTGAACAGTATAAATCCAGATGTGCAGGCAATTCTAAATGCACAAAATGGCTCTTATAAGCTGTCTCTCAAATTGTTTACACAATATAAGAAGCCAAATGGCACAAAATTTACACAACCCCACATAACAGAAACTGTACCGGTATATTCAAATGCAAATTCAGACAAAATAATAAGCAGTTTGATAGATCAATTGAATATTAAACACTCTGAATTTGCAGCAAAAGAGTCTGGATGGAGCCTATGCGGAACTTCACACAAGTTATATGTTAATATTTCTGAATTCAGCCCATTACAAGGATCTACATATTTGCCATTACCTGCCAATATTAAAAACAAACAAGCCGTGGTTAATATAAAAAATACCGACAAGAAATGCTTTTTGTGGTGTATTTTAGCTGCTTTGTTTCCAGTTTTAAGGAATCCTGAGAGAATAAGTTATTATAAACAGCATGAACACAATTTTGATGAAGCAATGAAGGGCTTAGAATATCCAATGTCAGTTCAGAATATTGATAAATTTGAAAAAAAAAAAAACAGGGATATTAATGGTAAACAATTATCTATTAATGTATTTACTTGTTCTACTGGCCGTGGCAATTGCTTGATAGATCCTCTCAGAATCAGTACATTTGATGATGATTCTGCTGTTCCGATTGATCTGCTCTTAATTGAAGGGGATGATACACACCATTACACTCTGATACATAATCTTGAAGCTTTAGTCAGAACACAACTAGACAAAACTCATAAAATATTCAAGTTGTGCAGAAGATGTTTGTCTGTATTTGATGGTAGAAAAATGGTGAATGGGGTTCGGGAAGAGAATGCAGAAATTGCTAAAAACAAGTTAATTGAGCATCTGAAATACTGTGGCAACCATAAACCTGTTCATATGGTGATGCCAATGCCAAGTGAAAATGCAAAATTCAAAAAGTTTGAGGCCTTGTTGGAACACCCAGCATATATAGTGTGTGATTTTGAATCAAATCTCAAACCTCTTGCATTCTGTAGCCCAGATCCTGATGAACCTTCAATTACATCATACCAGCTACATGAACCTTCCAGTTTTTATTATGTGGTTGTACAGGATGGTGTTGTTAGTAAAGAATATTTATACATGGGAGCAGATGCCATCAAAGAATTTGCACATAGAATAGAAAATGAGTGCCATGACATAGCATCTAATGTCTTATTAAAATCAAAACCCATGTTGCCTTTAACAGAGGATCAGATTGAAGATTTCAAAAATGCAGAAAAATGCCCGGTATGTGATTTTGAATTTTCAGATACAAATATCAAGGTGAAACACCATTCTCATACAGATGGTAAATTCTTAATGGCCCTGTGTAATAGCTGTAATATTAAGATCCAGAGACCAAAATTTGTCCCTATATTTTGCCATGGAGCATCCAATTATGATTTCCATCATTTGATCAGGTACGAGGGGTTTGACAAGCAGAATTTAAATATTTTAGCTGAAAATAATGAGAAATATATTGCCATTAGCAAAATAATTAAAGTTAATGGTGTTCCTATTCACTTAAGATTTCTTGATTCACACAGAATTTTATCGGCTAGCCTGGCTACACTGGCCACTCAATTATCTGATGATCAATTCAAAATCACATGTGCTTTGTTTCCAAATCAGGAGCTGAAATTAATTAGGCGGAAGGGTGTATATCCATATGATTATGTTACAGATTTTTCTAAATTTGATGAGTGTTCTCTGCCACCACAACAAGAGTTTTACAGCAAAATCAGAGCATCTGGAATCACTGATGAAGATTATCACCATGCCCAATTGATGTGGAACAATTTAAAATGCCAGACATTTGGTGATTATCACAAGGCTTATTTAAAACTTGATGTGACCCTCTTAGCTGATATACTGCAGGCATTCAGAAAATCTTCCATGCAAAATTATAAGCTGGATCCAATGTATTTTTACAGTGCTCCGGGCCTAGCATGGTCTGCAATGTTTTTAAACACTAAAATGCAATTGGATCTGATCCAAGATCAAGATATGTACTTGTTTATGGAGCAATGTATAAGAGGAGGCATGGTGCAATGTTCTCAGAGATATGCCAGAGCAAATAACAAATATATTCCTGATTATGTTCCAGCATTGCCATCAAATTATATACTGTATGTAGATGCAAACAGCCTCTATGGTTATGCTATGATGGATAAATTGCCATATGCAGGGCTTGAGTGGGTTGAAAATTTCAATATTGAAGATCTTAAAGATTTTGATGACAGTAACTATGCCCTGTTCTTAGAGGTTGATCTGATAATTCCTGATAATTTACACAACATATTTTCTGATCTGCCCCCAATTCCTGAGGTTGAGTGCTCATCTGGCTCTAAACAGAAGAAATTGATGATGACTCTAGAGCCGAAACAGGATTATGTCATATATTACAAAAACCTCCAGTTCCTGATGAATCATGGTGTTCAAGTGACCAAAGTTGGAAAAGTTTTGAGGTTCAGGCACTAAAGATGGTTGAAACCATATATTGATACAAACACAGAGCTTCGAACATCTGCAATGAGCAAATTTGATAAGACCTTGTTTAAATTGATGGTCAATTCAGTGTATGGCAAAACAATTGAAAATGTCAGAAAACATATTGATGTTAAAATAATTACTGACCCCAGCCGGAGCAAGAAATTGATTGCAAAGCCCAACTTCAATTACAGAAGAATTTATGATGAGAATATGGCACTTTTCAACATGAAAAAAACAAAGATTAAGTTTGATAAGCCTATTTATGTAGGGGCTGTAATATTGGAATTGGCCAAATTACACATGTTAAAATTGTATTATGATGTGTTGAAACCTTTTTATGGTGATTGTGTAAAATTGATGTACATGGACACAGATAGTTTTATTCTTGATATTCAAACAGAAGATGTTTATAAAGATATGTCACAGCCTGCATTGCTTGAATATTTTGATACCAGTGAACATACAAGGATTCAACCCCACAACAAAAAGGTGCCTGGCAAGTTAAAAGATGAGACACTTGGTGATGTTATTGTGGCATTTGCTGGGTTAAGGGCCAAGATGTACAGTTTTGAAACATGTAGTGGTGTTGTTGCCAAAAAAGCCAAGGGCATTGGCAGAGTAACTGTGGACAAAGAGCTTGAATTTGAGGATTACAAAAATTGTCTCAAATCATGTAGCACAATCAGAACATCAGAAAATAGAATTCAGAGTGTGTATCACTTATTGACCAGCAATATTGTGAGAAAAGTGGCTCTGGACCCACATGATGATAAGAGATGTATTTTATCATGTGGCATACATACTCTACCATGGGGTCATTGTGATTTGAAAAGTGGCAAACAATGCCCCATTACAGAGCATGATTTGAAATAAATAAACATGCCTATGAACTTATTTGGGTTCAAAAAACAGGCTATTATGGACCTGCCAACACCACAACCCTCTTCTGATATAATATCTAAACTAAGTGCTTTGTTAATTATTCATCTGAACAGCATACTTACAGATGTTGATGATGAAACAGGTAAAACATTGTACATATTTAACAATAATTTAAATTATTACCAATTAACTGTAGGTGGTCAATTGCAATTTATTACAACCCCTGAGGGTAATGTCAAGATTTCAGTAGGGAGAAATATTTATAGAATTAAGCACTCAAACATGGTTTCTGGCACTGTATATACTGTTTCTGCTGGTGACTGCTTATATATTGAGGTCCCGGGATCATATGACAAGCTTATACCTTTTTTTATAGAATTAAGAATCAGATATTCAATAATAAATAACCACTAAAACAAAAATGCCTAATGATATATTTGGCCATACAAGGCATAAAGATCACAGTGATGAGATTCTTATGCTTGATGTCAGAGTCAAGAAATTAAGAAGTGATTTACAAGCTTTACAAACCACACTCAATGCCAGTCTTCAATTAGAAATTACAAATTTACAATCACAATGCATGGACCCTCTTCTTAAAATTGATTCTGAACTCAAATTATTGCTTCAGAAATATACTGATTTGGCCACATTGGATAATTTTCAAAGTTTAGAAGAAGCTGTAGCAAATCTTCAAGCCAAATTTAAGACCCAGGCCACCAACTCTGAGCAATTGAAACAGCAATTGGAAGAGCAGATAAATAATGTCCAGGCACAGCTCCAAACAATTGTCAAAAGCATAAAATCACAAGAAGATTTTGATCTAGTGATTTCCACTCTAAAGGAACAGATTCAATCACTCCAAATACCTAATCTAGACCCCTTGAACAATGCCATAGCCGAGGTTAAAGAAAAAATTGAGACACTTGAAAATTTTATGAACAACTTGCCATCTTCTGATGCTTTGAGTGCAATAACTCAGAGTGTTGCCAACATTAAGCTGCAACTTGAAACATATGAAGATTTTGTAAAAATTCAAATTACCATAACCCATCTTGAGGGTACAATAGCAGCAGTGCAAAGTGATTTGACAAATGTACAAGAATCCCGCCTGCCCGGTATTGTAGACACACTTGTCAGTGTCCAGGAACAGATCACAAAGCTTGAAAACCTCAACACTGAATCTGAGCTATCTCATTTTCATCACTTGATTGATGATATCCAAACAAAGCTTGAAATTTTACAACAATCAACACCCACTCAGGCAGATATAGCCCTGCTCCAAAATGCTATGCAAAATGTGGCTGATGCTTCTGAATTAAACAATGTGAAATTGGCACTTGAATCTTTGCAAAATACTGTGTCAAATCTGCCTACATCACAGGAACTTAAAAATATTAAGAGAGCTGTGAATCGCATATTGAAATCAGAAGATATCCAGAATATCCAGACAGAGATCAAACAACTCACTCAGACAGTGGCCACTCTACCAACTAATCAACATATTAATGAACTGCATGCCCTGTTTGAGGATATCAGAAGACAGGTCCATGATCTTACTGCTCAAAATTCAAAATTGGCAGTTATTGAAAATTTGCAACAAATTGTAGCTAATATCAAGCAACAGCTAGGGACCATGGAATCCAATCAAGCAAATGCTCTGTCTGTTTTTGCCACCCAGCTACAAGAAATTGTGCAACAATACAAGAAACTTGTTGTGGACATAAAAATCAAGCCAGGCCATGATGATGTTGTTAGAACCATCAATGAGCACCTTGAATCTGTAACAAGCAGATTGCTTACAGCAGAAAAAGAAATAACCGGCATAATTGAGAATCCAAAACATACAGTAATTCTTGAATTGTACAGCATCCCCAACAAAGAATATGATTCACCATTTACAGCAGGTGGCAAAATATATATGCTGTCCCCTGCACAATTTTATTACCAGTTTTTTGTTGGGGGCACACTGAGACCAATCAAGATCAAATATTGGCTTCAACCACAGGCACACCACTACCCCACCTTATCAATAACAAATGCTGACAACAAAAAAAAAATCACCAGTGGAGAGTTAGAGGATTTTACAGACCCCAATACATTAGAAACAGCCTATGCTGAAGATGATGGCTCTCTGGAATTTAAAATACAAATAGGGGACAAATTATATTTAGAAAATCCTGTAGTATCAGCTGCTGAATACCCTATAGTTGCAATATTCTTGTTTTCATATTATGTCTAGACAAATTATTGTTGATGAATTACACAGACAAGCCAGACATAATTATAAGAGACTGCCAGTAGTCACAAAAGGCATAGATGATTTATGGCAGAGCGACTTGATTGAGATGGCAAGTGGACAGCTGAAAAACTTAGACAAAATCAACAAGGGCTACAAGTATCTACTCACTGTAATAGACACATTTTCAAAATTTGCCTGGGCTGTGCCACTCAAATCCAAGACTGGAAAATGTGTTACAGAAGCCTTCAGGACAATCATCAATCAGAGTGGAAGATCACCGCGCTATTTGCAAACAGATAATGGCAAAGAATTTTATAATTCAGTGTTCCAACAATTTATTAAAAGCCAGTCAATACAACATTATTCGAGTTACAGTGATCTCAAAGCCTCAATTGTAGAGAGATTCAACAAAACCCTAAAAAATCTTATGTATAAACAATTTACACTTCAAGGTAATTATAAATGGCTGAATATTCTTCCAGAACTTCTACATAAATATAACAACTCGGTCCATTCCACAATCAACATGAAACCCTCTGAAGTAACTTCATCTGATGAGCAAAAATTGATCAGGACTGTTTATTATCCTAGATACCAGCCAACAACAAGAAAGGCCAAATACAAGGTGGGTGATCAAGTAAGAATCAGCAAATATAAGCACTTATTCAAAAGAGGCTTTACAAGAAACTGGAGCACAGAATTATTTACAGTGGTTCAAATTAAACCTGGGACCCTTAACACATATATAATAAAAGACCACCGAGGAGAAATTCTCAAAGGCCGGTTCTATGAAGAAGAACTCAACAAAACTAAACAGCCTGACACATATCTCATAGAAAAAATCATCCGCAGAAAAGGCAACAATTTATTTGTCAAATGGCTAGGACTTCCAGAACACAGCTGGATCGATGCAGACAAAGTGATAATATGAGCACCTGGGATGTTATAAAAAGGCTGCCAGAACCTGAACAGCAGATTAAGAGAAATGGCAAGTTGCTGCCTGAAAATATTAGATGTCTTATTGTTGGGCCATCGGCTTGTGGTAAAACTACACTAATGATTGATAATTTTTTATTGGCACCCAACTGGTTAGACTGGAAAAATAGACACTTGTATGTCTTCTCTAAGAGCTTGGAACAATTAAAATATCAACAGCTGATGAAGCTATATGATGGATTGGATATTGCCACTTTTGAATCAGATGTTAAGCCACTTCATGAATGTCTCGATAATTCTGTTGTTGTGTTTGATGACATTATACTGGATAATCAAAACAAGGTTAGAAACTTCTTTACACAGGGCCGACACAAAAACATAGATTGTTTCTACCTGGCACAGACTTTTTCAAAAATACCCAAGCAGCTGATCCGAGACAATAGCAATTTTATATGTGTGTTTCATCAAGACCATACCAACCTCAAACATATACATGATGAATATGTAGGTGGGGACTTGAGCTACAATGATTTTTCCAAGTTTTGCAGTAGGTGCTGGAACCAGGACAGTTATGGGTTTGTCACAATTGATATGACAAGAAAACCCAATAGTGGCAAATATAGAAATAAAATTAACAATTTTCTAGACATTGAAACATATATAAATAAACATGAAAAGGCCAATCATTGATGATCTTAAATTAAGAGATTATCTTGTAAAAAGATTTAAGGGATGGAAATCACAGAACCGAGGAATTTATGAACAACACAAACAAACAGAACAGCCTATTATTGATGCTATTAGTGAATTAGGTAAAAATATCAAAACTGTTACAGAGCAAAATCAAAATTTGATCACAGAGCTTGTACCTGTAGCTGCAAGGAACATATTAGATTATCCAATCACCCCACTTTCCAGTATTCATACACCTAGTCCTGTTGCTCCTCGAAGAATTGAAGCTACTCTGGATCCTATTGAATTGGGTCTTCTTGCTCAAAAATATTTAACCACACCTAAAGACAACAAAGATGAGGTTTTTGGCTTATATGCTGACACAGAGCGTGATGGTAGCATCATACATAGAATTGGCAATTTCAGAGTAACATTTATGGGAGATGATCTAATTGTATATTCAGAATCTCATCTTGGAGAAAAAGGTGGTTTTGTTAAATATCCCGGCACACCTGGATTGTGGGAACTGATGACTAGGAAAAGGCCTGGCAACTATACAGATCAAGATTATGAGCACTACAAAGAAATATTAATAAAATCAGATGCTCTATATCAGAACAATGATCCCACACAAAAAAGAGTCACGTCTAGCAGTGGAGCAAAATACAACAATTTAATCAAGCCCATATGGTCACAAATTAAGACAGGTAGTGGAATCAAACAATACAACACCCTGCCTAAAGAATTTGTCTGGGTTGATGATGTCAGGAAACTTGTAGATAGGTTATTGGTGATAGCTGGGGAGGAAAATGCTGGCAACCACAATTTTTACAATGAAAAGGTTGGAATTATGGACATGATAAGCACCAAATTGTCTAATTTTATAGTGAATGACACTAAGGGGATTGGATATCTTATAAAAATTATTAATACTCTACCATCTAAATTTTGGAATATTTCTGAGGGTCGGGGGTTGGTTAATGACATTATAAACAAGCTGCCATTTGAACTACACATTCCAGGCTATCAGTATTGTGGTCCCGGTACAAAATTGGAGCATAGATTAAACAGAGGTGATCCTGGTGTTAATCCCCTAGATGCTGCTTGTAGAGACCATGACATAGCATACAACACACATTCTGATCTTGACAAGAGACATGTTGCAGACAAAAAATTAGAAGAGGCTGCATTTGGTAGATTTGTAAGCAAAGATGCTTCTTTAAGTGAAAAAATAGCATCACTGGGGACCACCATAGCTATGAACAGCAAACAAAAACTGGGGTGGGGGTTGTGAATATATATATAATAAACCTAGAATGAAGGCCAAGGGTGTTATGTATCAAATACCTTATGCAGGTCTTAAATCTCTTAAAACTATTGATAGTCTTTTAACCAAAAAGCAGCGCAAGAAAAAAAGCTCTTGTCTTACAAAGGGGCATGGTATGAAATTGTTGCTTAGTACCCCCCAATTAAAAAAATTACAGCAATCCAGGAAAAAATCACATGTGGGTGGTTTATATTTACTATCCCGGCCATCTTAGCAGCACTTGGGGCTGTTGGGAGCTTGGCTGGGGGATCAGCTGCCATAGCAATAACAGTAAGAGATGCCAAGAAGAATAGGGCAGAATTAGATGAATTGAAGCGCCATAACCTGGCCATGGAGAAACAAGGCAAAGGTGTTAAGAGAGCCATGAATAAGTTTAAAAAAAACAAGAGCCGCTTACAAACCAAGATATTGAAGCTTTAATCAAGCCACTGGGCATCAAAAATTTTAGAGGTGTGTACATGTCTGATTCTTTACCAGAACAACCACTCAACAAAGAGTGTGGCATTGTTAATTTGGATAAGTACAAAAATCAGGGTACACACTGGATCTGTTATCTTAAATATTTAAAAGATGATGCATTTGTGTTCGATTCATTTGGAGGTGTTCCACCTGAAAATTTAGTAAAATATCTAAAATCAACTAATCTTTATTACAATAATGCCCGTGTTCAAAATTTCAAAGATGTTAATTGTGGACATTTTTGTTTATCTGTTCTTAGATATATGTCTCAAATAAATAAACCATCAATTGAAAATTTTCAAAAGGCCTTGTGGTATTTAAAACATCATGGGGGTATTCCATCTCACCAGCCAAAATTCAATATTGAAGCTCAGATTACATGATGATATAGTGTATCCCAAAACAATAGCTCTCAGAGCATTTTATGGCATGTACTTGATCCCTAATATTACACACCACAACAACAAAATTGCAGTAGGGGATCAAAAAATTGTCATCACTCCAGGGCAATATAATCTATCTACTCTAAATGCTCAATTACCCAGAGGTATAGTATTAACTCAAAATTCTGTCACTCACAGAGTAGAGATTGTATCTGCTACAGAAACAGTGGATCTGGGTACTATAGGAGAGCTGTTAGGCTTTGAGAACAACACAAAACTTGAACCAGCCATCAAACACACTGCTATTAATATACCTAAATTCTTAGCCATAGAGACTCTGAATATTCACTGTAATGTGGCCGAGGGTATTATCACCAAATCAAATGGCATAGGCACTCACAAACAAACTGGCATCATTGCAACATTTAAACCTAATTCTGAATTTATGGAGCCCATCATCTATACTCCATCCCCAACATTATATTTTCCTGTGTGCCATAATAGAATAGATAACATTGAATTGATGGTCACTAATGAAAAAGAAGAATTAGTTGATTTTGCTGGAGCCACAACAACTGCAATCATAGAGATTAATATTTAAATAAAAATACATACAAAAAAATGGAAAATATTGAGAGTTATGAGCTACAATCATTCCCCCCAAACAGGAGGACATTTGCAAATTTAAATCAACCCAACACAGAGATTGAGGTTGATCTTGATGTAGGGGATGGCTTTATACACCCCCACAGAGCAGATCTATACATCAAATTTGATGTTGTAAAGCTCGATGGAACAGATTATCCGGCAAATTCAAATATAAGATTGGTGGACAATTTTGTGCCGCATCTGTTCTCTGAAATTGAGATCAGAAAACATGGTGTTGTTATAAACAGAGTGGATTATCCCGGCATTACCTCCACAGCTTTGGCCACACTAAAATTATCCAAAACCGAGGCTTCTTACTACAAAATAGGTGGATTTGAGGCTGGTGATAAAATATTAAGCAAAAGCCACACAGTGCTGTTCCCTATGCGCCTGTTACCTGGATTCTTCTCAGATTACAAAGACATTATGTGGAAGGGTGGTTTAAGAATCACATTTAGAAGAGCTGCCAATGATAATAATGCTTTGATGAGGTACAGTACATTAAATTCTACAGGGGAAGCTCTGCCCAATACCTTACCTGATGAGGGCAAGTGCATTATTCAGACTATGGAGCTAAGAATCCCAGTTGTTGAATATGAAGCCAGTTATGCTCTTAAATACAAAGCAGATATAATAAAAAATCCACAGATTCCTTTACAATTTTATACATATCAATGTGTACAGAAACCTGCTGCTGGTACTTATTATGAGTTTGATGCTACAAATTCATTGTCCAGTATACAATATGACATGCCGGATTTTGTGGTGGTATTGTTTCAGACTGGAAGACACAATAATCAGGAAAAAAATTCAAGTAGATTTGATAACTGCAACATCAAGAACATATATCTTAAAAATGGCAGAAATGAGGTATTTCCTAGAGAAAATTATAATTTAGACATGTCCAAGGATGATTTCCTTAAATTATATGAAGCATTTACAGCATACAAAAGGGTCACTACTGGCAATACTGACATGTATTACACACCAGATGAATTCAAAGCACAGAGACCCATGTTTGTCATCAACACTTCAAAAAGGAAACAAGTTGTGGTTAATGACAGGACAAACATTAAAATTATCTGTGAATTCCACGATACACTCCCTGAAGACACCATATGTAGTGTTATTCTCATAGGTGAAAAATCATATGTTTATGATGTAAGAAATGAGAGAGTCACAGAGCAATTCTAGAAGATTTTTGCATATTACCGGACCAGAAGTAAATATGTGTGTGTGTGTGGGTGGGTGAGAGTGGCATTTTGCCTTAGTTTTTAAGTGTAACCGAAACAATATCAAGAAGGTGCATATTTTTAACAAGCTTATGGACAAAAATCTGGCTGATGCAACTTTTGTAAGTATGGGCAAATCAATCTGAGGGGCTCATCATTTGTACACTAGAATTCAAGATTCTTGGGATTTTGACAGAATAACACACTATAAACAATAAAATCATATGGGTACTTGACATAATTTTAAGTGTGGGCAAATCAATCTGAGGGGGCTCATCATTTGTACACTAGGATTCAAAATTCTTGGAATTAAGAGCATATCACACTTGAAGAAATGGGGAATAAGAGGATCTTGGCATAATTTTAAGTGTGGGCAAATCGGGCTGTTTAATTATATGAGCTCATCATTTGTACGCTATAAGTGCGCCAGTAGTACCACCAATCATACTACTCATGACCGTAATATTTTAACGTTGACTAAATCTAGAAACAAATTATTTTGCAATCATAAGCAACAACGCATCTTAACGTTGTAATTCAGATTTAGATAAATTATTTGATATTTCTAAAAAACTTGTTGACAAGAGATTAAAATTGACAAATCTAGGAGTATACTCGCATTAGATGACTATTCCGGACACATGAAATCTTTACATTATGAACTATTTCTGTTATTTATTTATGAGTATGAAACCTTTGTTACTTAACTTGCATTTTTTCGTAGGAATCACATGGAATTGCCCTACACATTTCTCATTTCCTCAACATCTTGAAGAAATGTGAACGTTACTCTTACCTTTTTCATCATAATTGCCCCTGCAATTGAGCACACAACACTTATACACCATACCTTTTGTACATTTAAGCATATTTACACGTCATGTAAACTCGAATACAGTTCATAAATTTTCATTACAAGTCCACATTCACTAAAGAGGTCCAACATTGATTCACAAGAAGCAAATCAAACATGGCGGCTATCTCGCCTCCGGTTGCTGACGTTTAGTCACGTGACCAGAGCAAGCCATCAGGCTTTCAGATAGAGAAGGTAATGGTTAAAGACGTACTTGAAAATAGCTAAAAAAAAAGTCAAAAATAGAATATACTAATTGTCACTCCAGGTTCCGTATCATTGGGTTTCATGTGTTTAATCAGAGAACTTGACGTCACTTGACTAGGAAAAGCAAGGGTTATTTCTGAGTACACAAGACAAGGTTGCAGATGTATTTAGGCATGGCCCACTAAAAGCCTTACATACGTAATAAATGCCTATTTTTTTCGGATTACGTTTCCCGCTATGTTTGCGTTGAAAATAATTCAAATTATTTTCTTTCAGAGTCGACACAGAGTTCCTGAAACAAAACAAATCGTCACTCAGTGCCCAAGTGTCTTTGTTCAATTTACAGAACCTCAGATGCTGCTGTATACAAAGTCTCATGCATGATAAATAAAAAGTTAAAAAGTTTCCAGTGGGTGTGCTTTACAACTTAAAATGTGCTCTACCTGTATAATTCTAATAACCTTGCTATACCTTCGATATTTAAATTTTGTTATTCTTGTAGGAAGTAAGGTGCAACACATAAAGGTGGATCTGTCAGATGTGTCGGTTGTGCTGACTGTAACGTACGTATTTTTGGACAAATTCAACCTGTACTCTCATATGGTATCTATTTCCGGGGCAGTTCACCTAAAATGCAGAAAGTTTTTATTTGGCAAAAACTGATATTAAAAATAATGAAGAATGTATCCCTCTCAAACCCAACAAAACAAATTTTCAGTTTTTTTAAAAATATTACCTCTTCCATGTATCTACCTACTAGAAACATCGTGATTTATTCTTAGAAACTCTGAAATGTTCTAAAAATATATGGATATACACAATTACAGCACTCGTGTTAATAACTTCTTCCACCTTTTAACTGTTCGCACATCAAAAACACAAAGTGATCTAGGATTTCAAGGTGCAAAACCATATGACAAATTGCCAGAGGAATTCAAGAATCACAATCGAACTAAATTTAAAATGAAAGTAAAGAGCTTGCTAATAATATATTTGTTTTACGGTACAGAAGATAACTTACATCACATTTTCCATTAATTGACATTACTTTTAAATCTTTTTCCTCTCCCCTTTTTGTAGTATTACATTACTTTGTAACTTTCCCTATGTTATTGTATTACTGTTTTAATATATACATAAGTATGTGTTAATTCCTATGTATTCAAAATCAGACATTAATGTACTTGACCTATCCTACATCATGGTGCAATTTGTAGTACTTTTGTCATCAAGTTGATGGAAATAAATGAAATGAAATCAAACAGTTCCAGAACTGACCTGGTCGATAGCTCCAGAGAATTTATTCATATTTTCTGTGTAATCCGGCCCCCCTTTCTCATTCACAATCTCTCTCTCTCCCTCGTTCTCGCTCTCCTACCCCCCCTTTCAGCACGCGTCACTCGATAGTCTTGCAAAAGGAGCGTTTCATTTGTTTACCCATAAAGGTGTGTTGGTTTAGCGTCTGTGAGATTACCGTAAAGCGTAAAGGGCACTGATGTCACGACGACAAATACGACTTAAGGCGAGGAGGAACAATTTCTCCTAGGTCTTTCTCGCTGGGGCAGCTGCTGATCACTGTTGCCAACTTCGCTCTTTTGGAGCCAGATCTGGCTCTTTCGTGCACTCGTTTGACTGTGAACTGTGGCACCCGCCCTCTGCCCCACTATGATGCCACCACTGGCTCCGGCCCAAAAATACCAACTTTTGCCATGAGTGTACATTTTGCACGTGACGTGAAATTCGTATAGCTATAGGCTGCGTCACCACCTCTTCTTTCCTCCCTATGTATTTATATATATAGCGCTGTGGCTAAGATAAAATTGACAATTTTGTTATCCGGGAACCCTTTATTTTCGATTTTATATTAACATCATTGGATTATTGAAGTGGGTGATGCCGCCAAATCTAGGCGGTGAAAATTAAGAATAAATTGCCATCACTTTAAAGCTAACGGTAATAGCAGCACCCCCACCCCTCTGACAACTAAAATTACCCTACTAGGCACTTTATGCAGCCTTCGTTAAACTAGCTCCTTGAAAGTCCTCCTTAGCTATATTAATGGTGAAATTTAGCTCATCAGGTTTGGCAACACTGCCAGGATGGCCGTAGGAGGCAAGGAGAAATGCACTAGGCTTATGGGACCATTATTTTATTCGTTCTCTCGGGAATATCAAACATCCGATGACATAGAAAATACATGGACGGAAAAAGGACACGTTGAACTATGTCATAGTAGTAGGAAAAGTCGAAACTCCCATTTGATGAGCCGTAACTTGAAGTTGAAGTTGATGTCCCATAAGGAATACATGGGATTCGGTAAATACTAATTCATCATATTTTTCAAAAATCGTATAAGGCTTAATAATCAACTTAGGAAACCGCTTCCACTTGCCACATGGGGAGAAATTCATACTCTTCATTTCTGGCGGAGATCTTTTTAGTAGCATTGCTCATTCCGACGATATTGGAATAGATGCATGCCTGATACGTAATTGTCCCTCTTCGCCTTAACGAAAATATGGTGAAACTAAGGATTTGAACCTTATTACAGCAACACTGATCGGCTTCTGTCAGGTTTATGACACAACTGTGATATCAAAACTTGATTCGTACTGATTTAAGACAACTAACAAATGGATGAATATGTAATACAGTTTACCTCAGTAATGTTCTCAGTTCGAATTGCTGTAAATTGTACAGTGAGGAGTGTAAGTATTATTAGACAAATTGACTATCACTATTGAATTGAGCAGGCCCCCGTAGCGGAGTGATTAGCACATCGCGCTACGACGCCAGAAATCCCGGGTTCGAATCCCGGCCCGGGCATGGATGTTTGTGAGTGTCCATTGATCAATTTCATCATGTAATCACTCATCCCGATCTTAGCAAATTAGCCAAAAGTGGCACAAAAAGCGAAATAAAATAAAGCAAATTAATCAATAATCAACTATTGAATTGATGCTAATGGAGAGGTTGTTTCTTTTCTTTTCCTTTCAGATCTTGGTTCTCCCATTGTGGTCCTTTTCAGTACCATTATGTATAATGTTATTTAAATGTACAGTCACTGGCAATAGAAATAGGACACCTAGATCCTGAAATACTCGCTTCTCTGTAAAGCGTTATGTGTGTTGCCTAACTGTACGGCGGTGGTAGAAGTTGCCTATGAAAATTTGCTATTAAAATCCACTTATTGCCGAAGAGTTAGGTAACATACATAATACATAGTACATTGGAAAGAAGCGAGTATTTCAGATTATAGTTGTCCCATTTGTATTACCGGTGAGTGTACAATGCAATGAAGTCTTAATAACTGGCCAGAATAGTGAGAAATAAGTTCCAAGTTCAAGTGAGAGTCCTTGGCTAACATGCATTATACAAAGCAAGGAATTTAGTTTTCCAGTTGATTGTAGAATATGACGTCACACAACATGAAATTCCAAGAGGTTGCTGGTTTGGAGGTTTCTATATTTATCTGAGAACTCTGGAAACTAATGGCACCCGTGTTTACACCTTCTTTCTTCACCAGCAAGGAGTTAATTTTGCGTATTGTGTTGAATTAAGAACAACGATATTTGAAATTTTTGTTCAATACTTCAAGATAAGTTGAAGTAGTTGCTTTCTTCATGTTCTTAATTCTCGAGGTTATCCCTACAGGTAGACCTGGAGGTAGTGTTTTGTGAAATCAGCTTTGCACATAAAGACTGTTTTACATTAATATTAACGCCTCATTTGCACACTGACAGTTTATGGGGTATTCATCCACACATTTCATACCATATTTTCCAACGATTTAGATCTGAATACGAATTTCTTCTGCATATATATATTTTTTTAATTCTTAGCGCCTTTTTTTATCATTATTCCTTCTCTTCCATTTACTATCTTGATGTATTGGTTTATGTGCAGTGCATGCATGTCTGAAAGAAGTGTTTGCTGGTTCGTGCAAGGAAGGTTTGTGTGTGTGTGTGTGTGTGCGTGTGTATTTATTTGCTTGTTTCGTTTCATCACATTGAAGTGAAATTCACTAGATTTAGAATTTTCTCCCTCCTGTAATGTGCTATGAAATAACTTATAAAAAAGCAGAATACTTTAAGAAAAGATATTCTCGCCATAAAACTAGATAAATTTTGACAAATAATCGGTAAAAACGATAATATTCAATGGATAACGACAGTGATGCACGCGACTACCGCAGTGTTAAACTGTACAGTCATGGACATTTCTGGATTGTAATGATTCAACTGAAACTTGATGGGAGGTAACTTAGAAGTGTTCGTGACTATACATCCAGATCAAATTAGCCTATCTGAGCGCAAATTAAACTGAAAACAAACTTTAATTTCTTTTCGAAACCTGGGAAATGCATAGACGTTTCACTGTGTTTGTTGCTTGAGTTATTTGAAGGGAGTGGAGGGGGTAAGGTGATCAAAGAAATGAAACAGCAGTCTGTTATCGGTTATACCTTGACCACAAATTTTCAACAATGTTATGTTTAAAAGTAAAATCTATAATACTTTTCTTAATTATTGTCAATAGACTACAACTAATTTTGAAACGAAAGTCTCCAAATTTCTTTCGACATCGTTGCATTCCCCCACGCAACGAAAAGCCGTTTGGCATGCCTTGACCCTCAAATGGGCTGTTTTATCGCACGTGATTAACAGACAGTTGTGTCGAAAAAAATATAACGTAACATACATAATGGAGATTTAGTGAACGCACATTGCAGCTTAAAAAGCAAACACACGATGGAGCTGTTACCCTATTTCGATCTTAACCCTTGAATTCCCAGTGTCCCCTGCAGGGGACTCTATTTTGAGACGTAATAGTTCATTTTCAACTTAACTTTAAATTACTTTTTAGGATTCTTTCTAAGGTTAGTACATTTCTGAAGGCAGCCAATATGGATGTAACTGTTGACTCCCCTGGTGGTGCTTCCAGGAACTAGTAATTCAAAATGGCCGAAGAGTTGATGGACGGTATCGCCATGTCTTCCTCTTCAAAAACACGTGCAACAGACAAAAGGTAAGATCTGTGTATGTTTGTTAATTTGTAATATAGGTAATAGGCTAACGTTAGATAATAAATGAAAAGCAAGATCAAACACTAAATATAAATACGAGTCATTTAGTGAGAAATAATGGGTGTCCCCTGGAGGGGACACTAGGCATTACATGATGTGAATCACATCTCACTTATCAAATGTTTACTTTATTATTCTACATTTGTGACATAAATTTGCTCTGTGATTATAATTTGTTATGATGTACGCACCCGTGTATGTGTGATTATGTGTATGTGTGTGTTGTGTGGATATGGTTCAAAGGTGTACAATTTTTTTACAATGTTCAGTCAATATCAATGGCGTAAAATTACATCAAGAAAACTGTTTTTTTAATTATTGTCAATAATGCTGTTTCTGCTGGGTCTACAATGAAACAAGTCAAACCTTTTATAACAACAGTACATACAGTGTATAAAATATAAATATATTCAAGGAAACAAACACACAGAAGTAGTTGGAAGATCAATGCATGATAACTTGTAAAAATTCTGTACAAAATATTACGCTTTAAATTATATATTTCTTTAGAATGTGTTACTGATATTACATTTCGGTTTGATACAAATATTTTTTTATTGTATTTTGTTTGATTTTTTATACGAAAAAAATCTCTTATAATAATTATTGTGTAGAATATTTGTAAGAAACCGTAACGTTCTAACATTTTTCTTTGTCTTTTCAGTCTACAACTACATGAGATTGCTGAGCTTCTAATGTAGAACGACAATGACGTGGAGGAAGTTGTCCTTTTTCCTCCCGATGATGGAAGTATTACAGATGAGGAGAGTGGAGATAAAGCGGAAGTAGACATCAATCACCTTCCAGGTCGTGTGCTGAGATCAAGAGTGGATGTAAAATTAACTTCTCAAAATATTTCTGAAGCTTCACAAAATATAGAAGAGAATGCTTTTACCAACTCCTGTGAAAGTATGGACGGATAAAATTGAACGTTTTTTACCTTCTGGCAGGGGTGATCGAGACGAAACAACAAGTGAATGTGCTGAGTTGGATGTTACACCAGTTCAGTGCTTTGAACTTATGTTCAGTGATGAAATTATCAATCTTATAGTGTATATGAGTAATCAATATGCTTTAAAAAACAATCGTGTTTTGAATGTAACAATTAGTGAAATTTTGTTACTTACTGGATATATCCGACCAAAATACATGAGAATGTTTTGGGAAACAAAAGATGACACTCACAACAAACTGGTATCTGACAGTATGCGTAGAAACAGATTTTTGAAATTCAGCAGAATTATGTGATAACCTCAATTTACCCCCAATGATAAATTTGCAAAAGTTCGCCAATATTTCAGTCTGCTAAATAAGAATTTCATTGAACACTTTAGTAAATTCGCCACCAGTCATGTGTCAATAGATGAGACTATGGTACCATACTATGGCCATCACTCTTCAAAGCCATGGGAAACCTTTCAAATTTGGATATAAAATGTGGTCTGCAGCCACTCGTCTAGGATATCTCATTTCATTCGAACCTTACCAAGGTGCTGCAGCTTCAAAACTCCCATACCAAGATGAATTTGGTTTGGGAGCAGTTGTGGTACTTGAAATGGAGACACGTATGCCCAAGGGATTTGGAACCTACAACTTCTATTTTGATAATCTTTTTACGAGTTTCAGACTGCTTTCAACACTCAGTGAACACAGAAGTGGAGGAACTGGCACTATTAGAGAAAACAGACTTGAGAAATGTCCACTTGAAAATTCATCTGATCTGAGAAAGCAGCCACGGGGTACAATGTCCTTTAAGACGACTGAAAATTTGATGGTAGTGAAGTGGCATGACAATAGTATCGTAACACTTGCTTCAAATTGTCATTCTGCTCATCCAATTTCTAAGGTTGACCGAGTTGGAGTTGTCGGTGGAAGGAGGAAGAAGATACAAGTTGACTGTCCGTCTGTCGTTCAAATGTATAACAGATACATGGGTGGAGTTGATAGGTTAGACGAAAATATCGATTCACTTCGTGTTGGCCTTAGAAGTAAAAAGTAGTGGTATTCCCTATTTGCATTTGGCCTTGATGCCACATGCCAAAATGCTTGGTATTCGTTCAGAAAATGTAAAGACAAGAGTTACATATACTGCGATTTTCGCAGAAACATTGTGCGTGTTTATTGTGAAGTCCACGGCGCATGCCGTCAGAAACATTATACATGTGCTTCCCCAGTCGACAGTAGAGTGCCTGATGAAGTACGAAACGACGGAGATATCAGTGAACACATTCGACAGGAGTGTTCTCAAAAGAGATGTGCCAAGTGTCACAAACACACGAGAGTCATGTGTAAGAAGTGTAAAGTTGGTCTTCACCTTCAATGTTGGTGTGAGTTCCATACAAACAAGTAAGTAAAAGTGGAATGCTAATTCAGAACTGCAGTTATTTAAATATATATCACAATGTGTATAAAAGATTTATCATTGATTTTTATTCTTGTATCAGTATATGTTGTTTAATACATAAGTGTTCAAATGGAAACATTTTTTTCATTAATGTTCATCTACTTTCCAGTGTCCCCTACAGGGGACGCCCCGGTAAATGTATGTAGCGTTGTAAAAGTTAATAAAGTGAGAAATAAATTCATTGAGAGATATCAATTACATCCCAAAACTGTGAAAAGTATAAATTTTCTATCACACATGTACAAACGGGAACTGGAGGTGTCGTAACAGGAACGTGACAGACAATCCCTTCGAGCTTTCTACCTTCTGTTTATGTCGATATCATTTTAAAATATACATTTTTCAATACTATATATATATTTCTGGCTTGGTCGAATGGGGAGGAAGAGATTAAAAAGCAATACACAGATCGAAATGGCTGCGACTAATAGATTGTGTCACGTTTTGATTTAGTGACAACTTCTACGCGAACGAGCATGATTCGCCATCAAACAGTCTGGGAAATGCTGTCAAGAATATATTCTCGAATAACATCGCTTTACAACCAGAGTGCCATAAGTCCATACGCATGGAGGGAATGCATCTTAATACTTGTTCGAACTGAATGTGAAGCAGGTTGTTTCTATGTGCAAGAGTAGACATCGAATCTAGGGTCACGTGACCCTAATACAAGTATACTGTTTAGTTAACGTGATTTTATAAAGCGAGTTGAATTTTGATACAGAAGTATTTCATTTTCAAAATTTTATAATTTTCAAGATCTTACAAGTATCTAACGGTACGTTGATCAACATAATACTATAAGCTATATATTATTTTTAAATTAGATTAGAGAGATTGTGTATGTCTTACTTAGTGAATATATATTAGATGCATCAGCAAAGTTGAGCAAGAAGCAGTTGTGGCGATTAGGGAGGTGGGTGTGGAGGCAGTTGTTCTTGTCTGAACCGGCCAACGTTTCAAGCAGATGGATTGCGAACCTTGAAGGTGCCTGATCATGGAAGGTTTCTGTGCACGCGTGTCTGTGTCCGGGCAAGATTACTAAAACTGATATTGATAGATGCAACATGAGTCACCCTCTAGGGAAGAAGTGAACGAGATCTCTGCTTAAAGATAAAGGGTCCGGTTTTTCTTCTAATGCACGCGACAACGCCCTCCAACTAAGGTAATGTACAGTGAAGGTGTCGATACATGGAGTGACCTGTATATTCCCCGGACCTAAATCCAATTGCACTCCTCGGTACTTTCGGAAGACGCTCTTTACACTCCTGTCACGAAAAATTAGAAAATATCCTAACGAAGCTTCTGAACAGCCTCGTGGAGAATATGCCGGACAGTTGAAATGCTGTTCGAGATGGTCACACTACCTTCCGATAACGGCAAATCTGTCAGGTTTTCCGGGAAAGATAAGTCTACTGTCATATCACCATAGTTCTTTGAACCTACCCTATAGGCTTTTTGTAATTCTACTTACCATAGTGACCAATCCTATTCATATCCTGTCAAAAAAGTTCGAATGGTGTCTGTATTTACATGTCGCAAGTTGATATCCTTGGATCACTGCCAGTAACGGCGTCAGAGAGAACAAGGATGGACACGTCCTACCGCTACCCTAGAAAACAAGAAAATATAGATAGTTTAAAAATAACAACAAAATCAAAACCTTCTGGAATATTTTCTTAAATATCCTTTATCGTAACTGGAATATTCCTAAGTTTTTCCAAGCCAGGAATATCTACCATGTTGAAAAACACTTCAGTGACACTTCAGAAACACATTCCAGAAGGTTTTCTTATTATTTTTATTGGTGTTTCATTCAAAAATATGTCTATTTGGACCGGACTAATAGCTCAAATATACCATTTTTGTACATCGTCCCACTGAGATGGGATGAAGGGAGAAGAGAGTATAGTGAGAAAATGGAAGGAGGCCAAGGAAATAGAGAAGAACGGAGGAGAAGACATAATGAACTGGAATGGGGGACTGGAGATAAACAAAGAATGAAAGAAGGTGTTAGAAAGAGTGGAAAGGTCAAGAGCGAATGGGGAGAGAAGAAGGAAGAAAGAAAGGATAAGGAAAAAGAGCGTGAGATAAGGAGTACAACCACGTTCCAGATGAAAGGAAATGTTTATCTAAATCTCCTGTCAGGTGAAACAACAGTTGACAGGAGAAGGCCACCTGCTGGTCACCTGGAAAGAAATGTTCCAGATAAACAACTTTCTAATAATCTTGTGTCTAGAGGGGAGTGATTTTGTGTGTGTGTGTGTATATATATATATATATTTCTGTTATGTACCATATTTGATTTGTATTTGGTACAGAGTCTGAAGAAGACCTTGGTAGAAGGTTGAAACCTAACGTTTAGTTTATGTTTTAAAATAAAATAAATTCTGGTTTGGTCAGCATATTGAGTTTTTGGATATCATGGAAACAAGGCTTAATGGTGTTATCATCGTTTACTGGTATATGAATGAATCAGTCGCACGAACAAGGTTGTAACAAACAGTCTTGACATTAACAGAGACATTAACTTTAAAAAAAAGTGTTTTTGGTTTTGTTAATATAGTAGGGACACGTTTTATGAACAGATAGAAGTTTTCTGCATCGTGGAACTTCATATTTGAGGAAAAACGAATAAAAGAAAGCAACATGACCGATTGTTTACTGGTATCTGTGCTATTTGGATTTTGTTCGTGTGAACGGTTCAAATGCATCTGCACACTCCCTCTCTGCATCTCCACTGATTTTTTTTGGCTCCGTTACTAATCTCAATCCACAAAAATAAAAATTCGTGAAACAATATACAGGGTGTCCATAAATTATTCACCCCATAACAGATCAAAATATCTTTATTGTAAAAAGTTTCTCAGAAAAACAGATATGGAATAACATTCATTGACTCAAAGAATCTTTAGTGAACATACTTCTCATTATTAATAAACCTCTACGTGGGCACCCTGATTGAAAATGACTCCTGTATCGTTTCAACTGTTACATCTGAAACATTTGGCCTATCTGCCCGCTTTTGATGTAACAAGCTGCCAGCTTCCTGGAATTGATTTAACCAACGCTCCAGTGTGTGACGGTCATGTGGATCCTCACAATATAATTAATTATATGTTTATTCAAATTATTAATTTCATATTATACAAGTCACTTTCAAATAACAGTTCGAAATGTATAATAACTACTTTGCACAACGTTAATTATGTTTTGTGTTATTTATTGCGCTATACTCTGTATAAATGAGGATATATTTGGAATTCTAACGTTGCTATAGATAGCAACGAGAATCAATAGTCATTATGTAGCAATGGATATAATGGAATTGGAAATAGATAATAGTGAACCGCATATTGCTCAGTTATTTTACTAATACATAGACCCATAGAAGTTGTATCTTCACCTTCGCGTTATAATTCGAAATATTTATGAACGAAATGTAATCGTGCAAATGATTGACTAGTGAATGTCACAAGTGATTGTTTCGTACGCGGATCCTTCTCGTATTCTTTCCTATAAGGACGCAGGAGATTTTGTTTCCCACAACCACAACGCACACATTGCCTTTTCCTACACCGTCGCCATTTTCACTATTTTGTTGTCTTGCCGCAATGCATGATGGTACCGAGTGTTGCCAAGTGCATGGAATAACCTTTTAAAGACGTTCTTCATGTTAATACTAACGCCCTCCACTCTATTTGCATAAACTTTTTTTCGACAACATTTATGGGATGAAAAATATCTGGACACGCTGAATGAGTATGTCTTTCGTAGTAACTAACAAGCAGTGTACAATACTTCTAGTTAATTCAATCACATGGAACGCCCCCTCCCCCCCCCCCCCCGCTTCCATGTCTATACGTAAACAGAACACTTCTCCCGTTCCATCGTGAATTTAAACTTAAAGATTTGCAACTCATCATTTACGGCAGTGTTATAATTTTTTAATGAACTAAATTACAGTTCAACAAATTCCTTAGGGCCAGTTGATTATATTTGAAATGCCTAGAAGAAGAAAATATTGAAAGTACTGTACCCTGCATTCAGATACAGAGCAAGGCTTGCATGTTGTTGTCTTTTTAGACAGACGAAGCTCTGATGTATCAATTCATTCTCTGTAGGTCAAGCATTTTGCAATGAATTCTTAAGAGCCATTATTTTGAAATTCGAACAAAAAAGGGATATTTGGATAGTTGCATTTTTTGATTGGCTTGATTTTTTTATATGTTGAAGTAGGTCATGAGAAATGAATATTGTGCAATTTTGAGACCTTGAAAAATGTTTCCCTCCCCTGTATAAAATGTCAAAATTCAAGGTCAAACCGCCCATTTTCCATGAAAAGTGAAACATGGGTAAGTTCGGACCCTCTTTGTTGCCGCATAACAATGGAAAGCAACAATGCCCCATCAAAACAATTGAATGTATATAAGCAAACAATCTTATATTAACAGTATATCAAAACAAAAGTTTTGGATCTTGTTGATTTCCAAAGATACAGCACTCCGAACTTACACATGTTTCACTTTTCATGAAAAATGGGCGGTCTGACCTTGAACTTCCATATTTTCTACAGGGGAGGGAAAAATTTTTCAAGGTCTCAAAATTGCACAATATTCATTTCTCATGACGTACTTCAACATATAAAAAATGAAGCCACCCAAAAAATACAACTATCTCACTTTGTTCGAATTTGAAAATAATAGCTCTTAAGTAGTTTAGACATTGAGATAGTAAGCAAAAATTCACAGGAAAAGACAAACTTTCAGGTCTCGCACATAAAATAGGTAAAATTCAAACTTATTTTAAATTAGTCCCTTATTATCTGGGAAGATAACTTTAAATTATAGTTTTAAAATGCCTAAACATCAGCGATGGATACGATTACAAGCATTTATAAGGTTTACACTAACAACCTAACTAACTAACTCTCTAGCCTTCTTGAACCCAAAGGTTCATGGCTGCAACAACACAAGCCTTCCATCCGTCCCTATCCTGAGCAAGATCTATATACTTTTTTCCATCCCTACCAATTTCCTTTAGGTCCATCTCAACGTTATCCCTCCATCTTCGTCTTGGTCTTCCTACTGGTCTCTTACCATCAGGTTTCTTAACAAGAATCCTGTAAACTCTTCTTTCCCTCCCATTCGTGCCACATGGCACGCCCACCTAAGTCTTCTTGATTTAATCATTCTAATAATATCTGGATATGAATACAAATGATGTACCCTTCTCCACTCACCTGTCTCCTCATCCCTTTTAGGCCCAAATATTTTCCTAAGGATCTTATTTTCAAATACTCTCAATTTATGTTCCTCTTTCAATGTAAGCCACCAAGTTTCGCATCCATACAATATTACAGAAAAAAATACTGTTTTGTATATTTTAACTTCTAGTTTCTTAGATATTAAACGAGAAGACAAAAGTTTATGAAGAGAAAAGTAACATGCATTTCCTGAATTAAGCCTACTTTTTTATTTCCTCTTTACTATCATTTTCATTTGTTAGTAAGACTCCTACGTACTTGAATTTGGAAACTGGTTCAAACGAGTTGTTATCAATAATTAGATTTTGATTATTACCTAACACTTGGTTTCGGCCTGTAAGCATATATTTAGTTTTCTCTTTGCTAACTTCCAAACCTATCTCTTTAGCTGCTTAGACATTTTTTTGTAGCATTATTCTTAATTGTATTTACATCATCGCCCAGTAAGTCTACATCATCTGCATATGCTAACAGCTGAGTCACACGTTTTAATTTTAGTCCTTCGTTAGTTTCTTTTACCTTCCTAACAGCGTATTCTAATTCAAAATTAAAGAGCAATGGACATAATGCATCTCCTTGTTTCTCCTTCTTTTAACCCATCATGAATTGTAAATTTGTCAGACATATTAATATCTACACGAATTTTACTTTCTGTTTCACTGGTGCATACTTTTACCTTGTTAACAAGCTTCTTAGATATGATATGAACCTCACGGCTCATATCCATGTGCCGTTAATTGTTCAGGGTTATTTTATATTAGTTAGTTCATATTATTTGATATTTAATATTTCATATTTCATAATTTTTGATAAATAGAAAGATTATTATTAGACTTATAAAATCCACTAATAATTTCTTTATTGTAACAATAAGTGTAAACGCAGCCTAATGTAATAATCTATATGTTAATTTTCTGACCGAATCTTTAATATTGGATATGTAAATCTGTGTTCTTTCACGGCAGAAAAATGTTTATGATTTAGATTGACGTAGATTTCGTTTAACAACAATGGGAAGATCGAATCTGTTCTTTTAAGTTTAATGTATTCAATAAGGTTCAAGTTGCAACGGGGAATGATTCGAGTTTAGTCTTTATTAACAGAGGCGAATCGTTCCCCTTATACAATTTTATTTGGTTTTGCTGCAACGTGGAAATTAGTTCAACTTTGATATTGAGATTGTGAATATAGACATTGATGAGTATTTAGTTTTTGGAAATGTCGCAAGTCGCGCTGTGCAAATTACGTAATGCTTAACAAGTGAGCATCGATTGGAAAGGTATATAAGTCAATGCGGAGCTTAGTTTGCACGCATTCCATCAGCGTCGGCTCTACGATATAAACATCTAATGACACTTGGGAATAAATATACCTGTATTTCGCCAAGCACAATTTATACTTCGAAATTTATAATGTTATGGGACGACAGGTTAGGATCGGCCGAAATCCTTTGAGGTTAATGACGCCTGCCTATTGGACATGTATTTGTCACTGTTGACCCATATATTCTCATTCTTACGGAAAAATGATAGAATTTCAGATCTTCGAACTTTATTTTGGCCTTCTTCAAAATTTATTCAACGTAGACTTATTTGGGCAAGGAAGCAAAACTACACATGTAATGCAATATGTCTCGTTTTTCAATGGAAATGTCATCATTGTAGTGTATCTTGTTGCAAGCTCTGCCTATTAACGTTTCTCGATCCCAAGTACTCAGTGGAGCCCGTAGATTCTATTCTGTTTAAAAATCCTGCCCGTATTAACATCGACACTCGTGACACATTTTGGTCGCAATACTGTAGGAAGGGGCACGTACGAAAGTTTTTGTCTGCTACTGAATGGTAGGCCGTAAGCTTCGTCTACGGTTGCAAAAACGACAGGGTTCTCTTCCCTGGTACGGCTTCCTCCTAGCGACGCACATACACACGTAACTATTCCCTGCACATATACATATTTGGATTTTTCCCGTGGAGACATGCAGCAAATTAGAATTCTGGATTCATCGAATCTATTATTAACGAACAGGGATTCTGTATTTCTTTTAAGTTTAAGGATATTCATGGACTGTAAATTGTAACTTGAGTGTAATGTAAGCTTTCGTATGTATTGGAAATAAACCATCTCCTGGATAAAAATGAATGAAAAGAAAGATCAAAGTAACCTCCCAGAAGATGCAGTTGCCAATCTTAAAATTTGAGAATAGTCGTTCATTTATTTCATGATTCACCAACAACACCCTTAAGTTCTCAATGCTTTATTCACCAAGCCCGTACCTGAGAGGGGTCAGAGTATCCCATTTAGCCGTCTGAGTTTTTAGCCGAGGTGAAATTAGGAAGATTGAGGCAGGCTAGGATTACCATAATTTGCAGCTCTGTGTGTGTGTGTTACTGAAAGGCTATCTATAGTGGAGAGTGAAATAACACACAGTTATAGTTATATGAACATACATATATATATTACGCAGATGAATTGCGTCTTACATAAAGCTAAGGTCAACCCTCATGCGTGAATAAGCGCGCGTAACGGCCATAGTAAGTCTCGCAGGTAGGTAAGACGAGCAGAGCCGCGCTCGCTGTGAAAGAGGTTGAGTTGACAGTAGCGTCGAGACGTTCGTCGCGTCCAGTTTAGCAGCTGCCGTGCGACCGATCAGTGGTTGTACGTTTTTCTTCGCCTGTGCCTCATTTGTCCACAGTATATTTGGATATACAACTTTACGTCCGACTGGAAGTCACGTCGTCCTTGGCAAGTGGCACTGCCATTGCGTTCGTGACAATTTGCGATCCTGCAATTGCGGTCACGCCCATTGCGTCCGTGACAATTGGCGCCCAACGTGGGGCCCGATTGAGAAAAAGATTGGTGAAGGCTAGATTGAGAAAGAGATTGGTGAAAGCTAGATTGAGACGGAAGGAAGATAAACATTTTAATTGAATCCAGAGATGCAGTCCTTTAAGATAAAACACTCAAAGTCCTTTGGATGTTCATCAGTTGTGTCAGAGGCGCAATTATATAATAAGGATCCACTAAATCTAATGTCTCACGTCCGACCGGAAGTAAATCCAGAAGAAGGGGAGAAAAGGATGGAGTATCAGCGTAAGTTACATGAAATAAATTCAAGAAAATACGTCGAGTGGCAGAGAGAATTCGAAAAGACAGAACAAGATATGTACAGAGAAATACAAACAGAGAAACTAATTTCAGAAGTTGTGTCCGAGCAGATCCAACCTTTGGAGGATTCGCTGCGTGAACACGTGACAAAAGAAATTGCTGACTTGAAGAAATATCTCAAAGAAGAGATATCTTTGCAGTTTTCCCTGTTGAGGAAGTCGTTAACCGCAGAACTCTCTGGGACAAACGTAAAAGAAGTTGAGGAAATTGCTGGCATTAAAGACTTCAAGAATCCTATAGGAATTCAAGATGGTGGTCAAGACCCGTTGCTCTCTACGATGATGCAAGGCGCCGTGCATGTGCAAAGAGATGTAATGGATGTGGCGGTACAAACTGAAGAAGAAATCGAGATGTGTAACCTTTGCGGTTGTCGCAAAGAATCCCGAATGGACTTAATTATAGAGACTATGAAAATGCATGTGCCTGTAGAAGAAAAACCGGAATGTTCCCGAACAATATGTGAAGGTGATGGTTTAAGTGAGATTAGTCTGGACGATGAAATGTTGGTGGATCTAACCATATCGCCAAGACTTTATGACGAACTTAGTGCCCTTGGTTTGGTGAAGAGTCAGTTTGGAGTGAAATGGAAGAAATCAGTGAGGTAGACTCGAAAGGAAATTTTCCTTTAGTGTGTGAAATCGATCAAGGTTCTAATCAGAATCTTAAGGAGAATATTTCCGAGCAAATCGCTGGAAAGCAACTGAAGTTTGAAGAACTTGTTAGCTGTATGGTTGCAGAACTTAAGTATGTGGGCAGCCGTAGCAAATTAAAGAAAAGGCTGATGAAACATGTTTGTGTCAATAAGGGCATTGTTTGCATGAAAGTTCCTTGAAATTTAAAGGAGATATTATGACTAACACTCCAGGTGTTTGGTGTATATAATATGTTTGTAATACCCATAATATATTTAATGGTTTTAGTATATGACTGTACCTGTAAATATTCCTTTGTATTATTATTACGTATTATTTAGTGTTTTTGTGAAAAAAGGGTAATTCGTATAGTGCATATTCTCTGTAAATCGTTCTTCTCCTTCATTTATATATGTATATATGTATTTCGTCCAAGAAACGATTTTCAAAGTGGGGGCCATATGATATGAACCTCACGGCTCATATCCATGTGCCGTTAATTGTTCAGGGTTATTTTATATTAGTTAGTTCATATTATTTGATATTTAATATTTCATATTTCATAATTTTTGATAAATAGAAAGATTATTATTAGACTTATAAAATCCACTAATAATTTCTTTATTGTAACAATAAGTGTAAACGCAGCCTAATGTAATAATCTATATGTTAATTTTCTGACCGAATCTTTAATATTGGATATGTAAATCTGTGTTCTTTCACGGCAGAAAAATGTTTATGATTTAGATTGACGTAGATTTCGTTTAACAACAATGGGAAGATCGAATCTGTTCTTTTAAGTTTAATGTATTCAATAAGGTTCAAGTTGCAACGGGGAATGATTCGAGTTTAGTCTTTATTAACAGAGGCGAATCGTTCCCCTTATACAATTTTATTTGGTTTTGCTGCAACGTGGAAATTAGTTCAACTTTGATATTGAGATTGTGAATATAGACATTGATGAGTATTTAGTTTTTGGAAATGTCGCAAGTCGCGCTGTGCAAATTACGTAATGCTTAACAAGTGAGCATCGATTGGAAAGGTATATAAGTCAATGCGGAGCTTAGTTTGCACGCATTCCATCAGCGTCGGCTCTACGATATAAACATCTAATGACACTTGGGAATAAATATACCTGTATTTCGCCAAGCACAATTTATACTTCGAAATTTATAATGTTATGGGACGACAGGTTAGGATCGGCCGAAATCCTTTGAGGTTAATGACGCCTGCCTATTGGACATGTATTTGTCACTGTTGACCCATATATTCTCATTCTTACGGAAAAATGATAGAATTTCAGATCTTCGAACTTTATTTTGGCCTTCTTCAAAATTTATTCAACGTAGACTTATTTGGGCAAGGAAGCAAAACTACACATGTAATGCAATATGTCTCGTTTTTCAATGGAAATGTCATCATTGTAGTGTATCTTGTTGCAAGCTCTGCCTATTAACGTTTCTCGATCCCAAGTACTCAGTGGAGCCCGTAGATTCTATTCTGTTTAAAAATCCTGCCCGTATTAACATCGACACTCGTGACACATTTTGGTCGCAATACTGTAGGAAGGGGCACGTACGAAAGTTTTTGTCTGCTACTGAATGGTAGGCCGTAAGCTTCGTCTACGGTTGCAAAAACGACAGGGTTCTCTTCCCTGGTACGGCTTCCTCCTAGCGACGCACATACACACGTAACTATTCCCTGCACATATACATATTTGGATTTTTCCCGTGGAGACATGCAGCAAATTAGAATTCTGGATTCATCGAATCTATTATTAACGAACAGGGATTCTGTATTTCTTTTAAGTTTAAGGATATTCATGGACTGTAAATTGTAACTTGAGTGTAATGTAAGCTTTCGTATGTATTGGAAATAAACCATCTCCTGGATAAAAATGAATGAAAAGAAAGGTCAAAGTAACCTCCCAGAAGATGCAGTTGCCAATCTTAAAATTTGAGAATAGTCGTTCATTTATTTCATGATTCACCAACAACACCCTTAAGTTCTCAATGCTTTATTCACCAAGCCCGTACCTGAGAGGGGTCAGAGTATCCCATTTAGCCGTCTGAGTTTTTAGCCGAGGTGAAATCAGGAAGATTGAGGCAGGCTAGGATTACCATAATTTGCAGCTCTGTGTGTGTGTGTTACTGAAAGGCTATCTATAGTGGAGAGTGAAATAACACACAGTTATAGTTATATGAACATACATATATATATTACGCAGATGAATTGCGTCTTACATAAAGCTAAGGTCAACCCTCATGCGTGAATAAGCGCGCGTAACGGCCATAGTAAGTCTCGCAGGTAGGTAAGACGAGCAGAGCCGCGCTCGCTGTGAAAGAGGTTGAGTTGACAGTAGCGTCGAGACGTTCGTCGCGTCCAGTTTAGCAGCTGCCGTGCGACCGATCAGTGGTTGTACGTTTTTCTTCGCCTGTGCCTCATTTGTCCACAGTATATTTGGATATACAACTTTACGTCCGACTGGAAGTCACGTCGTCCTTGGCAAGTGGCACTGCCATTGCGTTCGTGACAATTTGCGATCCTGCAATTGCGGTCACGCCCATTGCGTCCGTGACAGATATTCCAAACTCGAGTAATATATAATTTATTGATTTTGACTGAATCATATCATTTTTTAAAATCAATGAATAGCTGGTGGACATTTTGATTAAATTTCCATGTTTTCTCAAGTGTCTGTCTGATGTGAAAAAAATTGATCTGTTGTTGATATGTTACGTTCAGTGGCGCAACCACAGGGGGGCATTGCCCACCCTCAACTTTGATCAGAAATTAGTTCTAGGGGAGCAAACATTGACGGCCAAGTGTACCCGCAGGGGGCAATTACCGCCCAGAACTTCAAATTTTATGCAAATAAAATTACAATTAGTAAAATTTTCTTATTCTTATCAAGTTCAGAACCGTAGGTAGGGGACCGCCCTGGGCGCCGAACGTTCTAAATAAAATAAAGTTGTAAAATTAATTGGTTGATTTGTGTTTTTTTTTAGTCTACTTTATGCACAGAAAGGCTAATTGAGACTGGGCCTAATTATAGCTTAAAGTCGGTTGCGAACCACTATGTGCCTCCACCGGGTATCGAACTCGGGACCTCTTGATCACAAGGTGACGATGTTACCACTACACCATCGGGGAGTCACAAAAGTTGTAAATTATATAATGCCATGGCGTTCCGTGAAATTATTTGCACCCTATTAAATTAATATTGATATCAACGTGGAAAAAAATTGGATTCAATTTTTTTTTTGATCGCTTCGCTCGCAATTTCTGTTTGTTCGCTGTAATGCAATGTAAATCATCAGACAGAGAAATAAGATTTGTCTTAATTGATTATGTTTTAAATGCATGAACAATTGTTTGTGGGAAAGGCGGCGAGATGGATGATTTAAATAAATATATGCTATATTTATTAAAGAAACTTTTAATACGTACACAATTTAGTGTCCACGTCACTCCACGTAGCATATGTGTGAAACATATCGTGCATGAAAGTTAGGTTAATGTAAAAAAAAAATATATTTGGAATGCACATATAAAACATTTTCGGTCTTTCAAAAATAGTATATGTGCTAATTTTCCGTTATCAATGTGAAATTGAAGGTGTTTAAAAAATTATCCAAATCGTTTGTTCAAAGACAAATGCTTTCGTACAAACTTCTACCTCCTATTTGCGTAATTTACGAGGATAATAACATCTTTGATACTACCACTACTAATAGTAATAATAATAATGTTGGTCCTGGGTTCGAATCCCGGCTTGGGCATGGATGTTTACGAATATCTATTCATCATTTTCATCATGAGTAGTGTAAGTTGATTGTTTCAACGCAACACTTTGTAGGTATGCATTTGTAGCCTCTGTTTTTACCAATCGAATATCAGTTTTTGACATATTTTGACAATTTTTTGTCGATGTTTTTGCGTTTAGCGATGTTTTAGTAAAATTTCCCTTTTTTCCCACTCACTCTTGGTAGGTATGCATTTGTAGCCTTTTTTTATCAATTGAATATCAGTTTTTGACATATTTTGACAATTTTTTGTCGATGTTTTAGCGTTTAGCGATGTTTTAGTAAAATTTCCCTTTTTTCCCACTCACACTTGGTAGGTATATCACGATCTTACGTGATATAACTTAACCTATTCATTTTTTTGGTGCTAAACTACACGAGAGCCTCTACGTGCTTTGACCTAGTTTAGATAGTAGGTTGTATGGTACGTTCTGGCTGCATCCTTTGACCTACTTTTTATTTTACGACGTTTTACGCACTAAACTAACCTACAATGAGAGAAAAATGGACAGAAAAAGCTCTGGCATCACTTTTTAAGCTATTTTTTACCTCCTGCAAATTTTGCTCTTATGCTAACTCGTCCTTTGACCTACTTTTGAAATGACTTACGACATTTTCCTATAAGGCTGCCTCCTCATACTGTAAGGTCCCCCTCAGTGTAATCTACTACGACCTGCTAATAGGCTTCTGCTCTCAGCGTAATCCGTTTTTTACGCACTAAACTAACCTACAATGAGAGAAAAATGGAGAGAAGAAGCTCTGGCATCACACTTTTTAAGCTATTTCTTTTACCTCCTGCAAAATTTTGCTCTCGCCCTTTGACCTACTTTTGAAATGACTTACGATATTTTCCTATAAGGCTGCTGTCTTCTCTTACTGTAAGCTCCCTCAGTGTAATCTAGCACGACCTTGCTCTCAGCGTAATCTGCCACGATGTGTTTTTTTTTTAAACTCTCAGGTGTGATCTTCTACGATGTGTGTGTGTGTGATAATCAAAATTATTTTTGTTAAGGAAATCCCTGGCCCCTGCTACGACCTAACAGGGGACCTCTCCTACGATGTTTTGGGCCCCTGTTACGATATTTTTCTGTAAATTGCTCCTCATGATGTAAAAATTGGTATTGTAGCGGTATTTGAAATCGAGTGTGCTGCGTGAAGGGGGAAAAATCTCTTCATGTTCACTGAACAATAGGAGAGCGGAAGAGTACTTCCGGGCTTTTCATCGAAAGCGTGGGGTGCGATGATGTTCAGTTCAGACAATGGAATTGAGGGACTATTTTCTGATGCGGATTACGCCACTTTACTCAACATATCACTCCTCGCATTCTCTTATAATCTGAAGCTCTGCCATGGAAACTTCCATATCATCTAGAGCGACTGTTCTTCCGAGTTGATTCTTGAAACTAACCAAAACAGACGTTAAGGGATTGTGGATGGGATTCCCATGAAACAAGCCAAACAGCCTTTAACGTATTGTTCAAGAAAATACACTCGCAGAACACAAAGTAAAAAAGTTTTTTTTCTTGGCTCTCTCTTCTCTCTCTCTCTTTTTTTCTCTCCTCTCTCTCTCTTTGTTGCCAGATAAAAAGTTTGTACCTTGCATGTTCTTGCGAGTTGATTCTTGAAACTAACCAAAACAGACGTGAAAGGGATTGTGGATGGGATTCCCATGAAACAAGCCAAACAGCCCTTAACGTATTGTTGAAGAAAATACACTCGCAGAACACAAAGTAAAAAAGTTTTTTTTTCTTGGCTCTCTCTTCTCTCTCTCTCTTTTTTTCTCTCCTCTCTCTCTCTTTGTTGCCAGATAAAAAGTTTGTACCCTGCATGTTCTTGCGAGTTGATTCTTGAAACTAACCAAAACAGACGTTAAGGGATTGTTGATGGGACTCCCATGAAACAAGCCAAACAGCCCTTAACGTATTGTTGAAAGAAAATACACTCGCAGAACACAAAATATAGAAAGTTTTTTTGTTCCTGTTGAGTGTGTGTTCCAGAGAAAATAAGTACCTTGCATGATATGTTTTCTTATTGGTGTTATGTTCTGCGAGTTGATTCTTGAAACTAACCAAAACAGACGTGAAAGGGATTGTGGATGGGATTCCCATGAAACAAGCCAAACAGCCCTTAACGTATTGTTGAAGAAAATACACTCGCAGAACACAAAGTAAAAAAGTTTTTTTTTCTTGGCTCTCTCTTCTCTCTCTCTCTTTTTTCTCTCCTCTCTCTCTCTTTGTTGCCAGATAAAAAGTTTGTACCTTGCATGTTCTTGCGAGTTGATTCTTGAAACTAACCAAAACAGACGTGAAAGGGATTGTGGATGGGATTCCCATGAAACAAGCCAAACAGCCCTTAACGTATTGTTGAAGAAAATACACTCGCAGAACACAAAGTAAAAAAGTTTTTTTTCTTGGCTCTCTCTTCTCTCTCTCTCTCTTTTTCTCTCCTCTCTCTCTCTTTGTTGCCAGATAAAAAGTTTGTACCTTGCATGTTCTTGCGAGTTGATTCTTGAAACTAACCAAAACAGACGTGAAAGGGATTGTGGATGGGATTCCCATGAAACAAGCCAAACAGCCCTTAACGTATTGTTGAAGAAAATACACTCGCAGAACTACACATACATTTTAGCATGCATTTTTTTTTGTTTGTGTACCGTTTGTTGATAGGAAAAAAATGTGTGTGCGGGACACATTATTAGGCACTTTTTTTTATTGCGTTTGATATCAAGTGGAAAGTGTGGTTCGGATCTTAACTGTTTTAACTTTTTATGCTCAGAAAAAAAATCAGCTCAAAGGCTATGACTATGATTGCAGGGGCTGTCTGCTGTGTCTTGAGTTACTGTTTTAAGTCCACTTTATGCACGGTGGGGCTAATCGGGACTGGACCTACAGTTTAAAGTGGGATCCGAACCAATGTGTGCCTCCACCGGGTATCGAACCCGGGACCCGCCGATTACAAGGCAAATGACGCTACCACTGCGCCATGGGGGAGACCCTGTCTGCTGTGTGGTTGCGTGGTGCTAACCACATCACATATGCGAGTTGTTCTGAATCCAAAAGGCGAGAGAGTTAGGGGAGATCCGTGAAGGCACTAGACCAAAAAGTTACATTGTTGTAGGTCCCATAGGAGCCGAGAAAATCAATGTCTTGGAAAACGTCTTAAGACAATTATCTTAATCTTTAAGAAAGTCGACTTCCGGTCTGTCAAGATGTTACTTCCGGTCTATCAAGAAAATTTTCTTAAGACAAATATCTTAAGATGTTTTCCAAGACATTCATTTTCTCGGCTCCTAATTGAGCTAGGATGATGATTGTGGGTTTGTTGGATAGATTTTGATGATAACTACTCAACTACAAGCAAGCGCCCCCCCCCCTTCAATTTGTTTAAGAAATTCGATTTGATCCTAAAAACTCTGCATCCTATTGGAGTGCTTTGGGCGTTTTAGATTAAAAATTTTTGTAATTGGGATTGTAGAAAAGCCATTCTTGCTCGACGAAGGCAATATATTTTAAAACTGCTCTGTGACCCTCTCGTTCTTCACGTCGTGGACGAAGGACTTCTCTGCGACCAGGATGACGCTACATAGGGTATCGGCAGGCAGCGCGTCGTGGAACTCGCAGACGACCTTGATGTTGGTGCGATCGTTGACCACCACCTGCTTCCTTTTCGTGGTATTGATGACAAACATCGGCCTGCGTGTTTTGAATTCGCTGGGCGTGTAGTACATGTCCACGCTTCCCTCGGTCACGCGTTTGTAAGACGTGTAAGCTTCGTAAAGTTTTAGGTAATCGTCTTTGGTCATGTCGAGGTTGTAATTCTCGCGCGGGAACACTTCGTTCCTACCGTTCTTGAGATAAACATTCTTGATCTTGCAGTCGTCGAACTTGCTGGAATCTTTTTCCTGATTCTTGTCCCTCCCGGTCTGAAAGAGCACCACGACGAAATCTGGCATGTCGAACTGTATGTTGTTGAACTGCGTCGTCACGTCGAATTCCATGTGACATCCCGACGCTAATTTCTGCACGCACTGGTAACCGTGAAAGTGAATCGGCACCTGCGGACTCTTCAAGATCTCCGCTTTGTACTTGAGGGCGTAGTTCGTTTCGTATTCCACCACCGGCATTCTCAATTCCATGGTCCGGATGACGCACTTGGCCGCTTCGGGTAATGTGTTGGCTATCGGCGTGCCGTCGGCGTTCAAGTTGGTGTATCGCATCAGTGCGTCGTTGTCGTTGGCCGCTCTTCGAAAGGTGACGCGCAATCCTCCCTTCCACATGATCTCCTTGTAGTCGGAGAAGAATCCCGGCAGCAGACGCATGGGAAAGAGCACCGTGTGACTTCTCGTCGATATTTTGGTTCCCGCTTCGAATCCTCCCGCCTGATAGTACGCCGCGTCCGTTTTGGATAATTTCAACGTTCCCACTGCCGTCGACGTGATGCCTGGATAATCTATTCTGTCGATGACGGTGTTGTGTTTCCTCACCTCCACCTGCGAGAACAGGTGAGGCACGAAGTTGTCCACGAGTATCAAATTTGCTGCTGCGGGGAACGCGTCTCCGCTTTCCTTCTTCACCACGTCGAATTGAAGGTAGAGGTCCGCTCTGTGAGGATGAACGAACCCGTCGCCTACGTCCACGTCGTATTCGATCTCCCGGTTCGCTTCGTTCAAATTGGCGAACGTGCGACGGTTGGGAGGAAAAGATTGCATTCGTAACTTTCGATTTGTTCCATGATGTGTATGGTTATTTATTATACGTTGATCTCCACGATGGCAGTGGTCGTTGCACCTGCGAAATCCACCACCTCTCCTTTCTCGTTCGTCACCACCAACTCTATGTCGTCTATGCGGTTGCGACATACTGGAAAATAGATCGGCGAAGAGGGCGTGTAGATGATCGGTTCCATGAACTCTGAACTTGGTTTGAACGTGGCTATGATTCCCGTCTGCTTGTGACTTCCCAGCAACCCCCCGTCCGAGGATTTCGTGATCATGCCTTCCGCCACGTTGCAGTGTACGTTTAGAGTCTCTATGGCTAGAAATTTAGGAATGTTTGCTGCCGTGTGCTTGATGCCAGCTTCGAGTTTTGTGTCGTTCTCGAAACCTAAAAGTTCTCCCATGGTGCTCAGGTCTACGGTCTCCGTCGCCGACACGATTTCCACTCTATGCGTGACCGAATTTTGAGAAAGGTACGTGCCTTTGGGTAACTGAGCTTGCAAAGTGGAAAGATTGTATTGGCCTGGCGTGACGACGATATGTTCGCTTCCGACGCTAATTTTGTTGTTGTGATGCGTGACGTTAGGTATTAGGTACATGCTGTAGAATGCACGCAGAGCTACGGATTTAGGATAGACGATGTCGTCGTGCAGCGTGAGTTTCAAGATCGAAGATTCGCTCGTGAGATGGAACACGCCTATCCTAGTAATGCTGTTTCAGATTCCACAATGCTTTCTGGAAATCTTTGATCGTAGGCTTATTTATTTTAGAGAGAAACGCGAGCACGGAGAGACAGAGATGACCGCAGTTCACGTCTCCGAAATTTTGAATGCGTTCGTTGTTGTAGTATATAGAGGTTTTGTTCGTTTTCAGGTAATGGACTAAATTTGTAGGTGGAACACCTCCGAAAGAATCGAAAACGAATGCTTTGTTATTGTCGTTTTTGTGGTAACATATCCAATGCGTGCCTGGATTCTCTTGACTGTCCAAGTTGACTACGCCGCATTCTCTATTTTTAACGGTTGAAGGTAACGAGTCGGACATGAAAACTCCTCTGAAGTGTTTGATTCGTAATGGTTCGATCAGAGATTCAATGTCTCGGTTGGTGAGTGCTGCTGTTTTTTTTTTAAACTTTTTCATCACGCCCTTCCCCCCTTTCTTCTCCATGGCCAGGTTGTGACGTTTCTGTTCTTCCAATTCCGCCTTGTTCTTCTTCGAGTCGATGACGGTTTTCGCGATGGCGGCGCTTCCGCCGGCCAAACTTCCAACGGCCCCCAATGCTGCCAGGATGGCCGGGATGCTGAATATGAAACCTTCGATCTTTTGCTGTTTCCGCGAACGCTGCAAGCGTCTCAATTGAGGTGTGCTGAGAAGTAATTTCATTCCGTGTCCTTTGGTCAAGCAAGAACGTTTCTTCTCGCGTTGTTTCTTGGTGAGTAACCCATCGAGGGCACCTAGATTTTTTAGATTGGAGTATGGTATCTGGTACACGACACCCTTGGGCTTCATGTTGATGCTTTATATATTTTTTTTCAGGGTATGTTATTTATATATATAAATGTTCTGAGATTTTTTTTTTGTTTCGTGTATTTTTTTTCACGGTATGTTATTTATATATAAATGTTCTGAGATTTTTTTTTGTTTCGTGTAATTTTTTTTCACGGTATGTTATTTATATATAAATGTTCTGAGATTTTTTTTGTTTCGTGTAATTTTTTTTTCAAGGTATGTTATTTTATATATACTCCGCGCAGCCCCGTTACACAAATTCTATTACGTGCTTCGTTTTCTTACCAAGAAGTTCCTTTGTTCCCTTGTACACGATTCGAGTTTTGTTCTCGATTAAAATAGCTAGCTTCTCGTCGGATAACATGTTAGCGTATCGATCTGGTAAAAATAGACTGTATTGTCCGTCGAGCAACAGACGCACCTTGGGACCATACTGGGTAGAAACGATTGAACCGGAAGTTATCGTGTAAGGTTTGCCGACTTCCAATTCCTGAATTTTTACATACTCGACTGACAAATTTAGCATTTGTTTTAATGCTTGGAGGTCACTCATTTTTTTTCAGTCGTCATATCGAAGAGAAATTTCAGAGTGTTATAGAAATTTAATTTTTTCACAATGTGTGTTATTTATATACCGAAGATTATTTTTTTTCACGATGTGTGTTATTTATATATCAAGTTTTTTTTTTTGACTTGTACATTTTTTTGAGATGTATATTATTATTATTTTTTTTCACGGAGGAAGAAAAACCGTGCTTCCGACAGCGCGATGATGTGCGTAATAACATCTTCAGTTTCCTGTTTAGACTTGCGCCAATCATCCGTGTATCGTCTTCTCCCCTGCCTCGCCTCGTGCAGTTCGTCCATTCTCTTGTTTAATTTTTCCCCTGCGGCCGAAAGAAGAGTATCGAGATCACCGCACCTCATGCCACTGATCTCCCGAAGACGGTCCTTGACAGCCATTTCACATGGGATTCGAAATGCCGGCGTCGTTTTAGCTATGATCAAAAGTTTCCCTATATCCTCACAATCTCCGTTTACTGCCTGTTTGAATATTTTTCTAAGCAGTTCGTTAGGCAAATCAGTTATGCAAGCCATGTTGTTTTTTACTGTATGTTATTTATATACCCCACCCAAATTTTTGTTTCGTGTTCATGGCGATGGTGGTGCCCAGTGCTGCGACCCGTTCACCCAGCGACGCGTCTCTGCTGACGAACCTTTCGAAAGCTGCGTGCTCCAGTTTCTTGTCTGCTTCGTGACGTGCGTCCAGATCCGTGCGAGTGGTGTTGTAGGCGATGTCGTGATCTTTGCATGCCGCGTCCAACGGATTCACACCCTTGTCTCCTCTCTCCAATATTTTCTCGAGTTTGGTACCCGGTCCGCAGTACTGGTAGCCAGGTAAATGCATCTCGAAAGGTAACTTGTTGATGATGTCGTTCACGAGTCCCTTTCCTTCGGCCACGTTCCAGAATCTCGGAGGCAGCGTGTTGATAATTTTGATGAGGTAACCTATGCCCTTGTCGTCGTTCACGATGAAGTTGGAAAGTTTCGTGCTGATCATGTCCACGATGCCAACCTTCTCGTTGTGGAAATTACGATTGCCTGCATTCTCTTCGCCGGCTATCACCAACAATCGGTCCACGAGTTTCCTCACGTCGTCCACCCAAACGAATTATTTGGGTAACGTGTTGTAGCGTTTGACGCCGCTGCCTGTTTTGACCTGGTTCCAAATCGGTTTGATGAGATTTCTGTACTTCTCGCCGCTGCTCGATTTCACCCTATTCTGCGAGGCGTCGTTGTTTTGGTACAAGGCATCCGTCATGATCAAAATTTCCTTGTAACTCTGGTAATCCTCGTTGGTGTAATCTTTCGGCTGCTTTTTGGCGACGAGTTCCCACAGTCCCACCGTACCCGGATACCTGGTCCAACTATCCTTATCGCCTAAATTAACTTTAATGTCGTTGCCTTCAAAGGTCACCTTCGATTTCCCAATCTTCCACACCACACCACCGCCTTCGTTGGTTTCCATGCTGGGATACAATCCGAACACTTCATCCTTGTCGAACTTCCCCGTGCTCAGGTAGTCTCGTGCCAAAGGTCCCAACTCGATCTTATCCGAAGACGACGTGCTGCCTATGGCTCGACGTCGTGCCGGTACGTCCTTCAGTTCGAACGGCGTCGAAGGAATGCTCGAAATGGGCGTGGGTACAGCGTAACTTTTAGCTGCGAGCGGTACGAGTTCGTTGATCAAATTTTTATTTTGTTCCGTGACACTTTTAATTTCTTTACCTAGACCGCTGATGGCATCGATCACGGGTTGATCTTGACGTTTCTTCTCTTCGTAGGATCCGCGATTCTCGGATTTCCAACCTTTGAAGCGTTTCGCGAGGTAATCGCGAAGCTTAAGATTTTCGTCTTCGATTTTTCGTTTCGTCATAACGTTATTTATACACATCGTTTCTCACAACGTTGCAACGTTTACAAAGTCGTTGATTTTGTTTCTGTATTTTCCGTCGTTGGGTTTCCTCGTCATGTCGATCGTCGCGAATCCGAAATCGTCACTGTTCCAGCAAGAATAGCAGCGTTCCGAAAATTGATTGTAGTTCATGTCTCCGCCTACGTAGTCATCGTACGCGTGCTTGAGGTTGGTGTGATCTTGACGAAACAAACATATGAAATTAGCGTTGTCGCGTAGTAACTGTTTTGGAATTTTGGAAAACGTTTGAGCTAGGTAGAAGCAATCCATTCCTTTGTGACGACCTTGCGTGAAAAAGTTGCGAATTTCATTTTGATTTTCCAGGATGACGTCGTCGAACACAACAACTGAATTTTCACGACAATCGTCGAGTGGTTTTATTTCCGAAGCGAACTTTGCAATGTCCAGACCATCGTACAGTTTCATCAGTTGCTGGTATTTGGATTGCTCCAAACTTTTCGAGAACACGTACAGGTGCCTGTTCTTCCAATCTAACCAATTCGGTGCGAGGAGAAAATTGTCCACGAGCAGTGTCGTTTTCCCACACCCCGAAGGACCTACGATCAGACAGCGGATGCTGTCGGGGAGCAACTCACCGTTCTTTTTTTTCGTTTGACTTTCCGAATCCGGTAGACGCTTCACCACGTTCCACGTACTCACAAGATCACCTCGTTCGCGTCGATCCAACTCTTTTCCGGAAGTCCCAGCCATTTGACAAACAGTTTGTCACCTTTCCTACGCAATACTTTCTCGATGAGGTACGTGTCGGGGTGTTTCGTTTTAGAGAGTTCCTATTCATAAAATCTTCCTTTCAAAATCTCGCCGCTACTATCTTTTATTATATACGTGTGTCGGTTTCCGGGTAAAACTCGAACCACCGTAAAAAGTTCCGTGCTCCAATTTTTTGTGAATCCCTTCTCGAAGGTGCGTTTGAATTTGCTGATCCTCACCTGGTCTCCAATTTTGTATTTAGCTTTTTTGTCGTGGGTGTGTACTTTGGACAGTAAACTGTAGAAATTAAACGCTGCTCGTCAGATTTCGTAACGTCAGCTGGCTTCATGCCTATCGTTCTGTGTACCGTATCATTATAGGTATCGACGAGTTCCGGCAGGATGTCGACCCATTTGTAATTTCCCCTAAGCGTGAATCGTTTCCACATGTGTGTTTTCAAGGTTCGATTAAATCTTTCCACGATGCTGGCTTTGACGTCACTGAAGGTCGAATAATGTCGAATGTCATGTTTTTGAATAAACTTTTGGAATACGGCGTTGTAAAATTCCTTCCCCTTGTCCGTGTGCAGAAACCGAGGTCGTCTGCCGCCGCTTTCGCGAAAAATTAATTTGAATGCTTCCGTGACGCACGTTCCCGTTTTCGCCTTCAAAGGTAGAGCCCATGCGAATTTCGAAAATGTGTCTATGACGGTGAGGAGGTACTTGTTGCCCTTGTTCAATTTATGTACGTTTTTTAACTTGCCGCTACTCATCTCCACGAGGTCACTTTCCCAGAGGTCATCGATGCCCTTGGTTACCACAGCTAAACGTTCGTAGTTGCGGCGTGCAGGTTTATGCAATTCTTGAACGATGGCTTGCCTAGACATTTTGAAGATTACGTTTCAAGAGAAGCACCAGCGTGATGGGATTCAAAGAGGGTGGCACCTCGCTCGTGTTTTGAACGATCAGCTTATCGCCGGCACTCACGTCGAAAACGGTAAGATCTTCGTCTTCGTGTATTTCATATATGTTGCGCGTTTCGTTCCAACGTGCCAGAGGAATGTTTCCTGCTTTCTGGACACCACGATTCGATATCAAAGTCATGGTGGGAACGCTAGCTTTTCTGCCGTGAGACCAGTACGAAAATTCGTTTATCTGAATCGTGCCATCGAGGAGAAACTTGTAGTACGGATGATAAGGATGCAACATGTACAGTTTGTTACCTTCGACGAACGTGGAGATTCTCTGCTGATTGGGTACGCTGTTGATTTCGATGGCTTGCAAGGTGAACAATTTGGCGAATTTAGTGTCGACGCCGAGCAGATTACTGTGAACGTGTCCGAGTTTATTTTCGATGGGCAGCAAATGCTCGACTATGGTATCCGTTACGGCAGAAAACGACGGTTTGATTTTCACTTCCACGTTCAACTGCTTGTAGTTTTCGTTGAGTTCTTGCAACTTGGCACCGAAAGAGGCCAGCGTCGATTCCTGCGTGGATTCCAGCACTCCAACTTGATCTCTGACGTTGACGACAATGTTCTGAAGGTTCTCGACTTGATTCAATTTCGAGCTCTTCTCGGCAAGTTCGTTCACAATGCTTCGCATCTCTGTAAACTGCGTGTGAAGGTCGGCGACGCTCTGCGAAGTGGGCAGCGTCGACACCAGCGAACTGATTTCGTCTCGAATCTGTTCCACGTTCGCCGTTTCCGTTTCCAGTCGTTTCAGCATACGTGATATGTTCCTTTTCAAAGCGTGCAATTCTTTGGAGGTGGGGAGATTGGCACCCTACTCTCGAGATCGCTCAATGAACTTTTGACGTCGCTCGAATAGGATAGTGCCGTCACCGCCGTTTTCAATTTTTCCAAATCTTCGCTCGAAGGCACGCTCGTCCGTAACGATTCCAAGTCACCCTGTATGTTGTCGAGTACGTGATGAAAATGAGCAAGATTGGATTCGACGTTCAAATTTTCTAAATATTCGATCTTCTGCTGAACCGTGCTTAACGTGTCTTGAATGCTCGTCAACGCTCTTGCTTCAGCGTGAATATTTTTAATTTCTTCGTTGATAAACTCCAGAGACGCCTGAAGCGTAGCGATGGTGGTTTGAATGTGTTCGAAATCTCGATAAGCCTCCAGTTGAATTTTTATGTTCGCAACGCTTTTACCGATGACCTGCAGTTCGTCTGACGATGGTAGGTTCGTCATGGTATCTTCCAAAGTCTGCAACTTGGATTTATTTTCTTCCAACGTGCCGGTGAAATCTTCTTGTAATTTGGAAACGACGACATGCAAGCGTTCTGCATCTATATCGTTCACGACGGTTTGAAGTTCAGAGAAATTCATTTCGATTGCGGAAGTTCGTTCTTCGATTTCGAGTTTCAATTTTTCCAAATCTTCATTTTTCGATTGAAATTGCTGTAATTTGGCCAAATCATTTTGAAGCGAATCCACGCTCAACTGTATATTTTGAACGTTGTGGTAAGAAGGTACGTCGACATAATTTTTTATGAGCGTTTTCAGTTCGGAATCGATTTTCAGAATGGGGTCGAGACATTGCGTTTGGAGCGTAGCGATCTCCGACTCTAAACTTTTGTTTAAGGTCTCCTGCAAAGCGATCAAATCGCTCCTCAACTTTTTGACTCGAACGTCCAACATGAGAATCTCATCTGCGTGGTCTACACGCTTGGTGTGGCCGAAAATGTCGTTACGCATTTTTGGTTAACGGTTATTTATAATAGGATAGACGATTCGTAATTCTACGAAGAGAGGAACGAGTTTGTCGTAATCTCCGAGGAGTTCCACGTATAGACAATCTCCTGCAGAAACATCGTACGCCATGTTAGAAAGCACCTTGTCGTGCTTCATTCGAAAAATGTTCTTGCCGCTAGAAATTTTAATATTTCTCGCCCCTTCGTTCTCCGGATTCACGGTGATCCGAAGTTTCCCGTCGATCGGAATTTCGTAGAAATGTAAATTGTTGTTGAAGACGTAAAACATCTTGCCCACCTCGTCATCCAATTTCGTCCATATGCTGTTGAGGTGAACGATCAACAGTGCGTTGAGTTTAGTTAACACGGAAGGTAGATCTGTCGTCGTGCGGTGTACAGTCTCCATTGTTTGCTTTCGAAAACCAAAAAGATTCATGCTGGTTATTTAAGAAAAAATTGAGATCGTATCTAATATAAACAACACCACAAATTAGTAACTTCATCTATGGTAGATCGTTTATGCTTGGGGGTCTAATATAAATAACACCACAAATAGTAACTTCATCTATGGTAGATCATTTATACTTGGGGGTCTAATATAAATAACACCACAAATAGCAACTTCATCTATGGTAGAATATTTATGCTTGGAGGTCTAATATAAATAACACCACAAATAGTAACTTCATCTATGGTAGATTATTTATGCTTAGGGGTCTAATATAAATAACACCACAAAAAAATGTGAAATTTTTAGTAACTTCATCTTTTTTTTTCTTAGCAAAAAAAAATGGAGAAGAAGCAAGCGAAACGTGCATGTGCCGACTGTGGGAAATATATATCCATTTCTAACTTGAGTAGACATCGGAAGAATGTGCATGGGGAAGGATCAAGTAAGAGAAAGCTCGATGATGACGATCAAGCGCCACGAAAGAAGCAGAAGAGTGCCGGCGAAAGTATTCGAAATATTTTAACCGAGGAGACTTTCCGATCTGAAGAAACATCTGATCTAAAAAATTTTTTCGCACGGTCAAAAGCAAGTTAATTTCGTCTATCACCGAAGCTTTGCTGCAATGCTCGTTGAAAATCCACCTCATCGTTTCCGTCATTTACGAAAACGTGAAAAAAGAGCGAGAAACTTTCCATCATTACACTGGTGTAAAGAGCCTCCACGCCGCCGACGTCGATGAGGTGGATGCCATTTGCAACCAGATGTTTGACGCTTTGTTGAACAAGCACGAGACTTTCCAAAAACGTGGATCGGGTTGGACACTTTGCGGTTCGCCTCACACTTTAACTTTGAAGGTGGCACGATACAACCCGATGGGAGCATCCAGCTACATCAATTTGCCCCCGGAAATAGCCAGTAAGAAAGCCGGCATCAACATTCACAATGAGGATAGCAGATGCTTTTTGTCGTGCATCATTGCCGATCATCACCCAGCCAATAATGACAAACATTGTTTATACCACTACAACAAGCCAGACTATCTCTCAGAATTTGAAAAACCTATGGCTGGTATTAATTACCCTGTAAATCTACGAGACATTAGTAAATTTGAGACACAGTACAAGACAGATAAAAACGAAAGTATAGCAGTACACATCTTCGGATTAGACAAAAACAACACCATCTACGTTCTCAGACATAGCAACATTAAAAGTAATCGTGTCATCAGATTACTCCTGATCGAAGATGATGATAATTATCATTATTGTCTAATTCAGAATCTTCCAAAATTAATAAGAAATCAAATTACCACAGATCACCATAAAATTCGAGTATGCGACAGATGCCTGAGTATATTCTACGGTCGAGGAAAAAAGAATGCTGATGAAGAACTCAGAGATCATCATGAAATGTGTAGTAAACATCCGGCTACGGCTATCAAAATGCCTTCTCGAGACATGACATTTTCCAACTACAAGGCATTACTCTGGCATCCCGTGGTGATATGCGCCGACTTTGAAAGTTTCCAATTTCCACTCGCCATATGCGAACCGAATCCCAGCGTATCGAGCACTACCGAAATTCTACATCACGAAGCCTGCGCTTTTGGATTGATGGTCAACAACACAGGCAATGTTATTTTACATCGTGGCAATGATGCTCCACAAAAATTCGTTCAAACCTTGAAGCAGATGGCCATACAATTCGCTCCTCTACTAAGAGAAGACAAAGCAATGGAGCCTCTTACCCAGGAAGAGAAGGAAGCATACGACCTTGCCTCTCAGTGTGGTGTGTGCGAAAGTAACTTCACCCTCGAAAATGTCAAAGTTCGCCACCATAATCATCACACGGGAAAATATGTGGCCCCCGTGTGTAACAACTGTAATCTTCAAATCAAAAAACCAAATTTTATTCCTGTATTCATTCACAATTTGGAGGGCTACGACGCCAAAATCTTCATAAAGGAGATGGGATGCGACGCTCAACCCATTAGCGTCATAGCTCGCACCAATGAGAAATTCATTTCATTCAGCAAGAAGGTGGGCGTTGGAAATGGCAATCACGTAGAAATTCGCTTCTTGGACTCCTACAACTTTCTGTCTTCGAGTTTGGCGACACTCGCGTCTCAACTCACCGACGATGATTTGGTCGCCACCAGGAAATGTTTCGGCGACCAACATTTAGCGCTGTTGAGACGCAAAGGTGTTTACCCCTACGAATACATGACGGATGCTTCCAAATTCTCAGAAACATAGTTACCACCGAGAGAAGCATTCTACAGTCGTCTTAGCGACACCTGTTGCACCGAAGAGGACTACCATCATGCTCAGCTTGTCTGGTCTACATTCTCTTGTCAAACCATGGCCGACTATCACGATCTGTATCTGAAACTGGATGTTACGCTATTGAGCGATCGTTTTCATCTCCATCGCTCGAGAGGAATAGCAGCATATGGTTTGGACCCCGCTTTCAGCTACACCACACCGGGTTATTCTTGGCAGGCGATGTTAAAATCCACGAAGGTGAAGATAGAACTCATCAAAGACGTCAATCAACTTTTGTTTGTCGAAGAGGCAAAACGTGGTGGAATCGTCCAGTGTCCCCTTCGATACGTCAAGGCCAACAATCCATATGTTGCCGATTTCGATGCGGGGAAACCGACAAACTTCTTGGCATACTGGGACATGAACAACCTGTATGGTTATGCCATGTCCGAGCCTCTGCCCATCGGAGAATACGAATGGATGAGCGAGCAGGAACTTCAAGATTGTTTGGAGTGGAGCGAAGATCATGAAAATGGATGTTTCCTGAAAGTAGATTTGGAATATCCTGCTTCGCTTCATCAAGAACACCATGGATTTGCGATGGCACCTGTGATGGAATCGGCTCCGGAGAAGAAGCTGATGCTCACCTTCAAGAGCAAAGAGAATTACGTGGTGCATTATCGTCTCCTACAATTCTACCTCCAGCATGGATTGGTTTTGAAGCGTGTGCACTCGGGATTGAAGTTTAGACAGACCAGGTGGCTAGTACCCTATATCGACGGCAACACTCAACGTCGAGCATCAGCTTCTTCTTCCGCAGACAAAGACCTATACAAATTGATGAACAACAGCATCTACGGCAAGAGCATGGAAGATGCGAGGAAAAGAAAAAATATCAACTTAGTCTCCGACCCGAAGAAAATAAACAAGCTCGTCTCTCGGCCCACGTACAAGAACTTCACGATACTGAGCGACACGTTGGTATTGATCGAACGTGCTCTCCGCCACATAACATTCGACAAACCAATCGCCGTGGGAGTCGCGATCCTCGAGTTGTCGAAGCTGGCCATGTACAAGTTTCACTACGACATCATGAAACCACGCTATGGAGAGAGGATCGAGATGGCTTACACCGACACGGACAGCTTCGTGTACAACATCCGCACCGATGATCTATACGAAGATCTCAAAAGCATGAGCCAGCATTTCGATTTCTCCAATTATCCGAAAGATCACGCTCTCTTCGACGACAGCCAGAAAATGACGATCGGGAAGATGAAGGATGAAGTCAACGGCCGCATCATCACAGAGTTTGCGGGTCTTCGAGCGAAAATGTACGCCGTGAAAATCCAGGATGAGACCGAAATAAAGAAGGCAAAGGGGGTGGGGCGTTCGAGCACAAACAAACTAACCGTAGAAGATTACAAGTCATGCTTGTTCATCAAAGAAATCAAACGCATGACCGAACATCGGATCACGAGCACCATCGACCAGTTGCGTACATCCACGATCAACAAAGTGGCACTTGATCCCCACGACACCAAATTGAGGCTACTGGACTGCAACATCCACACCCGAGAATGGGGATGCCATGACGAGGAAGAAATCTGCTCGCACCATTAGACTTCTGCATAAAAAAGTACGTATTATTTCTTGCAACACTTTTTTTTTTTAAAAAAAAACAATCATTCACACTAATTTTTGCATTCACACTCTTTTTTTTTTGTATTTTTCTATCATATTATGTACACTATTTGAGTATATTTTTTTATTTTTTTCAGATGCTGCACCCCCACGGAAACTTTTTTAGTTCTTACACATTCCATTCTTAACCAAAATTTTTTCTTCTCTTCAATCATAAAACACACACATTACACACGGAGGTCCTCTGTAGGGAGTCATGGGGGGGTTTAAAAAAAAAAGAACCCATGAAACTCTACAGAGGCATGGCTTTGTTAGCCGTGGCCATTAGAACTGTGTTGGGCACCACGCACCCCTGGCGGGATATTTTCTTTTTTTGGGGGCCAGGGGTTTCCTTAACAAAAATAATTTTGATTATCACACACACACACACACATCGTAGAAGATCACACATGAGTTTTAAAAAACAAAAACACATCGTGGCAGATTACGCTGAGAGCAAGGTCGTGGTAGATTACACTGAGGGAGCTTACAGTAAGAGAAGACAGCAGCCTTATAGGAAAATATCGTAAGTCATTTCAAAAGTAGGTCAAAGGGCGAGAGCAAAATTTTGCAGGAGGTAAAAAAATAGCTTAAAAAAAGTGATGCCAGAGCTTCTTCTCTCCATTTTTCTCTCATTGTAGGTTAGTTTAGTGCGTAAAAAACGGATTACGCTGAGAGCAGAAGCCTATTAGCAGGTCGTAGTAGATTACACTGAGGGGGACCTTACAGTATGAGGAGGCAGCCTTATAGGAAAATGTCGTAAGTCATTTCAAAAGTAGGTCAAAGGACGAGTTAGCATAAGAGCAAAATTTGCAGGAGGTAAAAAATAGCTTAAAAAGTGATGCCAGAGCTTTTTCTGTCCATTTTTCTCTCATTGTAGGTTAGTTTAGTGCGTAAAACGTCGTAAAATAAAAAGTAGGTCAAAGGATGCAGCCAGAACGTACCATACAACCTACTATCTAAACTAGGTCAAAGCACGTAGAGGCTCTCGTGTAGTTTAGCACCAAAAAAAAATGAATAGGTTAAGTTATATCACGTAAGATCGTGATATACCTACCAAGTGTGAGTGGGAAAAAAGGGAAATTTTACTAAAACATCGCTAAACGCTAAAACATCGACAAAAAATTGTCAAAATATGTCAAAAACTGATATTCAATTGATAAAAAAAAGGCTACAAATGCATACCTACCAAGTGTGAGTGGGAAAAAAGGGAAATTTTACTAAAACATCGCTAAACGCAAAAACATCGACAAAAAATTGTCAAAATATGTCAAAAACTGATATTCGATTGGTAAAAACAGAGGCTACAAATGCATACCTACAAAGTGTTGCGTTGAAACAATCAACTTACACTACTATCATGCTTTCACTCATCCCCATCTTCGCAAATTAGCCAAAAGTGGCACAAGAAACGAAGTAAAGTAAAGCAAATCAATAATAATAATAATAATAATAATGTTATAATAACATTATTAGTAACATTATTTTAATTAACATTATTATTATTAAAATTATTATTATTATTATTATCGGTACGTTTATCCTGGTACTTGCCCCCTGCAAAGAAAAAAATGTAGTTGCGCCTCTGGTTACGTTTAAATCCACATTGATAATCACCTATAATTTCATTAGCACATGGGGTTAGTCTTGCTAAAAGAATGTTAGATAATATTTTATATGTTGTTGAGAGTAGCGATGTTCCACGGTAATTATTGCAGATCATTTTATCACATTTTTTAAACATAGGGACAATTATGGATTCTTTCCACTCTTGAGGGATTTCTTCTTTATTCCATATTAATCAAATTAATTTATGAATTTGACATATTAACGAATTCCCACCATATTTAATGAACTCAGCTGGTATTAAATCAATGCCACGCGCTTTGTTATTCTTTAGCCTTTCCTGAAGGATGAAGCGAGCTAGCTGTGACAACCGGGCTCGCTCATTCGCGGATCTGGTTGGTTCTCGCAGACACACTCCCCATATTGTCGTCTGCTGCATGCCCGCGAAGCGATCTTTTTAAGGCCTCATGGAGTATAGGTTCTTGAACTAAAGGTTCTGCTGTGTGTACTTCATTTACTTCTGATTTATCTCCTACACGAACATTTAAAAGGTGAATAAAGTAGTTCTTCCATCTATTTAAAATATCGCTTGGGTCAGCCAAAAAATTGCCGTTTATATATTTTATTAAGTTTAATTTAGGTTACCACCCCTTTTTAAATTCATTTACACCTTTATATAAATCTCAGATATATTTATTTTTGCCGTTTGTCTCAATTTCGTTAATTTTTCCTTTTCAAGTAATCCCCTTTTTTACTTCTAAACGTGCGGTTAACTTCTCGCTCTATTCTATTATAATTGCTTAGATTTGTATCATCAGAGTTATTTAACCACCTAAGTCTAGCCTGATTTCTTATTTCTATTGCGTTATGACATTCATTATCAAACCATAGCTTACTTTTTCTTGGTTTATTGTATCCTATACTTTCTTTAGCTGCTGATTCTATTGCATTACATATGTGCTCCCAATTCTTATTTACGTCTGTTTCATTTATATTTTCAACATCATTAAAATAAATTTTTAGAGGTTTTAGATTTTGTTGCTTATGATTTATCACGGAGAGTCTTTCTCTTAATTTAGCAATTACTAAATAATGGTCACTGGCACAGTCAGCACCTCTATTTGTACGAACGTCAATTATACTACATGGTGTCCCACGAACGGTGCAACTGGGAATTAAGAGTGGCGTTACTTTGTAACCAAAACCTGTACATACATAAGTCATACACCAAATGTTAGCCCTGTCCAAGTAGATATTTTTAAACAGAGAAACAACAAACGGGGTGCAGTGTTGTTCATGCAGTGTTGCCAAATGTAAGTGAAAGTGTAAATTTATTTTTCCACAAAGCATGGAAAATTGCATGGAAAACATTCGTACGGAAATTTGGACGTCAATTTCCACCTTGGGTAGGTGGACTATTTCGCCATCTATAGTTCAGAGAAGAAAACCGATCGTTTTCGCGTATAGCCAATCCTGAAATGCCTCGTAAAGGCGTACCGGTCCAAATGGGTGTTTTAAAAAAATTATGAGGTACAGTGGCAACACTGTTGATGTTTGAAGGCAACAAAAGGTGTGTTTAGTGATGGTCTATGACATGGAAATACTGGAAACACGAAAAAAAGAAAATGAAAATTATGGTGAAAAAAGTTTTACTTACCTACTCCTGGCAACCATGCAATTCGCGTAACAGGCAGTGTAGCTTTACAAAAGATGTTGAAAATGACAACCATTTTCCCTGAGGCATTCATCAACACGTTTTATCATGTTGGAAGCAACTTTATGCAAGGTTGATTGGTTTATATTGTTAATGGCTGTAAAAAAAAAAGAAGAAAAGTGTTCCCCTGTGCATAGCACCACGCCATGAAGGCGTATAGGGGGTGTGGGGGTAACGCCCCACACTTTCTTGATCCGGTCGTGAGTGGGGGTGATGTGATCAGCATCACGCCCCTAACCGCCTTTACCCCCCAGGGTTTCCCCCAGGTACCCACGTTATTCGACGCTGGGTGGGCGCCGGGGCCGCTTTCACCGTTAGAAAAGTTCCCGGATTTGAACCGGCCGGGGATCGAACCCGGGACCTTGAGCATGGTAGTCAGACGCGTTACCGACTGAGCCACCGCGGCCAGTTAATGGCTGTGCAAATGTTTATATTTAGATCGTCAAGTGTTCTTGGGTTATTAATGTAAACTGTTTGTTTCAAATAACCCCACAGAAAAAAATCTGGAGACGTCAGATCCGGGGAGCGACTGGGCCATAAGTTTTTGCTTATAATGTGATCGCCAAAAAACGCTGCCAACATGTCTAAAGTTGCATTAGACGTGTGACATGTTGCGGAATCTTGTTGAAACCAACAATCACGTTCATCACGTTCCAACAGAGAAATAAACTGTGTGATAAGGTCAGGATAAACTATTCCGTCAACTGTTGTGTTGAAAAAGAATGGACCGATTATTTTTCTCCGCGAAATCGCGCACCACACACCGATCTTTTGTGGATGAAGTGATTGTTCATGTAACAAATGGGGATTGTTACTTGACCAGTGTCGAGAATTTTGACTGTTTGACATATCCATTTAAGTGGAACCATGCTTCATCCGTGAAAAAAACCTTATCCAAAATATTCACACCATTGTCTCTAATAAAACTTCTAAACCACTGGCAGTATCTTACACGTGCACCTTTGTCTGCTTCCTTCCGTTCTTGCACAGCCTGTACCTTATATGCACGTAGGTGCAATTGTTTTAACGCTCGGTGAGTTGGTGTTTTTGATACACCTGACTGTGCAGCAAGTTTACGAACAGATTTCCTGGGAGATTGTGATTTTCTCTGCTCCACATCCTGCAGCACACCTTGTGTCAAAACTGGTGGTTGTCTGTGGTAGGGTTTGTCATTAACTGATCCTGTTTCACGAAATCTGGAAACAAGATGATATATCGTCGAATTTTCTGGAACACTGTTATTTGGATATTTCTCGCGAAACACAGTTTTTACACTAGCGTACGATTTTAAACAAAATTAATGTTCCACAATGAACACCCTCTCTTCCAAAGAGTACTTCATTTCACAGAACAATTCTAATCTTCCCCTACGAACAATGCGAAATGCACGGCTCAAACAGTTCTGAGTACACAACTAACTGATTCTTTTGTTCTCGTTCGGTGGGCGCTCTTATCGCATTGCATGGTTGCCAGGAGTAGGTAAGTAAAACTTTTTTCACCATAATTTTCATTTTTTTTTTTTCCTGTTTCCAGTATTTCCATGTCATAGTCATCACTAAACACACCTTTTGTTGCCTTCAAACATCAACAGTGTTGCCACTGTACCTCATAATTTTTTTAAAACACCCATTTGGACCGGTACGCCTTTACGAGGCATTTCAGGATTGGCTATACGCGAAAACGATCGGTTTTCTTCTCTGAACTATAGATGGCGAAATAGTCCACCTACCCAAGGTGGAAATTGACGTCCAAATTTCCGTACGAATGTTTGCCATGCAATTTTCCATGCTTTGTGGAAAAATAAATTTACACTTTCACTTACATTTGGCAACACTGCATGAACAACACTGCACCCCGTTTGTTGTTTCTATGTTTAAAAATATCTACTTGGACAGGGCTAACATTTGGTGTATGACTTATGTATGTACAGGTTTCGGTTACAAAGTAACGCCACTCTTAATTCCCAGTTGCGCCGTTCGTGGGACACCCTGTAGTATGCCTTCTCTTATCAATGAGCATATGATCTATCTGATTATGAGTTTTGCTATCTGGAGAAGACCAGGTATATTTATGGATATCTTTATTTTTAAAAGTGGTACTTTTCACAATTAAACTCTTTGATGTTGCAAAATTAATTAATCTTATACCATTATCATTAATTAATTCATGAAGATTTGCTTTACCAATAGTAGGTTTAAATGCCTCTTCTTTATCAATCTGTGCATTACAGTCACCTAACAGAATTTTCATATCATACTGAGAAAATTTATGAAAGACCTGTTCTAACTCTGCATAAAAATCATCTTTATCTTTCGTTGGTACATGAATGTTTATTAAAATAATTTTGCACCACCTACCTTGTAAAACTGAATATGATATCCTATCATTAATAAATTCTACTGTTTTAAGGGCCGAGATAATTCTATTATTTATGAAGAAGCCTGTTCCAAAATTATGATTTTCAGTACCACCATAGAAAAAAGTATAATTTTTAGTCTTACAATTACATTCTCCTGGCCACTTAACTTCCGGGACAGCTACTATATCCAATTGATACCTATCTTATTAACGGTACACTAAAATGCCCCATGCCAGTAAAGACTCAGAACCCAATTTAATATCCTTACTCTTAATGTAGATCTTATTCTTAGTCCAGGAATCTCCTAAAATAGTCCCCGCCCGGAGATCCGAATGGGGGACTATTTTACCTCCAGAATATTTTACCTTGGGAACATCCATGGCCTCATATTGCTGTTTCTTGACATGTCTTTTTACAGTGCAGAGTTGTCAGCTCTACGCCTAACCCCCAATATGAATGGAGGACCGCACCTGTCGTTGGTCAGCGGATCCCTCGGATCTAGCTGGGAGGATCACATTGTAGTCCACCAGCCATACCCCACTTCTGCCAATTGTGGGACGCTCATAGAGCCATGACAGGACAGCTCTGTAGATCCCAACAGAGCAAAATGTTGACCATTTCACTCTGTTGGTTGACTAACTTCAGTGAACAAGCCTCTGGTCGATGGGGTCGTTATCACAGTGGAACTAATTAAATTTGTTTGTTCTCTGCTTTCTGGATGGATGACGCAACAACTATCGTGTAGGAGAACGGGTAATAACATGTTCATGGGACACCCAAGAACATGTGAACGTCCACAGACCAGTAAAACAATACGGAAAGTGCAACACCTTCACTGTAAGATTAACAAAGAGGTTGTTTCATTATTGAGATGGTAACATGGAAACAAATTGTTTTGTGACACAAAAACAGTGGAAGTCATACTGGCCTTCTGGTCTATAATTTTGTACGTTATTCTGAAGCAGGAAACACAGCAATTGGCCACCTTGTGTAAGACACCAAAATCTTCCGTTTACACAATACCTTCTCTGGATCGTTGGGGAGAACGTGCCCCCTTGTTCCTTCGCTAACAACGCGAGTGCTTAACCCAAAGGCTGCAGCTGTGTTTTGTGGAAAGCAAAGCCCCAAGGTAGTTCTGCAAACAATCGATGGATGCCGCTAGTTTTCACTTTTCTTCGGGTAAGTGCTTTGTTGTTGTTTGATTTGATTTGATTTGGTGTTTTAAGTCCACTTTATGCACAGTAAGGCTAATCGGAACCGGACCTACAGTTTAAAGTGGGATCCGAACCACTATGCGCCTCCACCGAGTATCAAACCCGGGACCCCTCCATTACATGGCGACGACGCTACCACTGTCCTGTTGTTGTTTGTTCTTACATGTTTATCACCAGCTCAATAATATCATCGTCATGATTATCCAAACGTGACAGAAAAGCGACGCTAAATGACAAACATACAAATGCAATTGATTCTCTCGATAGAAAACCCAAAGATTCATCATAAAAAGAAAAAAATAAATGTGTGGTTCCTTATGAAAATGTACGTACATAGATGAAGGAAGCATCTATCGAAGCAGAACTATTACACCCCTTAACGAAATAGACTGTACCCGTGACCTTGAGACAAGGCACAGTGTGCTGCATCTAGAAAAAAAAAAGTAGTTTTCACGTTCAGAAGAGACAACGGCGCTTATGGAGAAACCGCACAGTGTTGCCAATACAGCGCTAGCTCATGTCGCCGGGAAATGATGACCTTCCTTCACAATGAAGGTGTTACATATTTTGTATATATAATGATAATTATATGTAATTATTAACATTAATATTATACTGTGAACGTTACAGTTACCCTTTTTACTATGATCCATTGCGATCACTACACACGCGAGTGTAATGCACGAATATGACACTTCAGAAATCACTTACAAAAGTAAAAATCACTGAGAGCTCACACAACTGAAAACACTTTTTCGGGAGAGGGAAAAAGTCTAAACAGACCAAAGCAGATCTCTCACTCAAGTAAGGGGACCCTAGCACATGGGTTAGATTCAAGTTGCAACCCAAACAAACAAACGAGTTATGGCCCACGTGAATTGATAAGACGTGAATGACTCAAGCAAGGCATGTCATATTTCTATCTTGAAGCCCCATATTTTGTCACGTGTTGGAAAGCCTTTCAAAGGTTAATATGGTGTCTATGAATTTATATGTAAGTTGGAAACTGAAAGGTGATCTTCATTTCAGCATTAATGTCGACAGTAATGTAAACGAAAACAACGTGTATTTGCGACAGCACTAATGTTGCTCACAACAGCTGCATTGGAAATAATTGTCAATTATTAAATTTAAGTAATTTCAATTCTATTATAACAAACTGCATGAAGTTCATATTTTTACTGAATGGAAATAAAATAACAACTGGAAAACTTGGTGGTGATTAGACGGAATGCTGCGGTGAGTCAGCTCAAGATGGCCAGACAACGTCTCCTTACTTCGCGCGCGGTTCGGGTTAAAAAGAAACTCCAAATGCATGGAAGTAATATTTCTGGGAACCTTTGAGTGGTTATAAAAAATAATTTCATTATTTTCTCCACAACTTTGCCGCTGGAAGTTTTTACTTGGAATTACAGAACAAAAAATGGCCAGCGACGACATTTTCTACTGCACGAATATAAAAAATCTCCACATACTTTATTTGAATATTTTTTAATGCAAATATGCTTTAAAGTATTGATAAATTCTGAGTACCACCGTCACCTATGACAATTAAAAAGCAGTGTCAATTTCTTTCATAATGAAAGCTTCAATTTTACGGCATGTTTCAACGTTAAGAATGAAAACAATGTAAAAATTGTGTTTTCACAGAAAATTTGCGTTTTTAATTTACCTAAAATTATGTAAGCAAGTTACCAGTTTTTTGTGTTCACCATCGTATTCTCTACAAAATTTCCTGCAAAACTGCAGGTACCGATTTTACTTAAGCTAAATTTGTAAATCCAGAAATTTGACAACAGCGCGCTCGTATTTCCCATAAGAAAAGCATTGCCCATAAGAGCCCATTGTGTCTTCTGAACGTGAAAACGACTAGCACAAGCATGAGGGAACTGGAAAGTTATTTCGTTCACCGGTTACTTTCGAAATGACTATTGTTTCCAAGACCACCAGACCTGACGCATTCTAATTTCATTTTGTGGGATTCACTAACGGAATGTCTTCACCGTAATAAGCCACTAACAATTGACGCACTCAAAGAAGGGAGGTTGCAGCCATTACCGATGTCACATTAGCACATGTCTTAGCTAATTAGAAGACCCGTACACAAAAGTACGTGGATTACTGGACTCCTTTTTCATGCAAAACAATGGTCTTGTAAATTACCAATGAATTAATAAGTCTAAAATTATCAAAGGGGCTACTAATTCTCAAAATTAATATTCTGTATCAAAATGCTGAAAAATTCCACACACTTATAAGGTCAGTGGCGTCTCGTGACCTCAAATTTGGCCTGGGCTTATTTTTTAAAGAATTTAAAATATGATGACAATTCACATGAATTACAAAAAAAATAGGTATTATTTCTTCTAGACCACAAAACTGGACTTACTTTTTTGAAAGAATTTAAAATGTAATGACAAATTACATGAATTACAAAAAAAAACGGGTATTTATCTTCTTCTAAACTACAAAACTGGACTTATTTTTTTTAAAGAATTTAAAATATAATGACAATTCACATGATTACAAAAGAAATAGTTATTGTTGTGAAACATACCTTTCTACGAACGGGGCCTCCCAGATGGCGCAGTGGTAGCGTCCTCGCCTTGTAATCAAGGGGTCCCGGGTTCGATACCCGGTGGAGGCACAAGTGGTTCGGATTCCACTTTAAACTGTAGGTCCAGTCCCGATTAGCCTTACTGTGCATAAAGTGGACTTAAAACACCAACTCATCATCATCTTTCTACGAACGTTGACTCCTGTTCTTCTGCTCAGCAAATTTTGTTATTACTTTTTCGTTGAAGCCCTCTATGTTTGAAATGTATTTATTCCATCTCTATTGTAAGCAAGTGCCAAGACATTTGGTCTGTCTTGTCCCATTGCATTTCTTAAGCAGGGTTTAATACACTTCAATGTGCTGAAACATCGTTCAGATTCAGCTTTTGCCACTGGAGTTATTAAAACTATGTTTGTCATTTAAAACTATGTTTGTCATTTTTACTGTTTCTGAAAAGGTATCCTCTAAATAATTTTAAATAAAAAATGAATGCAATCTACTGATAGAGTTTATGTTTTTCAACTCTTCACTACAATAAAGAACACGAAGTTCCCTCTTTAGTTTTCCCTCTTCTATGAAGGGATAATAAATGTGGGAGGATGCCTCTGTTTAAAGATTGTTCTCTTTCATTATGTCCTCGTAGAGCAAGTTCATGTCGACCACAGAATTTTAAGCAATCGATAATTCTATTTAATATATGCCTATTTTCCCGGAGAAATTCATTGCGTCTTGTAATTGACAGCCTATGTCCTTCATCAATTTGTGTTCGAACATCAACCCCACCAAACTCACTCAAACATAGCGAATGAAAGCCACCAAAACACTACAGAACAACACGCGAGATCGAACGCGACGCGAAGGAATTAGCCCCGAATCAGCACTCAAATCCATTGGACTCTCCCCTCCTCTCTCTGCTAGCATGTGACCTTCACTGTTGCGTAGGTGGGTGTAGGCCACGCCTTCCTTTGCCACTTGCCCCGGAAAACGACAATTGACATCAATGCCGCTAGGAGCGCTGTCGTATCCATTGCAACAGACGATGAATTTACGTGGGTAAAAATCGCCTTTTAAAAGACTGTGTGATAGTTATGCGTTATGGTGATTGATCATTACGTGAATACGTCCGTTTTTCTTTAGGGGCTAAGCCCCGGAAGCCCCAAGGGACGAGACGCCACTGCATAAGGTCCCCTACTAACTAAATACGTATACCCTAGAGTCATACGTTGGAGTTAGAGCATCTGAGTTCCTGTTTCAAGTAGGATAAGAACGACTATGTGCCTCCTTGGGGCATCGAATTCGAGACCTCTTGATTACAAGGCGAAGACGTTACCATTGCGCCATCGAGGAGGCAGCTTGCAGTATATGCTCTAGGCAGACCTTGATTGTAAAGTACAAAGTAGGCACACACAAATTTCCATATGAAACCTGTCAAACATTAAAGATATTGAGCGAGGTTTGATTTTGTTGTTTTCTTAGAGAATTACCCTGTATATCCTCCACATTTTTTTTTATTCCAGCCACAGTAAGGAAACAATGTACCGTTACGACTATCAGATGTCGTTTTAGAGATACACCTTGCGAAAGCTACCATTAGTCTATCTGGTAATGTTCTGTGGCCTTTTTGTCCAAATAACCAAATTCTGTTACCGCTGAAGGCGGAGGGGGGGGGGGGTGAATGAAAATCTACGATAAAAAGGGACCACGCTTGAGGAATGTGTTTGTTGGTTTGAATAAAAGGAAAACAACTGTAAAAAGAGGAAAGAAGGAAGCCGTCAGCAGAAATGATAATGGATGTGAAAGTTACAAAAGTGTGTGAAGACAACTGTAGGAAAGAATAAGACACCAACTAATGGATAAGATAGAAAAACCAACCGAAACTGAGAAATTGAATAGTGTCTTACGTCGTCTGAGATATGCCTGAAAGTAAATGAAAAAGGAAGAACAGAATTTCCACGACTTCTAGGAAATGTTTTTTCGAGATCTGCTTTCCCTATCCATTGAGTGGCAAGATCAAAAATACTTGTCAACTAAAGCACATGTCCTTTGTACATACACATTATTCTCATTTAATTGTACAATGTAGTAAACAAAGAATTGCACTCGATTCTCTTCTGGGAACAGTGTATACAGTGAGCACTACCTCAACATTCCGCCAAAATCTATTCTCTTTTGTTTCGTTTAGTTTTCCTACTTCACTTTTCTGCCTGAGAAACACCCCAGACCCGAAGCAGGCCACCTCGGAGAGGAGCTCCCCAGACCTGAAGGCCCCTTCGGAGAGGAGCTCCCCAGACCCGAAGGCTACTTCGGATAGGAGCTCACCAGACCCGAAGGCCACTTCGGAGAGGAGCTCCCCAGACCCGAAGGTCACTTCGGATAGGAGCTTCCCAGACCCGAAGGCCACCTCGGAGAGGAGTTCCCCAGACCCGAAGGCCACTTCGGAGAGGAGCTCCCCAGACCCGAAGGTCACTTCGGATAGCAGCTTCCCAGACCCGAAGGCCACCTCGGAGAGTAGCTCCCAACACCCCAAGGCCACCTCGGAGAGGAGCTCCACAGACCCGAAGGTCACTTCAGAGAGGAGCTTCCTAGACCCGAAGGCACTTCGGAGAGGAGCTCCCCAGACTTGAAAGCCACTTCGGAGAGGAGCAACCCAGAGCCGAAGGACATCTTGAAGATGAGCACTGCAGACCCCAAATCCACCTCGGAGAGGAGCTCCTCAGACCCGAAAGCCACTTCGGAGAGGAGCTCCTCAGACGCGAACGCACTTCGGAGAGGAGCTCCCCCGACCCGAAGGCCACTTCGGAGAGGAGCTCCCCAGACCCAAAGGCCACTTCGGAGACGGGCCCCCAGACCCGAAGGCACTTCGGAGAGAAGCTCACCAGACTTGAAAGCCACTTCGGAGAAGAGCAACCCAGAGCCGAATTACATCTTGAAGAGGAGCACTGCAGACCCCAAATCCACCTCGGAGAGTAGCTCCCCAGACCCGAAGGCCACTTCGGAGAGGAGCTAGCCAGACTTGAAAGCCACTTCGGAGAGGAGCTCCCCCTACCCGAAGGCCACTTCGGAGAGGAGCACCACAGACACCAAGGCCACCTCGGAGAGGAGCTCAGAGAGCCCAAGGACATCTCGGAGAGAAGCACCACAGAGCCGAAGGAGATATTGAAGAGGAGCTCCCAAGACCCGAAGGCCACCTCGGAGAGGAGCTCCACCGACCCGAAGGCACTTCGGAGAGGAGCTCACCCGCTCCGAAAGCCCCTTCGTAGAGGAGCTCCCCAGACGCGAAGGCCACCTCGGAGAGGAGCTCCCCAGACCCGAAGGTCCCTTCGGAGAGGAGCTCCCCAGACCCGAAGATCACTTCGGAGAGGAAATCCCCAGACCCGAAGGCCACCTCGGAGAGGAGCTCCCCAGACCCGAAGGTCACTTCGGAGAGGAGCTTCCCAGACCTGAAGGTCACTTTGGAGAAGAGCTCGACAGAACTGAAGTCCCCTTCGGAGAGGAGCTCCCTAGACCCGAAGGCCACCTTGGAGAGGAGCTCCCCAGACCTAAAAGCCCCTTCGGAGAGGAGCTCCCCAGACCCGAAGGCTATTTCGGATAGGAGCTCCCCAAACCCGAAGGCCACTTCGGAGAGGAGCTCCCCAGACCCGAAGTTCACTTCGGATAGGAGCTCCCCAGACCGAAGGCCACCTCGGAGAGGTGCTCTCCAGACCCGAAGGTCACTTCGGGGAGGAGCTTGCCAGACCTGAAGGTCACTTCAGTGACCCGAAGGCCACTTCGGAGAGGAGCTCCCCAGGCTCGAAGGCTACTTCGGAGAGGAGCTCCCCAGACCCGAAGGTCACTTCGGAGAGGAGCTCCCCAGACTTGAAAGTCACTTCGGCGAGGAGCAACCCAGAGCCAAAGGACATCTTGAAGAGGAGCACTGCAGACCCCAAATCCACCTCGGAGAGGAGCTCCCAAGACCCGAAGGCCACTTCGGAGAGGTGCTCCCCAGACTTGAAAGCCACTTCGGAGAGGAGCTCCCAGAACCGAACGCCACTTCGGAGAGGGGCTCCCCAGACCCGAAGGCACTTCGGAGAGAAGCTCCCCAGACTTGAAAGCCACTTCGGAGAGGAGCAACCCAGAGCCGAAGGCCACTTCGGAGAGGAGCTCCTCAGACGCGGAGGCACTTCCGAGAGGAGCTCCTCAGACGCGAAGGCACTTCGGAGAGGAGCTCCCCCGACCCGAAGGTCACTTCGGAGGGGAGCTCGCCAGACCCGAAGGCCACTTCGGACAGGGGCTACCTAGAGCCGAAGGACATCTTGAAGAGGAGCACTGCAGACCCCAAATCCACCTCGGAGAGTAGCTCCCCAGACCTGAAGGCCACTTCGGATAGGAGCTCCCCAGACTTGAAAGCCACTTTGGAGAGGAGCTCCCCCGACCCGAAGGCCATTTCGGAGAGGAGCAACCTAGTCCCGAAGGACATCTTGAAGAGGAGCACTGCAGACCCCAAATCCACCTCGGAGAGGAGCTCCCCAGACCCGAAGGCCACTTCGGAGAGGAGCTCCTCAGAGGCGGAAGCACTTCGGAGAGGAGCTCCTCAGACGAGAAGGCACTTCGGAGAGGAGCTCCCCCGACCCGAAGGCCACTTCGGAGAGGAGCTCCCCACACCCGAAGGCCACTTCGGAGAGAGGCTCCCCAGACTTGAAAGCCACTTCGGAGAGGAGCAACCTAGAGCCGAAGGACATCTTGAAGAGGAGCACTGCAGACCCCAAATCCACCTCGGAGAGTAGCTCCTCAGACTTGAAAGCCACTTCGGAGAGGAGCTCCCCCTACCCGAAGGCCACTTCGGAGAGGAGCTCCCCAGACCAGAAGGCCACTTCGTAGAGGGGTTCCCCAGACCCGAAGGCACTTCGGAGAGAAGCTCCCCAGACCCGAAGGCACTTCGGAGAGAAGCTCCCAGACCCGAAGGCCACTTCGGAGAGGAGCTCCCCAGACCCGAAGGCCACTTCGGAGAGGAGCTCCACAGACCCGAATGCCACTTCGGAGAGTAGCTCCCCAGACCTGAAGGCCACTTCGGATAGGAGCAACCCAGAGCCGAAGGACATCTTGCAGAGGAGCACTCCAGACCCCAAATCCACCTCGGAGAGGAGCTCCCCAGATCCGAAAGCCACTTTGGAGATGAGCTCCGCAAACCGAAGGCACTTCGGAGAGGAGCTCCCTCGACCCGAAGGCCACTTCGGAGAGGAGCTCTCTCGACCCGAAGGTCACTTCGGAGAGGAGCTCCACAGACCCGAAAGCTACTTCGGAGAGGAGCTTCCCAGACCCGAAGGCCACTTTGGAGAAGAGCTCGACAGACCTGAAGTCCCCTTCGGAGAGGAGCTCCCCAGACCCAAAGGCCACCTTGGAGAGGAGCTCCCCAGACCTGAAAGCCCCTTCGGAGAGGAACTCCCCAGACCCGAAGGCTATTTCGGATAGGAGCTCCCCAAACCCGAAGGCCACTTCGGAGAGGAGCTCCCCAGACCCGAAGTTCACTTCGGATAGGAGCTCCCCAGACCGAAGGCCACCTCGGAGAGGAGCTCCCCAGACCCGATGGTCACTTCGGGGAGGAGCTTGCCAGACCTGAAGGTCACTTCAGTGACCCGAAGGCCACTTCGGAGAGGAGCTCCCCAGGCTCGAAGGCTACTTCGGAGAGGAGCTCCCCTGACCGGAAGGTCACTTCGGAGACGAGCTCCCCAGACTTGAAAGTCACTTCGGCGAGGAGCAACGGAGAGCCGAAGAACATCTTGAAGAGGAGCACTGCAGACCCCAAATCCACCTCGGAGAGGAGCTCCCAAGACCCGAAGGCCACTTCGGAGAGGTGCTCCCCAGACTTGAAAGCCACTTCGGAGAGGAGCTCCCCAGACCCGAACGCCACTTCGGAGAGGGCCTCCCCAGACCCGAAGGCACTTCGGAGAGAAGCTCCCCAGACTTGAAAGCCACTTCGGAGAGGAGCAACCCAGAGCCGAAGGCCACTTCGGAGAGGAGCTCCTCAGACGCGGAGGCACTTCCGAGAGGAGCTCCTCAGACGCGAAGGCACTTCGGAGAGGAGCTCCCCCGACCCGAAGGTCACTTCGGAGGGGAGCTCCCCAGACCCGAAGGCCACTTCGGAGAGGGGCTCCCCAGACCCGAAGGCACTTCGGAGAGAAGCTCCCCAGACTTGAAAGCCACTTCGGAGAGGAGCAACCTAGAGCCGAAGGACATCTTGAAGAGGAGCACTGCAGACCCCAAATCCACCTCGGAGAGTAGCTCACCAGACCCGAAGGCCACTTCGGAGAGGAGCTCCCCAGACCCGAAGGCCACTTCGGAGAGGAGCTCCCCAGACCCGAAGGCCACTTCGGAGAGTAGCTCCCCAGACCCCAAATCCACCTCGGAGAGGAGCTCCCCAGATCCGAAGGCCACTTCGGAGAGGAGCTCCCCAAACCGAAGGCACTACGGAGAGTAGCTCCCCCGACCCGAAGGCCACTTCGGACAGGAACTCCCCCGACCCTAAGATCACTTCGGAGAGGAGCTCCCCAGACCCGAAGGCCACTTCGGATAAAAGCTTCCCAGACCCGAAGGTCACTTCGGAGAGGAGCAAGTCAGAGCCGAAGGACATCTTGAAGAGGAGCACTGCAGACCCCAAATCCAGCTCGGAGAGGAGCTCCCTAGACCCGAAGGCCACTTCGGATAGGAGCTTCCCAGACCCGAAGGCCACTTCGGAGGGGGGCTCCCCAGACCCGAAGGCACTTCGGAGAGAAGTTCCCAAGACTTGAAAGCCACTTCGGAGAGGAGCAACCCAGAGCCGAAGGACATCTTGAAGAGGAGCACTGCAGACCCCAAATCCACCTCGGAGAGTAGCTCCCCAGACCTGAAGGCCACTTCGGATAGGAGCTCCCCAGACTTGAAAGCCACTTTGGAGAGGAGCTCCCCCGACCCGAAGGCCATTTCGGAGAGGAGCAACCCAGTCCCGAAGGACATCTTGAAGAGGAGCACTGCAGACCCCAAATCCACCTCGGAGAGGAGCTCCCCAGACCCGAAGGCCACTTCGGAGAGGAGCTCCTCAGACGCGGAAGCACTTCGGAGAGGAGCTCCTCAGACGCGAAGGCACTTCGGAGAGGAGCTCCCCCGACCCGAAGGCCACTTCGGAGAGGAACTCCCCACACCCGAAGGCCACTTCGGAGAGAGGCTCCCCAGACTTGAAAGCCACTTCGGAGAGGAGCAACCTAGAGCCGAAGGACATCTTGAAGAGGAGCACTGCAGACCCCAAATCCACCTCGGAGAGTAGCTCCCCAGACGCCAAGGCCACTTCGGAGAGGAGCTCCCCAGACTTGAAAGCCACTTCGGAGAGGAGCTCCCCCTACCCGAAGGCCACTTCGGAGAGGAGCTCCCCAAACCTGAAGGCCACTTCGTAGAGGGGTTCCCCAGACCCGAAGGCACTTCGGAGAGAAGCTCCCCAGACCCGAAGGCACTTCGGAGAGAAGCTCCCAGACCCGAAGGCCACTTCGGAGAGGAGCTCCCCAGACCCGAAGGCCACTTCGGAGAGGAGCTCCCCAGACCCGAATGCCACTTCGGAGAGTAGCTCCCCAGACCTGAAGGCCACTTCGGATAGGAGCAACCCAGAGCCGAAGGACATCTTGCAGAGGAGCACTCCAGACCCCAAATCCACCTCGGAAAGGAGCTCCCCAGATCCGAAAGCCACTTTGGAGATGAGCTCCCCAAACCGAAGGCACTTCGGAGAGGAGCTCCCCCGACGCGAAGGCCACTTCGGAGAGGAGCTCTCTCGACCCGAAGGTCACTTCGGAGAGGAGCTCCACAGACCCGAAGGCTACTTCGGAGAGGAGCTTCCCAGACCCGAAGGCCACTTCGGAGAGGAGCTCCCCAGACCCGAAGGCCACTTCGGAGAGGAGCTCCCCAGACCCGAAGGCCACTTGGGAGAAAAGCTTCCCAGACCCGAAGGTCACTTCGGAGAGGAGCAAGCCAGAGCCGAAGGACATCTTGAAGAGGAGCACTGCAGACCACAAATCCAGCTCGGAGAGGAGCTCCCTAGACCCGAAGGCCACTCCGGAGAGGAGCAACCCAGAGTCAAAGGACATCTTGAAGAGGTTTACACAGCAAAAAATAACATTGTAAACAATGTGTTGTAAATATTGTCTATTTTACTGAAAGAAGAAAATGGAGTTTTTTTTTTTTTTAAGTAACGACTTATACACTGTTTTCTCATTTTTGTAGTTTTCAAAGCTCCGTCTCCATCACATTTCTTGAGCCTCTAGAACGAAACTTACAAAAATGGTAGTAACTGATCTACCATTCGGTAAAATATACGTTTGAAATAAGGTTCGTTACAGCTGGAGCCAGTTTAGAGTTCAACAGATATTTCTACAGATTGTTATCCAAAGGGTAGACATGGTGAGTGTAATTGGAAGAGATGTTAGAAGATTGAGGAGGATAAATTGATTTTGCTCTGTGAAGTATTTGATGTCTCTCAAACCTTCGTACTTTTCATGAAAATAAAGGACGAACCTGCTGTGCAATTTAGACCTCACTTGGGCAATAACTTGATAATAACAAGTTCGATATGTGGATGTTGGTTTAGGAGATGTGAAAAATAAAGACACGATAAATGTTCAATTCTGTAACCACGATGACCGCCTAAATTAACTGATTCTAAGCTGAAATTAATATACTAAGAACATTGTATAGGACCGGCTTAGTATTGGGTTTGAACTAAATAGGTCCAACATGTTTCTAATATATTCCTTAATGCTGAGAAATACTCTTAACTTATTGATAAAGCAAATACCATAATTCGAATAGCCATACTTTAAGCAAACCAACTCGACTAAAATCCCATAGAACTTGTTCCAATCGAATCGTATTTAACATATAACTTAACTTCCTCTTTTTCCTTTGAATATCCCATTTCTTGTTATTTTCTAGCTTGTTACTTTTAATTTATTTCTATATTTTAAATTGTTTAAACTTTCTTGAGGTTCATTCCCCGCTATCGTCAAAAAACTTAGAACCTTTCCCTTGTTTTTTCTTAGCGTCATCTGTCATTATCATTTACAACAATTTTCTTATTGTGGAGACCAGAAAACATTGTTAGCCTTTGCTACCCCAGGTCGTACCAAAAGGATAATTGGATCATGTACTAATATACCATAAAATATTGATCTGAAATATCTATAAGATAATCAGATGGCAGTCTGCATCCCATTTACTGGTAGAAGGTAAGTAAAATCTGCAGCCAGTCTTTTAATTTACAAAAGAAAGCTAAAACGGGACCCAGCCGTCTTTTATTAAATTTTCAATATTTTTATCATTCATAAAAGTCGATAATGTCTATCTATAAATTACAGTTGCGTTCACCATACGTATAAACGGAATCATTCAAATTGCACTAATTATGGTAGCTTATGCAATGGCCGATAATACCTTGAAAACAGTTCTGTTTTTTTTAATGCAGATGGTTGGTTTGGTGTTTTAAGTCCACTTTATGCACAGTAAGGCTAATCGGGACTGGACCTACAGTTTATAGTGGGATCTGAACCACTATGTGCCTCCACCGGGTTTCGAACCCGGGACCCCTTGATTACTACGGCAGATGGTTAGCAGCGTAAATTGACGCTCTTCGACTATCGTATCTCCAATGCCAACATATACCGCAAGATAGGAAAATTCCAGCACGTTTTATTTATACGCAATTATCAGGTAAACGCTAAGGCTAGTACCTCGTAAATATTGTAGTGCCACCCTAAATATATATATTTTTTTTATTAACATACTTTTTGGCTATTCGTTTTATTTTGTCATTTAGAAGTTTGTAGGATTTCCATTTTTTCCCCTCAAAATCGCACCCAGTCACTTGCTTGGCATGGCGAGAGAGAGAGAGAGAACCGCGGCCCCTCAGGGAAGTCACACTGGCTAGCGTGTTCTTTTTGTTGCTTTTTTGTCTTTTGTGAGTGCATTAGTGTGTGTGTATTAGTGTGTGTGTGTACAGAAGGGTCCAAAAAAATGTACTCACTGTTTGTAATGCAATAATTTCGAAACAAACAGACTTACACGTACTAATGTCATGTGGATGTGTAGTGTAACTGTTGAATCTGTCGCGGGTAGGTGGCGCTGGCAATTTGCGCCGCGCATGCGCGAAGTTGGAGCGATCACGGCAATACGCGTAGTACAGCGGAAGACAGTCGAGTCAGGGGATGCTCGTTCGGTGGCGCAGGTCGTATGCGCAGTTGTCCGTGCATGCATGACGTCATCGTCGAAACACTCGGCACCGAAAAGGCTGGTTCCTTATGCAAATATTGAGAAATTTGACAACGAATATCTTCTAAAATATAGTAGCAAGGGAAAAGTTACAACTTTCACTGTTAAGATTCATCCTTTCTAATCAATTTATCACAAAGTTGATTCAAATGTGTAAAATGGTTTTCAAGAAATCGTGTTACGAAGAAACCCCTGTTTTGTTCTCTCCAGGCTTCCAATGTAAGGGAGTTTTAACTTAAGCGCGTTGGATTTCTTTTTGCTCTATGTTTTGAAATAAAATTATTTTGATCTTGTCAACTGAAATAATGCCTAAATGCTATGGAAAGCGGTGAAAACTATTATCAGAAAACTAACGGAAGAAATCTAAAATATCACAGCTTGATTGATATAAAAAATACGGGATTGCCCATTTTTGTGAAAAAGGCATTGTGCAAGATCTAAAAGCAGAACTTTTTAATATTGTATGTAAATGTAAGGGTGTAATAAACGTGACTGCTTCCCGTAAAATATCACTGCACTCTCCACGTTTCTCTTCTGTCTTTTCTTTGGCGCTGTCAATAGCTTCAACACGTTGTTTTTTTTAATATATATATATATATATATATATATATATATATATATATATATGTCACATATTTGTTTTAATTAGTATTCTGCTCGTTCCGCCACCTGAATGCAGCAGCCAGGGCTCAAAGGGCAGTGCAGTTACACCGGAAGAAGGCTCGGATATGGCAGGCTTCAGAAGTTAACTCATCCAAATTAAATTAAACAAGTATGTGCTCTCTAAATTTAAATCATAGTTCACAAATAATTTGATTAAAAGTTTTAAAAGTATCTGTTTTATTTAATGGCGTATTAATTGGTGCATTCTTCTCCAGCATAGCTATAGGCAGTGACCACACTACAGGGGGAGGCAGGAACGCCCCCCTATTCTCGTTCGACAATTTATATCTCTCTATCTTATCTGCCCCCAGTAAAACGACAAAAATAAATAAATGAATGAATGCTCTTTTAGCCAAAATATGCATTTTTGTGTCGTATGTAACGGAATAATAAACATGATTGCCCCGGGAAAATATGACTTACCCCTCCATGTTTACTATTGCGCCGTCACTAGCTACAACATATTTTGATTTATATTGTTCCACATATTTATTTTAATTTTAGTATTGTAAATCATATTCCACTGTGTTACCTCACGTAGCCCCCCCCCCCCACACGTACGATTTCAGTTTTAAGTTTTAGACTAAGCTTGTCAAATGTCCACTTATATCTTTGTATCCTTGATCCATTTAAAAAAATCATTTCGCCCTTTCTTCTGGACTATTTCATAGCAATGTTTTCTCACTGGAAGCCCCTTTGCAGATCGAGATCCGGGGCTATAGCCTTCCCAAGCCACTGTCCGCTCCAAATACTCTCTTGGCCTCATGAAAGGAAAATATATGTATTTATACGAAATATTAATTTGACTTGGCAGTTTCTTTTTTCGAACAGGAATAAGTTTTAAATTTTAATAGCTTATAAATTTACACTAGCAATTTTGAGTAAAGGTTTTACGTAACTCTAAAAGTACATTGATAGACTGCAAGGTCAACTCTCGATATTTCAGATATATTAATAATTTTCATCACAACGTCTTGTAATAATTATTTGTTACTTCAATAATCTCCTCGCAAATGTTTCTCGCATATTAAAACATAGATGCCATTTTTTGTTTATGTCCTTGTAATGCTGACCTCCGTGGCGAAGTGGTTAGCACAACGCTTTACGATGCCAAGGGCCACCAGGTTCGAATCCCCGCCCGGGCATGTGTCTACTCTCCTTTCTTCAATTTCATCATATCATCACGCATCCTCATCTTTGCGATTAGCTATATGTGACAGATAAGCGAAGTAAAATAAACTAAGTCTATTAATCAATTATTTTTTTAAACTCTTTAATTCTTCTTTAGCATGCCACGTTTTTGTTAAAATTAAATTACGGTTTGTAAAATGACGAAATTCTAAAGGAGAACACGTAACTTTCTTTGTAGCGCATCGGTCAGAAAGTTTCAGGAATATGGATTTTCCATATACATTTTTTCACATGTACTTTGCCCCCTTTTAAAAGTAGCGCGTTTTAATTATGTTACTAATCATTAAAAGGATGACTCAAAATCATCTTGGAGGATGACAATTATTATTTTCCCCCTCCTAAAAGTAATAATATACTTTTGCTCTCTGAATCTCCCATATAAATGCTAGGGGCCGTCTGCTTCAGCCGAGCTCACTTCTTCTCCGGTGACGTCACGCGTTCGTGCAAGATCGGCAATCTTCGGATGGATTTACCTAATCTCTATCTACCTTGCAGTCGAGTAGCAACAATGGCTGCGGTACGGTTATCATTTGTGGAACGCAAGGCTGTATTGAAATGGTTCTGGAAGTACGACAGCATTCAAGAGGTTCAACGCCAGTGGCAGAATGAGTTTGGAACACGGCCTCCAACACTTAGAACAATAGCCCGTATTCGTGATAAGTTCGAAGCCGACGGAACGGTTCATGATGTGCACAAGGCAAGATCCGGCAGACCACGAACAGCTATAAGTCCAGAGTCCAGTGCTGCGGTGTTGCAACATTCCACCCGTTCACGCAAAAATCAGTGAACCAGGGAGCGTGCGAAAGTGAGGTGAGCCGGTCTAGCTCACCTGAAGCATTCTGAAGGTTGCACAGTGGAAAGTGTACATTCCAAGACTGCTACACGCGATCAACGAGGACGATCCGGATCGTAGGGTCGAATACTGCGAATGGTTTGAGCACATGGTTCGCGAGGATGGGGAATTTGCAGGGACAGTTGTGTGGTCTGACGAGGCGCAATTCAAACTTAACGGTACGGTGAACCGCCACAATTGTGTCTACTGGTCGCCCGTCAATCCTCACGTTTATATGGAGAAGGCAGTGAATGTACCGGGGCTTAACGTGTGGTGTGGTCTGTCATCGCGTGGTTTGATTGGTCCCTTCTTCTTCGAGGGTACCGTAACAGGTGAGGTGTATCTTGAAATGCTTCAGTCAAGGATTTTGCCTGCCATCCGAAACCTGTTTGGCGATGAAATGTTTTACCTGCAGCAAGATGGGGCCCCGCCTCACTACCATCGCGATGTCAGGTCGTACCTGGATGACACTCTCCCCGGACGGTGGATAGGTCGACGCGGTGCTATTGAGTACCCACGTCGATCCCCTGATTTGACACCAGTGGACTTCTACCTGTGGAGGACCGTCAAGAATGACGTGTATCGACGAAAACCAACTACACTCATCGAGCTACGTGAAAAAATAATAGCATCATGTGCTGTTATTACGCCAGATACACTAACGGCCGTAGTACGGTCTGCAGTTCGGCGCCATCGAAGTTGTTTAGAAGTTGCTGGTGCTCATTTTGAAAATCTAACATAACTCTCTCTCTCAGTGCCAAAAATTGTACCCGCACGTCAATTTTGTCAGAATATATGGACTATCAAACAGTGAGTACATTTTTTTGGACCCCGCGTATATATTTGTGTGTGTGTGTGTGTGTGTGTGTGTGTAAAGGTAGGTAGAGGTTAATATTGGTAATTTGGTAATATTTTGCGCGGGGGGGGGGACAAGATTTGTAGATCCGGCACTGCCAACACTTGCGCTACGTTTCCTATTGAAGGCAATCGTGTTCGCTGGCCCAGGTCATCGCAGAAAATGTGCGAATCTCTCTACCTGCTCGGAGTCTGAAGACACCCGACGACCGCTTGAAGGTCTGGTCATAAAAGGCATTTTTTTCCAGCTTACATGTTTACGGCAGAGTTTCTCTGACGTGATCAGGATTAAAATATTTCCGAGTGCTATTTCCATCATTGTAAAGCATGCAAAACACGTAATTAGTGATTCTCTGAGTGAATTGTTTTTAAATTAACTGAAAAATCTGACTTTCTTTCAATTATGTTACACGAACCATCTAATGTTAACAATAGGTCCACATCCCCCCCCGAAAGACTTACCCAGTTCTAAAATTAAATAATGAAAACATATTTGTTGTACGAAGTATAATCGATAGTTATCACTATATCACAGGGCATTTGTTTTTGTTTTTATACAAATTATGCCGATCTTAACTACAGGTGAAGTGGTGAACTATATAGATAATGAATACGTGCTGTCATGTCTTAATTCTTACACCGTCATTTAACCTATTCCTATATAATAACAATATAATATTAGTTATTTTTAATATTAGTTAATTTTATATTTTAATTAATATTTGTTTAATATAATATAATTGTAATATAATTATTTTAATTAAAGCGTTATTATTATTATTATTATTACTATTGTTGTTGTTATTATTAATAATAATAATAATATTGGTGAATTTATAAAAAATATTAATCGATGATTTCGATTATGACTTCCCTTAAAAGCTTATATTTAGATATAGGATGTGATTTGATGTAAAAACCATTATGAGTTATATTACTCTTTGTGACATAGTGCTGTATGAGGTTTTTGTAATAGTTCTCAGTACTTTAAATAAACTATTATCATTATTCCTGAGACATTTGGTTTGGACCCCTCCCGAAATATATTTCTAGATTCGTGCCTGCGCGAGGGGTAGAAAAAAAATTTCAGAGGAGCCGAAAATTACTTCAAGTCCACTTTATACACATAAAGGGTATTCGGGACTGGACCTACAGTTTAGAGTGGAATCCGAATCAGTATGTGCATCCACCAGGTATCGAACGAGTCGAAAATTACGTCAGCAGCTGAGAGTTTTGAACAAGGCCATTATGTAAAACCGAAGATGTATTTTGGAGTATTTTCCATGTGCGAAAGGAATATATATTTGCACAAGCTTCACGGAAAATTACTGTTCTGTAAGCGAGGCCAACCTCGCTGGCGGAGTGGTTACTACAGCACGGCTAAGATGCCAGGTAGTAGCAGCGATTGGGTGCGAAAACTGGGAGGGGGGAGGACAGTTTGCTTTACTTGATAGACAGAGCTTAGCGTTAAGAGACCATAGTGCGGGGGGCAAAAGTGGCACAAAGTGGGAGCAACTGCTCCCCACGACCCCTAAACGCCGCCAATGATGCCTGGGATCACGGGTTCGAAACCGGACCTTGGAATGGGTGTTCTTTGTGAGTGTACCTTCATCAATTTCATAATCACTCTTTCTCATCGTTGCGATTAGCCAAACGTGGAGAAAAGCGACGCTGAATAACAAAAATAACATGTCCTGTCAGTGGTAAAACAAGCTTCTGCATCAATCCATTTCTTAATTGATGTACTTCTGATCGCTTTGTGCTTTGGCATTTTGTCTTTGACACACACTATAAGCTTTCAGGTGGGTAAAAAGGGGGCTTGGAGTCCTTTTGTCCAAGTATATGAGTCACCAACCTGTTGTTCAGTTTGCTTATCCTGATTCAAGGACATTTGGTATTTCCAAAGATATCCCATGAGACTAGGGGTGTGCGGGGCAACACTTTTTGAGACGGGAAATTTTTTAAAATCCCGATATTCGGGACGGGAAAAATTCGCAATTTCCCGAAGCTCTGAAAATCTCGAATTCTACAAGTCATTTTCACCTTAAGTGATGGTTTTTGCATTTCTGGACTAAAAACTAAGAATTTCCGATAAGTTCCAGACACTTACAATGCAGAAAACGTCGAGAATTAACGACCTTTTAAAGTGACCATTCCGCATTTCCCGACTGCTCGGGATCGGAACGGAAAATATTTTTCCCGATCCCGGTCCCGACTTATCGGGATCCCGCACACCCCTACTTGAGACCCTCAAATCTTGCGAATAGCAGATTTCAGTCTGTTCAACATAAATAACGACTTACCTTCTCAATATATAGTATAGCCAGGTCTCATCAACTGGTAAGATGCTGTTGATGTAACGAGATGTTCCATTTTCCTCAACATGCTTCAACGTGCCACAACGTGATACTGATCACATCACCTTCAATTTGGCCGAGATCGAGAATGTGTGGGGAACTATCTAACCCACACCCACTAAATGTGTCTTCATGGCACGTTGCTGTATGCACGGTGAACTTATATACATTTATCTTTTATTTATAACCTAATTATTCCACAAAACATTCTATCAACTCTTCTGCTGTGGAGTAGATTCTCCTAACTTAAGCCATTCTCTGACTAGCAGGAATCAGTATCAGCATTAAAAACCCTGATATTTGGGGTTTGAACGTTTCTGCTCAATGGTGGCGATAAGCGCCCCAGAGACCTCACGCTGCGAGGATGGAGAAAGGTGATGGAGGCCCCTTTTACAGTTCTGGATCCATTGTATTTACTTCGCAGTATTTCTCCTTTTCATTTTTTTCTTTCTTTTGATCCTGCGGTTCAAATATCGTTTTCTGAAAATAATGTTCTTACTTTACAAAACACGAAGTACTTCAATGTTGTTTTGTGTTTACTATGCTTACGAATGACAAGACTGATCAAGATTTTTGTTCTCGAGGTGACAGACATACCTACTTAGACAGAACCTTTTCCCTAACATATCTTACTTTCACACCAAGGATGGTCAACAACATCAGGATTCCGGAAAATTTAAAATCTCGATTCGGAAATTTGACGCCCCAGATTTCGGAGAGATGCGCTTAACAATTTTTCCCATTTTTCGGGTAGAATTTAAGAAAGTTTAGTCTTCCTTATTTTACGATCATATACAACGTAGAAGAAAATGAATTTGGCCATCTCTACGTCACACGTCTGTACGAACACTGTTATCATCATTTTCAATGTAGAAAACCCCCCTCCCCCTCCACGGTTGAAAGATTGACCCTGACGTTTGTCTAGTCTTGCGATGACTACGTAAAAATGTCACTGGCCTTAAACTGAACGCAGAGTAACGCGAGAACTTGCAGGGGTCATTTTTCCAGGTTGTAGTTTTTAAAATTGTTGTGCAGAGAATTGAGTGGAAATGTCCATTACATTACATTCATGCCTATTTTGCGTAATCGTGCCTAGATCAGTGCTAGAATGCATATTCTACCATTTTTGCTTACTTCAGTTTTTTAAACTTGCCTTTGACTTTGCCTATAGGGTCAATCCATATGAAGTCATACAACATGGTTGCTTGACCATTTTTAAAAAAGTTTATTTTTTGTGTGGTGTGAGTCTCATATGTTGACAGTTCAGAACCACTCTTACTATATTTTTACTATCACCAAATTGAAGATGGCGGGCATTTTTTTATCATGGCTCGCGTCATTTTCTCCATTCGTAAGCATCAGCGGCAACTTTTTTATCTCAGCTCTGGTAAGTTCTACGACAATGAGACAAAATCTGTAATGTTAAGCACATTATAGGCTACAATTATATTTCTGTGCAATTTTCTAAATATTATTCCTTCATAATAAATTTTAAGGTCAAAATTGTGTATTTTAATCTCTCAAAATTACATTTTTGGACATTTTTTTCTAGGGAGAAGGCAGTTTGTTTGACACTTGAATTTTTTTGTGCAAATACCTGTGTACCAATAGTGTGTCCTAAAATTATTTGAAGCTTGAGATTAATCCTTTTATTGCTACAGGGTCATAAACATGTACTTTTTGTTAAAAAAAATCCAAGTTCAGGGTTAAATATCTCTGGTGGGCAGTTGTTTAGAAATCTGAAATTTGTACACAATACAGTACTCCGTGATAAGTAACTTCAGTGAAAATTTTGAGTTTGAGATTCAATTGGTTTAAGAGATACAAAACTCATGAAAAATTCAATATTTTGCATTAAATATGGTATGCCTAATTTCATTTGTTATTAACATTTTGTGTTAAATTATGGGGATGAATGCGTAGATATCAGTACTGTGCGATCTTGGGCTATTCATGCTCATAAAGAAAACCATATCTGAACACGATTCCGATGACCTCCATCAGTTGCAATTCGCGGCCTTCCACTCCATTCTCTCACATACGCTGAGAATTCTTCAGCTTGGGTTTTCTATACGAGCATGAATAGCCCAAGATCGCACAGTACTGATATCTACGCATTCATCCCCATAATTTAACACAAAATGTTAATAACAAATGAAATTAGGCATACCATATTTAATGCAAAATATTGAATTTTTCATGAGTTTTGTATCTCTTAAACCAATTGAATCTCAAACTCAAAATTTTCACTGAAGTTACTTATCACGGAGTACTGTATTGTGTACAAATTTCAGATTTCTAAACAACTGCCCACCAGAGATATTTAACCCTGAACTTGGATTTTTTTTAACAAAAAGTACATGTTTATGACCCTGTAGCAATAAAAGGATTAATCTCAAGCTTCAAATAATTTTAGGACACACTATTGGTACACAGGTATTTGCACAAAAAAATTCAAGTGTCAAACAAACTGCCTTCTCCCTAGAAAAAAATGTCCAAAAATGTAATTTTGAGAGATTAAAATACACAATTTTGACCTTAAAATTTATTATGAAGGAATAATATTTAGAAAATTGCACAGAAATATAATTGTAGCCTATAATGTGCTTAACATTACAGATTTTGTCTCATTGTCGTAGAACTTACCAGAGCTGAGATAAAAAAGTTGCCGCTGATGCTTACGAATGGAGAAAATGACGCGAGCCATGATAAAAAAATGCCCGCCATCTTCAATTTGGTGATAGTAAAAATATAGTAAGAGTGGTTCTGAACTGTCAACATATGAGACTCACACCACACAAAAAATAAACTTTTTTAAAAATGGTCAAGCAACCATGTTGTATGACTTCATATGGATTGACCCTATAGGCAAAGTCAAAGGCAAGTTTAAAAAACTGAAGTAAGCAAAAATGGTAGAATATGCATTCTAGCACTGATCTAGGCACGATTACGCAAAATAGGCATGAATGTAATGTAATGGACATTTCCACTCAATTCTCTGCACAACAATTTTAAAAACTACAACCTGGAAAAATGACCCCTGCAAGTTCTCGCGTTACTCTGCGTTCAGTTTAAGGCCAGTGACATTTTTACGTAGTCATCGCAAGACTAGACAAGCGTCAGGGTCAATCTTTCAACCGTGGAGGGGGAGGGGGGTTTTCTACATTGAAAATGATGATAACAGTGTTCGTACAGACGTGTGACGTAGAGATGGCCAAATTCATTTTCTTCTACGTTGTATATGATCGTAAAATAAGGAAGACTAAACTTTCTTAAATTCTACCCGAAAAATGGGAAAAATTGTTAAGCGCATCTCTCCGAAATCTGGGGCGTCAAATTTCCGAATCGAGATTTTAAATTTTCCGGAATCCTGATGTTGTTGACCATCCTTGGTGTGAAAGTAAGATATGTTAGGGAAAAGGTTCTGTCTAAGTAGGTATGTCTGTCACCTCGAGAACAAAAATCTTGATCAGTCTTGTCATTCGTAAGCATAGTAAACACAAAACAACATTGAAGTACTTCGTGTTTTGTAAAGTAAGAACATTATTTTCAGAAAACGATATTTGAACCGCAGGATCAAAAGAAAGAAAAAAATGAAAAGGAGAAATACTGCGAAGTAAATACAATGGATCCAGAACTGTAAAAGGGGCCTCCATCACCTTTCTCCATCCTCGCAGCGTGAGGTCTCTGGGGCGCTTATCGCCACCATTGAGCAGAAACGTTCAAACCCCAAATATCAGGGTTTTTAATGCTGATACTGATTCCTGCTAGTCAGAGAATGGCTTAAGTTAGGAGAATCTACTCCACAGCAGAAGAGTTGATAGAATGTTTTGTGGAATAATTAGGTTATAAATAAAAGATAAATGTATATAAGTTCACCGTGCATACAGCAACGTGCCATGAAGACACATTTAGTGGGTGTGGGTTAGATAGTTCCCCACACATTCTCGATCTCGGCCAAATTGAAGGTGATGTGATCAGTATCACGTTGTGGCACGTTGAAGCATGTTGAGGAAAATGGAACATCTCGTTACATCAACAGCATCTTACCAGTTGATGAGACCTGGCTATACTATTATGACATGCCCACTAAACCCTAGGAAAAAAGGACTGGCTCTTAGAAGATAAAAACACGTCCGTGTCTATGCGAAAATCATGATCCGTAAAGAAGAGAATGGCGACTGCCTTCTTTACCATAAGGGGAGTTGTGGTGAGGGTGGTGCTGAAAACACGAAGACAGTCACCGCGAACCTACACCGTGGAGTTCCTGCCCAGAGTACTTCAAGCTCTCTCGTGGTCAGACTCTTAGTTTCTCCACCATGACAACGACGCTCCTGTGCACCGCTCCAAAGTTTGCACCGAGTATTTGCCACGTACTGTGCTGAAGGTGCTGGAGCATCCTCCCTACGCTGCAGACCTCGCTCCATGTGATATTGCACTGTTCCCTCGCATCAATAACAGGTTAAAGGAGTAGGTTTCCAACAGAGAGAGGACCTTCTAAGGGCGTGGGATGATGAGTGTGCCCAGCTCACTGAGGAAACCAGTTGATTTTTGAAGGATGAAGAAGTGTATCGTGTGTTGTGGAAAGAATTTCGAAAGACTGTGAAAATTAAAGGTGTATTACAAAACTTCTTAGTGCCTTTTCTATTTACACTCGAAAAGATACTTAGTCTAACTCGTATCACATCACATTTTTTATTGCTTTCTAACAGAAATAATAAATGTGAAACACTATCACATTTTCGTCATGTTTGATAACACTGTTCGGCAAAATTAAACTTTTTGTCGCTCCCATGAACCAAATTAGGTGATTCTTATAGATTTCGAGCTCCCGAGTTCGAATCCGCAACCCGTTTTTCTCCAACACGTACCAGTTTTGAGGGAGGGGGTGGGGGCGGGTTTCAATTACCACGCAAAGGTGCTATTCTCCCCCCATATAAAATTGCATGCTATCATCAGAATTTCAATATAACACAAGCAGATACAACTACATAAAGAGTAAAAGTTCAACATTTGCATGTCAATTGGTGTTCCTGTTCCTCTTGTAATTTGTACAGGGTGTCTCGCGTGTCGCATTCCAACAGAAGTCGGCCAACATATTCACACTTCATTTCCCACTGTAGCGCCTCTCCATGGTAGCTATTTGTTGATGAAACCTTTCACCGTGTTCATCGGAGACCTCACCCACGCTGTACTGTTGAGGGAAGAAGTCCAAGTGACAATGCAGGAAATGTAACTTGAGGGACATATTAAATCCCATGGTACGAAATGAAGTAATTAACCTGCCCACAATGTCTTTGTAATTAGGTGACTTATGATTCCCGAGAAAATTACTGCACACGTCTCGAAAGGCCTCCCTAGCCTCACGTTCCACATCACTCAGCTTAGAAAGAAATGTAGGATCCTTCAAAACGTCTCTGATTTGAGACCCTGTATAAACACCTTTTTTCACCTTGGCCTCGCTAAGTCGTGGGAACAGTTTTCTGATATGAGTAAATGCTTCACCATCCCGCTTCAGGGCCTTGACAAATACCTTCATTAGACCTAATTTTATATGGAGAAGTGGTAAGAATACTTTCTCCGGATCCACAAGAGGTTCATTAGCCACATTCATCTCTCCTGGGACCAGTTGGTTCCTTGGTGGCCATTTTGTGATGGTATACTGCTCTTTGGCTCGACTGTCCCAATGACACAAGAAACAGCAGTGTTTGGTGCAACCTCCTTGTAAACCGGTGAGGATGGCAATAACCTTAAGGTCAGCACATACACACCACTTAAACTGTTCGTAATTTAATTTCTGTAGTAGGTTCCGCATGTTCTCGTATGTTTCTTTCATATGCACAACATGAGCAACAGGGTAGGCAGGATATTGATTGCAATTGTGTAGTAACTCTGCCTTCAGGCTAGTCCGCGACGAATCTACGAACAGTCTATATTCTTCAGTGATGAAGTCAAATTTCAGTTGTTCCATAAGCGACGGAATGTCACTGCAATACACCAAATCACCATCCTTTGTAAAATTAGGAACTAGGCTCACCTCTCTTTTTCTGTACATCGATATATTCACATCTCGGTCAAGTAAATTCCATTGTTGAAGTCGTGACGCAAGCAACAGGGCCTTGGTCTTCGGAAGGTTTAAGTCTCTGATCAGATCATTCAGTTCTTCCTGACTTATCACATATGGTTCCTTAGTGTCAGACACTGGGGCGTAATTGGGATGTGAATGAGTACTCGAAGATTGTGCAACATCCTGACAAGTCGCAGGTTCTTCGTCGGATGAAACACTGCTCAGTGTGTATGAGTCTGGTGGTACGGGTACAGGCAGAACAACATCATGTGGGACAGGTCTCCTCGCGGAATCCAAGTCAGGATACTGTATTTTATGCTTCGTGCCTTTTCAGAAACCTGTAATATTGGTCAGGCAGAAGTAACAGTCTGCAACATGATCCCGGGGCTCGCGCCAAACCATAGGTACGGCGAACGGCATCGATTTATGTGTACCTTTTAACCATCCTTTTAGAGTACGCGCACACGAGTTACAACTTTGTTTGGGAGCCCAATCGCGATCCTGGTCGCCGACTTTACACCCAAAGTACAAGTGGTACGCTGTCTTTAGGAACGGTGACAATGCCCTACTTTGCCCCTTGCAGACCACTTCCCCACATATGTAGCAGAATGAATCTACCGAGTTTTTTGCAAGTTCGTGGCATGTTGGTTTAACACAAATGTCAATATTTCACGCAGAAATATTTTTCCTTAACGATATAAACAGACACAGAGTAACGCGACTCTCTTACACCACGATCACCTCGGAAGTAAAATATCTGCTTCATGGGACAACGAGGTGGATGTCTTGGCACCTTTTTCCAGCCACATCCTGTTTGTCGTCTAGACAAGGAGGTGCCAACGAATGACCACAAGTTGATTACGAATCCTTTTACCTTGAAGGAAGCCGAGGTGACAGTGTAGGAAGAGTGTAACGAAAATAAAACGTTGAACTCCAATGTACACAAATAAGCCTGTCACACATAGTTAAAAACTGTAAGATACCATTCATTTTAGAGCCAGTCACTTATGGCTCATGGGACATCGTGAAAATATTTCTTCCAGCAGTAATGTTAAAATGCAATATTATTCACATTTTTGTTTTGACATTTATCTGGAATTCTCAAAAAAATGTGTGTTGTGGCAGAATTCACTGTTTTTTTTGGAGTGGGTGGGGTGTATTTGGATTTTTTTCTATTTCGGGGGGGGGGGTTGTGGGGGCAGGGGAAAGAATGTTCCTAGGATATAGTAACAATTCTTGGATTGAGGTAAAAATACACAATTATGCATTCCAAGCATAAAAAATAGAATTTCATTAAAAGAATACAATTTTTCGGTAAATTTTTATGGAAAATGCCCCCTAAAAAAACCTTACGTGCTGGAACTTTTTCAATGCGATATTCGTAATCAGTTACTCGAAATCTATAAGGTACACCCTTTCATCCTCGTGGGAGGATTTTCATGCCGATCAGTGTAATTGACCCAGTAGCCGACCTGGTAGTGGGATGGTTACACAACGCACTACGATGACAGGAGTTCCTGTGCGAACACCAGCCTGGACATGGGTGTTGCTTATGAGTGTCCCTTCATCAATTTCATATCATCACTCATTCTCATTGTCACAGTTAACTAGAAGTGGCAGAAAAGTAATGTTAAGTAACAAAAATCGAATATTCTCTCTCTCTCTCTATCTTTCACATGCATCACTGACACTATTATCAACAGGTAGACGTGGGAAACAAAAAATTGAACAGTTCAAACTCCATAGAAATACATTCAAGAAAACATATCCAAACACATTACGCACCTTTAATAATACAAGACCACTCAGATTGTCTAGATACTGAAAATCGTGAAATCATTTTCCGAAATTTGTATCTGGAAAGGATTTTCTTTTTCCCCTAATTCTACTATGGAATCCAACACACCTTTCTTAATAAATCATCAAATCCATAAGTGTATTTGTTATGTTCCTAGAGCAATATACGAGTAGGATATCATTGTAAATAATAGTGAGAATTCCAGGTAGGAATGTGTTATACATTTATCACAGGGGGGGCAAAGCATGGTCTCAGGGGAGCCAGTAGACCCCTGCCCCCCTCTAGCTACAGGCCTGGTCCGCGCTTTCCAGATTTCACCAGCGTGCATCAGACTGGTGCACCAAAAATTACGTCAATTTCGGTGAAATACGGAAAGCTTCATGCTGCAGCAAATGAAAGCTAGCTTCAGAATGCGCGCGCATATTCACGTTTATTAGGGAAAAAATCACTGATTGTGACTAAATCACAGAAGATATTCATAAATATTATATATTTTCACTTAACGACATCTTATTTTGCGTGTGCAGTATGAATTTAAGTGGTATTCTTTTGCATGGACGTCAGCAGGATTTTTTCCAGGGAGGGGCAAGGAAGGTATTTTTTTCCAGGGGAAGCAAACGAAGGCAAAATTTCCCCCAAAATAGCGTTGTTCCCTAAAAAACATTGCTTAAATTTGAATTTATGGTGTTCATGCAATAATTAACACATATTATTGTGGATAAAATTAAATTATATGTGTGAAATACATATTTTTTGGTTGACTTTCATTTTCTAGGGGGGCCACGGCCCCCCTTGCACCCCCTTCCGGACGCCCATGTTCTTTTGTAATGATATTGAAATTTGCAAATGGATGCTCTCCTGCATGTTGCAGCAGAAGATGGACGCATGTTTTGATGATTCGACATAAATTTCACTTTGCGTGGAAGTGAAGGAGTAGTAGTATTTAAAATATCGACAGTTTTTGCCTGCATCCAGTTTATTCGCCCTCCGTGCAACAACATCGGCGTGACATTCCGTACTATTGCCTACAGAAAGCATATCACGAATCAGAAGAAGCTTCAGTGCGGACGTCGTCATTTTCTGATTCATCAGCCGCACCAGCTCTTGAGGCTGGTGTAAATTGACGACGTCATGGTTTAAACTGGTGAAAGCTTTGGTGCGCCCCTGGCGGATTTTCTTTTTCCAGTCAACTTGTGAATGCGTTTCATTTCTTGCTCTCTGATTGGTTGTTGGCAGGGTTGGCATGTTTAAAACAAAAGTGTTTAAAACACTTTGTTTTAAACGTTTAAAACACACGGCTTTGTTTTTTACAAATGTTTTAAACGTTTAAAACAATGTGTTTTAAACATGTTTTTTTTACAAGTGTTTAAAACACATTTTGGTGGTAGATATTTTATAGTCTGTGATAATTTTTTTGTTAGGCAACCCTGTTTTTCATTGAATCTGTGTCAATTAATCCGTGATTTACAGATCTCACTTATCGCACAACACTTGAGCAAACTTATGTTCTGACGTCACAGGAGAAACCTTTTTAATTTTAGGATGCCTATGTTGTTAGATTAGGCAGGCTAGCTATGTATGCCAGTAGCGAAGCGTAGTCTTACGGAGGCAAGCAATGTTTCAGTACAACAAAACATGTAGTACAACGACATGCCGAGGGGAAAGATTCAAGGTTTATAGCCTCATTTACCCAGTCGCTGGATTTGTCAAAATATCGTAATAAAGTGACTGTACTAAAAATAAACCATATGATCCGCAAACGTCACATTTACTTTTTAAAAAAAAATCCAGGTAACGTTATTCATATGATATTAAACGTTTTGCATATGCGAACTTTCCGCATACGACTAAAGGGAGACGGAATTTCTTACTTACTTATTAGTACCTTTATTTGTTCATTATTATTTAATATGGTCAAACGGTGACCAAACCGATTTAGATAAAGAAAAATGGGAATCATTTGTTTATTTTACGCTGCATGATGTAATTTAGTATTTTTGGGCACCCTAAAAACCGCATTGGAGTAACTTAAACACTAAATAAAAAGTTAAACACAAACAATAAAAAATGCATTTCAAAGCAAAGAAACACATGCATAGACGATGTACTCACTACAATAAATTTCAAACTCTTGGTCCATTGGATGCCACCCTTTGGAAATGTCGCACAAAGCTCCTTGGGCTAACTTGTTTTTAAGTCCGGTAAATGCGGTGTTGGTATCTCTTTCGAGCTAAACGAAGCAATTTTCAATTGCTCAATAACACACCCGCACTTCACATCAACCGTTCCTAAATACGCGTTCATTCCGATAAATTCACAGCACAAAACACGAAGCAACAAACACACACTATATCCCGCGCGCTTTCCACAACTGCAAGCATCCACACAAGATCACTTTGAAAATCTCTGAAACAACAGAAAGTGATACCAACCTATTTCCTTAATTTTTTTATCCGTCACAAAAGATATATCAGTTTGGAGATAAAAATTACGCGGAGGAATCAGAATCATTTCAGCAGAACGAGTATGTACATTAATATTTAAGTAATAAAGTGTCATTCAATGGCGTGTCCGGGGCGAAGGGGGGGGGTGGATGGTAGACATAACCCCCTTTTGGCCCAGCATATCTAAGAAAAAACGTCAAAGGAAGGAAAAGATGACAAAATGGGGACCGTAAAAAGACCCTGGGAACACCACTTGCGTCATAATAATAGAACTTAAAACATATTCGGGCCTCCCCGATGGCGCAGTGGTAGTGTCGTCGCCTTGTAATCAAGGGGTTCCGGGTTCGATACCCGGTGGAGGCACAAGTGTTTCAGGTCCCATTTTAAACTGTAGGTCCAGTCCCGATTAGCCTTACTGTGCATAAAGTGGACTTAAAACAACAAATCAATCAATCAATCATTAAAACATATTCTTGTGCTCATAATATGCAGAATGTATACGATTTACTTCTATGCCATGTACAAATATCAGTAGATAGTTCTTTCTCAGATAGCTTTATTTTCACCCCAAGTTTTATTCAAAAGCAGTCAATTTATTGATTGTAAAATTTGTGAAAGAGCTCACTTGAATTACTGCGTAAATAATTTGACAGTTGCAAACACTGGTAGCGGTCAACACTTCTGGCGTAATTTGAGTTGGACCGACCAGGAAGCAGGGTGCAGGACCAAGGTCCGTCCAATCTTCCCTCCCTCCCTGAGAAAACTCTTCACGGGGGTGCAGAAATTCCACTGCCCCAACTCCCAATGTCAACTTTTTTTACGCGTTTTACATTTCGCGAAATCTAAAATAATTTGTAATATAATATGATATATATGGAATTTAGAACAGTGATAATAACTTCTTTTAGTTATTTTATGACTAACAATTATTATTATATTTGCGATCTTGTTTACGTGTTCATGAAGACAAATATTCGTTTCCAATTTTTGCTGGCAACGTACCCATAGATGAATCCTTCTGCTTTCGGTTGAACTCGGCTATTTTCGGGAATCACGCAAGCTCGGAAAGCACAGCTTTTTGTAGAAGCTTTGTGGACGGGTTCCACCAGAATTTCACGCTTCGCCATGTGACTCCTTCGGAGGCCTTATTTTCCCGCAGAACGGCTGCAAGCATTGAGGCTGGTGCTTGCTACAGAGCTGCTGGGGGAGTTTGCGGCCGCATTTTTTCGCGAAATCGAGTGCGATGGAAACTAAATACGGTTAGAACATTAAGTACATTAAATGATATTCGAATTATGCAAGCAGTGCTTGCATTGCTTGTACTATATCTTCGCCTCTGATGTATGCACAAGGTAGCAAAATTGTTGTGCGACAAGAAAGACCCGTGCTTTACTGTAGAAATCGAAAACTCTCAGTTTCTTGTTTCGTATCGTCCTGTAAGTTTGAGACTGGTGGAAGCTGGAAATAGAAACTAATATCTGAATACACAATGCGTGATTTTGATCATGACGTGATTTCTTTTTCTTTTGCGATACGATTCATTGGTCTCTATAACTGAATGAAGCGCAGATGCTTAGTTTTGGTAACATAATTTTGTACTTTGAAAGATAAATTGATCTGGAGAATCTATTATGACACTGCAGGTTGTTTTCTGCTATATAAACTGTTCAGGCAGCATGAAATATTTCACCGTGATCTTTTTCAGGACGAGGATAGTAATTCTATAATATTTAGTTTCTTGTAATTTAGATGAATATAAATCCTAACCTACTTCAGTAGTGGCGGAAAAAGTGGGGCTATTACCCACAACGTTGGTCCCTGCAGTAGAGGTGTGCGGGATCCCGAAAAGTCGGGACCGGGGAGCTTATTATTGAAACTCGTTACGGTAGCTAGCTGACGAGTTGGTGGCTGAAGTCGGTTGCAAGACAAACGACATGGAATATACCGTATTATTGAAACTCACTCGTTCGCTGGCTCTCGAGTCGTTCCGTTCGCTAGCACTCGGCAGCTCATACCCAACCGAGATCAGTCGTTCGGTCGAGTCGTTACCAAAATTGTCGAAGATGGATGTATATATATGTTTGCTTTTGGTACTTGAGACAAGGATAATGTGAGATGCAAGAGAATACTTACATTCCGGGCCATCTTAGGGTGAGTATGTTACGATTTGTATTATTATTATTATAAACTTGCACATTAAAATAACAGTAATCAGCGATGTAAATATGCCGTTGTTAATCAATGCATTTTTTTCGATTTCTTAAGGAAATATTGGTTTCCGCGTACGCATGCTTGACTTTGTTGAAGACATATTTGTCAATGTATATTGTATTGCAGTAGTACAAGGTGTAAATAAAAATATATTTAAAAAAATACAATAGGTTTTTCCAATGTTCTTCTAAGTTGCCTTCATGACACGGTGCTATATCCACGGAAAACATTGCCTTTGCCCTTTTCTTGTGTAAAAAATAATATAAAAGCACTTTAATGCTCATGGGGTAAGGCGTTAATATATATGTCATAAGTTCGCAGTTATTGTCGCGATTGATAGAAAAGCGGTGCAACAAAAATTAAATTGAAAATACAGAAGCACTTTAAAGGTCATAATTGAGAAATAGAACACTAGCAGCTAACCTGAATTATGTTTAACTACAAGAACACGTTTCGTGTTGATCAGAGTTACAAATTGTATACAGAAATTTTGAAATAATGGAATGGATATAAAATGCAAATGTATACACACTTACTACTGAGTACTGATAATGTAGAACTAAATTCGAACATTTTTAGAATGTTTAGTGATGTTTATATTTGCTTTTTTGCAACAGGCAGCTACTAGTTGGCAGTGGCAAGAGATTGCAGAATTTCCATTTCCTAGGCCAGAGTCAGGGATTGCATCAAGCAAGACTTTCTCCCAAGAAGAATACAGTGGAGAGGGTGAGTGTCTTTTTAAACACATTTATTCATGATTTCCAAAATTTAAGAAATGTTATTTTTGAAAAAGAAATGTAGAAAAAAATTATTTACCACACATATGTAGGCATTCTATTTTTCATTGATATGTGGTAAAATTTACATTTAGAGGTGTTCCACTAATTTATAACCATTGGTCCAATACTGACAATTTCAGAGGCCAACAAAATTAAAAATTAATATATACACATCAGTAATGTAAGTACTAATATAATCTGCATTTTTAAAAATATGTAGCAAACAAAACATTGGAACGTCAACTTATTCCTCTGTGTCTGACACATATACCTTGTATTAACAAAACCTTCCATGTCATCATCACTAAAACCCATAGCAGCCTCCCCGATGGCATAGCGGTAATGCAGTCACCTTGTAATGAAAGCATCCCAGACTCGATACCTGGTTGGAGGCATATAGTGTTTCAGACTCCACTTTAAACTGTAGGTCCAGTCCCAATTAGTCTATCTGTGCATAAAAGTGGACTTAAAACAAAACTCAATCTCAAACTAAAGACCTCTAACAGTTACAATTGAATGTATTACATAAATCATGACACCAGTATTTACTAGACTTTAAAAACTGAAACAAAATAAACAAGAGATAAGGTAACGTCAATGTCTGAACTTATTCTAAGCAGTTAAGAACATGGTTGACTGGAAGATACTGAGAATCCTCTCTTCTATGACTATGAGACTGAACTAACTAGTGTTGCCCTTGGGACAGGCTTTTAAAAATTCGAGACGAGACGAGATTGATCATGTGTCCCGAGACAAATTAATATTTTTGAGGCGAGACAGGCCAAAGTCTCGTCTCGTGGGCAACACTAGAACTAACATGAAAGTTGGATGGTTAATGTAGCTACATAACAAGTTAGTGAATAACCACTGATTGAGATTTGCTGTGTTTATAACTGACAATACTCACAATACTTTGCTGCTCAAAAAAATATGCTTCTAAATAACAAATTTCTTGCTGATTTACAATATCGGAGATGAAATGCATGACATTATTTTAGAAAGTATTTAGAAAATGGCTCTGTGAAAGTAACTTCCCTTTTGAGGTCCTTAAGTTATATTCAATCTTAAGATTTTATGTTCATATGAACTTGATGCACACCTAAACTCCCCTTGCCTTAACAATATCATCCAATTTGTATTTACTGCGCATGTAACCACAGTTAATATATATTTTATAATGTCAAGTTTCATGGATTTAGAAGGCCACAATTCTTGTTCTAGTACATAATGACACACTTATGCCATAAATGATTCCAGTAAATGTTTGAAAAAATCAATTTTTTAACACGGTTGTGGGATTACGGTATTGATCCACTCGTTTATTTTCACATGCTTCTGTAGTTTGGCAACACTAATCACTTTGACTCCCAGTGTACAGTGGGATCCATGAGTATTACCGTGAAAATTGTCCATGACTATTTTAATTAATTTTTCTCTTAATCCTAAGTGTTTTTAAGCGATGTATTTTCATGTATGCTGGTGCAGAAGTTGTCAACAGCTTGTTTTGACTTTTCTTTTAATTCTTGAAGCTCTCATTGGGACAAAGAAAGTGAACGAACATGGCGATGGACAATTTGCACGGTAATACTCGTGGATCCCACTGTACCTTTGTGGAAGAGTGCAGAAAGTCTGTTCATCCATTATGTGAAATATATCCATTGTTGACTTGTTATAAAGCTCACATTTCAGTGGAGCACAATAGGGATCCATGCAACCATTGACGGGAGTGTTTTCAGACACACAGTATTTCTACATATACTAGTAATAGTTTCTAATATCCATTATAAATGTATGAAATCCAAACTACGAAAAGCATGTATGAATTTTGTAGGGAAAAGTAACAATAAATGTAACAAACTAAGTTGTTATTTTCATCATATTGAAATGTAATTCATTAGATTTAGAATTTCCTTACCTCTGTAATGTATTGAGTGAAATGACTTTTTTTGTTACGAAACCAGAATACTATTCATAGGACATTATTGCTGTAAAACCATGCTAGCATTTCACATGCTGCTGTTATCAAGCTGGTGTGTGTGTTTCTTTTTTTTAATAATCCTGTGTAAACAAAAATGAAAAATCCAGAGATCAGTGGGAAAGTTTCTTTTTCCCATGACATGACTGGTCGTGACGAACCCCTGATCATTGTCGTGGGTTTCCATGACCAGGTTACGCTACTCTTTCTTAGCTCCCAATTTCCTCACGATGGCTGGGGGCCATGGGTTCCATACACAGGCTGAAATCTTGGGAAAATTTGTTATGCTTCCCCCAGGAGACCCAAACCTATGCATATCCCATAGTCAGAGCCAAATGCATGACACAGTGCAGGTTAAACTTTTTTCCATTTATGTGTACGATATATATTTTTATAATCACAGTTTGTTACGAATGGGACAGCCCTAACGGTTAAGCATTAGTAGCAGCCAACGTGAGCATATCACATTGGTCCACCCCAACCATATATATATATATATATATTTTTCATTTGTCTCTTTGTGATGCATGTACTATTTATACTCTTTTATTTTTTAGGATTTGAATATACTGCATGGCAGACAGACATGACCCTGGAACATATTGGCACTGTGATGTCAGATTACAGGAACTTGCAAAGTATTTCAAGTGTCAAAAAGCAAATTTTACTGAAGACTTTCAATGAGAGTGCAGTTTTATAGTGGTCCCAGCAAGTTAACCATTTTAATGGCAGTTTCCCTGTGTTGAGTGCACATGGGAGTTCTTCAGCATCCTGAATAGTAGACAAGTGGTCAAATGTCGTGTATATATGACTTTCTATCTGCAATACACTAGGAAACTGGCAAATTTCAGAAAACAAGTCGAGCAGGTGATTGGATATGTTTGTTTGATTACAGAAAATATAGTATCCTGATATCAACAATACCTGCCCAATTTGTCAGTGCTAAACCAGGTGATGTAACACAAACAAAATTTTTCAAGTGTGTTGCGCTTTAACAATTTTTTGTTTGTCAGTGAATAGCTACGAATGTTGTTTTGACAACAGTGGAATTGCTAAACCCATGCAATGAATTCAAACTAATCTATTCTCTAAATATACTATTGTGTATGGTGCAGTTTGGTTATTCACAGATCGACCCATATGCATAAATATTTCTAATAATTGTAATTTTTTTTCTCTCTGGAAAGTGTGTATGTCTCTCCATATGAAATATTTTTGGATACAAATAAAGTACTATTATAGAAAAGTAGGATTTATTAATTTATATAAAAATAACAATCCTGTGCGTAACAGCCCATGAAGGGCCTTGGCTTACCTACCGGCCTCCCTCCTATGCTTTCCTTCATCACCACTAAGTGTGGAGATCTTCAACCAGGATTGGAATATGAGTGTGACGTATCCCCAACCGTTGTAGTAGGTCTTCGTGACCGGATTACGCTTACTCATTCAGAGCTCCCCAATTTCCTCATGATGGTGGATTGCCACCGGCCGAAAATTCCTGGAGACTGAACTTGGGATCGAACCCATACCGTCCCGCAGCTGTCATCCAAAGCAAGGTGCCTTAGTAGGCACGGGCACAGAGGAGGACTTAATTTATATAGGTTCACAAAATTAATATAATTGCAGTAAATTACAGACTATTTAGAGAAATATTGGATTGGTAAAAATATCTAATTTTACTTGAGAGTATAACTGCTCTAATGAAAGTTGAGGTTGGCAGTGTGATTGGTATCTCTGCACACTAATGTAAGTTATTTTTTTCTGTAAAATATATTTATATATGCCCCCAGCATGGCAGTCAATGTCAAGGTTTAGTTGTGTGTGACCAAGAGCGGCTCTGCTGTAGTGCTTGTTAAAATATTGACCAAAGTGCTGCCTACAATGAAAAAAAGGTACAGCAGGTTTAGCTTAATTGCTTGTCAGTTTTGATTTGGTGAATCCTGCAATAACTGAACCGGTTACACGAATGCTCCCTTCATCAGACATTTATTTTTGAATAAATGTAAATAAAACTAAAAATAAGTCTGATTAAGGGAGCATATGATCTGCTGAAACGTCACAATGAAAAACTGTGTTTTTATGCTTGTAATGACTGTAGACTACAAGAGAAATAATTCTACAATGCAAGCAATGCGTACATACAAGAAAAATTATTTTCCAGAATATAGTAGTGGCACATTTTATGAAGAGATGGAAAAGTTTTCGGAACCATGGAACTTCCTGTTTGAGGTAAAATGTATAACAAAAACAACATGGGTTATAATTGGTTTTCTTGGGATATCAACATGGGTGATTGCTGTGCTGTTTCTGTGGCATTGGGTTTTTGCTGAATACAGCATTCATTGTGTGACCAATTCACCTCATGCAATTAAATTTCAAGTACATATATTCAAGAACCTTCATTTCCTCTCAGTAGACCACATAAATATGTTACGTTTAGTTTTTCACAACCAAATAAGAGCCCTTCAGCTTATATGGTGCTTTCCACAGTCATTAAGACTGAAAGGTGGCTGTGTAAACAAGGCTAACTGATAAAGTATCAGGGGGAGGGAAATGGTGACAGAATTAACTTTTGCTAAACTGATAAAGTATCAGGGGGTGGGAAATGGTGACAGAATTAACTTTTGCTAGCCAAATTAGGATGAAATTTCATTTCACATAGATGATGGTTCACCAAGTAAAATTTTAAGCAAAAAATACAGGCACGACCAGGACTCGATCAGAGCTACCGAAAGAAAGGTTCACCATGTATGTCAACCTCATCTATGATAAATGTCAGCACCTTAATTGTAAAGTACATTTCCTTCCTTTTGATGCACACAACAATCACCACCAGAGATCTTTCAGAAAAGCCATTCACGAATGTCTCGCTTCTCATGCCAGCAGCACAAAGACATCCAAGCAGATTTTCATCCGCACCCATAGGATGTCAGCCAAAGGGTTGCAGGAAGCTTTGAAATATATTTTGCTTGTGAATTATTGTATGTTTGAAAAGAAATTGAGAACACTTTCAAGCGCAAATAGAAACATTTCGTATAATTGAAAGGAACAGTCCACATAATTTGTCCTTTCAAGTTCCAACAAATGAATGAAGGTAGCTTTGTTACAGAAACCATTGTCACCAGAAAATAAGAAGAAATGTACTTTTAAACCATTGCACCACTTCGAGAGTTAATGTTTTCCTTTTTAATCAACCAATTTTGATGCTTTACGAAATATATAATTGATTATTGCATGCAGAAAACACAAATAACAGATATTTGAACCCAAATTATGGCCAGCACAAGTAGAAACCTGCCATCTCCGAATACTTTTGCTGCTTTTTATTAGTAAAAAATGCTTGTATGCACACTAAAATAATGAAAAACATGGAACTTTCTATAAGCTCCAAACCTAAGGCCCCCAACATAGTTGTGGAATGTCTTGTTGGGTGCTATATTCACTGCCGGGAAGTCTTTGGGCTGTGCTCCTTCACAGTAAAGTAACACGTTAAGGTATCAAATGTACTTTACTTCACAAAAACATGTTTCCGAGAGCTAAAAACAACTGAAAATGTTCACAGCAAAACATTTCACAGGTACAGAGGGTTAAGGGTACCAAACATACTTCAAATGAAGGATGAAAATACCCAAACAAAATTTCTACTTTAGCAAACACTTTTATTGTACGTAATAAACTAAGTAGAAAAGATTTTTTTTTAAAAAAAATTACTGTTTTAGTTATGCACGTTTCTGCACTTTAGTTTATTTTTGTGGGTAGACAGGTATCAATTGTATTTATTTTATTTTGTTTCAATGAATGTGATGGTCACATAAAAAAACCTTATGTATCAATAGCACTGTTGAAAATTTGATTGAATGGTTGCAGCAACAAACTTAATTTTAAAACCAGTTTTCATTTTTAAAACATCATCAGCTAAAGTGAACATGTTAACAGCTCAAGAACATTCTTGTGATAAACAAAGCAACTGAATAAATTCACATCATTCCACTTGAAATCCCAGAACAAAACTGGAGCACATGCTGCATTAAGTAGATGCTCTAATTTTCTACATTACCGAAAACTATGTAAACTCACATTTATAACAGCCAGTCTCAGTGGCGGAGTGGTTAGCACAGCAAGCTACAATGCTAGGGTTGTCGGATTTGAATCCCAGTCAAGGCATTGGTGCTCTTTTTTGAAAATCCCTTCATCAATTTAATCTCATTACCATTCATCCTCACCTTTGCAATTAGCCAAAATTGACAGAAAAGTGAAGTAATATAAACCAAACCAATCAATCACATATATAACGAAAACGAGCACTATACTTATTAATGGTAGTGTCACAGCACCCTTGCTGACAAGACAATATCTATGCATGTTTGATTTGGAATGCCTGGTCTTTTAGTACAGTACACATTTCAACATCCCCCAGAATCCTACATATGAACATTTTCTTCTCTGTAAATTTGTCTTTGTACCTGAAAGTAATAGGGATAGTCTAGTTTCAACTTCATGAGATCATTGTCTTTAGTTCAGCAAGATGATTTCACAGAGCAAATCTCATTCACAGTAAAGTTTCTCAAACTATGGGCACTTTATTCCATATACTCCCTTCCCACAGCATCAGCAAATACTATTAACCATTCCATCTAGTATTGCGCCCATGCAAGGACAATTTTTGTTTAGGAATAACAGACATGTAGACATTAGTAGTAAGACCTTTGACTGTGTTCATACTCTCTCATGGGTTATACCTTAGTTACAAACTTCAGGAGAAAGGAAGAACTTGGTCTCAGTAGCTTAAAAAAATAGCGAAACAGATGTTGAAACTACCAGTTGTTTGATACAGTGTTCATCCCTGATTTGTACTGAAATCACTTTGAACTTCCTGCTTGACCACAAAATATAACTACATTTATTTTCCAAGTCTGAGCACAAATACAGGTAGTTTGAGTGCAACCTGGCATATTAAAGCACTTTTGATCACTAAATTTTGGCCAGGTGCCTAAATTGAATAACATAATTTTGAAGAAATACATTTCACTACTCTTTTGTAGGTTTCGGAATGTTTACAAGAGACTGATATTCATCGGTGATTTCGGTATAACTTGTCATGTCAAACCTTCTTTTCTTCTGCACGGAAGCAACGAAGTCCATGATACTTATTGAAATGGTTAGTAGTGTTTACATATGAGGAAGCAGCCATGCATTTTCTTTTTCAATGCATGATAAATTATCCCTTTATTGTACATCAGGTTCAAGCATGAAGATGATTGCAGCAAGATGAGACCTCTCCAATACCAGCCATACACAAACACAAGCCATATGTTACTTCCCCATCCTCTTTCAATTGGAGTTCTGGGAATGCTTAATCTGAAACGCTGAAAGAAAAATGAAACGAATTAGAATGAAAAATATATACATAACTATCTGAAGTAATACACTAGACAACATGGTAATGATTCAGATTGTGTAATGAAATTTGCAAGTTGTACAGAAAGATAAGAAATACATTTAGAATACTGAAAGTAAATTTAGAGAAACTGGTAACAGTTTAGTATATTGGAGACACATTTCTTCAATTTTACAGAAGAAACTACTTACGGAAATGAGTTTTTCCAAGGTTTACAATGTTCGTCAAGGTATTTTCTTTCATCGTGAAATATATTTGAGCAAGAAATCATGTATTTTTTAAGAGAAATATCTCACCAACGCACAATTGCCATTGCTTTCATTTGCTTGCCCTACGACAACCGGATGCTGCGTACGTTTGATAACGTAAGCCCCTGTCAGTGTTTCCAATCCCTTTTTTTTTTAAATATGCTTGCCTAACCTAACCAAACCTAACCTTATAGGAAATGGTTCGTGGGGCTATCCGTCAGCTACCCATGCATAATGTACAATTTGCACAAGTGACAAACATGACAGTAGGTATTTTTGGTGAAGAAGGTTGGAAACACTGTATACCCACTACAGTAGTCAACCTCAGCCCGCCATATTGTGTGTTACGAAAGCGAAGAAATGAATCAAAAGAAGTACTCTGTATGTGATTTTTTTTCTTTTCATGTAAAAAGCATAATGGCACCTTGAACTATGTTCCGCAATACACAATTGGTAAGTACGAACCATTCGAAACAAAATATTCGATTTAAATGTGTCTCCAATATACTAAACTCTTACCGAGAAACTAATTTGTACATTTTAAATATGAAGAATGCATTAATTCATGAGGAATTGTTGTGAAAAGTAGCTTGTGCAGGCTATTCTGCCACAAATCACTGATGTACGAAAAATGTTCTATATTTGTGTAGCACATCAAGGAACATGTGGAAATGTTAAAGTATCCAAACACACTTAAAATGTAAAATTAGTAATACTGTATGTGTATGCACATAGGAGTATAATTATAACGCTAAGGGCACCAACCCTAACCTACTGATGTAAGCCTACAGAAACATGTTGAAAAATCGATCTGCACATAAAAACGAGTTAAATAATAATGAAACATGTTCAACATGTGCTTATAGTGATGTACGGAATTCGATTCAAGTAGAAAATAATGTGTATCATTATAACAATGGAATTGGAAAATTGGAAAAACACAGTAACAATAATGAAAATCATTCTTAAATACAGGTGGAGATTCAAAGTACGTAATACAAGCTTTCACAGTAGAATAACAAAATTAGGCTAAAAATGAAGAAAAGTGGCTTAAAATAGAAAAGAAGCAAAATACAGACACACATAAGCACAAGTTGTATTTTTTTGTGGTTACTTTCTGCTTGGAGTATTTTTGTGTCGAGCAATAATAGAAATGAGGTCTGTGAGTAACACAACATCCAGACCTGAATAACGTTTGTGTACCAAACTAAACTTTTTCACCACTAGGCACCGTTTTATTAGATTGTGCGTCTTCACAACAATTTAAATTAGATTAGATCGAAGACATCCTTGCTTATGAATGGTGCATACGGTTTTAATAAACTCATAACTGTATTTCCATTCAACAAATACAATAATTATTTTTATATTAAAAATAGAATGGATACTTGCCTTTACGCAGCAACAGAACTTCACTTATTCTTCATATCTTTGTCAACCGTGGAAGAGTTTTACTGCTATTTCCAGATGGCACAGCACGGTCATTAATTGTATGCGATGTCACCCACATTTAACACTTAACACATCCGTGCATTAAGATCATATGTGAAAAAGAGTATGGATACATCTCATTCTCTATTTCATTGCAGACGAAACAAAATTGTCCGCGATCAGCTGTGCATGACCGAGATGGAAAAAGTCGCAACGCCATTGGCTGATGGTACAGTAGCCTCTCTTGCCAGCCAACATTTCACTCATATGCAACTCGAGACCCTGAATCCGTTAGCTGCTCAACTCGTTTAGTTTCAATAATTCGCTTTTCGGCTGGCGACCGACTTGGCTACCGAACGAGAAAACTCACTCGTGAGCTAGGTGTTGACTTTCAATAATAAGCTCCCGGGATCGGGAAAGAAAATTTCCGTCCCGATCCCGACTTCCGGAAATGACTTCCCGACTTTTTGGGATCTCAAGCAGTCTGGAAATTCCGAATGGTCATTTTAAAACGTCGTCAATTCTAGACGTTCTCTGCATTGTAAATGTCTGGAACTTATGGGAAATTGTTAGGTTTTGTACCAGAAGTGCAAAAACAAGCACTTAAGATGGAAATTACGGGTAGAATTCGAGATTTCAAGAGCTTTGGGAAATTTCGAACACATCCCGTCCCGAAAATTTTCCGACTTTTTCAGGAAATTGAGAATTTTTCCCGTCCCGGATGTCGGGATTTAAAGAATTTCCCGTCCCGACCCAAAATATTCTGTCCCTCACACCCCTACCCCGCAGTATGGTAAACCTTATCTCCAAAGGTAAATAAACTGTACTGTACTCATAAAAATGAGTATTTTTTTCTCTTTAACGACTTTAACTATAATTTACTGGGAAAAGGTTGAATTTGTTTTGTTTAAAACATGTTTTTTTACTCATGTTTAAAACTATGTTTAAAACAAAAAAACATGTTTTAAACAAAAAAAACAGTTTGTTTTGTTCTTTTTTAAAAAAAACACAAATTTTGCCAACCCTGGTTGTTGGAAAGTTACGGTGTGGTGATTGTGAGAATGTCTTATTTCCTATTTTTAGCGCAAATTTGCTGCTTTCTAATCTAATCTAACCTTACCTAACCTAACCTAACATAACGTACAGCGCAAACAAGAGACAAAGCGTCGACCGAGTCGGAAAAATTTCAGAGCACTGAAGAACTTCTAAATAGGTAAGCCTCTTAGTTATTAGCGTGTCTTGCTAGACGCCGAGGGCTGATCTGGGGAAATTTTCTTTTTCCAGTCAACTTGTGAATGCGGTTTCATTTCTTGCTCTCTGATTGGCTGTTGGAAAGTTACGGTGCTGTGATTGTGAGAATATATTGTTTGAGATGTAAGTTAGGTTATGTTAGGTTAGGTTAGGTAAGGTTAGATTAGATTAGAAAGCAGCAAATTTGCCCTAAAAATAGGAAATAAGACATTCTCACAATCACAGCACCGTAACTTTCCAACAGCCAATCAGAGAGCAAGAAATGAAACCGCATTCACAAGTTGACTGGAAAAAGAAAATTGGCGCCCCGCGGAAATACGGAAAGCCGAAGTACAGCGCCTTGAGTTATTCAATGCGCTGTAGCCAAAGCGTGCATCAGCGGTGTACAGTGGGATCCATGAGTATTACAGTGCAAAGTGTCCATCACCATGTTCGTGCCCTTTATTTGACAAAATAAGAGCTTTAATCATTGAAACAAAACTCAAAACAAGCTGTTGACAACTTCTGCACCAGCATACATAAAAATCCATCGCTTAAAAACACATAGGATGTAAGATAAAAATTAATGAAAATAGTAATGGACAATTTGCACGGTAATACTCATGGATCCCACTGTACCAGCGCGTCCACCGGTGGATTCTGGAAAGCGCGGGAAAGGGTCTGCCTGTCCGTACTTCATTTCTGCATCCTTGAGTTCTGACGTCAGAGGAAGAATGCGTAGGAGGTTAGGTTAGGCCTGTTAGGTTAAATTCCATTAGCATAAAAATCAATAAAAAATATTATTTAGGCTAAGAGAACTAAACCTAGCTAGCCTAGCCTAACAATGTAGGCATGTATCCTAAAATTTAAAAGATTTGTCCCGTGACGTTAGTACACAGGCGTGCTAAAGTGTTGGGCGATAAGTTAGCCCGGCCAGAGATTGTATGTAAACTGTGCATAACCGCATATGGTGTAAACAAATGTGAACATTCGTATCGTAGAAATTATTCACGTACTGGGAAATACGTAATGTGACTCACCCATGGCGGGGTTGAAAAAGTGTTTTATCTACGTTGATGATCCCCTCGAACTTAAGAAGTATGTCCACAAAAGTGTTGAAGTGGAAACAGTCGACGGAGAAAAGCTCTCCGGAGTAGTATACACAATAGACCCAGTATCACGGAGGTACGACTAAGTTTCAGCACAAGTTTTGTTTTTTGGTAGTGCCTATTAATTGAAGTATGGAATAATTTCGGGGACAAGAATGCCAAATAAAGGTGACAGTTCCGTATATCGGAGACCCAATGGTGTATTGCGGAAGATGGTTCAAGGTGCCATTATGCCTTTTTACACGAAAACAAACACTTTTTCTACTAAAACTCATTTTTCATTTACCTTTCATTAAATGTTAAGTATCCCCGAAATGCCTGAAATTCCTTTATTTTCTTCTTTTTCACATTGGTACTTACGTATTCCGCATTCCTAAGGATTCTTGGTAAATGTCTGTTATATCGGAGACACTTTCCTTCAAATTTACAGGAGAAAGTACTTACGGAAATGAGTTTCTGTTACATTTATCAAACTTCGTAGAGGTATTTTGTCACTATGGAATGCTGCACAACAGAAAATAAGCACTTTTGATGTAATAAAGTAGCCTTTTGTGCGAAGCGACAACATTACATTATGCCGTTGTTTCCATTATGAACCTGCAGATGGCACGAGTGTCGAAAGTCACGCGGTCTCGCGAGAGGAAGAAGTGTTTCCAAACGTGCCTTTTTTTTACCAGATTTTTTTTTATTTTTATTTTTTTAACTATGCTTACCTAACCTAACCTTGCCGGAAATGGTTCGTGGGGCTAACGTCAATGGTTTTTGTGGCTATCGGGAATGGTTTTTGGAGCTATCCGTCAATGGTTTGTGATGACATAATGAACACGAAAGTAGGTATTTTCGGTTAAGAAGGTTGCAACACTGCATGCCCACTCCAAATCGACAAAACACAAGCACGACGCGTGATGATCCACAGCTGTGCGCGAAATATTCTATGTTCTGCAACGGAAGAAAGGACCCAAAATAATTACTCGTAATGTGAAAAATCGAAGTTATTTTCGTGTACAAAGCATAATGGCACCTTGAAATATTTTCCGCAATACACAATTGGTAAGTACGAACCATTTGAAACTGAAAATATGCGTTAGAAATGTGTCTCCGATATAACAGACAATTACCGGATTCTTGAAGGTGCCATTTTGTTTCACGGAAATAATTATATTTTCGACATATGAAGTAAGTTTTGTTCGTTTCATTTTCCCTTCAGTAACACACTAAATGGCAGTCACAGTTTCACTACCTTACTCGACATGCGGTGATTCCACCCCACTCCACCAAAAAATACCTACGTAGCCCCACAAACCATTGACGCATAGTCCCACGAACCATATCCGGTAAGGTTAGGTTAGGTAGGGTCACGTATAGGTTACAATAGTTAAAAATTGGTTTCGAAAAAAAATATGCATAGCCCCACAAACCATTGACACACAGCCCCATGAACCATTGCCACATAGCCCCACAAACCATTTGCAGAAACGTGGCTTCTTCAGTTACAAAAACATGTGTTTGGAAACACTGACTGGGATTACATCATCACACACAGGCTACATCCACCTGGAAGTATATGGATGCAAGAGCTTTCGTGCATCGGTCACACATTTATATCGAAAAATAGATGATTTACCGGCAAAATTCAATGAATGATGCGAGAAAACACTTCCCCGAACTTCCACAATGCTAAAGAAACTGCATTCGGTAAGTAATTTTCGTAAATATGCGATAACGCCCGGACACCTTTAACTCATTAATTTCCTTAATTTTACCACTGGTACTTACCTTTTCTGCATTGCGGAACATTCTTTAAGGTGAAGTTATGCCTTTTTCCATAAAATAGTGTCAACTTTTCATATTACGAGTGATTATTTGTCTTCCTTGTCAACAGGCAGACAATATGGCATGCACTCGTCATGGATCATCGCGCCATGCTTGTGTTTTGGAGTGAATATGCAGTGTTTCAACCTTCTTAACCGAAAAATACCTACTTTCGTGTTCATTATGTCATCACAAACCACTGATGGATAGCCCCGCAAACCATTGCCGGATAATCCCAAAAACCATTCACGTTAGCTCCAAAAACCATTAACAATAGCCCCAAAAACCATTCACAATAGCCCCGAAAACCATTTCTGGCAAGGTTGGGTTAGGTTTGGTAAGCATAGTTAAAAAAATATTCTCGTAAAAGAAATGCACGTTTGAAAACACTGACGAGACTGTGTGACTTTCGACGCTCTCGCACACAATGGAAACAACGGCATAATATGGCAAGCAATGCAAGTTTCTTACGTAAAAAGTGATTAATTCTTGTTCGGCAGCATTCAAATACGAAGTTTTTAGTTTCCCATGAAAGAAAATACTTCCAAGAACGTCCAGAATGCTAAAGAAACTCATTTCAGTAAGTACTTTCTCCTGTAAATTTGGAGAAATCCATCGGGGCGATATCGCATATTTACCATAATTTCTCCTGTAAATTTGAAGAAATGCATTTCGGGGATACTTAAATTTTACCCATTTTTCGGTACTACTTTACTATACCGGAGACACCTATCAATGATATATTTCACGATTTTTACATTGCTAACGTACTATTCTGCATTGCGGAACATTTCTTTAGGCGAAGTAATGAATTTCTAACGAAAAAATGTCTATTTCTTACATTAACGAGTACTTACTGTTGATCCTTATTTCCCACAAACCATCCACGGGTAGCCCCAAAAACCATTGACGTTAGCCCAAAAATACACGATAACCCCACAAACCATCACGGGGACGAGATATGCCTACTAGGTTAGGTTCCATTAGCACTCCTTTCGTTCAATTTAGCATATACGGACAATACGAGAGCGTATTGTGCTCTCAAACTACATTCCCGAACATCAACAACGCTACAGAAAATGATTTGCGTAAGTTCTTTCTCCTGTAAATTTGAAGAAATCCGTAAAGTGTACCCATTTTTGTAAGTGCTACCGAACACACGTAATGGTGTGATATCACTTACTTTGCGAATGATATTGCTTCTTTTGTTTTCGAATTTCAGTGTTTGCAACCTTCTTCACCGAAAAATACCTACTATCATGTTCGTCGCGTGTTCAAATTGTACATTATGCACGGGTAGCTGACTGATAGCCCCACAAACCATTTCCGATAAGGTTAGGTTAAGCAAGCATAGTTAAAAAAAAAGGTGGTTGGAAACACTGACAGGGGGTTACGTCACCAAACTTATGCACCATCTTGTTAGCAAATGAAAGCAAAGGCAATTGTGCATCGATGAGATATTTCTCTTGAAAAATACATGATTTCCCGGTCAAATAGATTCCATGATAAAAGGAAATACCTTGACGAACGTTGGAAACCTTAGAGCAACTTATTTCCGTAAGTAATTTCGGTAACAGTTTGATCTCTGCCGAACGGATTTCTTCATTTTTACAGATGAAACTACTTACGGAAATGAGTTTCTGTAGCATTCTGAAAGTTCGTGGAATCTATTCGACCGGGAATTCATGTATTTTTGAAGAAAAATATCTCTCCGATGCACAATGACCATTGCCTCCTGTACGTGACCTGGATGTTCCATACGTTTCATGACGTAACCCCCCTGTCAGTGTTTCCAACCATGCCGTTGTTTTGCAAGGTGATTTTTTTTTTTCAAAACTGTATCACATTGTTTTACGAACAAAATTTTGACTATGCTAACCTAACCTTGCTGGAAATGGTTTGTGGGGCTATCTGTAAATGGTTTTCGGGGCTATCCGTCAATGGTTTTTGAGGCTATGCATCAATGGTTTGTGGAGCTATTCAGGTATTTTTCGGTTACGAAGGTTGGAAACACTGCATACCCACATGCTGCACAACGTGTCTCAAGCTGTACCTGCCATATTGTGTTACGGAAGCGAAAAAACAAAGAAAAATAAGTACTGTTAATGTGAAAAATTGAAATTATTTTCGTGAAAAAAGCAAAATGCCACGTTAAAGAATCCTTTGTAATGCAGGATAGGTAATTACGAATGTTAAAAATGACGAAATAAACTAGTGAGAGGTGTTCGGTGGAGATCTAACTGTTACCCAAATAAATTATATGTTTCTCAGTTTCGACTGTTAACACATACTGCAGAGAGTGAATACTTACTGCATGTTTTCTTGACACTATTTTTTTTTTCATTTCCACTACTACATAATCAGGTTTAGTTCCCTTAGCTTAGCATTTTAATAATAACCCTAAATGATTTCATGGTTAGGTTAGGCAGGTCAGATTTTAGTCCGGTAACTGTTCTGATTTTCTTTTTTCTCTTCCCCCAGCAGGAAGACTAATTATTGTAGAATTTTGGCAATCACTGAACCTTCCTTAAAGTACTGAGCACTGTTTGGATTTCGAGAAAAAGTTATTTATGTTGAAAAAATACCTTATGCAAGCATGCACAGTTTTCATGGACAATGTATTTTCCTTTGACAAGCGACTGTAAGTATCGTAGACTAGTGGAAATTAATGTAGAAGTAAATCAGAACCTTAGTAGAATACATTTATGGGCTTTATGTTAATGCTAAGAGAACCAAGCCTGGCCTGCCTAACCTTACTACGAAAGCATACATTGAACGAAATCTTAAGTAATTGCTAAAACACTGCAGTGTGTTAGCAGAAGTAAATTGAACCATGTTAAAATTGCATTTGTAGCATGATTAAATCGTATTAAAACAAAAGAAACTTCTGCCTTTAGTTCTCTTACCATTAAAATAATATCCCTAAATGGTTTATGAAAAAAGATTCTAATTTACTTCTACATTCATACCCATTAGTCTACAATACTCCCTGTTGCTTCTATGAACAGAGAATGCCTTGTACATGGGAAGTGTGTATGCTTGCGTAAGGTAATTTTTAAGTTGTTTTTTTTCCAAAATAAAAAACTTTTTCGAAATCCAAATAGTGCTCATAACTTAAGGCGAGGAGGGACAATTTCCCCTAGGTCTTTCACGCTGGGGCAGCTGCTGATCACTGTTGCCAACTTTGCTCTTTTGGAGCCAGATCTGGCTCTTTCGTGCAATCGTTTGACTGTGAAGTGTGGCACTTATTGAGATGGGTGATGCCGCCAAATCTAGGCGGTGAAAACTAGAATAAATTGCCATCATTTTAAAGCTAATGGTAATAGCAGCACACCCACCCCTCAGACAACTAAAATTACCCTAGTAGGCACTTTATGCAGCCTTCGTTAATCTAGCTCCTTGAAAGTCCTCTTTAGCTATATTAATGGTGAAATTTAGCTATTATGCACATCAGGTTTGGCAACACTGCCAGGATGGCCGTAGGAGGCAAGGAGAAATGTACTAGGCTTATGGGACCATTATTTTATTCGTTCTCTCAGGAATATCAAACATCCGATGACGTAGAAAAGTACATGGACGAAAAAAGGACACGTTGTACTATGTCATAGTAGTAGGAAAAGTCGAAACTCTCATTTGATGAGCCGTAACTTGAAGTTGAAGTCGATGTCCCATAAGGAATACATGGGATTCGGTAAATACTAATTCATCAAATTTTGTAAAAATCGTATAAGGCTTAATAATCAACTTAGGAAACCACTTCCACTTGCCACATGGGGAGAAATTCATACTCTTCATTTCTGGCGGAGATCTTTTTAGTAGCATTGCTCATTCCGACGATATTGGAATAAATGCATGCCTGGTGCGTAATTGTCCCTCTTCGCCTTAAGAAAGCTTCAGATTTTGTGTGACAATGATTGCCAAAATTCTATGATGATTAATCTTTATGCTAGGAGAATTTTAAAAAAATCATAAAACAATCGGAACTGTTACCGACAATGTTACCACCAAGCCATTGGTAAGTCCGAAAAAAAGAAAAACCTGAAATGTAACCAGCCTCCTTGGATATTTCTCAAGTTCATTGTTCACTAATTTTGTGTATGGTGTTTTGTGATAACAGTTCCGAAAGTTTATTTATTTTGGCAGGTTGTATGGGAGTATTTGAAAGACTTGTAGAATAATGAAAATTATTGTAGAAGTACTTTTGAAGCTTTGAGAAAGTAATTAGTATACCCCTTAACTGTCTGTACCCCCACGAGAAAGTAAAAAAAAAATAATTAAAAATGCATGGTTTATGGAGATTATGTTCCATTCAAACGATTTCTCTTGTTTTTAGCTCGCGGAGATGCATTCTAGTGGAGTAATGAGGTCTTTTTTTAGTGGTACTATTTATTATGTCATTTTCATCGTTGCGGAGTGAACAAAATCTGTAGAATTATGTATTATCCATTGCTTTTATAGTGTTTTTACAGAATGGTTTTGAAAGTCATGACTTGACGGAAGAATGGCAATTGGATGTGAACGGAATTTGACATATTGATACATAATGTTTGTGGTTTGTGATCTGGAGCGGTATTGGAAGTATCGGAGATTAAAGGTTGGCAATCCTGGTGTGACATTAGAGGATGCAAGATTTACTGCACATGATGTTTCGGTGCATGTCACAGGTATGCCCCATCACACTAAACTTGAACAACATCTTGTCAACTGCCATATTTCATCTTTCGACGTAAGCGCAGAATGCTTTCGTGGTTAGGTTAGTCCTGTTGGATCTCAAGAATAAATACACTACATTTAGCCTAAAGCCTGGTCCACACATAATGTTTTCTCGTGTAGCATGATCATGCCAGATGGATCAAACAAAACGTTACGCGTGGACTGCAAGTTTGACATCCTGCTTGAACTGAATGAGATTTGACGACCTCTTGAAAGACAGATGAGTTGGAGCTTTCTTTTCAAGCAAGCTGGAAGACAAGTCATTACATGTAGATGCACATCCGTCATATTGGTACAACTTCACTTAATTTTACACCGGGTCTCATTGATGTTGCTTTTCAATTTCTGGGGTTACTAGTGTTAATAATTTGTAATAGTTTTAGACTTTTAACCACTGTTATCTGACTCCGTCTTCAGGGTAGCGTGTAGTCTGTTAGATCATATAAATGGTTGCCTTGGAGGATTATTCTTGGTGGCCTAGGCTCCACCACGTCTGTTGGTCACAAGGACATCTATAGGACATAAAGTTTCCAGGTAGGATTATCAGTGGCCCGGCCGCCACTTCGTCAGATGACCATGTCAAGGTCACGCTCAAGGCTTCGTGTGGCACCATTAGGTTTCCACCTTGATCCCCGGGGACTGGACCAGCCCACATTGCATGAGTCACAACATGTAACACTGCAACTTTCAGCCAGATCAATGCAGTATGAAGTAGCACACATATGTTTACAGGTATATGTAAAAAAAAAAAATACTAATCCTGATTATATAATACAGTGGTATATTCTGCTTGGCTTTTACATGAAGGGAAACAAAGGTGCCTATTTTGCAATGGACTGGCTGATTCAAGAGCATGAAGACTACAGTATTCGCGTTCTACTTCCTCTATTCTCGCACATCATCATTCATAAAATACCATGCATTTTCCTTAATTCATTGTCGATTTGAAAAAGGAAATACTGAAATAGTAAACACACAAGTGCAAGAAAGACACTCAAACTGAAATGGGCAGAATCCTGCGTAATTTGTTCCCCCTGCCACCAAGTGTCACCTGTGGTGTGCAAAGTTTCTGTGTGCAAGAGTTATGAAATATGTATAAAGTATACGGTACGTTGGGCCCCCTACGGGGGGAAAATAGAACTGGAGAGGTCCGGGCCTCCTTGCTCCCCCCCTGATATTTATATGACACTGTTTTCTCACTCCTGGAAAACGATACATTTGTTACAATCATGTATTCATAACTTTTTCCTCATTAAAAATAGGTTGAAGAAACCTTCACCATTGCATTTCTCGTGAAATTCTAGCCTGGTTTAATTCTAGTCTGGCTGTCACGTGGGAGACCCGGGGGTGAGTGATGTATGGTCAGAATTTTTCCAGCTTTGTCTCTGCATAAAGTGGCTCCAAGTCCCACCCAGTCTCAAATCATGGTACCCAGTGCGGAAGGTAAAGGCATCTGAGGCATGGTGATGATCACATCACCTCCAAGATGTCCGACATCGAAAATATGAGGGGTCTTACTCCCACATACACTAAATGTGCCTTTATGACACGGTGCTATATGCACAGGGAACCTTAACTTTACCTTTTCCTATATTGTATTCTTATCTGTACCTATGTTTATTTTTTTACATGCTCATATTTATATGATATGTCAATGGCGGAGGGTCCCCTAAAGGCTTGCTTGTGTCTGCATTGTCTCTCAAGCATTTCAACTCTTGGCTCTGACACGTGTTTTTGTAGAAATTATATAAAGAAGACTGTCATTTTTGCTATTTAATGTGATGCATATTGTTTTCTTTGATAAAATTGGCATGGTTTGATGAGTGGCAAGTTCATAGCAAAAGGAAAACCTGTGCAGCTTATCGTCTGGTGGCAGTATATGTACTTGTTATTGTTGCTGTTTGTAAATATACAACAAAGGCAGCTGACTTGCCCATCACAGCGAGGCAATAAGGCTGTCGAAGGAGGAGTGTTGTCGTTATGTCCGCATTGTGTTACAACGTTTTAAAAAATGAATAAAATAAATTACTGGGTAGTGGTAATGTTCTTGCCTTGTAATCAAAGGGTCCCCGGTTCGATGCCCAGTGGAAGCACAAGTGGTTCAGGTCCCACTTTCTCGTCAGAAAGTTTTGCTAAATTGTTCGTCAAGCTATCAATTAATGTAAACCTTGTAAATAAATACCTCTTATTCAAATTATTATTTTGTTAAATGTGTCATTTCGTCAGATCAACCGACAATAATTATTCTTGAACGTTAGCATTCAGATTTTTTAGATTTTTTTTTATATACATTGTACCTATCAAGCTGACAAAAACTGCCAAATTTCATATTTTTATGGATCTTAGTTTTTGAGTTACTGACTGTAAAAAGCAAAAATCTCAAAATTTGACTATATTTTGAAATTCTGGTACTATTATAGTATGAGTGAGACACCTATAAATCATATATTTTGCACTTTTTTACATTGCTAGCATACTATTTTAGAATGCGGAACATTTTCTAAGGTGAAATAATGCATTTCTAATGTCTATTTCTTACATTTACGAGTACTTACTGTTGCTTGTTATTTCGATTCTGTAACACATTATGGCGGGCGATAGCATACTGGTTCAGGGTGCGTTGTGCAAGTGTTTTGTTGATTTATGCAGTGTTGCAACCTCGTTCACCGGAAAATACCTACTTTTGTGCCTGGATTTGAAATTATGCTAATACTTCGCAAACCATTGACGTTAGCCTCACAAACCATTGACGTTAGCCCCAAAAACCGTTCATGTTAGCCCCAAAAACCATTTTCCGTTAGGTTAGGTTAAGCAAGCATAGTTAAAAAAAATACTCTACACATCATGTTCTAGTGAAAACATGGCAAGTTTGAAACACTGACTATGGGGCTACATCATCTTAACACACAGAGCATTGTACTCTTGTGCAGAAATCAAATGGCGCCAGCAAAAACATCGTGTCGGACAGAGATTTTCGCAGAAAACAACATGTATTCGCATTAAAATGGATCAAAACTACATTCACGAACTTCCACAATGCTACAGAAAATGATTTCCGTAAGTACTTTCTCCTGTAAATTTGAAGAAATCCGTCTCACCTATACTATAATGTTACTGAAGTTTTTAAACAGCTGTGAATAAAAAAAAAAATACTATTTGACCTAGAGAGCTCAAATTGGTCTCATTCTCTTATTCTTTTAATGAGCTTTAATTTGAAATTAATTGACAGCAAGAGGGGGCAGTTGTCTCCTCTAATACTCTTACTTAGGAATTTAGTGTAGACAAATCTTATCACCATTATTAAACGATATTATGCTCTTTACATAATTAAGTATTTTCAAGCAGGTGAAAATTCCAAGCAAGTACAGAAGGTGCATTATTTCCTATGTAATTGAACTATCCAACTTCATTCTCTAGCTAATTTCTTGTTATTTACACTCTCATACAGTTTATTCATTAGTTTTCTTACCTATGTGTTCACAAGATAAATGGCCCATACATTAGAAATCAGTAGCACCGATTGGTTGACAAAAGTGGGGAGGGGCCAAGGACAGTTTACTTTTTCTTTGTATACAAGGCTGAGCATTAAGAGGCTATAGTTTAGGGGCAAAAAGGGAGGGAGCAACCGTGCCCCTAAAGGCCATTACTGTTGAAAATGAAGAAATTATGTGCAGTTGTTTTGCATCTGCTGTATGAAACCATGTTCATATCTGAATTAGGGGGAATAAAGGTGGGGGGGCAAAGAACTTTGGTGATAAGAAGATTGTATTGTTCTAATACAGTTATTTTCAATGGGTCCGGACACACTCTATGTACGCTCCTGTTCCATACCCATCAACACAATAAAATAGTGAGATGAAATGAGTTTTTTTTTTTCTCCAAACAAACTTTCATCTTTTGATCTTTTTGTCTAGATCATATTGCTCATTAAATATTTTAGTAAAAACGGCAATGATAAAAGTATTTTCTTTCAAAGGTTTTTTTATTAATTATAACTCCTATATCTTTTATATTCATGATTTTTTTAATAGCACCTTTGCTTCATTTAAAGTACCGGTATAAGTTATATTCTTAAATCCTAATTTAAGAGCAGTGAATGAAGCCGCATCACAGATATTTATAATATCTACATTAGCCTTGTCACTGTGAAGGACTTTTAATTCAATGGAAGCGTCACACTGTAAATTGTTCGCGACAACCATTCATAATGCGCAGCTCTTCGTGGATGTATCCGATTAAAATCGTGTGCAATGGCATGCGAACTTCTCTCCCTAGACATCACTTTGATCTCGATGCATTACCGATGCGCTAAACAAATTTTAAGGCATTTTTCTAACACCTCGAAAAGGAGCAAATTGGTACAAGAATTCAGTCATAACTTTTAACTGGTTAAAGATACGTCAAAAAAACTTCATCATTGCATTTCTCGTGAAATTCTAGCCTGATTTGACATATCATATCACCCCCTTCCTACTTAAAATTCTGAAGTTGAATTCAAGATTGCCGCCGACCACGTGGGTGGCGTCAATGTGGTTCCCCCTTGGCCTGATAATGATTGGGAATCACCATTTCCATGTTGCATGCTGCAGTTGCCTTGTACCGGGGGTGTTAAGTGACTTTTTGAGCCACCCTGTACAATTTTTGTAGGATACTCTTTATATTGTCAAATTTTCGGGATTTTTGCTTTTTTGAAAGTCAGAACTCAAAAAGTAATAGCCAAAAAAATCTGAAATTTTGCAGTTTTCGTCAACTTAACTGGTACTACAAGTGCACCAAAAATTATCATTTTCTGAGATGTCAAGGTTCAGATCCTGTGTCGGGGAACGCAGCAATGTTCCGGTTTATATTTAAAAACTTTCGGTAGTTGGGTAGGTGTGAGTTTGAAAAGGACACTCACCTTATGTAAAATACATGTTTAATTACGCACACATATGTCTATATACATAACACATTCCCTGTAGAACAGATGATGATGGATAATTCTGCACACACACTACGATGTCATGCAGCCATAACTGCTGTGCATTCCTAGACAAGTGTTGCCAACACCTACTTGGCAAATATCATTCAGAAAAATGTCATGGCCGCTATGTTGGATCCAAGGACATGGTGGGGCCAACATACCGCCGACATTGAAATATATAATTTTAAAAAAAATAATTAAATGGTACATTACAAACAAAAAAAATAAGAAAAACAATTTTATACATATGAAGGGCCAGGGGGAAAAACGATGAATGTCGATTTTTCGCCCATTTTGAGATCGCAACGCCATCTGATAGTTCAGAAGCTGTACTATAAGAATGAGAACGGCCTTGGTTGGGAAACGATGAGAAGTGCCTGAAAAACGCATTATTATTTTGGCATATATTAACGTTCTTATGGAAAGAAATACTTTGTTTTTCATTTCCTGGCAAATTGTCTCGAATGAACATTCATCGTTTTTCTCCCTGGCCCTTCATATTGTACACTAGTACTACTTGGAATTATTGAATGCAAATGTTCAATTTTTCAATTTTCACAATCACTATTCAATGGCAAAAGAGAGCTTTACAATTGGTCTTTTGAAGTTGCCGGTACTGGTTTTCACTGTAGCAGTCCTTACTAGTCCATCAGTACCTGGATGAACCTCGCATATTCTCCCAAGTTTCCATTGCTGTAGGGGAAGCTGATCACCTTTGATGAGAACCCAATCACCAATTTGAAGATTTTCTGTTGTGTTCTCCACTTTGAACGTTGTTGCAGCTGATTGAGATAGTCTCAAGACCAACGTTTCCAGAAATGTTGCATCAAATTTTGACTGGCAATGCCTTTTGCACATAAGTGATGAGGCGAACCAACAATACTGCAGCACAAAGTTCCAGCCGTGGAAGTGTTATCTTTTTCAGAGGAGCTACTCTTGTTTTTGAGGCAACAAGTTTAACCTGGACTTGTTCATCAGCACACACAAACCTAAGGTAAACAACCACAGCATGGGCTGCTTCAGATGCATCACCAAACCCAACTAAATGAAGCTTGATACAGCCTTTTGGAATGATGCAACGTTCAATTCTTATAGTTTGCAATTTGGGAAATCACCGCAGTAACTAACCCACTCATCAATTACATTACTTGGAAGTTCATCATCCCTGTCAAGTTGTAATTTCCACAGTTTTTGTGTCAATAGTTTGGCTTTTTTGTTGTAATAGGTGATAACCAGCCCAAAGAATCAAACAACTTAGAAATCTCTTAGAGAAGTTGCTTGGTCAACACAGAATGCACAATTGGACTCTACATTAAAAGAAAAATGATCCAAAGAAGGACACCACTGAATTCCCATTGTTTTCTTACAGTCACTGTCATTAAATAGAAACTGCATGTTTCTTTCAAGCAACTCGCTTGGAATACTGTCTAACACCTTAGGATCATTTGAGGACCATTTGCGAAGTTCAAAACCACATTCAAGCAGGAGTTGGGTTAATTGATGGTACAGTTCTATAGCACCCTCCGTAGAATCACTTCCAGTTACGAAATCGTCTATGTACAGTCATGGACACTTCCGGCTTGTAATGAATACATTGACTTTCAATGGAATCGTTACAAGCCGGCAGTGTCCGTGACTGTACACATGATTAAGTAACACATTTGAAACAAGGGAGAAATTTGCACCTTCATCTTCATGTAATTGTTGCAGACACCTCGTAGCTAAGTATGGTGTACAAGCATTACCATAAGTAACAGTCAATAATCTGAAGTCTTCAAATGGTTCACTAGGATCCTCTCCCCACACAATTCTCTAAAAGTCTGTATCCCTTTGGTTAATTTTCACTTGTCTGTACATTTTTGAGATGTCAGAAGTTAGGGAAGGGCTACTTGATGGATTCTGAATTGTAATATCACACCAATTATATCACTTTGTAGCTTAGGACCAACCATGAAAGTATCATTAAGAGAAACACCTGTAGACGTTTTACAACTCCCATCAAACACTACGCGAATAGGTGAAGTCATACTGTCTTTAAATACAAGATGATGAGGAACATGCTGGTTGTTTTGGCATTGGATGACCCAAATACATAATCTTAAGTTTGCAACAAGCTGGTTTTTATAATCTCACCTATTTGATTACGTTTCGTTCATTTTCTGTGACTTGTCGTTTTTAATACAACGGGAAATATAAATCGTTTATTTTATTTGAAATCACACAAATAAAGAAATCACTATGTAGAAGTCTTCTCTTCTTTGAATCATTTTGGGTCATTTTACACATGTGTTAGTCCATATTTTGCCAGTTTTTAGTCCATATGTATGTACAATGTACATATAAAGCCACTTGTTAATACATATTAATCTCAGCCCTGATGATGAGTAATGCATCAACTGAAAAAGAAAACTGTTATTTTCCCATTTTTTGATAAATATCCAGTGTCTTTACCAGTAATTAACCCAACCCTACTCCAAAAAGATGTTAAATATAAAATAGATGAGTTGGTACAGGTTATTATTTAGTCACATGGCTGCGTTTCAGACAGTTAACAAAGTGCCAAGGTCAACACTTACGTATGTGATTATGAATTGAAACAAGAATGGCTGAGGAGCAGGGGTGCCCACAGGGGGAGATTCATGATGCGCCTGCATCATGACAATTTTTTTCTGCGGAACAAAATTTTAGAGTTTAGCTATATATCTCCACACAAAAATGGGGAGATCATTTCGTTTGATTGACTTTTGTTATTGACTTTTAGTTATGGTTCTTAAATGTTCAGCATCTACTTCATGATTTAACAACTTCCACAAGAATACGATTTCCTGTAACAAGCATGCAAGTGAGCCATGCTATTTGTTTCTTTAGTTTTTGTTTTTTTAAAATTTCAACTGCAATGAATTGTCATCTCCACTAGTGGTAAACAATGTCTGGTGTTTTAATCGTGGTAATTCCAAGTTTGCTAGTAACTTCCATGTGGACTTCAGTTTTAGTGTTGGATGATCTCAGGCACGATTTGTTTTGCTTGTTTGTGATCCTATGCTACAACTGACTGAATAATTGTAAAATACTGTCAGTTTTTGATGTCTAAAGCTTACATATATTTCGAAAACTTAATTTTTAAAGAAATGAAATCAAAATATGGACATAAATCAATTACTGTGTATTTATCCAAACTATATTTGTGTGGGGGGGGAAGGTGTATGATGAACAGTTCTTTTGGAAGGGGATTTTGATGAAGGACTTTGGGGGGGATGTGTCCCTGGCCTTGGGGGGGGGATGGGCACCCCTGCTGAGAAGAATCATTGTCTTGCACCACTATTGGAAGGGGGAGGGGGTTGAACACTTAAGCTGCAGTGAAGAAAATCTCTAAGGTAGGTGAAGGGATAGTGCACTCTGCAAAATCACAAAAATGGTTCCTACCCTTCTAGTCTGGAGACACCAGCTGAGATGTGGACGATACCAGCACCCAACAATTAGCAGAAGAGGTCTATGCATCTCAGACCACTGTTTGTCACCTGCATTATCTTGGATTTCACTACAGGCTATTTTATTTATTTTATTTATTTAATAGAAGATTCCAAATACAGCGTTAGCCATTTTACATTGGAACGTTTATATAGAACATAAGGACAAAAAAATAATAACATAATACATCAAAAATAATAACATAAAAAAAATTACATGTGGTTAAAAGACTTCACCATGAGTTCATTAGAGAGCAAGTCCAGCTGCATGTCACCCTTTGTCACGAATTACTGCAAAATCTATGAAAGGTTTTGGTGGAGAGTAAAAAAAAAAAAAAATGGATAGAAGGGTGCCTTTCTTCATTATCCCGTAACTTGAAACCAATGACTTCTCCCAGCTTAAGAAGCTCAAGTGGTGGTGGTTTGAAGATGACATTTTGAATCGAATAACATGTGATGGAACTCCAAAGGTCCCTTGCCTCAGGGAGCTTGTGGCATACGGTTGGGCCATTGATGCCAACCAGCAGCTCCACGACCGTACAGTGTTCTGCTCCATCCTGTCTTTTCTCTGTAGCTTTCACAATTCATATCTTTATTGAGTTATTTGATATACTCCATTCTGGCATGCCAGTGTGTTTTTCGAGGGATAATTGGAAAAAAATAATACAAAGCCTGTAAATTCCAGTAGGTATTTATTAGACAAATTCAAATGGATTCACGTGAAAGAATACTTCATACACTACTTCTCAACATAGCCAGGTATTTATCCCAGCGCTTCATCATGTTCATGATGCCTGTCTCATGGAACTCGGGGCCCTGTTGTCTAAGCCAAGCCCTTTTTTCATGCTGCACATCATTTGAGTGAAACCGGTGTCATTGCAGCACTTACGATCCAAATAAATAATACGAAATAAATTAAATTTGGTGGAAAATGCTCGGATTTGTCACCACAGGAGTCGTTCTGCTTTATGACAACGCAACTGCACACACGGCTCACAACACACATGATGTCCTGGCAGGTTTTGGGTGGCATGTGCTTCAACACCCACCATACATTCTGGACATTGCTATGAGCGCCATCTCTTTGTTCTTTGAAGAAGCATTTTGGAGGATGCTGGTTTCAATCGGATGATGATGTCAAGCACAAAGTGAGGGTTGGGCTCTCACAACAGGACCCAGAGTTCTATGAGACAGGCATCATGTACCTTGTGATGCACTGGAATAAATGCCTGAACCGGGGAGGCAACTCAACTATGTTGGGAGGTTGTGTATGAAATATTATTTCACGTGAATTTGTTTGTATTCGTCTAATTAATACCTATTGGAATTTGTAGGCTTTGTATTTTTCTTTCCCGATCATCTCTAGTACATAGGATTCATGTTGAAACTAATACAGTTTGCTTTGGTTTCAGCATTGTGCTTGTGAGCCAGTCTGATGGGAAACCCTCTATGGATGTGATAATTGGACACAGTGTAAAGTCGATTGCTGTGACTGCAGAATGTGCTGAGCCAAAGCATGAACTGTTCTCTCCCACCGGATGTCCTGGCCTAAGCGATGCAGAGATCCAGCAGAGGAAGGAGAAGCTGAAGGCTTGGCTGGTCACCAACAGATTCCCTGTCTCAGAGGATGGGGAGCGACTCATGTTAGCAGATGCGCTTGTTATAAGCCCACCTTTTGGACCCGATCAGTGTGTCAGCAGTAATGAAATAATTCTAGGCCGTGTACAAAATCTCATTTCTTCTATGCCTCCAAACTTCAAAGCTTAAAATGAATAGTCTGTAACTATTTTTGTGTCTATAAAATACATATGTTATTTCATACAAGGCTGTTGTTATTTAGTTTTTATAGGAGCACAAAAAAATATACAAAACAGAAATTTTGCCTGTAGTATTATATGGGTGTGAAACTTGGTCCCTTACATTAAAAAAGGAACATAAATTAAGAGGATTTGATAATAAAATCCTTAGGAAAATATTTGTACCTAAAAGGGATGAGGAGACAGATGAGTGGAGAAGGTTACATAATTTAGAACAGCATAATTTGTATTCATGCCCAGATATTATTAGAATAATTAAATCAAGACTACTTAGGTGGGGATGCCATGTGGCATGATGGGGAGACGAAAGAGGAGTTAACAGGATTCTTGTTGGGAATCCTGATGGTAAGAGACCTGTAGGAAGGCCAGGGCATAAATGGAGGGATAACGATGAGATGGACCTAAAAGAAATTGGTAGGGATGGAAATGAGTATATAGATCTTGCCCAGGATAAAGACAGGAAGGCTTGTGTTGCTGCAGCATTAACCTTTGTTACTTAGTGTCGCATTCTTGCCACTTTTGGCTAATCATGATGATGAGGGTGAGTGATAATTAGATGAAGTTGTTGAAGCAACAAATTTATACTGAGCCAATAACTTTGCTTTCTACAAAGCTCTGTGACAACTCAAATGACAGCAATAAGTGTGGTGTTTTATAATTTTTTCTTCCTCTCAATTGCTGTCTTTCACAACTATTTACTCCTCATTTGTGTGATGTGCACCTGATCCTTTAATGTAGGCAAGGGCCTGATAACAAATAAAACTATAATAATAATTTACATTTTTCCAGAGCAAAAATCCGAAATTTCAGGCAAAATAAACAAGTATTAGAAACTTGAAGAGACCTCTAGAAGAGGCTAAAAGCTCACACATGAGAATTGGGCTGCAATATGTAAGCATTTCACACTGTGCGTATCACAGATTCACATTTTATACTTTAGTATAAACATTTATTCAGTTTACCTGTAATTATCGTCATCAATTCTTAACTTACATTGTACTGTATGGTATTGCGGTCCCTGCAGTATTCAGGACGAAGCGTGTGGCATTTTCGGCTACCAATGAGGCTCATACCGGTCCGGTGTACAGCCTAAACAGTGCACGATACATTGAAAATTCAAGCACTTTAGATTGAAACTAACCTATTTCCAAGAACTTTCCCTTCTTTCAATTTTTCGGTATGTGCACTAGTAATGGAGTTACCTATGGGACTGGACTTTTGAATCACCTTCTATTGATAATAACTGCAAGTTTAAACATTAGATTCACATCTGTTAATTCAATCAATATTGTATTTAATTTCTGTTAGACTTTTACTTTTGAATATTAAGCAAATGTCTATCAAAATATGTTATCATGCATTACCTAACCTACTCTACCATGCATTAACCTATCATAAATCTAACATAACTCCGGATCCCATTGGCGTCCCATTTTTAAGATTTGTAGTTATTGAGTAATAGTGTATGTAAACCTGTTTTTGAGAAAATGGCTCCCAAAGTTTTTTTACGCTACCTTTAATTGTATTTAAACCCTGACATAGGCATGCAATTTATCATGTGAAAGAGCTATTCAAGACATTTCCAACGCCATCTGAATTACTTCTATGTGTGGCCTGATTTCCGAAATATTGCAATCTAAAGTTATTAAAATGTTGGAAAAAATTGTCAAAATTGCATAGTTTGAACACTGTAATTTCGGAAATACAAAAGATATTGATCTGCAACTCTTGCATATTCTCCTACCTCACGTGGCCCTTCAAGTATGCCAAATTTGAAATGAATCAAAAAATGTAAGGTTGAGGCCCTAGTCGATTTCACATGGAATGGCCCAAATGTGAAATTAACTCTTAAACACGAAATTTAATGTTTATAGACGCGATGCCTTCTGAGGTCTGAAGTATCCTGCAAGTTAATCAAATAACGGGAAATTGTTTATTTTGCTGTAAATTTTTGAGAAGCAAAAATGAACTGCTTTACAGAGGAATAAACTTAATACTCTGATAACTTTATAAATGTGCTATTAGAAATGAATTGTTAATTTTGTGTAACAAGTGTAGTTTTTAAATCAAATTTTGGGTTTTATTCACCATTTTAACACTGATATGCCATTTCATATACTGCTTTTGATCCCAAAATAAGCCCAGTTTTTGTACTGATATCTTGATCTTTTATTTACCATATATATGTGGCTCTAGTAATAAGTACTAGTGATAATTTTACCAAACTGATATATGTATAAGAAGTCTGTAATTTAGTTTAATATTCTGCCATTTTGTTATTAGTGGATATGCATACAGGGTGATGGACAGAATAATGGACTTTCTGAAAGAATAGTTCAATCTCAAGTTGTTCTTATTTGTATTAGTGTATTTATGTAAATGTGCAGCCACGAAGTGGATGCCTAGGGCTGGCAGAATGTGGACAGAGAGGGAGATCTTGAAGTAGGAATGCAGATGTGACTTCCAATCGGGCAATGTCATTGCTGAGTAATGGAAACTGGGAGACATTGTCTGGAGGAAGTCGTGGCTGATCGGGGAGTAGCATTTGGGGAAGTGTGAGGAAAAGGTGGTGTTGAGGAGTAAGTGGCGTGCTGGAAGTGAGGAGGTACCAGGACCAGAGAGAGAAGGAATTAGGTAAGTGAGAGGGGTTTACTTCTAGTCCACAGTCGGGTCTGCATGGTCAAGGTGTTTTATCAAGTGTCTCTACTGTTGCGTCCTCGGGCTGCCAATAGACAGTTCAACAATAGAGAGAATGAATAAGGACATGATATTCAAGGAATTCATGAAACAGATGCAATCCATACATTGCTAGCCATATCCAGAAACCCATCCTCAACACTGCCCAACTCCTGAGGGTGCTATAAAAGTGTTAAACAATATGGCTTGGGAGGAGACTGCCAGGAGCCAGCAAGTAAGTCACGAGGCTCACATCGAGTTCACGGAAGTGCGACTGCTGCCGGACGCTGTGAGGATCCACAATCAGGCCCTCCGGAAGCTGTGGGGTTCAAGCCAGGACCTGTTCGAAGGCAGGTGAGACACCTGAGACTGCTGCTCATCATTTTGCCCCTTCTCGCATCTCCCAAATTGATCATAACTCTTCTACAGCTAACTAAAATAATTACATTTGCTCTACCTCTTGTCTTGCTGCTCGTTGGTCAACAGGATCTACCCTCCAGGATGCAGTTAAAATGAATGCCCCCCTTTTGAGTTCCCAGGGATGGAAACTTTAGACCCTGGAAAGAAGAGATGATGTGTCCACACGAAGAAGGAAAAGATGTACCGAGAGAGACTTGGTTAGGCTATGTTCATATATTTTGAGCAAGTTATTGGTCCAGCAATCAGATTTTTAGTATATGAAAGTAAACTTTTGTCTTTACTAATGAATTAGTAGTATTGTTCTTAATTTTAAAGTGAATATAAATTTGACATGTAACATGAAGAAAAGAAAATTTTGAAAATACACGGTTGTAAAGGTAGAAAAAAAGGTAACGTGCTAGGGCCCTATCCTTTCTTGATCACTGCCGAAGGTGGGGGTGATATGATCAGCACCACACCCCTGGGCTGCCTTTACCCCTCAGAGTTTCCTCCAGATCTCCACTTTATACGATGCTGGGTGGGCGCCGGTGCCGCTTCAACAGGTGGAAAAAATCCCGGTTCTCCCCCACCGGGGATCAAACCCAGGTCTCTCTCATGGTAGTCAGACACCCTAAGGACTGAGCTACTCATAATCATACACGTTTGTTTGAATGAAAGTTAAAATATAAATTATTATTATGGGGAATAGTAAGTGAACAAGTAATAAATCAAACCAAATCAAATTAATTGGTGCATGCGATCTGTTGAATATAAGTTGTGAAAAAAATTGTGGTTTAATCCTCTACCTTTAAAAAAAAGGTATAAAGAAATGCTACTGTTAAACAGCATCCTTTTTTTATCTGTTTTCAGACTCCTTCTTGCCACAGAATTCCTGCAATATCACTATAAACCTACCATTATGTCTTCTTTGAATATCCAAAAATGAATATGAATATTGTACTAACTAACATGAATTTCTGTATAATATCACTAACAGTACAGATTTGAATATTCGATTAGTGAATTCAGTCTTCGAGCACCCATACTAACAACCCTTGTACACTAAAAGGCTAGGCCCTAATCTATATACTTCCAGGGCTTACTAACATTTTACCTCCAAATGCTGTGTTTTTTTTCCTCCCACACTCTTTCAGATTGACAACATACATAACTTTATTTTTCCCCATTACCACCTAGCTTTGCATTTATTATTAAATTTAAGTGTAAATCTAGTCTCAATTCTGTACGTGAATGAATAAAGTATTCCCTGCATTCAGTTAATTGAGACAGAAAAAAGACTGTCTCTCTTATGAATTACCTTGGACACTCTTGGGTTTCAAGTTTAAGGCTAACAGAGACTGGACCTACAGTTTAAAGCAGGATCCAAACCACAATGTACATTCATCAGGTATTGAACCTAGTTCCTTGATTATTAAGTTGCATTATAAGTTACATAACCACTATGGCATTGGTTACTATTAGAGGCCTTAATTTTTCGGTGTTATTTTTGGCAAAATTAGTGTTTTCATTTTATTACACATTTCTTCCAAATACACTGCAAATTTTGCCTTCAGTATGTTTTTAATCTCTGATGGTATAACTTTGGTAACATGGTGATTCATAATTCTTGAAGCTTTCCTGGCAGTGAATGATGATGAGGTTTTCTTGGGATATCAAGCAGGTGATTTCCAGATAGGCTTCCAAGCTTTCAAGACCTAACGTCACTCTCATCTTCAGGGATTGATGAGAGTGTAGGGTTACCAGATCTTTGCAAGGGAAATGTAGGACATGCTGTTCCAAAATGTAGGACATTAAGTCAAAATGTAGGACACAAAACATTCTCAATAAATAATACATATTTCTATAGAACATGTTAGAAAGTCATTGACAAATTACTTTTCAGTCCGAAAAAAATGAATTCTTAATGAATTGTTAAATGCAAAATTTCAAAACTTGTAATCATACTAATCAATGCACCTCTTAATACACAATTTAAGTGGTACTTCTCAGAGAAAACAATTTTTATCAATATTTCAGTTTAGTCAAACTATATTTATATTAGAGTGAACAGTCAAACTCTGAAATTAAAGGGACCAGTACCAAACATTTTACAGACTTTATGAAAAAAGGAAATCCCTCTGGAGTCTGTTGTGCTGATAGTAATGCAAGTACTCTCTCAAAATTTGAATTATGACCTGTAATGGCAAACAAATATTCAGCAATTAACGTAATTTAAAATGGTTCCAGAACTTTCATCTTGGGTAGTTTTTAGTTCAATAACAGGGTGTCTACCAAAATAACACATCCATAATTCTTGACCTTTTCAGGACTTTTCTAGACCTTTTTTCTGTTTTTCTTAACGTTTATTTATTCGACTCCAAAGTTGGAAATTAGTAATTAAGAAAATAAATATTTATTTAATGAAAACCCCTACCAAAGGGTCAGTTAAGATAATAACTGAAGCTGAATTTAAGAAGAGAATTAGATCTGCTTTCTCGTATTAATGCATCCTGAACTGTGTTTGGCAGACAAGCGAGGCTTTGGCATCGGGACTCTCAGCCAGTATAATCATATGTGGAATCTGTGTTGGTTGTCCCTATATGTTTGTGACTGTAACTTCATTCATCTTATCTTACCACCATTCATACTCATCTTCGAGATTACCCAAAGGACAGAAAAAAAGTGAAGTAAAATAAACTAAATCAACCAATCAGTCATTATGATAGCAAAAATTCTTGACCACAAGAATAATTTATTGCCTTTTTATTGGCTTCTTGGCCTACTTGTTGATTTGTTCGCTTTTTCTTGGCTGGCAGACACCCTGAATAACTCTGTTCTCTATACCTCTACAATCAAATTATATTGAATTAGAATGAGCAACACCTTGTTCCATCAGTATAAACCCAAAGACAAGAAATTCTGCTCAGGCATTGAACAGTCACTTTATCAGAAAGTGGTCCCAAATTTCACCATTGAGTTTGGAAGCGCAGTCCATAGACTTGTAACTGGCATGATTTTTTTCTGTTAGTTATTTTCCTAATTAATATTATGTGACGCTCAAAATGTAGGACATTTATGATATTTTTCAAATTTCTCCCGGGCACCTGACATAAGGCTAAAATGTAGAACATGTCCTGGAAAAACCAGACATCTGGTAACCTTATGAGAGTGAAGTAAGCTCTCGGAAGCCTATCTGGAAATCACCTGGTTGCTATCCAGAGAAAACCTATTCATGATGATTCATGTTTGCTGAGAGTGGATCCGATCACATCACCTTCACACCTCCTAGTGCCTTCATGGCACAGTGCAATGCCCAGGGAATAGACATCAAACTTTATTTTAAGCCCAGTTTATGCACAGGTAGGCTAATCGGGACTGTACCTACAGTTTAAAGTGGGATTGAAACACTATGTGCTTCCACTGAATCATGCAATATCTTCAATGAAAATAGGTCATCATTTAGGACACTTATTCAAATGTATCTGCAATCTACATAAATATCCTTTTGGAAGGCAAAATCATGTAATGCATTATGCTGATAGTTGTCTATTAGTTTTGGAAAAAATAAAGAAAAGTATAGAGTGCAAAGAATGTAATCAGTACGTTAGATCGAGTATGGATTGAATGCTTCTGTTGAAAAAGAAAAAGAGGTTAATGCTGTGAAACCACATAATAACCATCCATGAAGCCACCTTATGCAGCATTGGTGGCCTTGAGATAAAAACACAACTGAAAGATTTCTTTCACATCACATATGTAAAATGTGTGGAAGATGATAAGGAAAGGATGGGTTAAAGATCTGTAAATTAGAAACAGAAGGCTTAGAAAATTGAATGAAAGCAAATTTTTTTTTAAAAAAAAATAACGTTTCACTTCAAAATAATCATTTCACCTCATATTGCACAGGTGATGTTCTATATTTCCGCATTGCACATTTAATTGGAAATATTAAAACTGCATTTACTGCACTAACCAAGCATTTAACCCCTGTTTTTTTTTCAAACATTCATGTGCACTAAAAGTTAATTTATCAATTAATATGGAACAAAAAAAAAAACAAAGATTATCACAATTAAAATAATACCTTACTTCTAAGCCTGTAAAGTATTTTTCATAATGAAATCAGGTGATTTCTTTATTAAAAAATAAATTACGAAACAGAATGCAGATTTAACTTACACCCTAACATGTTAACATAATAAATATACACACACACACACATACATATATTTGTTACAAGTGACAATTACATTGACTGAGTCACAGCCATAACAGTCGGACTAGAGTTACAAAAATACTTTGTGAACACGTATAGGCACTAAAGTACTACAATGCTTTAAACATGTAAATGGTCTCTTATATTTACAAAGACAATAGTAGAAAAACGGATACAATATACTGTATAGTTTGGATATAACATACAATTTACAACAAGGTACTAGGGGAAAGTGGGGGAATTGCGACCACCTAAGGGAGATTTTAAAAATCTCAAAAACTCTATGCAGTGAAACAAAAAGAAAATGTGTGTAGTACATTTTTGCGTATCACTTTGCTCCCTGTGGTTAATAGTTATCTCTGTAAACGTCAAAAAGTAACAATGTGCGTGTGAGCGCAATTGCCCTATTGGTAGGGTAATGGCACTCAGTAATCATCCTAACAGTAAATCAATACCATTTTTGTACTATACAGAAACTATATCTTTATGTACTTATATTTATTAATATGCAGATACAAATTAAATTGAGCACAAAAATGCACACATGGGACGCTTATTATGAGAAACGTCTTTGCACCCTTCATGTTCCCATCACAAACAGCGTGAGCGTCATTACCCGATAGGCGCCATATTATGTTCTTTGTTTCTCGTCTCATGAAGAACCTCAAATGTTAACTTTATAATAATTAAGAAATAAACAGGAGATACTATTATTGTATCTGTAAAATTTTCAAGACTCTAGCTTAAACGTTCCGTCTACTTACCTTACACTTTTTTTCCTTCCCAATTTTATAACAAAATATGACGAATACGTTTTTCGCACCCTGTTTCTTAAAAGTCAACTCCACATGTGCCGCCTTTTGTTTGGTGCCTCGTAGTACTGGGTTCTAGATGTTAGCATGGGTTACTCTTCAATAACACCCTCCGTAACGACTACAGAGGGGTGAGCGCCATTGCCCACTGAGCGCCATTCCCCACCTTCCCCTATTGTTCAATACCAATTTGTGGTATTTTTTCTGAATACATTAACAAGTCAAAGGATTTAAGTCTCTACTGTTTGATTCATTTGTCATCTTAAAATATATTTTGTTACATGAATAAAATCAGAGGCAAACCATCCTTCAATATGAGCATCTCACAAATCACCATCACAGAATTTAGTTTAACTGCTAGACACGGGAAGGTACAGCCTGGTATGCGATCTATAAATATAAAGAATCAGTCACAAAATCTGCACTCTCTGCAAATGGATTGTATACAGTAAAACCTGTCTATCCCGGAACATGATGGTTCCGAGCAATATTTTCCATCTTAACAGTTTTTCTTCTTATACAGGGTTGACCTAAAATACAGTATAGAGCGCTGCAGGAAATAATGGAAAGGCAGATTTACATTTCGCATTACTTATAATGTAGAGTACTAATGCATGTACGTACATGAATAAAAATGCGACACTGTCGCAATAAGCATAGCAGAGATTACAATTATGTAATTACACAATATGTTGGTACACTTTTTACAGTATTGTAAGAACGTACAGTACGTGCTTATGTATCTTTTCGAACCCGGGATCCCTGGCGTCGTAGCGCCATGTGCATAGAGGGAAAGAGAAAGATTGAAAGATGAAATAAGAGAGGTGAAGAAAGATTGAGATAAAAGAAAGAAAGAAACAAAGAGAGATAACAAGAAAAATAGAAAGATGACGAAAGAACAGAGGAAAAATAGACAAAGAAAGGTGGAGAAAGAGGGTAAGAGATGAAAGAAAAACACAATCGTAACAGCTATATGAGTATTGTAGCGTATTCTTTCATATCGACAATGTTACCGATAAGCGAGTGGCAACAGAGGCGTGTTCCACTTACAGTATTGCATTGTTTTCTTGCTAGCGAAAAATATAAAGGAAGAAATTTCCGTCTTGCCGAGAATAAAAACATCTCGTTGGTCTTTGAATGGTGTTCCGTTTCCGCCTTAAGCAGGCCATTTTCAGGTATAAAATCTGTCCGTTCTGGGGACTTTTTTTTCTTTCGTATTTACAGGTTTCCTTCTTATAGAGGTTCCGGGATATGCAGTTTTTACTGTAATAAATAAATAAAATGCTACCAAGTAAGTCTGTAAGTGCCAGTTCATTGCAGACTTAAATGATCAATGAGCAACCACTAAATAAATTGATAATAAATAAGTAAAAAAAAAAAAGCAATTTAAGGTCTCGTATCACAAATTGTGAAGTTGTAAACTATACATATTGCTTAATGATATTAATGCAAGAAAATACTAAAATTTCAGACTTCTGCTGCTTATGCAAAACATACAGTCATAACATTCTACGTTACAATTAATATATGCCCTTACACAGCCACTTGGTCCATTCTTTGAGGAAAGTCAATTTGTGCAGAATACAATAATATTATTAAGCACCTACAAAGACATACTAGGTCATCATAGCATTTAAAACTCTTACATACTTGAACAATGAGCCTAGTAATAATTATTTACACCACCTTAGGCAGCTATAAATACATTCATATCCCACTTTTTGTGTGTGTCCAGGTTAGCTTAGGAAGTGTCTAAGATCTTCACTTGTGCATCGTCTACGTAAGAGGATGACCAACAATCGACTCCTCCATTTATGTTGATGTTGCAGCTGTTACCACAGCATTCCCTTCTCCTTCATTTTCATATGCATTTACAACTGTAAACACCAAATTCCAAATGAAAGCTGCTTCCCTACCATGATCGATTGATTGATTGATATAGTTTATTTTACTTCGCGTTTTGTGCCTCTTGGCTAATTTGCGAAGATGGGGATGAGTGATGAAATTGATGAATGAACATTCACAAACAAACAAGCCAAAGCGGGATTCTAACCCGGGACCCTTGGCATTGCAGCGCGATGTGCTAACACTCGGGCAGAGTCCGGCTGCTTCCCTACCATGAAAAATAAAACATGATAAACGACCAGCTCTTCATGTTATTCATGTAACTATACATATTATACGAGTTCATTCAGGGACCTTGGAACCGGGGGCAGGGGCCCACTGGCTCCCCACTTATCATCGAGGGGGGCAAGATAGTCTTTTTGCCCCCCCCCCGGTCGCGTGCTAATAATTAGACACTATTTTTTCCAACTTGTGTTTCGTTTTGAAAAAAATGGAAAAATATTTTTGCACATGTTAAATGCAAGAAGTGTGTGACAGAAAAAATCTACGTGCAGATCATAATCACAGCAGTGGCGTAGCATGGGCATTTCGGGTGGGAACGCCAAGTGCGAAGGAAGGGTCAGCCCTTTTTTGCTTAATAATTTACTTATGGAATTAGTCGCCACATGTATTGTTTATTTGCCAGACGTGAGCTGGGTTTTCAATAAAACATCATCTATGCATGTTTTAGTAGAAACACAAATGTTTTGAACTCTGGTGTTTTATACTTTTCGGTATGACGCAAGTTATTAGAAAACCTACCTGAATCACAAGCACCTCTGAACAACAGTAGACGTCATTGTTGTGGGCGATCCAACTACTGATTGATTTGGTTTATTTTACCTCGCTTTTCTACCACTTTTGGTTAATCGCGAATATGAATATGAGTGATATTTATGAAGTTGATGAAGGGACACTCATAAAGAACACCCGTGCTAACGCCGGGATTCGAACCAGGGACCTCTGTCGTCTTGGCGCGCTGTGCAAAACACCCTGACATGGAGGTGGGTGGATGATCCAACTATCATACACTCTACTGACGTAACAGTGCCGATTAGTAATTCAGACCACTGTTTATTGCATCTTGGAATGGTGATAAACATTTTAAAATAATTTTGTCCACAGACCATTCGATGTTAAGAGTTTTGAAATGAATGCTAAACATTTCCATTGACACAATATTAAGCAGTTAGATACTAACGAAAAAATAATAATAATAATAAAAGAATAGTTTTGCGGGTTAAGTGGTAGAGCAGGCACAGGCTGAACTTCTACCACGAGGACTTCACCAACTTATTTGACAAAAACTATGTTGATCTTTTAGTTTTTAGTACACATCGCTGTTCGTGCAATAAATTATACAATGCAATGGTCATTAAGAAATGGTATATTTGAGTTTGGTAAAGTTACGTCAGTCAATATTGCGTATCGTAGCATCACATAGCACGAGTGGCACGAGCGCAAAGAACCGGGTAGGAATTCTACCGCTGTCATCTGCTTCAGAAGGCAGGAAGGGTCACATGAACCAATTCACGCAGCCCTCTGCTCCATACGCTGGCGTACGAGAGCATTTGCGCGCGTGCTGTCGAGATCCAAGCTTTCCCTCCAGAAAGGCAGCAAGGAATATAGAGTTCTTTACGCCGAACCTGCCCGGCGTCCAGGCAGGAAAGGCATTGAAAAAAATGCTGGAACGAGTGTTGTTAGTGGAGCGTTGCAAGCGGATCGCGAAAAATAGCTATTATAATGCCATGAAGGTCAAACATACGTATATGAAATTAGTCAAGATTTACTTTTTATTTACAGCATTTACGTATTTTTGAAATTTTAAATCAGGGAACGCGGCGTATGGGCGTACTACAACGCTACGTCACTGAATCACAGCCACGTCTCCGCAAATGAAGCGTAAGATGGAATTATCCCCCTAGGAATGCGCAGCTTCGGTTTCCAGATTTCCTTTGTATCTACCAGGTTTTGTATGTACAGGTGCGGTCGGTGGAAAGCAATAAACCCATCGTTCCCCGATGGGAAGGGACAACTACATCTGGATGCAAGGACTCCGAACAAGAAAAGGGGGGGAGCCTTGAGCTTGAGCCTTCTAGCTTAAAAGTTCAAGGTTGAATACAATTTGAGACGAATGGGAGAGGACGCAGAGGTCTAGTTGGTAGAGCGCCTGACTGTCACGTGGAGAGCCGGGTTAAATTCCCGGGGTGGGTGATCTAAGGTCGGATTTTTTCCGGCCTTTTCCCAGCATAAAGTGGCTCTGGGGCCCACCCAGCCTCAAATGAATGGGTACGTGCTAACAACCTTTGGGGGTAAAGGCAGCGGGAGCGTGGTGCTGATCAAATCACCTCCAAAATGTCAGAGATCGAGAATGTGTGGGCCTTACCCCCACATTTCGTAAATGTGTCTTCATGGCACGGTGCTATATGTACGCTTAAAAAAACTCACACGTGAACATAAGAATGAATGGTGTTACCTCTCTCTGAGGTCTAAAACTAAGCCATCAGCTCTGAACATGACGTTTAAAACAAACAGTAAAGTTTTATTAAATGTAAATGCTACAAATACTTTCGTTATTGCCTGATGTGAAAAAACCACAGAGGAGGGGCAATATTGTATGTTTTGCTCCCCTTTTCACCCCCCCCCCCCCAACCCCAGTCACTCCCTAAAAATGAGACTACATCTATTTCAACTTATCTTGATTTTGAAGAATATTTGGAAAAATATTTTGGCACTAGATTTGTGAACGTACACTAAAGTTAACAGCAAGAAGCATGTGACATCGCAGCCAGGTCTCTGCAAATCAAGTATCCCGGTAGGAATACCCTGCTTCTGTTTCCAGTTTTGCTTTCAAGCTCGCATATAACAATGCATCGGGGTAGAGGGACAGAGGACAGCTTAATTTTAAATCCTCCGGTGCACTTTCCGAACATGAGCTTTCATTAAGGACCCATTGCTGTCAAAAAGGTCATCGACCATAGAAAAGGTGCACCTTGCAAGTTCTTGGAAATTCAAGTCTAGGCTAATCTCCCCTTCCCCTCCAAATTTAGACTTGGTCAAACAACACATTTATTGTTCTGAGTAGAATAACTGCAGAAGGCGTGTTTCGGCATTTACTCTGGAAATTGTAGTGATGAGTTTGGATTTCTTTCCACACCAAGCGATATAACTGTGCACATGTAAGTGTAAATCATTTGCAGTAAATACACCGACTGCAAGACTGCAAGGTCGCGTCGGAAGATCACTGCACTGCACTTAGTCGTCTGATATAGAATCAAATGACTGGTAAGTTTTTCTTCTCTCCTTACGTTTTTTTAATAATTTATATTTTCCGTGTGAAAGGGCAGAAAAAGACGAGACTAGAGACAGACAAGTATCGTCTCGATATACCATCTGCCCTTACGGATTTTAAAGCTGTAAACTTTGAAGTGTATGAACCACCTCCTGTCGTGAGAAGGGAGCGTCTTTTATTCCTTGGACATTTTTATTAACATTTTCTGTTTGTTTTAAACGTCATGTTCAGGACTGATGACTTAGTTTTAGACCTCAGAGAGAGGTAACACCATTTATTCTTATGTTAGCAGGTGATTATTTTTATGTTGGGAGTAGTAATTGTTTAGTTTTAGGTGGCAAGGTCGAAGCATGATCGATATGTAAGACCTCTCGGGGGTGAGATGGGGACGATCTCCCCTGATGCCTTCAGTATTGTAAAGTTCAGACTGATTTCATTCAAATGAAATGCCAGGTACCTAGCTGCTATGATAATTACAGATCAAAATATCTAATTTTAAAGCTGTTGGCTTGGCGTGGCGACTTGACCCATACTTGATACCTTGGCCCTCTCCAACCAGGCACTATATTTGAAAGTCTTCGTTGGAACACTTTAGCCTAGCAAATGTTCTAAAATTACCGAGAGTTTCATTTCTTAAACTGTATCTCTGAATGGCAGTCTGAAATTTGCAAATATCAGTAAAAGTTGAAAGATTCTTTTGTTTTTTGAGCCATTTCTTTACGCCTTTTCAGAAGCAGAAATGTTTTATATGATAAAATTTTAAAAATACAGCGCCTACAAAATAAAAAATACCATATTGCCTCAGTAGTATGGGAATACGATAATGTCGGTCGGTGTTTAATATTCATAATTTATTTACATGTACTTAGAATTCATTTGCATAATTTAGAATAAATTTCCATATCATTAGAATAATTTACATTTGTGTATTTGTATATTTATAACTTTTATGATTTTTTATTTTTAATTTTATGAAAAATATGTAAATAGAAGGTAATTAGTGTTACTAAACGCTATGCATATGAAAAAAGTAAAGTGTAAAGTGCTCCCCTGTGCATAGCACCACGCCATGAAGGCGTATAGGGGGTGTGGGGGTAAAGCCCCACACATATGATTTTATGTTTATTACTGCAAAGTATGTAATGTAAGAAACGATAATATTAATGTTTATATTATTGAAAATAAGATTTTACGGTTTATTAAACGCTAAAAACGGTGCAAATGGGTAAAGGTAAAGGTCCAATTACGATTTAGGACGGTCCCGGTACTCGAACCCACAATATGTAACTGTAATAATTATAGTGTACTAAGGAATAATAATTAATGGTTATAGTGTACTAAGGAATAATGTTATATGGTATGAAAGAAGTTGATCCTAGACGCTAGACAGAAGACGGTGAACAGGGTAGACTGATTAATTTGGGGGATGTGCGGTCAAGGTCAAATGACGTCAGAACAAAGAAAGAACCCGATTGACCAATTAGAAAACGCGTCGGTAGATTTTAAGAACTGTTTTTTTTTCAAGGTTAACTAGAAGGCAAGAACAGGGGAAAGGTATGCAACACTGTAGCACAGGACAAGGGAGGGATTGAACCAGACAACAATGGATGTCTGGGACTGCGCGGTCAAGGTCAAATTTTTGAAGCTATGCGTCGCTTGCATGTTTTACATGTTTGTATCAAAAGTAGCCAAGGTTACTGAAAACGCTAGAACAAAGAATGCGTCGGTTGATAAATTAACCAATCAGAAAACGCGTCGGTTTTATTTCAACCAATCAGAAAACGCTTCGCTTTTATTTCAACCAATCAGAGAAAACGTCGGTTTTGCTTCTAGGTAAAAAAGCGCGTAAGAACACCGAGAAGTTAGTTTGAGAAGTATTTCTGAAGTCTTGTGTCAGAGAAGATCTCAAGTTGTCTGAGAGTAGCAGACAAAGAACTCAAGAGAAGCTATAATTAAGGTAAGTGAATTTTTACATATATATTGTGTCCTTAAATGATATGTAAATTCAAAAAATAATGAAAGAAAAAGTAAATGCAAACAAAAATAAATAGGCGTAATGTGAACAAGTACTACAACTATTTTTCTATTTTTTATACCGGTGATTCTATCTGTGTACGTGTGAGTGGAAGGAACTCTTAGTGAAAGATGGCGTCTACAAGTTCTACCAACGAGACTAACCACACTGCGGTGAGTACCTCGAACGAAATTATACGCAATTTTACCTCTGGAATGTATATTTCCCCACTAGAACTGGTTAATGTATATTACGATATCTGTGATAGGGTAGTGTTCTACGACGATATCCCTACATGTGATCCGACCATTTTCTGTGAGACAGTGCAAACAGCAATGTGTCAATTAGGGGTGGGGGCAAGTCAATTTTCAATTGTGGATGAAACAGAGAGATGTTTTAGACGATTTGTAATGTTAGGACGGGAGGTATCAATTGAAATACCTAATCAGTTTGTGGGGGACCCTGAATGCTTGTTTGGGTTTATGTCCCAATTTCTTGGGAGAAAAGTTATCTTTGATGTGTCATCAGACAGTCAAGTGGGACTGATTATTTTCGGCAATGAAACCAATAAGGATATTTATATCCCTTGGTGCAGTCTTTCGGCATTAAATCCGAAAATTATTCAGCACTATGTGACCAACGTGTTGAACAGCAATGAATCCTTTTTTGTGGATAACACTATGAAATGTATGGCGCATATTGTTGAACCAAAAAGCGGTAGAGGGAAGAGAAAGTACCCTCTGTATAGAAAACATGCCCCTTTACTGACAATGAATAATCCCAACCAGAGGCAGAGGGCTATTACTAATATCAGTAATGATGACAATTTGTGCTTGCCACGTGCCATTGCATACGCACAAGCCAAAGTTGACAAAAACGCAAAAAAATTCAATCTTTTCGAAGATTTTATAATAAACTGAAAGAAGCCGCTATGCGGTTATGCCACGAAGCACGCGTCGATCCAACCAATGGGTGCACTGTAGAGGACATTATAAAATTTCAGAACCTATTTTGACCAGAGTACCAAATTGTTGTGTTCTCAATGAAAGAGGGGGAAAGGGAGTATGAAGTTATTCGATCCACACTGTACACCCCCAAACAAATTAATTTACTCTATCACGATCAACATTTGATATAGTCAACTCTGTCCCCACACTTCTCGTGAAAAATTATTACTGCCCCAAATGTCAAGTAAGGTTCTCTAAGAAATATCAACATACTGAATGCACTAGATATTGCTCCATGTGTGAAAACACTCACGACAATGAAGCCATTAACACTATCCCGAGAATATGCACTGCATGTAACAGGAAATTTCTGTCCCCAAAATGCTATGAAAACCATTTGCGCACCGAAGGGCGAAAATTCAGTGTTTGCCAATCTATTCACCAATGTAATGTATGCTACAAAGTAGTTAACAAAAGAAAGCGCAAAACCCCACACAAATGCGATGATTTTTTTGCGAGAGCTGTAATGCTTTTGTTGAACCTGCACATAAGTGTTATACTCAACCTATCAAGCCCGAACCAAGTGCCAAGTTTCTTTACATTTTTTATGATTCCGAGTATATGCTGGTAGACGATGAGAATGACCAGAAACACGAACTCAATCTGACTGTTGCCAAACCAGCCTGTCATGTTGTAAAGACACTGATGTAGATTCCTGCGAGACATGTGGTCCACGTGTTCATATTTTCCCCAATATCCAAGAATTTATGTACTATGTACAAACACCAAGGGAAGGGTTTGATAAAATTGTGTGCGTAGCACATAATGCAGGGTGATATGATTCACATTTTGTTTTAAATTAGCTGATTACCAAGGAGAATATTACCCCATCCGTAATTATGCAGGGTAGGAAAATATTAGAGATGTCTGTGACAAAGAAAATAGTGTTCAGGGACTCGTTAAATTTCATGCTCATGAAATTGAAAGATCTGCCAGCAAGTCTGGGACTAGCAGAAGATTTGCAGAAAGGCGATTTTCCATATTTGTTTTCCACTCCAGCAATTATGTGTGTCCATTCCCAGATATTCAGTACTGTGATATAGATTCCAAATCCTCTAAAGAAAGAGAAGAGATGATAAAATGGCATGAAGAAACAGTGCAAGCAGGAAAAAATTTTGATTTTCAATAAAAATGACGGGAATATTGTATTAAAGATGTGGACATTCTTGCTGCTGCTTGTATTAAATTCTCTAACCTGATCGAAGATCTGACTGAAATACAGTGCTTTGTTCGCTGCGCGACTCTTGCGTCGTTAGCCTCCTTGATATTTAGAAGTAAATATCTGAAAGAAAACACCCTTATCAAAGTTCCGCCATTTGGTTTTCGTGAAGAAGACCAATAGTCTCTAATTGCATTAAAGTGATTAAAGTGGGTGAAAAGGACTGAGAAAATCAATCTGAGACATGCAGGAAATCTTGGGAAGGCTAAAATAGGACGTTATAAGTTGGACGGGCTCCATGAAGAAAGCAAAACTGTTTATAGTTTCCATGGGTGTTATTTTCACGCTTGTAGGAAATGCCTTCCTGAAATAAGAGATAAGCCTCGTAACGAGACTAGCGAGACCCTAGACCATAGGTATGAACGTACTGTTACCCGTAAAGAAATATTAGAGCAAATGGGGTACACAGTTGTAGAAAAATGGGAATGTGAATTTAATGAGGAAATTAAGGAAGATGAAGAATTATGCAAATTTATTGCTGAGAATTGAAGAGTACAGGGGAAAAAAGATGAATGTCACAAGAAACTGGAGTTCAGTTAATTTTAATGCTTGAAACGCTCTTACATCTACAATATAGCTTAGCACTGAATGCAATTTTTACATAATCTGAAGCATTAAATTGTTTAACTAATGATATAACAGTGTGTCTAATAATGTAAAGACGAAGAACACATTTTTGGCAAAATTCGTTCTTAATGAACAATTTGCAGGTGAAAAATGATGAATTTTCCATTATTCGCACAGAAAAAAGCAAAGAAAGGTGAATGTTCATTTGAATTGTAAAATACCTTAATAAACAGTGATCAGAACTCTACATTTTAAAAGTAGCTTCGCTACAGCTACAGCTACTCTTCCAAAATGTAGCTTCGCTACAGCTACATTTTCCAAGAAGTAGCTCGCTACGCTACTCCTTTTCGCTACTCGCTACTTCGCTACTTTTCCGCTACTTTTGCATAAAAGAAATTAACAACCACATGGATATTCCAAGAAGACCCTAGTATGATAGTTGTACTTGCTGGAAAATAGATTCTGTTATTTATTATCATGATTCCCGTCATTCTGTAATTTTGATAGCAGTGTTACTTCAGTTGCTTATTTTCAATATAGTGTTTCAGAATAACGTACCTATGTAAGCGGCAGATCAATTCAAATTTGATATATGAGTATTTCAATTAGGATGACACAAAATTAATGATTACAACTATACACAAATAAAATTTGGTAGAATTATTTACATTTATATATCAACATATTTTCCTTGACAATAAATATTGAGTTAAGTCACATAGTGGTTCGAAACCAGTCTCGATTTGCTTATCTGTGCATAAAGTGGACTCCAAATAAAAACTTGGAAAGACGCCTGGAGGATGGGATCCTCCTGCTCCTCCATTCCCCACGCTGCTCATCGTCTTTCATCATTCTTCATCATTCTCACAATTAGCCAAAAGTGTCAGAAAGCGACTCTAGATAAGACTATAGTATACATATAATGGAGTAATACCATACATGCAGCACAACTTTTGGGGTAGTCTAATTCAAAACTATAGTATATGTTGGATTGGATTGACTTTTTGTTTTAAGTCCACTTTATGCACAGTAAGGCTAATAGGGACTGGACCTACAGTTTAAAGTGGGATCCGAACCACTTGTGTCTCCACCGGGTATCGAACCCGGGACCCCTTGACTGTAGATAAGATAATTACTAAATAAAACATTGATCTTCATTGTCATGATTAGCAAAAGTAACAGAAAATCTAAAGGGAAATATATTGAGAAAACTGATGTGTAAATCCGAGAGTTCTGTTAACATACTGAGCCATTGATTGCTGGCACTTGCTGTCATTCTAGTGGAAAATGGATCGCTCCTTTTTGCACTGCAAGTTGTGTTTTACACAGTAATTAATTACATTTTGCTGCCTCTTATACTAGGCATATCCACAATATATGTTCCGGGGTGGCGCAAACGAGGTATTTTTTTATCAGGGGTGCCACAAATGAGGCATTTCCTCAAAATCTCAAAAAAAGTAGCTGTTAGCTGGAATATATTCATATATGTCAGTTAGTTATATGGATATTAGAATTATTAAGATACTAATTAAATAAATTACGCGGATACCTATACTGTGCGATCAAGATATTTATTATCTACATTATCCATATTTTCATGTAATAGACTTTGTCTTTATAATCCTTCTGCAAAAGTAAGCGTTATTGTCGATTTTTTTAATGCTGTTGCCACATTCAAAATTTACCTCAAAATGCTGAGAAGAAATGTAGCTGTAGCGAAATTTTCGCTACAACTACAGGAATTTTGTAGCTTCGCTACCGCTACAACTACAATCTTCAAAATGTGGCGCCGCTACAGCTACAGCTACAAATTTTGTAGCTAGCTACAGTAGCGCCGCTACAAGTAGCGCGCTACTTTCGACCACTGTTAATAAAGAATATGAATGCTTTGTGAAATACACGAACAAAATGCAAATGCATAAAGTCACTCATTTGTCACTATGAGGAAGTTCTTCATAGAACCTTCTTGCATATTGTCCACATAATTTCTACAAGTCTTGCAAGTCTTTATATTTTTCAAGAGAAATTGGAAGTGTCATATCATATTTTCTTGATGGATACACAAATTCACCTTCTTCTAAATAAGGCTGAATGTTTCTCTTGCGTTTTTCAAGTGTTATCACACTTGAAGAACAAGCGCCGTTATATGTGTTCCTGTGTAATACAAGTTGAGGTTGAGTGTGTACAATCTGAAGCTCACGGATTGGTCTTGTAAGTAACGGGCACTTTGGTTTGAAGGTACCATGAAAGAAATCGCTCCAACTTCTAACTAAACTTTGGTCACAATCTTCCACAATGAAAGGACTTGGTTTCTGTCTTGCAGCTCAAATGTTGTCACCCCAATCTGCAGGAACTTCAGCTCTAATTCTCTGATTTATTACAGCCATTCCATCACACTCCATGTAGGAATGACCCCTGATCGGGTAAGTCACTGTAACAGTTTTAAAACGCTTTCTGATGTGAACAAGATAATACAAGAACCTGATTATTGTATAGCCCACAGCACGAGTCACAGAACAATGTTAAATGTTGAACATCATCTCCAAAGATATGAAATACAAAATCAGAAAGCATAGATACCACATCGTCTGCACCATTCTTCACAATAGTCTCGTTGTAAGTGTAAAACACTGAACTGTTAGTGAAAAGAACATGAACATTAAATAGAAAAAATTACAAATGTCTCTTATCATTGGTAGTAATATTGGGTAACTTCAAATTCTTTTGAAAGTCAGAACATACTGCCTCACGTGAAGTCGTCTTCTGACTTGAGAGACGTGCTTGGCGTTTCCTTGAAAGAATGAATCTGCCCTTCGCAAATGGAGCTCTTGTTGAGTGTTGAGGTTTTGCAACTGTGCGTGTAATTGAAGTTTCTCTTCATGAACTGATGAAGTAGACAGTTTGTTCTGAAGAGTTTGTTTATTGACTTTGAATTCATCGCATGTGCGACACGTATCTGTCCGTAGATAACCAAATGCGATGTTGAATTTTGTGTTGAAGAGATGACGATACGTTTCATATGATACAGGGTTCGTACCTTTTTTTCTTATACATGGCATGGAGCTTTTTTATGTTCAATTTTTCTGGTAGATAAACACGTTCACTGTCAAGAAGGCTATATTGAGATCTCCTGCTTCTAAGGGATTTTATGTGAGAGTATATGGCATTCAGAGTTTCCCGTTTTAATTTGTTTGGTCTAGTTTTATGCTTCCCACGCTCATCTTTACCAACAGAACCTGCCAGTGCTAGTTTAGACTGAATTGTCTGTACACGCCTTGCACTGATACCATGTAAATCCAAAAATGCTATGTAACAAACAGGTAACTCAGCCATTACACCAACTCTAAGTATAAGGACTTTGTAACTGTATGAATGTATGTGAATTGGCGTCATCCTGATTTTGTCTTGACCTTCATCGTGAAACATCGTTAAAAGTAATTAAACCCCATAGATAACAGTTTTGTGCATTATAATTGTCCATTCTATTAAATTGAACAATTATGTTATTTCTTTCTGTAGGAGGTATCGCCGCAAAGCATTTCAAACGAGAGCACTTGCAGTCTTTCCCTGTTTCGTGAGTACTACACAGCATTTTCTTTCTAATATGACTTACCCTTCCAAGACTCACTCTTCTTTGTTCCCCGAAAGTTATCATCCACTTATGGGTCACTCATGGTGAACACTGTGAAGCCAAGGAAACGTGCATTCAAACTGACAATGTCAGAACTGAGACGACAATGCGTCTGTGAAGTAAAGGCTGTTGTTCTTATATTGCGCAATGAGTCCGTATCGTACGCGACGATCTATTCCTACACAATGGATGGACAATCATCACTTTTACCCTGTAAGCCTAGGACATCTATCGTTTTTTCCCTGCACACGTTTTTTTAAACCTTCATTAAATATGTGTCTCTCAGCACTTTTAGCATGTTTTGACATTTTAACCGTTAGTGTGGACTGCCTTTAATATCAAGGAGGCAAAATATCAATTTTTGTGATTTTGTGACATTCATTGTTTTTCCCCTGTACCCTTCATATTGTTATTCGCTGAATAACCACTTAACCCAAGCTTCTAATGGGGGACACACTGAACTTTTCAGGGACGTTTATGAACAACAAGAGAACGAAAATACTTGCATGAAACTGCTAGATGTAGTTTCCCTGAACCCTGCAATGATGAAGCAATAAAAAATGCCTACAAAGAAACCAGTGATTTATTTACACGTCAGAGTTTCCTACCTTGGATAATTTATTTATTTATTTATTTTATTTATTCCTTGTTTTGGATGGCGAAATTAAGGCACAAGCCTTTTCTTCCACTTAACCATCTCTACTTTACATTTTATAAATTGATTTTTATAGCTAACTGTATGTTAAATATATAAAAACTAAAAACATTGATACCAAGAAATGAAATATATAAAAACTAAGAACATTAAGATACCAGAAAAAGAAAAACAAGAAAAAAATAAAAGAAAAAGACGCAAAAAACATAAAAAATAAAAGCAAAAATACGTGGTGTACACCAAAAGTACGTGCCGTTTCGTTCTAATTTTCAAGAAAAATGAAATACAATGAAATAACCTGTGTTTATTTTTCAACAAACTCTCCCTCCTTATTGCCATCGCTCAGTCCATTTTGTGTAGCATGTGGCATAGTCATATTTGGAGGTATGTTTTAGGTACTGGAAAACAGCTCTTCGCAGGGATGATCTATTGGCAAAATGGCGTCCACGAAGATAATTCTTGAGGTTTGAGAACAACCAGAAGTCACTCGGGGCTAAATCTGGTGAGTATGGTGGATGTGTCAGAAGTTCAATACCGTGGTCAGCCAAGAATGAGGTCGTGTCAAATTTGCAACACTGGATCGAACGCGAGCATCTTTTTGATCGTCACTAAGCAATCGTTGAACCCAGCGAGAGGAAACTTTCTTTAGGCACAAATCTTTGGTGCTTATTCGTTCTACTGTTCCCATTGTTAGCCCCAGGGTATCACAAATCTCCTGCATGGTGACACGCCTACTTCGATGATAAAATGTTCAACACGGTCAATATTAGCATCAGTTGATGCTGTTTTCGGACGTCCAGACCTCTGCTCGTCTTTCACACTCGTTCGTCCATCTTTGAACTCACGCACCCACTTCCTAACAGTGTTTTCTGCAAGAGCACTATCACCACACACGGCCTCCAGTTGGCGATGAATATCGGCTGCACAACGTCCAGCTGTGGTAAGGAATTTCACAATTACCCCTTGCTCTTCAAGTGGAAATTCCATTTCTCCAGGCAGTATCAGAAACACGTCTTACTCCTTCAGGCAGTGTCACTCAACTACTGCCACCTAGCACACAAAACTGACACTGCTTGAAGACGAAGGATGGATGTCTCCGATGCCATAGTTATTTCCCTGAAAAGAGAAGAAATGTTGACTTCATAACAAAACGACACGTACTTTTGGTGTGCACCTCGTACATACACTAAGTAAAAAAATACACGTAAAACATAAACACACACACAACAAACATAGTCAAATTACAGAAAAAGTCTGTGGGTGTTGGTCCTACAAGTTTACACGAAGGGTTAATTTTTTCCCCTGTTTTCAGTACTGGTAAGTTGACTCCAGAAGATGATTTGTTAATTTTGATTTGAATTGGCCGATAGAAGACGAGTTCCTTATGTCATTGGGGAGGTCATTCCACGCTATGGTAGCAGTGACCGTTAAGGAATTTCCATAAAACGTTGTCTTGTGGGAGAGGATGGCCAGCAGAGAGTTGTCTCTCGAACGGGTGGCAAAGGTGTGTGCTGAACTTAGGGGTTGAAATCGAGAAAGTAGGTAGGAGGGCTCTCGTGAGCTTACTATTTTGTAGAGCGCTGTAAGAGCGTGGAAGCGGCGGCGAGTGGAAAGATCGAACCAGCCTAGGTCCTTGAAAGCCGGGGCCAGGTGGTCAAAATATTTGATATTACCGTATAAATGTAGCGCGCACATGCATTTTGTATTCGCTGTAGACGTCTTGCTAGTTGACCGTTGAGGTCAATATATATCAAGTCACAGTAGTCTATTTGAGACAGAACTAACGACTACACGAGTGTTTTCTTTATTTCTTGTGGTAAAATATTTTTAAGGCGGTACAGCGAGTGTAATGCTGCGTAGGAATTTTTTGAATATGGCCTTCACATGGTCACTCCAAGTTAGGTTTTCGCCCACAACGACTCCCAGGTCTTTGACCGAAACCGACAATGAAATGGGGTTTCCTGCGACAAGAATGTCAGGGATGGAGGACTTCTCTGTTGTGGAAATGAGCTGACGTGAGCCAATTGAAATACATTTCGTTTTCTCAGCATTTACTCGCAGACCGTTTGCCCGAGACCACTTGCAGACGTTCATAATATCATCGTTTAGGGCTTTGATGGCCATATTGATGCTTGTTTTAGGGAACGACAAATAACATTGGACGTCATCAGCGTACAGATGGTAATTTGTTGATTGAAAGTTTCCAGATATATCATTTACGTACAAGGAGAACAACAGCGGAGACAGAATGCTACCTTGGGGTACACCGCAATTCGTCGGCAGCCACGACGACTTATTGTCAGAAACGAATGTGCGTTGCTGTCTGGCTGCTAAATATGAGCGAGTCCAGTCAACAACGGGTTGGGAAAAGTTGAAATAAGATGACAGTAGTATAAAATACAATAGGATGAGCACCACTTACAAGTGTAGAAAAGGAGAGGCTATTTGATTGAACAATCTGATTTACCCACACTTAAAACAATGGCAAAAGAGGCTTATACCCCAATTCTTCAAGTGTGATATGCTCTGATTTTTTAAGAATTCTGGATTCTAGTGTAGAAAAGGTGAAGCCTCTCAGACAGATTTGCTTATACTTAAAACTATGCCAAGTTCCCATATGATCTTATTGTTTATAGTGTGTTTTTTTGTCAAAATCCCAGGAATCTTGAATTGATATAAAGCTCATAACTATTGGGTTCTGAGACCCAGTAGAGTGTGGGTGCATAGCCCCATGGATTTTATTGCCTTGTAATCAGGAGACCTCTGGGTTTAAGTCCTCATAAAATATGAAGCCTCTCCTGATTGCAAAATGTTAATATTGTTGTCTTGTAAACAAGAGGCTCGGGGACAGATTTGCCTATACTTAAAACAATAGCAAGTTCCCATATCATCTTATTGTTCACAGTGTATTTTTCTGTCAAAATCCCAAGAATCTTGAATCCCCCCCCTCAGACAAATTCGGCCATGTGTGTAAAAGCTATATCTGTGTGATTGTTGTTTATAAACTTGTCAAAAATATGGCTTTTTTGAATGAAAACATGCAATCCTGAATACAATTCTGGTTTTGTTTTGTTCTGTTAATATAAACACAAGTGAGACTTACAGAATATTTATTGCACAGTTCAAAATCCAATTTTGAATTGTATTTAGTTGATATAGAGATGAGGTTTTAAACCTGGTGAAGTGTGTTGTACATCAGGATAATAGAGCAAAACTATCACCAAAACCTAGTTACTGCTGTTGTTTGGGTATAAAAGCACCAGCTCAGCCACTAACTGCTGAACCCAACTGATATTTTGTATAGAATTTTGATTTGAACCCCAAGAAATTTTATATAATAAACAACAACAAAAATGCCAAAACAAAAATATTGCAATCAGTGTAATAAAAATATATCTAGTTCTCATTGGGCTAGGCATTGCCGTATTTGTGACTCTAAGAAATGCAGAAAAGCTACTAAAATGTGTCCAAGATGCCATAAAATATTAAGCAAGGCATATTACAAATGGCATAAGTGTAATTCTTATGTACAGTCATCAACATTGCCCCCACAACCATCTACATCTGGTCTGAAAAGGAAGCATGAAACACCTGTTAATGCTTCACCGGCAAAGCAGCCACGCTATGAACCCATCCATAGCAGTTTTAACAGCCAATTAAGGGATTACCTGTTTGAATCAGAGCAAAAATGTGGTATTAAGAATTTTTTGAACAGTAAAAATTCTGATGTGCAGGCAATTCTAAATGCACAAAATGGCTCTTATAAGCTGTCCCTCAAATTGTTTTCACAATATAAGAAGCCAAATGGCACAAAATTTACACAGCCCCACATAACAGAAACTGTACCTGTATACTCAAATGCAAATTCAGACAAAATAATAAGCAATTTGATAGATCAATTGAATATTAAACACTCTGAATTTGCAGCAAAAGAGTCAGGATGGAGCCTATGCGGATCTCCACACAAGTTATATGTTAATATTTCTGAATTCAACCCATTACAAGGATCTACATATCTGCCATTACCTGCCAATATTAAAAACAAAAGAGCCGTGGTTAATATTGAAAATAATGATGAGAAATGCTTTTTGTGGTGTATTTTAGCTGCTTTGTTTCCAGTTTCAAGGAATCCTCAGAGAATAAATTATTACAAACAACATGAACACATTTTTGATGAAGCAATGCAGGGTTTAGAATATCCAATGTCTGTTCAGAATATTGATAAATTTGAAAAAAAGGCCAGGCATATCAATGGCAAACAATTATCTATTAATGTATTTATTTGTTCCACTGGCCGTGGCAATTGCTTGATAGCACCTCTCAGAATCAGTACATTTGATGATGATTCTGCTGTTCCGATTGATCTGCTCTTAATTGAAGGGGATGGCACAAATCATTACACTCTGATACATAATCTTGAAGCTTTAGTGAGAACACAATTAGACAAATCCAATACAATATTCAAGTTGTGTAGAAGATGTTTAAGTGTATTTGATGGTCAAAAAATAATAAATGGGGTTCGGGAAGTGAGTGCAGAAATTGCTAAAAACAAGTTAATTGAGCATCTGAAATACTGTGGCAATCATAAACCTGTTCATATGGTGATGCCTAATCCAAGTGAAAAAGCAAAATTCAAAAAGTTTGAAGCCTTGTTGGAACACCCAGCATATATTGTCTGTGATTGTGAATCAAACCTCAAACCCCTTGCATTCTGCAATCCAGATCCTGAAGAATCTTCAATTACACCATACCAGCTACATGAACCTTCTAGTTTTTATTATGTTGTTGTACAGGATGGTGTTGTTAGTAAAGAAAATTTATACATGGGAGCAGATGCCATCAAAGAATTTGCACTTAGAATAGAAAATGAGTGCCATGACATAGCATCTAATATTTTATTAAAATCAAAACCCATGTTGCCTTTAACAGAGAAACAGATTGAAGATTTCAACAATGCAGAAAAATGCCCGGTATGTGATTCTGAATTTTCAGATACAAATATCAAGGTGAAACACCATTCTCATACAGATGGTAAATTCTTAATGGCCCTGTGTAATAGCTGTAATATTAAGATCAAGAGACCAAAATTTGTCCCCCTATTTTGCCATGGAGCATCCAATTATGATTTTCATCATTTGATCAGATATGAGGGGTTTGACAAGCAGAATTTAAATATTTTAGCTGAAAATGATGAGAAATATATTGCTATTAGCAAAATAATTAAAGTTAATGGTGTTCCTATTCACATAAGATTTCTTGATTCATACAGAATTTTATCTGCTAGCCTGGCTACACTGGCCACTCAATTATCTGATGATCAATTCAAAATCACATGTGCCTTGTTTCCAAATCAGGACCTGAAATTAATTAGGCGGAAGGGTGTATATCCATATGATTATGTTACAGATTTTTCTAAATTTGATGAGTGTGCTCTGCCACCACAACAAGCATTTTACAGCAAAATCAGAGCATCTGGAATCACTGATGATGATTATCACCATGCCCAATTGATGTGGAACAATTTAAAATGCCAAACATTTGGTGATTATCACATGGCATATTTAAAACTTGATGTGACCCTCTTAGCTGATATATTGCAGGCATTCAGAAAATCTTCCATGCAAAATTATGAACTGGATCCAATATATTTTTACAGTGCCCCGGGCCTAGCATGGTCTGCAATGTTTTTGAACACTGAAATGCAATTGGAACTGATCCAAGATCAAGACATGTATCTGTTTATGGAACAATGTATAAGAGGAGGCATGGTGCAATGTTCTCAGAGATATGCCAGAGCAAATAACAAATATATTCCTGATTATGATCCAGCACTGCCATCAAATTATATACTGTATGTGGATGCAAACAGCCTCTATGGTTATGCCATGATGAAAACATTGCCATATGCAGGGCTTGAGTGGGTTGAAAATTTCAATATTGAAGATCTTAAGGATTTTGATGACAGTAACTATGGCCTCTTCTTAGAGGTTGATCTGACAATTCCTGATGATTTACACAACATATTTTCTGATCTGCCCCCAATTCCTGAGGTTAAGTGCTCACCTGGCTCTAAACAAAAGAAATTGATGATGACACTGGAACCAAAACAGGGTTATGTCATATATTACAAAAACCTCCAGTTCCTGATGCATCATGGTGTTCAAGTGAGCAAAGTTGGCAAAGTTTTAAGGTTCAGGCACTTAAAATGGTTGGAGTCATATATTAATACAAATACAGTGCTTCGAACATCTGCAAAAAGCCAATTTGATAAGGCCTTGTTTAAATTGATGGTCAATTCTGTGTATGGCAAAACTATTGAAAATGTCAGAAAACATACCGATGTTAAAATAATTACTGACCCCAGCCTGAGCAAAAAATTGGTTGCAATGCCTAATTTCAATTATAGAAGAATTTATGATGAAAATATGGCACTTTTCAACATGAAAAAAACAAAGATTAAGTTTGATAAACCTATTTATGTAGGGGCTGTAATATTGGAATTGGCCAAATTACATATGTTAAAGCTCTATTATGATGTGTTGAAACCTTTTTATGGTGATTGTGTAAAATTGATGTACATGGACACGGATAGTTTTGTTCTTGATATTCAAACAGAAGATGTTTATCAAGATATTGCACAGCCTGAATTGCTTGAATATTTTGATACCAGTGAACATACAAAAATTCAACCCCACAACAAAAAGGTGCCTGGCAAGTTAAAAGATGAGACACTTGGTGATGTTATTGTGGCATTTGCTGGGTTAAGGGCCAAGATGTACAGTTTTGAAACATGTAGTGGCGCTGTTGCCAAAAAGGCCAAGGGCATTGGCAAAGTAACTGTTGACAAAGAGCTCCAATTTGAAGATTATAAAAATTGTCTCAAGACCCAGAATTTAATAAGAACATCAGAATCCAGAATTCAGAGTGTGGATCACTTGTTGACTTCAAATATTGTAAGAAAAGTGGCTCTGGACCCACATGATGATAAGAGATGCATTTTGTCATGTGGCATACATACTCTACCATGGGGGCATTGTGATTTGAAAAATCGCAATCAATGCCCAAACACAGAGCATGATTTGAAATAAATAAACATGCCTATGAACTTATTTGGGTTCAAGAAACAAGGTATTATGGACCTGCCAACACCCCAAGCCTCTCCTGATATAATATCTAAACTGAGTGCTTTGTTAATTATTCATCTGAACAGCATACTTACAGATATTGATGATGAAACAGGTAAAAAATATTGTACATATTTAACAATAATTTAAATCATTACCAATTACCTGTCGGTGGTCAATTGCAATTTATTACAACCCCTGAGGGCAATGTCAAGATTTCAATAGGGAGAAATATTTACAGAATTAAGCACTCAAACATGGTTTCTGGCACTGTATATACTGTTTCTGCTGGTGACTGCGTATATATTGAGGTCCCGGGGTCATATGACAAGCTTATACCTTTTTTTATAGAATTAAGAATCAGATATTCAATAATAAATAACCGCTAAAACAAAAATGCCTAATGATATTTTTGGCCATACAAGGCATGAAGATCACAGTGATGAGATTTTGATGCTTGATGTCAGAGTCAAGAAATTAAGAAGTGATTTACAAGCTTTACAAACTACACTCAATGCCAGTCTTCAATTAGAAATTACAAATTTACAATCACAATGCATGGACCCTCTTCTTAAAATTGATTCTGAACTCAAAGTGCTGCTTCAGAAATATACTGACCTGGCTACATTGGATAATTTTCAAAGTTTAGAAGAAGCTGTTGCAGCTCTTCAAGCCAAATTTAAGACCCAGGCTAACAACTCTGAGCAATTGAAACAGCAATTGGAAGAGCAAATAAATAATGTCCAGACACAGCTCCAAACAATTGTCAAAAGCATAAAATCACAAGAAGATTTTGATCTAGTGATTTCCACTCTAAAAGAACAGATTCAATCACTCCAAATACCTAATCTGGACCCTCTGAACAATGCCATAGCCGAGGTTAAAGAAAAAATTGAGACACTTGAAAATTTTATGAACAATTTGCCATCTTCTGATGCTTTGAGTGCAATAACTCGGAGTGTTGCAAACATCAAGCTGCAACTTGAAACATATGAAGATTTTGGTAAAATTCAAAGTTCCATAACCCATCTTGAAGGTACAATAGCAGCAGTGCAAAATGATTTGTCAAATGTACTAGAATCCCGCCTGCCCGGTATTGTAGATACCCTTGTTAGTGTCCAGCACCAAATCACAAAGCTTGAAAACCTCAACACTGAATCTGAGCTATCTCATTTTCATCACTTGATTGATGATATCCAAACAAAACTTGAAATTTTACAACAATCCACACCCTCTCAGGCAGATATAGCCCTGCTCCAAAATGTGGCTGATGCATCTGAATTAAACAATGTGAAATTGGCACTTGAATTTTTACAAAATACAGTATCAAATTTGCCTACATCACAGGAACTTAAAAATATTAAGAGGGCAGTGAATAGGATATTGAAATCAGAAGATATCAAGAATATCCAGACAGAGATCAAACAACTCACTCAGACAGTGGCCACTCTACCAACTAATCAACATATTAATGAACTGCATGCCCTGTTTGAGGATATCAGAAGACAGGTCCATGATCTTACTGCTCAAAATTCAAAATTGGCAGTTGTTGAAAATTTGCAACAAATTGTAGCTAATATCAAGCAACAGCTAGGGACCATGGAATCCAATCAAGCAAATGCTCTGTCTGTTTTTGCCACCCAGCTACAAGAAATTGTGCAACAATACAAGAAACTTGTTGTGGACATAAAAATCAAGCCAGGCCATTATGATGTTGTTAGAACTATCAATGAGCATCTTGAATCTGTAACAAGCAGATTGCTCACAGCAGAAAAGGAAATAACAAGCATAATCGAGAATCCAAAACATACAGTAATTCTTGAATTGTACAGCATCCCCAACAAAGAATATGATTCTCCATTTACACCAGGTGGCAAAATATATATGCTGTCCCCTGCACAATTTTATTACCAGTTTTTTGTTGGGGGCACATTGAGACCAATCAAGATCAAATATTGGCTTCAACCACAGGCACACCACCTTATCAATAACAAATGCTGAGAACAAAGTAAAAATCAGCAGTGTAGAATTGGAGGATTTTACAGACCCCAATACATTAGAAACAGCCTATACTGAAGATGATGGCTCTTTGGAATTTAAAATACATATTGGAGACAAATTATATTTAGAAAATCCTGCAGTATCAGCTGCTGAACACCCTATAGTTGCAATATTCTTGTTTACATATTATGTCTAGACAAATTATTGTTGATGAATTACACAGACAAGCCCGACATAATTTTAAGAGACTCCCAGTAGTCACAAAGGGCATAGATGATTTATGGCAGAGCGACTTGATTGAAATGGCAAGTGGACAGTTGAAAAACTTAGACAAAATCAACAAGGGCTACAAGTATCTACTCACTGTAATAGACACATTTTCAAAATTTGCCTGGGCTGTGCCACTCAGATCCAAGACTGGAAAATGTGTTACAGAAGCCCTCAGGACAATCATCAATCAGAGTAGAAGATCCCCGTGCTATTTGCAAACAGATAATGGCAAAGAATTTTATAATTCAGTGTTTCAACAATTTATTAAAAGCCAGTCAATAAAACATTATTCGAGTTACAGTGATCTCAAGGCCTCAATTGTAGAGAGATTCAACAAAACCCTAAAAAATCTTATGTATAAACAATTTACCCTGCAAGGTAATTATAAATGGATTAATATTCTTCCAGAACTTCTACATAAATATAACAACTCGGTCCATTCTACAATCAACATGAAACCCTCTGAAGTAACTTCATCTGATGAGCTAAAATTGATCAGCACTGTTTATTATCCTAAATATCAGCCAACAACAAGAAAGGCCAAATACAAGGTGGGTGATCAAGTAAGAATCGGCAAATATAAGCACTTATTCAAAAGACGCTTTACAAGAAACTGGAGCACTGAATTATTTACAGTGGTTCAAATTAAACCTGGGACCCTTAACACATATATAATAAAAGACCACCGAGGAGAAATTCTCAAAGGCAGGTTCTATGAACAAGAGCTCAGCAAAACTAAACAGCCTGACACATATCTCATAGAAAAAATCATCCGCAGAAAAGGCAACAAGTTATTTGTCAAATGGCTAGGACTCCCAGAACACAGCTGGATCGATGCAAACAAAATAATAATATGAGCACCTGGGATGTTATAAAAAGGCTGCCAGAACCTGAACAACAGAATAAGAGAAATGGCAACTTGCTGCCTGATAATATTAGGTGTCTTATTGTTGGGCCATCTGCTTGTGGTAAAACTACACTAATGGTTGATAATTTTTTATTGGCACCCAACTGGTTAGACTGGAAAAACAGGCACTTGTATATCTTCTCTAAGAGCTTAGAACAATTAAAATATCAGCAGCTGATGAAGCTATATGATGGATTGGATATAGCCACTTTTGAACCAGATGTTAAGCCACTTCATGAATGTCTCGATAATTCTGTTGTTGTGTTTGATGACATTATACTGGATAATCAAAACAAGGTTAGAAATTTCTTTACACAGGGCCGGCACAAAAACATTGATTGCTTCTACCTGGCACAGACTTTTTCAAAAATACCGAAGCAACTGATCCGAGACAACAGCAATTTTATATGTGTGTTTCATCAAGACCATACCAACCTCAAACACATACATGATGAATATGTAGGTGGGGACTTGAGTTACAATGATTTTTCTAAGTTTTGCAGCAGGTGCTGGAACCAGGACAGTTATGGGTTTGTCACAATTGATATGACAAGAACACCCAATAGTGGTAAATATAGAAATAAAATCAACAATTTTCTAGACATTGAAACATATATAAATAAACATGAAAAGGCCAATCATTGATGATCTTAAATTAAGAGATTATCTTGTAAAAAGATTTAAGGGATGGAAATCAGAGAACCGAGGAATTTATGAAAAAAACAAAGAAACAGAACAGCCTGTAATTGATGCTATTAGTGAATTAGGTAAGAATATCAAAACTGTTACAGAGCAAAATCAAAATTTGATCACAGAGCTTGTACCTGTAGCTGCAAGGAACATATTTGATTATCCATTCACCCCACTTTCCAGTATTCATACACCTAGTCCTATTGCTCCTAGAAGAATTGAAGCTACTCAGGATCCTATTGAATTGGGTCTTCTTGCTCAAAAATATTTAACCACACCTAAAGACAATAAAGATGAGGTGTTTGGCTTATATGCTGACACAGAGCTTGATGGTAGCATCATACATAGAATTGGCAATTTCAGAGTAACATTTATGGGGGATGATCTGATTGTTTATTCAGAATCTCGTCTCGGAGAAAAAGGTGCTTTTGTTAAGTACCCCGGCACACCTGGATTGTGGGAACTGATGACTCGGAAAAGGCCTGGCAGCTATACAGATCAAGATTATGAATATTACAAATAAATATTAATAAAACCAGATGCTCTATACCAGAACAATGATCCTACACAAAAAAGAGTCAAGTCTAGCAGTGGAGCAAAATACAATAATTTAATCAAGCCCATATGGTCACAAATTAAGACAGGCAGTGGGATCAAACAATACAACACCCTGCCTAAAGAATTTGTGTGGGTTGATGATGTCAGGAAACTTGTAGATAGGTTATTGGTGATAGCTGGGGAGGAAAATGCTGGCAACCACAATTTTTACAATGAAAAGGTTGGAATTATGGACATGATAAGCACAAAATTGTCTAATTTTATAGTGAATGACACTAAGGGCATTGGATATCTTATAAAAATTATTAATACTCTACCACCTAAATTTTGGAATATTTCTGAGGGTCGGGGCCTTGTTAATGACATTATAAACAAGCTGCCATTTGAACTACACATTCCAGGCTATCAGTATTGTGGTCCAGGCACAAAATTGGAGCATAGATTAAACAGAGGTGATCCTGGTGTTAATCCTTTAAATGCTGCTTGTAGAGACCATGACATAGCATACAACACACATTCTGATCTTGACAAGAGACATGTTGCAGACAAGAAATTAGAAGAGGCTGCATTTGGTAGATTTGTAAGCAAAGATGCTTCTTTAAGTGAAAAAATAGCAGCATTGGGAACCACCATAGCTATGAGCACCAAACAAAAACTGGGGTGGGGGTTGTGAATATGTATATAATAAACCTACAATGAAGCCCAAGGGTGTTATGTATCAAATACCTTATGCAGGTCTCAAATCTCTTAAAACTATTGACAGTCTTTTAACCAAAAAGCAGCGCAAGAAAAAAAATTCTTGTCTTGCAAAGGGGCATGGTATGAAATTGTTGCTTAGTACCCCCCAATTAAAAAAATTACAGCAATCAAGAAAAAAATCACATGTGGGGGGATTTATATTTACTATCCCTGCCATCTTAGCTGCTCTCGGGGCTGTTGGGAGCTTGGCTGCGGGATCAGCTACCATAGCAAAAACAGTAATAGATGCCAAGAAAAATAAGGCAGAATTAGATGAATTGAAGCGCCATAACCTGGCCATTGAGAAACAAGGCAAAGGTGTTAAGAGAGCCATGAATAAGTTTTAAAAAAACAAGAGCTGCTTACAAACCAAGATATTGAAGCTTTAATCAAGCCACTGGGCATCAAACATTTTAGAGGTGTGTACATGTCTGATTCTTTACCAGAACAACCACTCAACAAAGAGTGTGGCATTGTTAATTTGGATAAGTACAAAAATCAGGGCACTCACTGGATCTGTTATCTTAAATATTTAAACACTGAGGCATTTGTGTTTGATTCATTTGGAGGTGTTCCACCTGAAAATTTAATAAAATATTTAAAATCACCCAATCTTTATTACAATAATGCCCGTGTTCAAAATTTCAAAGATGTTAATTGTGGACATTTGTGTTTATCTGTTCTCAGATATATGTCTCAAATAAATAAACCATCAATTGAAGATTTTCAAAAAGCCTTGTAGTATCTGAAACATCATGGGGGTATTCCATCTCACCAGCCAAAATTCAATATTGAAACTCAAATTGCATGATGGCATAGTGTATCCCAAAACAATAGCTCTCAGAGCATTTTATGGCATGTACTTGATCCCTAATATTACACACCACAACAACAAAATTGCAGTTGGGGATCAAAAAATTGTCATTACTCCAGGGCAGTATAATCTATCTACTCTAAATGCTCAATTACCCAGAGGTGTAGTGTTAAGTCAAAATTCTGTCACTCACAGAGTAGAAATTGTATCTGCCACAGAAACAGTGAATCTGGGTACTATAGGAGAGCTGTTAGGCTTTGAGAACAACACAAAACTTGAAGCGGCCATCAAACACACTGCTATTAATATACCTAAATTCTTAGCCATAGAGACTCTGAATATTCACTGTAATGTGGCGGAGGGTATGATCACCAAATCAAATGGCATAGGCACTCACAAACAAACCGGCATCATTGCGACATTTAAACCTAATTCTGAATTTATGGAGCCAATCATCTACAATCCATCCCCAACATTATATTTTCCTGTGTGCCATAATAGAATAGATTATATTGAATTGATGGTCACTAATGAAAAAGAAGAATTAGTTGATTTTGCTGGAGCCACAACAACTGCAATCATAGAGATTAATATTTAAATAAAAATACATACAAGAAAAAATGGAAAATATTGAGAGTTATGAGCTACAATCATTCCCTCCAAACAGGAGGACATTTGCAAATTTAAATCAACCCAACACAGAGATTGAGGTTGATCTTGATGTAGGGGATGGCTTTATACACCCCCACAGAGCAGATCTATACATCAAATTTGATGTTGTAAAGCTGGATGGAACAGATTATCCGGCAAATTCAAATATAAGACTTGTAGATAATTTTATGCCACATCTATTCTCTGAAATTGAGGTCAGAAAGCATGGCGTTGTTATAAACAGAGTGGATTATCCCGGCATTACCTCCACAGCTTTGGCCACATTAAAATTATCCAAAACCGAGGCTTCTTACTACAAAATAGGTGGATTTGAGGCTGGTGATAAGATATTATCTAAGAACCACACAGTGCTGTTCCCCATGCGCCTATTGCCAGGATTCTTCTCAGATTACAAAAATATTATGTGGAAGGGTGGTTTAAGAATTACATTTAGAAGAGCTGCCAATGATAATAATGCTTTGATGAGGTACAGCACATTAAACTCTACAGGGGAAGCTCTGCCTAATACCCTACCAGATGCAGGCAAATGCATTATTCAGACTATGGAGTTAAGAATCCCGGTTGTTGAATATGAAGCCAGTTATGCTCTTAAATACAAAGCAGATATAATAAAAAATCCACAGGTTCTTTTACAATTTTATACATATCAATGTGTACAGAAGCCCGCAACTGGTACTTATTATGAGTTTGATGCTACAAATTCATTCTCCAGTATACAATATGACATGCCGGATTTTGTGGTGGTATTGTTTCAGACTGGAAGACACAATAATCAGGAAAAAAATTCAAGTAGATTTGATAACTGCAACATCAAGAACATATATCTTAAAAATGGCAGAAATGAGGTATTTCCTAGAGAAAATTATAATTTAGACATTTCCAAGGATGATTTCCTTAAATTATATGAAGCATTTACAGCATACAAAAGGGTCACTACTGGCAATACTGACATGTATTACACACCAGATGAATTCAAAGCACAGAGGCCCATGTTTGTAATCAACACTTCAAAAAGGAAACAAGTTGTGGTGAATGACAGGACAAATATTAAAATTATCTGTGAATTCCATGAGGCGTTACCTGATGACACTATATGTAGTGTTATTCTCATAGGTGAAAAATCATATGTTTATGATGTAAGAAATGAGAGAGTCACAGAGCAATTCTAGAGGGCCGATTCAAACACTGAATCCCCTTGATTACAAAGCAATAATACCAACATTTTGCTGTCAGGGAGGCTCAGACACTCTGCCAGGTTTCGAACCTGTGGCCTTTTGATTATAGAACATATAAGCCAAGGAATTATGTCTACACCACATCTGCATATTGCAGAGAAGCTCAAATAACACAGTACTTCTGCCTATTCTGCAGAAAAACTAAAATACAATTCAAAATGGAATTTTGAAATGTGCAGTAAATATTCAGAGCCCCTCTCAGGTACATATTAACACAACTGAATTCTTTCAGGCAAACATGGAAGCGGGCAACTAAGAATTCACCTTGGAGTTAATGACACTGATGGATGGGCATGCAAGAGATATAATCTACAGGCGTGCAATTAATTGCCCTGGCCGGGGCATGTGACTGATCAAAAGATTAGAAGAACATGCAGGCACCTGCACATGTCTCATTGTATTGATCGGGGATGTTTTGCAATGAGAATATATAGTATTTGGCTGAGCTAGTGTTTTTATACCCAACAGCAATAACTAGGCTCGGGTGATCCCCAATATAAAATAATTTTGTTCTTTTATGCTGTTGTACAACACTTTTTACCAGGGTTCAGATCTGGGGGCTATCAGTTGTATATCAACTAGCAATAATTATTCTCAAAATCTCACATGTGGAGATATTATTTTGCCACATGTATTTCAATCTTACACATTTTATCAGGACTCAAACCCAGAGCCTTTTGCTTACAAAGCAACAATATTAACACTTTGCCATCAGGGGAGGCTTCACATTTTATCAGGACTCAAACCCAGAGGCCTCCTGATTACAAGGCAATAAAATCCATGGGGCTATGCACCCACACTCTACTGGGTCTCAGAACCCAATAGTTATGAGCTTTATATCAATTCAAGATTCCTGGGATTTTGACAAAAAAACACACTACAAACAATAAGATCATATGGGAACTTGGCATAGTTTTAAGTATAAGCAAATCTGTCTGAGAGGCTTCACCTTTTCTACACTAGAATCCAGAATTCTTAAAAAATCAGAGCATATCACACTTGAAGAATTGGGGTATAAGCCTCTTTTGCCATTGTTTTAAGTGTGGGTAAATCAGATTGTTCAATCAAATAGCCTCTCCTTTTCTACACTTGTAAGTGGTGCTCATCCTATTGTATTTTATACTACTGATGACAATTTCGCCAGAAGGATATCGTGGTCTACGGTTTGGAAGGTTTTGCTGTAATCGAGGAGAACTAGCATTGTCAAATATCTCTTATCCATCGCCGACCTTACATCATCCACCACTTTAATGAGCGCTGTGCTGGTGCTGTGTTGTGGGCAGAAACCGGAATGGAAGGGGTTTAACATTTTTTCGATTGCACATAGTTACAAATTTGCTCGTGAACGATGTTTTCAAATACTTTTGACAAAGTTGGGAGAATACTGATCGGTCGAAAATCTTCAGCGCTTACTGGGTTGGTGATTTTAGGCAGGGGGCGTATGTGAGCGAGTTTCCAAATGCTTGGTAATGTGCCAGTGTACAGGGATGTGTTGAAAATATCTACAATTGTAGGTGAGATGTGGGTAGCGATATATTTTAACATGTTAATAGAAATTTCGTCTGCTCCGGTTGCATTGGATTTGATTTTATTAATTGTAGTTTGGACCTTTGAATGCGTTATAAAAGAGAAATTGAAACTATTGTTGTTGTTGCTTTTATGAACACTTATGGAGTCGATTGTACGTTTCTTAATTTCAGGATTTATATCTGATACGTTTTGGAAGTGGCCATTTAGTTATTCTGTGGAGATGCCAACAATTTCATTACTATCATATTTTTTTCCCAACGCCGAACATTTTAAGTTTATCGTGCACCGATTCCTAAGAATGCGGTATTCTTCTAAATAATCATGTACTGATTGCAGGTTTGCTTTGAGTGCGGACTTATACCGCCTGTAAGCTGCATCCCTACGGGACATCAGCTGCAGAATCTCAGGGGTGATCCACGGGCTGGGAGGTCTCGAAACTCTCTTTCTTTTCACGGACGCGTGCTTGTTGTAAATGTGAAGGATAAGGGAGATTAAGAGATTCACTTTTTCGTCAACTGTTTGAAAAGAGGACACGAGGTGCCATGGCATGTTTCCTGCTTCAATATTCAGGGCTCGAATATCAAGCCGTTTAAAATCTCTGAAGGAGATTACTTTTGAGTAGGTAGAAAGGGGCGGAGCTGGATCTAGCTGTTCTTTTTTAACAACATAAAAATGGCGAGGTTGGCAACACTGCAACACTATGTTTTTTCCCACTTTCGAGAAGAGGCTAACTTAACCTATGGTATTTCCCTGTAAGGCACCAACTTTTGGGCCCTCAGCGTAATCTGCTACGACAAAAAAAAAATTCCCTCGCCCCAAGTATGAGTCCACCTCGCCCCAAGTATGAGGCCACCTCGCCCCAAGTATGAGCTCACCTCACTCTCGAGAAGGGCCTAACTTAACCTAATTTTTCTATGAATATGCTTAGAAAATGCTATAATATAGGTAAAAAATGCATGAAATTGGCTTATTTTGGACTCGCGCCCCAAGTATGAGTCCACCTCGCCCCAAGTATGAGTCCACCTCGCCCCAAGTATGAGGCCACCTCGCCCCAAGTATGAGCTCACCTCACTCTCGAGAAGGGCCTAACTTAACCTAATTTTTCTATGAATATGCTTAGAAAATGCTATAATATAGGTAAAAAATGCATGAAATTGACTTATTTTGGACTTGCGCCCCAAATATAAGGCCACCTCGCCCCAAGTATGAGGCGAGAAAAAATTTCTTCACTCCCAAGTACGGGGTGCTTTTTTTTTGCTCTCCTCTTAAAAATACAAGTTACTCTCTTGAAGGACCTAACTTAACTTATACCTGTGGCCCTACAAGTACGAGGGCTCTTTGCCCTCCTGCCCCTACCCCATATTTACAAATTACTCTCGGGGAGAACCTAACTTAACCTATATTTCACCCCCCTCTCCCCTGTGCAGTATAGCCTAGTATAGCAATATTTGCTCATAATCTATTGCATTGGGAGGAGGCGTATATAGGCTCTTGCACCTCTGAAAAGATTCACGAGAACCAAAAAGTAATTTTATATATGCCTGGTATATAAAATAACCATGCCTATGAACCTGTTTGGCTTTAGGAAGCAGGCTATGGAGGCATTCGCCCAAAGTGCACCGTTGCCACCTGCGAGCTTGGACCTGTTGCCCTCCCTATTATCTAAACTCAACGGTTTGTTGATTATACACTTGAATAGCATTCTGACCCAGTACGACGAGGATGTGGGCAAGACTTTCTACATATTCAACAACAACTTGAATTATTACCAGTTCCCCATCTCCGGCAAACTGCAGTTTGACATGAATCCCGAGAATAAAGGAGAGGCCAAAATTTTCTCTGGCAAGAACATCTATCGCATCAAGCACGATAGGATGAACAGTACTACCACGTACGATGTATCTGCTGGCGATCGCCTGTACATAGAGCTCTTGGACGACTACGACAAACTCATCCCTTTTTTCATAGAAATGAAAATTAGCTATCCTATAATAAATAACAATAATGCCTAACGATATTTTTGGCCACACGAAACGCGACGACCATGGCGATGAGCTTCTCATGCTCGACGTCAGGGTCAAGAAGCTGCGAAGCGACCTGCAGGCCCTGCAGTCCACGCTCAACTCTAGCCTTCAGACCGAGATAGCCAGCTTGCAGTCTCAGTGCCTGGACCCTGTACTCAAGATTGATGCAGAGCTAAAATCGCTGCTGCAAAAATACACTGACCTCGCATCGATAGACAATCTCGACAAGCTGGCACTGAGTGTGGGTAATCTGCAGAACGAACTCCTAAAGTTGCAGCAAACGCAGACCTCCGACGTTGAACAGTTGAAACAACGCTTGCAGAACCAAACAAGCAACATCCAGACCGAACTGCAAACTATCATCCAGAGCATTAAAACTCAAGACGACTACGATCGCGTGAACGCTAGTATTGCTAAATTGCGCGAACAGTTTCAATCTTTCAAAATCCCTACGTTGGAAAGCATCAAGGCTGAGCTACAAACAGATGCTTTGCATGTGGCCATCAACGAAGTAAAAACTAAACTCCAAACATTGGAAGATTTTATCGACAATTTACCGTCGTCTAGCGAACTGAACTCCATTGCCCGTAGCGTGGCCAACATCAAACTCCAACTTGAGACCTACGAGGATTTCGGGAAGTTGCAAGGCACCATAACCCATATTGAGGATGCTCTTGCCGTTATTAGAAATGATCTGGCGAACGTTCACGATGAGCTGGAAACCAAACTGCCGGGCATCAGGGATACACTGGCCAACGTTCAACAGCAAATCGCCAAACTGGAAAATCTGAATGCAGAATCCGAGTTGTCTCATTTCCATCACTTGATCGACGACATACAGACTAAGTTGGAAACCCTGCAACAATCTACTCCCACCCAGGATGACATAACACAACTGCAAGAAGGCATACGTGCTGCTGCCGATGCCTCCGAGTTGGACGCGGTGAAAAAAGCTTTGGAATCGCTCCAAAACACGGTGGCCACCCTGCCTACCTCTCAGGAATTGAAAAGCGTGAAGAGAACTCTCAACCGAATACTCAAATCCGACGACATCAAAAACATCCAATCCGAAATTGAATCGATACGGGGGTCTGTCGCGACTTTACCTACCAACCAGAACATCACCGAGCTGCATGAATTGTTTGCGGAAATTAGAACCCAGGTCCACGACCTTGTAATACAGAGCTCCAAGTTGACGCTTGTAGAAAGCCTGCAGCAGATTATTGCCAGCGTGAAAGAGCAAATTGGGAGTATCGAGGCAAGTCAGGAATCGACTATAGCTAATTTCAGCACCCAACTACATGACTTAAATGAAAAATTCAAGAGCCTTATTGTCGATGTAAAGATCAAACCAAACTACGACACTGTTGTTCATGCTATCGAGGAACACCTGGAATCGGTGAATGGTAGATTGGAGGATGTGGAGACTGAGGTTCGAACCAACGTAAACACTCTAAATGCCAGCATCGACAATCTCAAGTCTACGATTGTCATCGAACTGTACAGCATACCAAACAGAGAGTTCTCCTCCCCTTTCAATCCAGGTTACAAACTCTACATGTTGACTCCTGCAAAAGCTTATCATCAATTTTTCCTCGCTGGCACACTTCAGTTCGTCAAGGTTTCCTACTGGTCTTTGCCTCACGCAACCCACTACCCAATCATGACCGTGACGAACATTGGCGATGAGCCTAAAATAAGAGGAGTTGAGCTGGTCGATTTCACACACCCCGAAAGTCGCGAGACTGCCTATGCCGAAGATGCCACTCAAATTATCGACATAGAAATAGGTGACAAGCTGTATATAGAAAACCCAGCATTGTCTGCAGCCAGAAATCCCATCCAGGCTATATTCTTATTTTCGCGCCATGTCTAGGCAGGGTATCGTGAACGAGCTGCATAAACCTGCACGACGAAACTACAAACGACTGGCGGTGGTGACCAAAGGCGTGGATGACCTTTGGCAGGCTGACCTTGTGGAAATGAGTAGCGGCAACCTAAAAAATTTACATAAAATCAACAAAGGATACAAGTATCTTCTTACTGTTATAGATACATTTTCAAAATTTGCGTGGGCTTTGCCCCTCAAGGCTAAAACAGGTGTGTGCGTAATGGAAGCATTCAAAACTATTTTCAATGAAAGTGGCAGGCGACCTCGATTTCTTCAAACGGATAACGGAAAGGAATTTTACAACTCGATATTTCAACAGTTTGTTCAGAAGCAAAATATTCAACATTACTCGACTTTCAGTCACATCAAAGCCAGCGTAGTGGAACGTTTTAACCGTACTCTCAAAACACGCATGTGGAAACGATTCACGCTTCAAGGTAACCACAAGTGGGTCAATGTGCTTCCGGAACTCGTAAACGGCTATAATCACAGTTTGCATAGCACGATACGCATGAAGCCTGCCGATGTCAGCAAGTCTGATGAGGTACAATTGATCTCTACTGTTTATTGCCCCAAGTACCGGCCCACTAACAAAAAACCGAAATTCAAAATTGGAGACCAAGTAAGAATTAGTAAATTTAAGCGCATGTTTGAAAAAGGCTTTACCAAAAACTGGAGTACGGAACTTTTCACTGTTGCTCGATTGTTACCCGGTAACCGTCACACGTATATAATAAAAGATAATCGCGACGAAATTTTGAAAGGGCGATTCTACGAGGAGGAACTCTCTAAAACAAAATACCCCAATACGTATCTTATCGAAAAAGTATTACGTAGAAAAGGTGACAAACTGTTGGTGAAATGGTTGGGACTCGAGGAAAAAAGTTGGATCGACGCAAACGAGGTGATTGTGTAACGGGTGCTTGGGATGTGGTGAGGCGACTACCAGATTTTCCCCCGGAGCGTCAGGCTAGGAAAAACGGCGAACTGTTGCCGGACAACATTCGCTGCCTTATTGTCGGACCTTCAGGGTGTGGGAAAACAACTTTACTTATTGATAATTTTCTTCTTGCTCCCGACTGGTTAGATTGGAAGAACAGGCACTTGTATGTTTTTTCCAAAAGTTTGGAGCAAGCAAAATATCAACAGCTGACAAAACTGTACGAAGGGCTGAGCATAGCTACTTTTGCCTCCGAAGTAATGCCACTAGACTGCTGCCATGAAAATTCGGTGGTGGTCTTCGACGATGTCATCCTGGAGAACCATAACGAAATTCGCAATTTTTTTACACAGGGGCGGCACAGAGGCATGGACTGCTTCTACCTTGCTCAGACTTTTTCTAAAATTCCCAAGCAGCTTCTCCGAGACAACGCTAATTTTATTTGCTTGTTTCGTCAAGACCACACCAATTTAAAACATGCTTACGATGATTATGTAGGCGGGGACATGAACTACAATCAGTTTTCCAAATTTTGCTCTTCATGCTGGAATCAAGATGATTTCGGATTCGCCACGATAGACATGACGAGGAAACCCAATGACGGAAAATACAGAAACAAAATAAACAACTTTCTAAACGTTGCGACGTTACAAGAAACGTCTTGACGTATTATAAATAACAAATGATGAAACGCAAACTCGCAGACGACAACTTGAAGCTGCGCGACTACCTGGCCAAACGCTTCAGGGGTTGGAAATCAGAGAATCGCGGAATTTACGAAGAGAAAAAGCGACAGGACCAACCTATTATTGATGCTATAAGTGGACTAGGTAAAGACATCAAAGATGTTACCGAGCAAAATAAAGATTTAATCAACGAGCTCGTGCCACTTGCTGCTCGAAATTATGCTGTGCCTACACCGATATCCAGTATTCACACTACCCCGTTCGAACTTGGAGCTGCACCTCTGAGACGTCAGGTTCTAGGCAGTACCTCTTCGGACAAGGTAGTTGAATTAGGTCCGTTGGCGAGAGATTACCTGAGCACTGGGAAATTTGAAAAGGACGAGGTGTTTGGATTGTACCCCTCTGTGGAACTTAACGAGGGTGTGGTTTGGAAAATTGGAAAGTCAAAAGTTACGTTCGAAGGTGACGACGTGAAAATTAATTTGGGCGAGAAGAACAGCTGGACTAGGTATCCTGGCACTGTGGGCCTGTGGGAACTTATCACCAAAAAGCAACCTAAAGATTACACAGACGAGGATTACCAAAGTTACACAGAAATTTTAATCATGACGGATGCCCTGTACCAAAACAACGATGCAACACAGAATCGCGTAAAATCAAGCAGTGGAGAAAAATACAGGAACCTCATCAAGCCAATATGGAACCAGCTCAAGACTGGCAGCGGTGTCAAACTCTACAATACCCTACCTAAAGAGTTTGTTTGGGTAGACGACGTAAGGAAGCTTGTAGATCGATTGCTGGTTATCGCAGGCGAAGAAAATGCAGGCAATCGCAACTTCCACAACGAGAAGGTGGGCATCATGGACATGATTAGCACCAAGCTTAGCAACTTTATTGTCAACGACAACAAAGGTATAGGTTACCTTATCAAAATCATCAACACCCTGCCTCCCAAATTCTGGAATGTGGCCGAGGGTCGAGGTCTCGTGAACGACATCATCAACAAGCTACCCTTCGAGATGCACCTACCAGGTTACCAATACTGCGGGCCGGGTACTAAACTGGAACGGCGACTGGAGAGAGGAGACAAGGGGGTAAATCTGCTGGATGCTGCATGCAAGGATCACGACATTGCTTACAACACATATACGAATTTAGATGCGCGTCACGATGCTGATAGAAAATTGGAGCATGCTGCGTTCGGGAGACTCGTCAGCAGAGACGCCTCGCTGGGTGAACGGGTTGCAGCATTAGGCACGACCATTGCCATGAATACAAAACGAAAATTGGGGTGGGGGCTGTAATTAAATAACATACAGTAAAAAAAATGTCTACGCATATAACAGACTTACCAACAGAAGTGTTATACAAAATATTTATATTTACTTTCGACGATAGTCACGAGGATGTTAAAAAGCTTATTGATTTAGTTAAAATAACACCACAATTTCGCTTGCCCTGTGAAATGCTACTTCTGGATCATCTGAGAAAAATAAGCGGTGTGAAATCTTCTTCTTCTCCCTATGCTCTTTTTCGGGCTGCTGATGAAAAATTGGCTGATAAGATGGACGAACTTCACGAGTGGAGACAGGGGAGGAGACGATATACAGACGACTGGTACGCTTCAAATGCAGAAACCAGTAGGATCATCGATCACCTCATCGCATTAGGCAATGCCGAAACTTTTTTCTATAAATAACACACTGTAAAAAATCTACGAGACCAAAAAAATATTTCTTCGATATGAGTGAAAAAATTAGTGACGTCCAGGCATTAAAACAAATGCTAAATTTGTCAGTCGAGTATGTAAAAATTCAGGAATTGGAAGTGGACAAACCTTACGCAATAACTTCCGGTTCAATTGTTGCAACCCAGTATGGTCCCAAAGTACGTCTGTTGCTCAACGGACAATACAGCCTATTTTTACCAGATCGATACGCTAACATGTTATCCGACGAGAAGCTATCTATTTTAATCGAGAGTAAAACTCGAATCGTGTACAAGGGGACAAAAGAACTTCTTGGTAAGAAAACAAAGCACATAATCGAATTTGTTTAATAGCTGCAAAGTATATATAAATAACATACCGTAAAAAAAATTACACGGGAGGGAAAACAAAAAATCTCTGAACATATATAAAATAACATACCGTAAAAAAAAAAATTACATCATGAAGCCCAAGGGCGTCGTGTACCAGATACCTTATTCGAATCTGAAAACGCTGGGTGCCCTCGATGGGTTACTCACCAAGAAACAACGCGAGAAGAAACGTTCATGCTTGTCTAAAGGACACGGAATAAAATTGCTGCTCAGCACTCCACAATTGAAAAAGTTGCAGCATTCGCGGAAGCAGCAGAAGATTGGAGGTTTCATATTCAGCATTCCGGCCATCCTGGCAGCTTTGGGTGCAGTGGGCAGCTTGGCAGGAGGCAGTGCCGCTATCGCCAAAACCGTCATCGACTCGAAGAAGAACAAGGCCGAGCTGGAAGAACAGAAACGTCACAACCTGGCTATGGAGAAGAAGGGGAAAGGTGTGACCAAAAAGCAAAAAAGCAACCTCGATGCTTTGAAGAAATATAAAAAAAAGAAAAAGCCCTGTCCAACTTCGATATTGAATCTCTGATCGAACCGTTGGGAATAAGGAACTTCAGGGGTGTTTTCATGTCCGATTCTCTACCCTCTGCTGTGAAGAAAAAGGAGTATGGCGTGGTCAACCTGGACAGTTACAAAAATCCTGGTACACATTGGATATGCTACCTCAAAATTGACGATAACAATGCATTTGTTTTCGATTCGTTCGGTGGCACACCGCCTGCCAGGTTGGTGAAGTATCTCAGTGTTGCCAACCTCTACTACAATGACGAACGCATCCAGGGTTTCACCGATGTTAATTGCGGCCACCTATGCCTTTCCGTTCTCGCATACATGTCTAAAATAAATAACCCCTCAGTGGAGCATTTTCAGAAAGCATTGTGGTACCTAAAACACCATGGGAGTGTTCCATCTCACCAGCGAGACTTCGGTCTTGAAACTCGCGTTGCATGACGACATCATCTATCCTAAATCTATTGCTCTTCGTGCATTCTACAGCATGTACCTGATACCCAATGTCACGGAGCACAATAACAAAATTACTGTTGGAAATGAAAAAATAGTTATCACGCCAGGACAGTACAATCTGTCTACCTTGCAAGCCCAATTGCCAAGAAATATACTGCTATCTCAAAATTCTGTAACTCACAGAGTTGAAATTGTGTCTGCTACGGAAACAGTAGACCTAGGCACTGTTGGAGAGCTTCTGGGATTCGAGGACAACACAAAGCTCGAACCTGGCATCAAGCACATCGGTGCCAACATTCCTAAATTTCTAGCCATCGAGACTCTGAACATACATTGCAACGTGGCAGAAGGCATGATCACCAAATCCTCGGATGGCATCCCAGGCAGCCACAAGCAGACAGGTATCATCGCTACGTTCAAACCAAACTCTGAATTCATGGAACCGATTATATACACACCCTCACCACCGATATACTTCCCCATATCTCGTAATCGCATAGACAACATAGAATTGGCAGTGACAAACGAAAAAAATGAGGTGGTGAATTTTGCCGGAGCTACTACCACCGCCGTCGTGGAGATTAACGTATAATAAATAACAATCATGGAGCAAATCGAAAGTTACGAGTTGCAGTCCTTCCCACCCAATCGTCGCACGTTCGCCAATTTGAACGAACCGAACAGGGAGATTGAATACGATGTGGACGTCGGGGATGGGTTCATTCACCCTCACAGAGCTGATTTGTATATCAAGTTTGATGTGGTGAAGAGAGACAACGGGGAAGCATTTAACGCCAATGCAAATTTAAAACTTGTGGACAATTTTGTACCGCATCTGTTCTCGCAAGTGGAAGTTAGAAAGCATGGCACCGTCATCGATAGGGTTGACTACCCCGGGATTACTTCTACAGCTGTGGCAACACTGAAGCTCTCCAAGACCGATGCAGCATACTACCAGGCAGGGGGATTCGAAGCAGGTACAAAAATCAAAACTCAAAGCCACACAGTACTGTTTCCCATGCGCTTGCTTCCAGGCTTTTTCTCCGACTATACGGAGATTATGTGGAAGGGTGGTTTACGCGTCACTTTTCGCAGAAGCGCCAACGACAACGATGTGCTGATGCGTTACAGCACCTTGGGTGCAGACGGTACAGCACTTGCCAACACACTACCCGACGCTGCCAAGTGCGTCATCCAGTCCATGGAGCTGCGCATGCCTGTGGTAGAATACGAATCTAATTACGGTCTCAAGTACAAAGCCGACATCTTGAAGAACCCCCAAGTGCCCATCCAGTTTTACGGCTACCAGTGTGTGCAGAAACCTGCTTCTGGCAACCATTTTGAATTTGATGTTACTACGCAGTTCAACAGCATCCGGTACGATATGCCAGAGTTTGCAGTTGTGCTCTTCCAGACAGGGAAGGACAACAACCAAGAGAAAGATTCTAGCCAGTTTGACAATTGCAAAATTAAGAATATTTACCTCAAAAATGGTAGGAATGAAGTTTTCCCACGCGAGAACTACAACCTAAACATTACAAACAACGATTACCTGAAACTTTACGAGGCGTACACAGCTTACAAAAGAGTGACCTCCGGCAATGTGGACGTGTACTACAATCCCAACGAGTTCATAGCTCGCAGACCCATGTTCGTCATCAACACATCTAAGAGAAAGCAGGTGGTTGTCAACGATCGTACCAACATAAAGATCGTATGCGAGTTCCACGACGCCTTGCCTGCAGATACTTTGTGCAGCACCATTCTTATTGCAGAGAAAATATTTGTGTATGATGTCAAGAATGAAAGAGTGACTGAACAGTTTTAGGTGCAAGAAAAAAATTATACTGACCGTAGGTCCAAATATTAGATTCCTATTAACCTCCAGGGTGTGTGAGAAATGGCTATTGATCTTCTAACAATACAGCTTCCACAATCCTCACAATAATCTGAAAATATTAATAAAATTAAACATCGTTGCATTTAGAAATAATCATACTTGAGCGCACAAAGGAACTTCCCCTTTGGCTCTGCGTATGCCCTCTTTTCGCCCCGTAGGACACGGCGAGGAATTAGTTCCGTTGAAAATTTGCAATTTTTTGTTACATGTGTTGATTTTTTTATTAAAATCATCAATAAAAACCTAATAATTTGATGTACTTTTTTAAGATTTGGTATGGTTCGCATAACATGCTGGAGAAGATGTATTAAGCTGATGATGACCCCATTCCATAGTGTGCTCGTTACATGGAAGCACACAAAGTTTGTTGTCCGCAGCATCAAGTGCCACCTTATCGATAGCATCCGTATGCACCTCATGGAGGTGGCTAACTATGCGATGTTCTTTTCTTGTGATCTGCTTCTTCTCAAACAAACATTTCTTGTATAGCTCTATGTCGAACTGTGAAACAACACTTCGTCCTACTCCTTTTGCCTTTTTTATCTCCTTGGACTCGTCCACAAATCTAATACAGTACATTTTTGCTCTGAGGGCCACAAACTCTGCAATGATTCTTCCTCTGGCCTCATCTTTCATTTTCCCCACTGTCATCTCGTTCTGGATGCCAGACAGCTTGTACTTCTCGAGGGAATCTTCTGAGTAGTTGGAGAAGTCAAAGTGCTCAGCTAATATTCTGTAATCTTCAAACAGATCCTCGGTCCTAATACAATAAACGAAGCTATCTGTGTCCATGTATGCTACTTGAATGCGATCTTGAAAATGAGGTTGCATAACTTCGTAATGGAAGCAATACATGGCAAGTTTGGACAGTTCTAGGACCGTGGCTCCAACAGCTATTGGCTTATCGAGTGTTACTTGCTTCTTCCCCCTCTCGATTAACATTAGGTCATCAGTAAATCTTGTAAAATTTTTATAGAAAGGATCGGCGATTAACTTCTCGCATTTCCGAGGATTAGATACCAGATCGCAGTTAATTCGATTTCGAACCTGCTCCATTGTTTTGCCAAAAATGCTGTTATTTAGCAACTTGTAGTGGTCTTTATCAGCAGCTGACGTGGCTCGTGCCCGGCTTTGTGTATTGTCACTGATGTAAGGCTCCAACCACTTCTTCTGTGTAAACTTCAAAGCCTTGTGGACTCGCTTCAAAATCAATCCTTGTTGCAAATAAAATTGCAATAATCGATAATGTAGCACATAGTTCTGTTTGTTGTGAAATGTTAACATGAGCTTCTTGTCATTTTTACCACCAGGAGGAACTTCCATCTGTGGTGCCATAGCAAAACCATGATGCTTGTCGTGAAGTTGGTGAGGATACTCGAGATCAACTTCAAGAAAACACCCACACGAATGATCAGCAGGCCATTTCAGAAATTCACGATTCGCAAGTTCGTCTTCCTCCATCCACATGTAATCTCCAATAGGCAAGAATTGAGACATGGCCCATCCATATAAATTGTTCATATCAATGTAGGATATGAATGTTGAAGGGGTGTTGGGGTTGTAGTTGGGCATGTACTTGTTATTGGCCTTGATGTATCTGAGTGGTGCTTGGACAATGCCTCCTCGAATGGCATCCTCGATAAAAAGGTGATGGTCTATATTACTGATGAGGCCAATCTTCACTTTTGTACTTTTTAGCATTGCTTCCCAGGACCAACCGGGGGTAGTGTAACTATATGCAGGATCCAACCCATGTGTACTTATGCATCTGCGTCTGTGGGACTCGAAGACATCAGCCAACAAGGTTGTGTCGAGTTTTAAATATACATCATGGTAATCTCGCATATTCCGGCATCCAAAAGCCTCGAAAACTTTTTTTGCATGCTGGTAGTCGTCTACTGAGCAGGTGCTATTTGTTAGGCGACTACAAAAAACTTCCCGTGGCGGAAGTTGTAGCTCGTTAAACTTTCCAAAATTATCCATATACTCGTATGGGTATATGGATTTTTGTTTCAGGAGGTTGAGATGCTTATTTTCAAACAAGCGTTTGGTTTCTACGAGCTCATTCTCGGTCAACTGTTCAGCTAATCCTGCTAAGCTCGATGGTAAAAACTGGTAGCTGTCCAGGAATCGAATCTCGACCAGATTTTTTCTTCCCTCTACTCTCACCCACTTGCTGAATGAAATGTATTTTTCCTTTGTTTGAGGGATGATATTAATGCGTTCGGAATCACAACCAAGTTCCTTTACAAACAAATGCGCATCGTAACCTTTTAAGTTATGTATCAAAACTGGTACAAAACTTAAAACCTTGATCTGCAAGTTGCATTTGTTACAAACACTGACGCTGACGACCTCCCCACTCCAATGATTATGATGGTAAACTTTCCAATTATTTTCAGTGAAAGCACACTCACAAATTTCGCAGATGGTAGCACGATTATGTTCTTCCTCTTGTTGTGGTGTGGGTGGTGGCATTGGTACTTTAAGGTCAAGAAGCTTGGTAAGTTGTTTTGTAAACTCTATAAGAGTTTCAATGAATACTTTAGGGGCACTCGCACCAAAATACAACTTAAACTTTGGCATGTTGGTCATACTATGGGGGTATGCATAAACTGGTAGCAGGGCAAAGCTACACGGAGTGTGGTGGCTGATATGAACAGACTTGGGACCTGCTTTAGTAGATGTTGGTAATTTAAGCAGGCTTTCAAAATCTGCATAGAGCACCACAGGATGCTTCAACAGTGCTTTCAGTTTCCAAAATTTCATTACATCTAAATGCTTTGGCATTTTTATTGTTGCAACTGCATGTTTGGCACATCGCACCATGTGCTTTTGCAGCTCAAGATCAGGCGACTGTCGTCTCCCATAAAATATTGCAAGACAACAATCGCATATTTGGATTTTGCCCTCATGCTTTGTAATTTGCCTTGCAACAAGTTTTGGTAAATCATTTATAAGGCAATAGTGGTACACATTTTTATTTTTAATTAATAAAAGGCGAATAACCTTCTGCCTGTCTACTATTTTGCTAACTCGAAGAGTATATATGTTATTTGGAGAATCATATGTAAAAACATTTACAGCAATCTTCGAGTTGCATTGCCTCTCAAAACAATCGATGCTATCCAAAGTAACAGGGTATTCAATGCCAGCCATCATTGGTTCAAATTTTTTGAGGTATTCCGGTTTGTTATAGTTGTATAATTTATTCCGGTTATTGTTTGGAAGATGGTGAGCAGCAATAATACACCATAAAAAACATTGATTATCATTATTTTTGATATTGATCACTGCTTTTTTGTTTTGTATCCATAAGGGTAGCTTGACGTAACTATTTCCACGAAGAGGCTTGTACTTGGCCACCTTGACTTCTAGGTGACAAGATGAGAACTCGGGCAATAAACAAAGTTTCCACCCTGAGCCCCTCCCTTCGAATGCTTCGTGTTTTGCCAGCAACACCTCATACAAATTTTCGATGACAGTATTTAAGTTTACATCATCGGCAGCATGCAATGGGATCGGATGGCCAGAATAGTGATGGAAAGTATGTATTTCGTTATGGGTTTTGTTATAGGTTTCGTAAATACCGCTGAATATTAAAGACAGTTTGATCGAGAAGCTCAACAAAAATTCTCGCACCTTATTGATGACATCCTTTTTGATTTCTCTCAAGAAGGTGTTTAAATCACAACCTTCATCAGCATCGTACGAAATATCAAAACCCCTCTCTAGAGTGATTCGTGTCTCACTCCTTGGCTTTTTGTTCGGACTATGTGGTTGGGGGGCTTCCAGTTTACGCTTTCTCCCCAGTTGCCACTGGCTTGATCCCCCCCCACATATTTTATGATGCCTTGCCATATGCGATTTTGTAATAGCCATATTACAGTTCTTGCACTCCATTGTAGCCTCTGTAGTGGTCCGCTTCTCCTTACTTGGGTTGCATCTTTTCCGATGGTAGGATATATTTGATTTTGAAATTATTTTTCCACATGTCGAGCACGCAATTTTGGGGGCCATTGTATCCTTGTTTATTTATATACAATTTTTCACATAGCAATCCTAAAAAAAAAAGGGGGAGTAATCAAAAATTTCCATTTTATGTTTCTGTATAATTATATAATAAGGGTGGGTTTTATATAAATAGTAAATCTAGAAGATGCAAGAAGCATCTATCGGGTATTTTATATTTCAAACCAGGAAAAAATAATATCAAACAGAAAATATTAGGGGGAAAATTTGATAAAAATACATCAATTTTGATTGTTGCAAAAGAAAAAGCTTCACACATCGTATGAGTTCTCCAAAATAATAATAAAAATTTCTTCCAACATATACTCAGAAAAATTAGGTCTGTTTTTGCTACAGGCTTAATGCATTTTTGGCAGATGGTGTGTTGATGAGGGCCACTTTCACCTTCATGGCGTGGTGTTAAGCACAGGGGTAACCTTTACTCATATGTATATTTCAGTTCGGCAACATAACCAATAAATTACATTTAACTTTTTTCACCATTTCAAAATCTATATATAGCTCGCTTATATTTAGCACACTTATTGTTGCAAGTTGGCTATTTTGTTTATGTAGCACTCGGATTATAAATATATATAAAAAAACCACATCATCGTAATAACCATAGCCATGATTGATTTGGACATACAGTTTAAAATAAAATAATAAAAAAAAAAACTGCACTTTAATATGCACCGCGTACATATTTCCTAGCAACAACAACACACTGAAAAAAAAAAAGTTAAGTTTGAGTTCGGGTTTTAAGTCCACTTTATGCACAGTAAGACTAATCGGGACTGGACCTACACTTTAAAATAAGATCCAAACCACTTATACCTCCACCGGGAATCGAACCCCCGGGACCCCTTAATTACAAGGTGATAACACTACTACTGCACCATGAAGAGGTCCTCAGAAGAAAAAAAAAATAGTCCAGCAACCCTCATACGGAAAACAATAACAAAACTAGATTTTGTAAATTTGCAAGGAACATATTGTTCAAGCTAGTAACATTTACGTTTCCAGCATGTTCCAAATATAAAAACGAAAAAAAAAAAAAAAAGAGATGCGAAACATATCCACAATATACAAGAACTGCTAGGTTTATTTCAAGAAGTTTGTACCTCTCTCACAGAAGCTCCACTAAATTCATAAATCAAAGCCACATCATTCAGACTATATGAAACAGTATTACTCACCCACTAAAAAATCTTGCTAGTACTATTTCACTTTAAAAACTGATGCAAAACTGAACTCTACCACGTAGGACAATTAGTTATATTCCCAGCGCTAGGATAAAAAAATATCGCGTCGCTAAAACATACGTGAACCAATAGAAATTCACAACAATTCGCCACAGAAAATAGTCCCTCTCGCTTCTTAGCCATTTTATTTTGAACGCACATCACATCATTCCTACCATGCTGTCAAATGACGTCACTATCTCCCAACAGTTGGCAAAGTTGACACGCAACTGTTTAGAGAGCAGTAAACCGAACACCACAATTTTCGAACATACTGAATTACACAACACTTTGAAATTCCGAGCTTATTGTTCCCAAAACCGGAGGTACTGAAAAAATTCTGGTGTCATGCATTTGTTCGAACTACACGGCACTTTGCAATTTCCCGCAACAAGTTAAAAGCTGGAAAATTCAAAGAGCATCCTGCTTATTTGTGTCTCCCCTCACAACACAAGCGAATGGTAGTGTAACAATAGTAGCGCCGCTATCGAGGTAGAACTCCAGATTTTTCCAGGGTCACAGCATTCAAAGCTTTGTCACACTAGCTGGGAACTCACAATGCCAGTTTCCAACTATTTTTTTTTTTTTTTTACTTTCTATAGAGAACTTTGGAACTTCCCAGGGTCGATACATATCCAACAATATTGCAACATTATGAAGAATGCATAATTTTCAGAATTTTCCTTCTTCACCCAGTAACAAACGTCGCACACTTGCTTTTTGGTACCAAAACTAATCCCTACACTACAATGCACATATATACAGTTAATAACTCTTACATATATTTTTCGAATATCGACATTTACATAGAAATAAATATGTTGATAGCAACATTGGCAACTGTATAAGATTGGTTTATTACTACAAACAGAGGCACTCGCAAAATTACAAGAAGAGAGAGAGGGGGGTATCAACACTTCACCACCGTGCCATTGCTAGAGATGAATAATAAGCAAACCGTCGAGTTTAGCCAAACAGGTTCATAGGCATGGTTATTTTATATACCAGGCATATATAAAATTACTTTTTGGTTCTCGTGAATCTTTTCAGAGGTGCAAGAGCCTATATACGCCTCCTCCCAATGCAATAGATTATGAGCAAATATTGCTATACTAGGCTATACTGCACAGGGGAGAGGGGGGTGAAATATAGGTTAAGTTAGGTTCTCCCCGAGAGTAATTTGTAAATATGGGGTAGGGGCAGGAGGGCAAAGAGCCCTCGTACTTGTAGGGCCACAGGTATAAGTTAAGTTAGGTCCTTCAAGAGAGTAACTTGTATTTTTAAGAGGAGAGCAAAAAAAAGCACCCCGTACTTGGGAGTGAAGAAATTTTTTCTCGCCTCATACTTGGGGCGAGGTGGCCTTATATTTGGGGCGCGAGTCCAAAATAAGTCAATTTCATGTATTTTTTACCTATATTATAGCATTTTCTAAGCATATTCATAGAAAAATTAGGTTAAGTTAGGCCCTTCTCGAGAGTGAGGTGAGCTCATACTTGGGGCGAGGTGGCCTCATACTTGGGGCGAGGTGGACTCATACTTGGGGCGAGGTGGACTCATACTTGGGGCGCGAGTCCAAAATAAGCCAATTTCATGCATTTTTTACCTATATTATAGCATTTTCTAAGCATATTCATAGAAAAATTAGGTTAAGTTAGGCCCTTCTCGAGAGTGAGGTGAGCTCATACTTGGGGCGAGGTGGCCTCATACTTGGGGCGAGGTGGACTCATACTTGGGGCGAGGGAATTTTTTTTTTGTCGTAGCAGATTACGCTGAGGGCCCAAAAGTTGGTGCCTTACAGGGAAATACCATAGGTTAAGTTAGCCTCTTCTCGAAAGTGGGAAAAAACATAGTGTTGCAGTGTTGCCAACCTCGCCATTTTTATGTTGTTAAAAAAGAACAGCTAGATCCAGCTCCGCCCCTTTCTACCTACTCTTTTGGTTTATATTTATATGTTTTGAAAGAATAGGACAGAAAAATAAGATCGTGCTTCGATATGCCTGGGACTGGAAATTGTCCGAAATTTAGAATTTTTAGTGGGTTGGTTGTTAATATATGGTCAATAAGCGTTTCTCTTTGATGAGAACGATGTAGGGCTTTTAACGAACAGGTTGATAGGTTGAGAGACGATATGGTGTATTTGTAATTCCGTACTTCGGTTTGGAGGTCAAGAGGTCGAAGTTTACGTAACCCAGGATAATACAATGTTCGTATATCGGTACAAAATTAGATATTTCTTTTTCGAAATTTTCAAAACCAGTTTTCGGGGGTCGATACACTCCGCTGAGGAGGATTTTTTGGTTGTTTACATTTAGCTCAAGGATCAAAAATTCCGAACTACTCGAGTATTCTCCTTGCTAATAAGAGAGGATTTTAACGGGAATGTTTTCTTTTACATATATTGCACAGCTTCCGCCTCTTTTGTTTATCCTGTCGCAACGATAAAGCCTGTATCCCTGCATGCTTACCAGGTGATCTGGGATCGAGAAACAAGCCAGCTCTCCGACACTTGAATTGCATCAGAAGAAAGAGGGGCAAAAATAGTTAGGAATTCGTCGTAGTGGGACAAAATACTCTGACAGTTGACGTGCGCTGCGTGGAATGCCCTTGGGTGTTTGGCTAGCTCCTCCTTCAGTACCATTGCAGCAGTGTGGGGATGGGGAAGAGAAAGTGAGGGAGGGTCGGCAGAGGGTTGGGCGCTGGACTCGAGTTCCATTTGGCATAGCTTCTTAAAATAAGCCGTGGTTGGGCTTAGTGTTGCCATCTCTTTAAAATAGTTACAAAACAACTAGGCTGGTCCGGGAGTGAAAATAAGATATATAATTGGACTTACCAGTACTGAAACCAGGATTCTCTTGCTGCATGTATTGAAGTGGATGACCAAAATAAACTGGAGAACACCCGCATATTACTTTTAACACTTGCACAGATTTGACATGAACGCACACACACTCGACATAAACACTTGAAATATGATGAAAATACAGACACATATATAAACACATACACTTAAGTACGAAAACACAAAAGAACACACGGAAGTAAACACAGTACATAAACTCAGAGATGCAGTACATTTGGTGGCGATTTATGAGATGTCCTTCGTTCGCTTTCGTTTCGCTTCAGTCGTTGCGGTTTGCTGCTTCACCTTAGCGCTGTAGGAGAGATTCGAACTCACGAGCTGTGTTGATGCTTGTCCTGCCGTTGCTGCCCTGGATGATGATCCGGCCATTGGAGGTCCAGCAGCTCCTCACCCCGAACGTCTCCTTGGCACGGCGGAGAAGTTGCTGCCTCGTTGCCGTCAGGGATTCTGTTATCAGGATGCCGCTTTCTTTGAGTTTCATCTTGGCTCTCCACACATGCTCCCGAGTTTGGTACCTCAGGAACTTCACGGTGATAAGACGGTGTCCCTGCTGTACAACTTCGGCCGACGTACGAGTAGTTGATTCCTGGTAATTCTGAATCTGAAACAAATTGAGTGGAAATGTCTATTTTGGATATGCAAGTTCTTCGATGATGCGTACAGATATTTTACCCATACGTTTTTCTCCAAGTATTTTTTCCAACCATTTTATTTTCTCCATACCATAGACGTACACTATTTGATTCACAAGCATAAAATATAAAACGTCTCCTAATTTTTCATACGGTAGCCATCCACCTCCCTAGTTGAGACCGTGTTTGTTGATACGGAGCCAGTAATTCACTCGGCGATACTTTTTTTAATTAATTAAACGCACATTCTTATCTCACACACAATTCCGAGAAATACGGTTTCAATAACAAGAAATACATCCGGGAAATCCCCACAATTCCAAGAACTACATCCGGTCTTTAATTACTACATCCGGGCTTTTATCATAATATGTCGAACTCCCGCCCGATATATGACGTCTCAATTCTCTCAGCCGATCAAAAGATTCACAAATATTTCAAAACCCCCACCCTTGCTTGCCCACACAGCTATATCATCAGTTGATCTTTGATCGATCCTTTCCAATCAATTGATTTATCGGACTCAACGCGGGTACATAACTACTAACCTTTGCTTATTTCTCTCATTTAAGTGTCCCTTCCCTTCAGTGTGTTTTCCTGTTCGTGACTTTCTACTGCTGACTGTGAACTTCGCTCTGTAAGTGGATATTTTGTCTTATCCATTTCAATTAAGAAGGAATTTAACATATATATACTATACTCAATTAGCTGAGCAAAGCATTTGGTTTAATTGATTTGACTTCTGTTTTCTTCCGATTTTGGCTAATCGCGAAGATGAAGATGAATTGTGATAAGATGAAATAGATGAAAGGACAGTCACAAACACACATGGGTAGATCACAAAACAAGATCCACAAAGGATTGTGCTGGATGTGAGTACAGACGCCAGATACTCGTTATTTCGCGTTAGTTAGTGTGAAGTTGAAGGAAGGTTGACATTTATACTCTGTCCCGGTTCTATCTGGAGTAAGGCCGCGCATAGCGGCAGAGAAGGAGGGAAATCGAGTGGGCAGAGCAAAGCAGTACACGCTGCGGCGGATACTGATAACTGCAGTAGTTTTCCCCTCATCGCTATCCCATTCCCTCTCACGTGTTCAATGATAGAGCCGTGTCGCGTCACTACTTACGCAGAGAATTGTTTTCGTTTCTTGCTCCAGATATAGTCGGAACGGAATATAGGTGCTTAATTCATGCTATAATTATGAAAAATGTGGAACAAATTATTTATATATGCAAGAGGCACCGAAGCCTACAAAAAGTATTTGCATGTGTGAAACTAGCACCGGCCGGCACTTGAAGAGGAACAAGGCCTAATGCTTAATGGAATGAAGCAACCTACAGCAAAACTATTTGAAATGCAATTTTAGCGTTTTACATTCGGAAAGCAAGTTATGACAAAATTCGACATTTACAGTTGCGCAAGTTTTAACTATCTACCTTTATTTGCTGCTACTGACGTAGTTTCCAAAACGAAATAACTTGTTCTTTCCTTGCGATACCATGTTGTATGCTCCATATATTAACCATTCAAAGATGGGGACAGAAAGTATGATAAACCCCGACAATCGTGAAGAAATACTTTTAGTTCTTGTCCATAATTCAAATGAATGATTTTGAATATACAGCTTTAATAAGGACGATTAATCAATGATCCTTTTACTTGGTGAATAGGTGTGTTCTAAATTGATACGTGACCTGTATGTATCTTTGTATTTAATTAATTCCTGTTAGAAATGTTTTAAAGTATTTTTGTTCATTCTGCATTAAACTTTCCTCGCATAAGTACGTGAATTTCACACAAAATAAAACTAAAAATTGGAAAAATAAAAGAATATGAGCAAAATGAACATTGAAAAATCGATTTCATTACTTGCTGGAGTAACTCGTGACCAGACTGATGCAGGAAAAATAGATGCTCGATGTGGTTCCATAGAAGTATGCCTAGAGATTGAGAAAACAAACATGTTTAAGTAAGTTAGGTAAAGAAATGAAATTTGATCATTGTAGCTGTTTGACAATTCTTCTCCTGTTCACACCTTACCTTCATGCAAATGGAGTTTCCAAGGCCTCCTCTATGGCGCAGTGGTAGCGTCGTCGCCTTGTAATCAAGGGGTCCCAGGTTCGATACTCGGTTGAAGCACATACTGGTTCGGATCCCACTCTAACTGTAGGTTCAGTTCCGAGTAGCCTCTCTGTGCATAAAGTGGACTTAAAAGTCCAAATCAATCAAATGGAGTTTCTATTATTCATAACGCTTTGAAACCCCTGGAAACAGTTTCAGTTACTGACAATTGCTACACGAGCCCAAAAAGTCGCCCTTTACCCAAAATGCTAGGTGAAAGAAGCCTACTCATGAATCGAAGTTATTTTGCATACTATGTGGAAGTAATGTGTAGATATTTTTATTTATTTGTTTGTTTTTCTAGATATTCTTCTTGTATAATTTTATACCCATCCCACCTCGGGAAAAGTCCACTTTGGCTGTAGATAGATAATATAATACATACTTGATACTTGTAGTCACGGAAGTGTTAACCGATCACAAGTCTTATGATTCAAGTTTTAAATATGGAATATAATTAATTACAAATAATAGGTATTATCCCTCACCATATTTTGCTACGATTTTCGCTATCGTATATGGTAAGCTAATTAATGTAAATTTAGAGGCAGCGAAACTTCTTACAGCATGATGCCTTTTTCGTATCGACAATATTCGTAAGAAAATTATGCACGGACTCAAGACAAGAATATATTTTTATTGAAGCATTCCTATTTTTCTAGGGCCTCCCCGATGGCGCAGTGGTATAGCGTCGTTGCCTTGTAATCAAGGGGTCCCGGGTTCGATACCCGGTGGAGGCACATATTGGTTCGGATTCCACTTTAAACTGTAGGTCCAGTCCCGATTAGCCTTACTGTGCATAACGTGGACTTAAAACACCAAATCAATCAATCAATCAAAACCAATTTTTCTAAATACTTATTAATACTTCTTGAATTTGTTTGGGTGGGCGCTTACCCACCCGTCGCGCCGTCCCTGATACCCGGGCCGTGATTGGAATCCGTGACCCCTGGAGTCGTAGCGCGGTATGCTAACCACTCCGCCACGGGGGTCGGCAATTACTTTTCGAGTAGCAATAGTTGTAACTGAGTTAAGCCACTATCACACGGAACTGGATTTCTATTTGGAATGCTCTAGATGACGCTGGACTGGCTACCCATTTGCTAGTTTTCGCCTCACACGGTACTTGTTACACCGTACTTGTCGATAGTCTTTCGTTCCCATAATGGCGGTCGCGCGAGATGTAAACAACGTATTTTTCACACTTTTAAAATGCGATAACTATCCAACCGAGAGGAATATCGCATCGCATTAAATGGTTTTAGGTAGAGAAGAACGGCGCTGATAAAATACGTACTTTACAACGTTTAATATACACGTATGGAAGAATATTTTAGCTTTTTCAATTGTAAACATGCCTTTCGTGTTGTATGCACTCGGAAGCCACAGACAAAAAAAAGGCTACTTTACAAACTCACAGAATATCTTCACATGGCCAAACTTTGCTCTGATTGGCTGTTCCACAGAATCTAGTCGAAGAAGTTAGTAGCAATTAGAACATGTCCTATTCCTCAAAACCAGTCAAACAGTCAGCCAGGCGGCCATGATTACTACCCAGAAAGTCAGTTCATCGCCAACTAGGGCATTCCAACTTGAAATCCAGTTCCGTGTGATAGGGGCTTTACTTTTTAAAATGAGTGACTATAACTCAGTTACTTCTTTAACCAAGTAACTGTAACTCGGATACTCTTAAAAGTTAATTTCCGAACACTGATAAACAGTACACGTAGACAAACAACATTTTACCAGTCTTTACACGAAGTGTGCTTACATTGTGAGGATAATCGTCGTGCCCCAAAGTACGAAGACAAAGACAGAAGAGGCACACGCACACAGCACACTATGTACTATAGTCCCCCAGAGCGCCTACAACATGTATTGTAGTTACTTCTTTTCTTCTTCTTTTTTTGTTTTTGTACTGCCAAGGTAGCCTTGTGACTAATACACACAGACAGCATGACACAATCGGCATTGCTTTTTTATTATTTATTTTTTTAAAATTTCCTCATCAACCCCTGGTACACATGACGTACCTTGTTGATATATTGTTCAGTTCTATACAATGTAATTTTCCATTTGTAGATTTGGAACTTTTATGCTGGTCCTGTATTCTCGCGAGAAAAAAAATAGTTCCCCAACCCTCGTATAATATGTATATATATATATATATATATATATATATATATATATATATATATATATATATATATATATATAATGGTTGCAAGCTAGCTGAAAGAAGACTGCCCGCAGACGAAGAAATTATGCAGGCGTCAGCAATTCGGAAGAAATAACATGACACACCTGCCCCCCCTACCCCCTGCCCCCGTCTCTTCTTCCTTGTTGTTGCGATGCAGCAACATATTGTCCACTGCCAGACAGCATGACACAATCGGCATTCCTTATTCTGCAAGGACACCTTCCATAGATTTCTTTACAACAAAATTCAACAAATGGCTCTTCATAGAAGAAGGTGTCAGATGAGAATCGGGATAGGTGATTCAGTCTTGTTGACTGACTTCTTGTTCACTGAGCGAGGTTGTTCTTCGAAGACCTTAGAGAAGGTGAGTGTAACTTTGATATCGTATAAAGGGCCTCACCGGTGGCGCAGTGGTAGCGTTGTCACCTTGTAATCAAGAGGTCCCGGGTTCGATACAAGGTGGAGGCACATAGTGTCTAGGAACCCACTTTAAACTGTAGATCCAGTCCCAATTAGCCTTACTGTGCATAAAGTGGACTTAAAACAACTAACTCAATCAATCAATATCGTCTATTTTTTCATGGCTGAAGAACGTCTGCCTTCGCAGAGTTTGCCTCGATGGTAAAATTGATTGTTTGATTGATTCATTTGGTTTATTTAACCACTTAAACGTGAAGATGAGGATGAGTGATGATATAAAACTGATGAAGGGACACTCATAAAGAACACTCATGTCCAGGATGGGATTCGAACCCTGAACTCTTGCTATCTTAGCGCATATATACATGCAAACCCTACATACATGTACGCACGACCTGACAGACAATAGGAACGCAAACAGTTTGTGCGTGCATGTTTCGTTAGGCGACACTCAAATCAACCATATCACTGACAGTGTTTTCCGCAATGTTTTGTTCCTCAAGATCACGGGTCACACCGCGTGACTTCTTTTTGTGGGGTTTCATGAAAGACAGGGTATTTATTCATCTCACAGATGCCGCGTGATATCGCAGCCCCAAGGGAGCGTATCCTCGCAGCGATAGACACTATCAACGAGCCCATGTTCATGAGTGTGTGGCAAGAAGTAGTGCGATCGTGACACCCGTGGTACACACATTGAACACAACACAAAAAAACCTGTTTGAGTTCCTCGTTCGTTCTGGACTGCTTTCTCTAACGTAAGTTCAATAGTTTACTTACAATAAATATTTGTAACCCCTTAGGTATTTATGAAACACCCGGTATATGTAGGACTTCACTCATGGTGGTATCATTCTCGCTATGTAATCAAGGGTTCTCTGATTCGATCTACGATGAAGCCATGGAGGTTCCTATTATATTTAAAATTGTAAGGCCAGTCCCTATTTATGCTAATCAGCATAAAGTGGACATAAACACGTTTGACGGCTAATGATGGAACGAACAGTGTCTTGCCCATAGTTCGAACCTGAGACCTCTGAATTTTCTTGTAGCCATAGGCATTCTTACGTGGAAGCGTATTCCACAAAACATTTTTATGAAGTTGGTATTATTGTGGATTTTTCTGTAACGTTTCGAAAATTATTCCTGATCATAATACACACTTTTCTTACGGCGCATCAAGACGACTTAAAAGATACAATTTGTTTGTATTTTACAGGATGAAATTCAATTGTTATGTTGTATTTTCTACTTTTCGACAAAAAAATCTTATCCATTCTCTTAAGCTAAAAATTTAGGATGAATTTTCTAAACCGTAAACATTTCGGAAAATTTACGGTGAAAACACTGTAAAATCTACTCATGGTTCACCGTAGATTTAGACAGGATTTCGACCGTAAGTAAAAGAAACGCATCCATCACAGATTTTAACTTCTTGATAACCAATGCATTGTAAAGTGTATTTTGGTTTGAATGATAGAGAGATTCGTTTTAATTTAATTTGCTTGCCTGTCTCCTTTGTCTAATCGTAAAGAGAAGAATAATAAGAAATAAAATGAAATTGATAAGAGGACAATCACAAGCCTCAGTGAGGATTATATTGGCTGTGGGTCCAAACGCCAGAGTCTTGCTGGACGGCAACGGATGTTCTGAGTGGAAGTAAGGTGGATTTGTGGGTGCCTCCTGAGATAGTCGCCAACTTTCACCCTAGTTTAAAGTCGAATACAAACTGCTGTGCGTTTGGTTTCAACGGGGAATCGAAACCCGGGTCACCTTCATTACAAGGAACGACTGACAGAAAGAATTATCTTTCATTCCAAATATCTTGAGCATTATGAAATACTTTGCTTCGCATTATAGCATACATTGCAGGGTTCCTGAATTTCAATTTCAATTTCAATGGTCTTTATTCTTGGGCGAGGTTCAGCAAATGCTCATCTACCACGAAATAATTTAAGAATAGATGGGATAGAATCTTGGTTGTTAAAAGGCCAGGAAACAATAAATTCCAATGGGTTCTATTGGGTTCCGTAACGTGACCGAAATCATTTTCTTGCGCAATTTAAATTCGGTCCAAGTTACGTATTGTTTCGTTTCCGTACCGAACTTGAACCGTATTTAAATTGATCCTGGAAAAGATTCCGGTCCGAATTGAAATAATTTAATGATAGAAATATTCGTTACGGTCCAGAACCCATATAGGCTTTCTGATTTTCTCTCCCGGACCGGAATTCATTTCGCAAAGTTCAGAACACAGAAGGAGTTCTGCTCGGGGCTCGCCATCTCGCCTATTCTATTCCTTTGCTACGCCAGCGCCGCCTACCTGGAAAACGGAAAACTAATGAACACCAACACAATTTCAAACATTCAAGTCATGAACAAACACTGAATGAACACTGTTCACGTATTCTACAAGAAGTTATAACAATTTAAAAATAGGACATTCTTTTTTGTACACACTGTATATATTTATGGAACACCATTGTTTTGTACCTAATATTGTTTTATATGAAACGTTATTCCTCTCGGTTGAATAGTTATCGGCTCTTAAAAATGAGAATTGATACATTGTTTACATCTCACGCGGCTAACATTATCCATATCATCTTCATCGCGACGAGCTGAAATAATTCAGGTAGAATAAAAGCAACTAATCAATTATTTGTACAGTGCCTTCATTTCGGCGTTGTGGCGCTCTAACGCCAGCCGAAATAGCGGCTGGAATTACGCAGCTCGCCGGCGAAATCGGATGTGCGTATCCCCTCAACCCAAGCGCACAGAGTTATTTTATTTCCCAATTACAAGTAATCACATACATTTGTCACGGAAGATGTTGGCAATGTTTTCCTGGTACAGTGGGACGCATAAGTATTACCAAGCAAATTGTCCATCGCCACGTTCGGGCTCTTAGTTTTATCCAATGAGAAATTCAAGAATTTAAACAAAGAAACCAAACAAGATGCTTACAGCCTCTGCATCAACTTATTTAAAAATCGATTTCTTAAAAATACATTCGATGCAAGAGAAAAATTAAAGACAATGGTCAGGGGCAATTTGCCGTGCAATATTTGTGCATCCCACTGTACTGCCACACATTTTTCACATCCTTGAGAAATTTCACTTAAAAATCGGCTCCTCGCATATCGGCTCGAGTTTGCTTTCACATAAGAATTGTACGTAAAAATTGTTTGTTCTAGTGTATACTTGAGTTGTGGTATTATAACAACATTAATATCAACACTCAATCACTTATCGCTATATCACTCCTCATGCTAGCAAACCACACAGAAGCGAATGTAAATATTGATTCAACACGACACGTCCACCCATATGAAAGCAAATACCATCATTCAAGACACACAGAGAAGTGTCACGTTCCGACGACATGGATCGGTTGTGTCCTAATTGTGAACATTCCTAATTGCGAACAATGCCTAAGTCGTCCTAATTACGAACATATGAAACAGAAAAGCCTGTTTTCAAAAGCAGATAAGGTAGTGACGGAGAGAGACAGCTGGTTTGACTAAGAATAGCCAACCTGATTGACTTATCATGGTCTTCTGCTTTGTAAATCCCTCCAAGGTCATTTCACTCTTCCAGTCTGTGGACGTAATCTGACTTTCATTCGTGTGTTAATGATTCGAAAACCATTGGTTCTGCTTCAACAGGAAGCACCGGACAAATAATGTATACCCTGTCCCAGCTAAGTGTGGAGCAAGGCGGCGCATAGCGTCAGAGAAGCGAGGGAAATCTATTGGCCAGAGAGAAGCAGTAGACGCTGATGGGAAGGCTGGTAACTTCAGTCGCTTTCCCCATCTCGCGTAATTCCGTTCCTCTTACGTGTTCATTGGTGGAGCCTTCTCGCGTCACTACTTGCGCAGGTTTTCGTTTGCCTGCTCCACAGGTAGCTGGGACAGAGTATAGTGAAGGGATGGAACCGCAAAATCAACAGTGAGCTAGGTAGTCCACATCCGAAAGTGCAAGACCTTATATAAAGCTTAAAGACTGACATAAAAGTCTAATGGCACGATTCTTAGGATACAAATGAACCTGGAATACGTAAAAGTGAAGAAAAAAATGTGTTTTTGTTTTTTGGCGAGGAGCACTAACAAGTATAAGGAGATTGATGGTATTCCTAAATTTTTAAGAACAATGTCATGTTTTGAAATTTGAATTTGAAATTTAGATAAAGTTAATGATTGAATGACGAAGCTCCTTTCAGTTAAGAAGTGTGCAGTACGTATTCCTATAAAGAATAGGTAAAAAAAAAAAGGTAAAGTGTTCCCCTGTGCATAGCACCACGCCATGAAGGCGTATTGGGGGTGTGAGGGTAACGCCCCACACTTTCTTGATCCGGTCGTGAGTGGGGGTGATGTGATCAGCATCACGCCCCTGACCGCCTTTACCCCCCAGGGTTTCCCCCAGGTACCCATGTTATTCGACGCTGGGTAGGCGCCGGGGCCGCCTATAAAGAATAGGCCACGCTTTTATTATTAAATTATATCTACTTTGTCGACTACTTTAATCATGTCAAATTTTCTATGATCCATCAAAACACCGACCAGTATCAAGTCTGGAACTGAGTCTCTTTAAGAAAAAAGGCGTTAAATAGACTCGGAAAGTGTGAGACAACGTTGAGGAAATACACACATCCGTACTTTTAGCCGTCACACAGGCACAGTCCAAAATTCCCAAAATGTAAGAATTTAGCAAGTCAAAATCAAAATTTACCCTTGCACTCCCCTAAATAGGAACTTTCACCCAGAAGGAAATTCCTGGACAAACCCGTGCTTCCTGTTTTTCATTATAAGAGCCTTTAGGAACCCATCTTTGACATGTATATTTAGTGTATGCAAGTTTTCAATTTTCGTAGTTTCGCCTATCTACATGGTGGAATGGTTAGTACAGCGCATTACGTCGCCAGGGGTCCCGGGTTGTAATCCCGGCCTGGGCACAAGTAGGTCTGATCCCCATTTGCTTATCTGTGCATAAAGTTGACATAAAAGAAAAATCCACAACGATTTGGAGCTTATTGTCATACGTAAGCCGAATAGACAGCTTATGTCCTTCGTTTCAGTTCACTACACAACACAGCACGTATCATACCTTCACAAAAATACAATTCACTCACGACTGTGTTCACACGCTGCCTCTAAATAAATTCGACACACCTAGGAACCCTTAAAGACCACTCGACGCGATCTAGACTAGAACTGGTCCTTGCCATTTCGGCAATTTTTAGATGCACTCGTAAACCATTCTCGATCAGCCAATAATTTTCACCTCCCCACTGTAACTCAAATTGTTTGAAAGTCAACGACCTCTTTTTCAACTGGTCTGCAAGCGTTCAATGATTTTCTTGCCCCTGTCATATGACACACTTTCGCCTTGCCTGGCATCAAACTTCCTCGTTCCTGGGAAAATTACATGCTGGGAAAAATTGGTTTGCAACATTGACCCAGACTGTTGAGGTAGTTCAGAGGGAATTTTCCCGACATATGCAACAAGGGAACCACTCTTGTAACAGTTTGGCTACACAATTCCCCGTTCCTGGGTAAGTTACATGCAGGGAAAAAATTGTTTGTAACACTGATCGAGTGATCCGTAAGATAGCTCTATCACGTTCGCCCGTCAGGCCGTGGAGTAGTCCGCGAGCCGCGCTTTGTTTCCAACTCCTAAGAAATCAAGGTGCCAACTCCTAAGAAATCAGGTTCACCTTCTCATTGAAATGAACAATTATAAGCACATTTCTGATAGATTTTTTTCCCCTGTATTTTGGTCACTGAGTCTGGGCTTCGCAGATAGCCTAGATAGCCCTGAATATACGCCCCTGGTACCATCGTATTCCCCTGGAGCCGTCGGTGGGCGCCGCGCAACAATCTTGAAACACTAAGGGCACCGTGAAACGAAAAAAATTGGAACCACTGGTCTAAGGCTTGGTACAACGTTAATGACGTATTCATCAAGTCAACATTTATTTTTGCCAACTCTAAAATAGACGAACAACAAGTTCCAATTTTCAAAAAAGCACCGCACAAGCTAGATTGCAAATGGAATTTGATGTAAGTCCCGACGTAAGATATGTTATCAAAAGTACATACCTACACCCATACATTCTAACCCTTATCGATGAAGTTACACCAACAAAGAATAAAGGAGATTATAAAAATCGATTTATCGTTCTGTGAGACAGCACGCATTGCAAAGGGTATTATCGTGACTAACTCGGCAGGAATGCAAACGTGCAATTTCAGTTAATCAATTTGGAGCTCTGTGTGTTATCAGCGTAATCTCCTGAAAGCCTTCGATAAGGAGAGTACACAGCCAGATTCCTAATATAATCTCTTCTACAGCACTGTTAGTGAAAAGGTTTCCTTGCGAAGACTCCGATTAAAGGTAAGACAACTTATTTTATATAAATCATTCACATGCGGACGTATTCAAATAGTTATAGTCCTATTGCAACTATTAGCAGTGGTACCAACTTATATGGGCCTGTGATGCCAATAATGTGCCTGTTATTACATTTTATTTTAGAAATAAAGTCCGCACGCTTAAGAAGACAAAATGTTTCATAAGGTACTGAACCCAATATGGCCTAGTACCCAACATGGCCTATTTGCTGTTTCCATGGTTAATTCAGCAAATTACGTTAGTATGTGCTTTACGTGATCTAATATTGCATAGTCAAGTTATTACTTACTACATCTTCCAAGTGATAGGTGTTTGTTTATATTTCTAGCCCATATTATGATAGCTCATAATTTGTACTTTATAACAATCCTACTTAGTTTAGACTTTAATCTAAAGTACTGTTTGTAACAAAGGAAAAAAGGAACACTATGTAAGGTGTACTCAATATGGACTACATAGGAATATATCGTGTAAGACATGCGTAAATGTGACATTAGTTACTCTTATGTTCACGTAGAGTGTGTGGAACTCACTAAGGATGATGAAGGACCTTTCATTTGACCAGACTGTGATATGCAATCCATGGTGTTCTGGTAACAAATTGTAACATGTCACTTCCTTGTTTATTTATTTGTAAACAATGCTATTTCTTTGTGCAAATCTCATATGTCATTATGTAAATAAGATGTAAGTGTACGTATGAATATACTTATCTACCTCTACCAGCAAGATAGTTGTGCTTTCTTTACAATTTCTGTTGCATATTTTGATGTGAAATAACAAAATATATGACTAGACCATATTGGGTACATATATACCCAATATAGCCTAAACGTAACTTTTTAAATAAATCTTCCCTGCACCCATGTTATTATTTGGAACTGATTCCAATTTTCAGTAAACGTTCCCTCTTTTGAATCTTGCCACTAGTTTCACCTTTCTGATTTTGTACACCACCAGAAACAATCTCAAACCTTTGGTAGGCCATATTCGGGTCAGGTACCTTATTATATACTTAGAGAATTCTCCCAACTTAATTATGTACTGAGTGTTACCAAAATATTTCATAAAAATTTGTTCTTAAAAACATCTCTAATATGATACTCTTCAGTGCCCTATATTATTTACAGTATACGCAGTCACATCCAGTGGCGGAAATTGGTTCCGAAAGTAGGGGACAAGAACAGTTTATTTTACCTTGTTAGATAAAGTTTAGCATAGTGCGGGGGCAAAGGTGGCAAAAAGTAGAGGGGAAACTGTCCCCACGCCCCCTAATCGCCGCCACTGGTCACATCGTTATTAGGAAAGTAAGGGAGGATAAGGGCTTGTCACGAGGATGAGGATTGGTAAGCACTAAGAACTCTCAAAATAAGCACACAAAAAGCACACCGAAAATGCGAGATAGATACTTATTGATGAACGTATTTCGCCAAATTACGCACTCAAAAAAGCAGTTATCTTTGAAATAGACACTTGTAGGCAAAAAAAGCCACTGTATTCATGTATTTATCTGAGAAATGACCTGAAATGGCTTTGAAACATAAAACCCTACATTTCTGACCAAGGAACAAAAAATACATTTTAGGGCAAATCTTCAGCCTACGTATGGCATACGGTTGAACCCAAGACTATGGACACCGTTAGTCAGTGGCGCAACCACAGGGGGGCAGGGGCATTGTCCCCAACCTTAGACGGAAATGAGTTGTAGGGGGGGCAAGGGGGCAAATATTGACGGCCAAGTGTGCCTGCAGGGGCAGTTACCGCTCACAACTTCAAATTTTATGCAAATAAAAATACTTTTCGTAAAATTTTCTTGCTCGATTCGCTCGCAATGTGTCATTTTTCTCTATAATACATTGTAAATTACCAGACAGAGAAATAAGACTTGTCTTAATTCATTTTGTTTAAAATGCATGAACAATTATTTTGACGAAAGGGAGCGTGCACATTTGAGAGACAATTTATCTAATTTTTCATGTTGGTTTATTGTGAGATGGATGAATTAATGAATTGATATGATGAAATTCATGAATGGACACTCACAAACATCCATGATCAGGCCAGTATTTTATGAAAATTAGTACATATAGCACCGAATTTACTCATAAATGCATTACGTACAATTAAGGTATAGGTAATACGTTTTCAAATTATATCTTGCCGGGACTTACAGTAATTTACGTATAAAGCAGAATTACGCAGAACTGAGTTACGTATGAAGGAGTCTCAACTGTATTGCATAAAATTGTACAATAAAACTCGGAGTTCAGCACACTGTTAGGACTTGCATGCAGGCCCATAGCCAGGAATTCTTAGTAGGAAGGGGGGGGGGGGGGCGAAGTCAATCCTAGAGGGGGCAAATTTTTAATATATTGTGTTGCAAAAGTGATAAGTAACAGGAAAGGGATGATATCTTGAAACTTCAAAGAACAATAAAAGTTCGAGCAACATCAAATAACAATATTTCGATAATAATCTTTCGGACTACCAAAGAATGCAAAGATAAAGTTTAACATAAATAGGCTAATCGGGACTGTATCTACTTTATATTTAGAGGTCAATAATGTTAATAGACGATTAATATGTACCAACAGCTTTGGGCTTCTCTGCAGAACTGATTAAGAAAGTCCTTTATAAATCGTGCTTCATAATGTTTCCCTCTAGTTTCCAGTATGCAAGATTTTTACGCAAAAAGGAATCTAACGACAATCCAACAACACCATTGTCTTGTGTTATGCAAGAAAAATCGAATTAATTAAATAATAATGGCTACATTGAATTGTGTAAACATTTGTAATACATTTTTTGTAGGCCTACTTGCTAAAACATTGAAACATGGGTCCCTTACTCCACCACGGATTCTATTTGCTTCAAATGAAAGACTTTTGCATCAATACAGGCAATGTTTGCCTACTGGTTACGTTAATCATTTTGCAAAATATTGTGTTGTTGAAATACATGTGTTTGACACCCGACAAATAAATAGGAATCCCTTGATTGATCAATGACTTCTTGGATTACAGTGTCATCATGAATATTTCATACCAAGTTTTATAGAGGGAAATGTTGTATCCTCTTTACATTATGAAAAATACCTTCCTTAATGACTATGGTACGAAACTGAACGATATAAGGGGCCTCCTTCGCCTTACCCCATTTCAGCGGCACGAGGTCTCTGGGCCGCTTATCGCCACCACTTTTTGAGCAGAAGCGTGCAAACCCCCAAATATCAGTTTTTTAATGCTGATACTGATTTCTGCAAGTCACAGAATGGCTTACGATAGAATGAATAAAATTAGGAGAATCCACTCCATAGCAGAAGAGTTGACATAATAATTTGTCAAAAAATTAGGTTGTGCCTGAGGTACTTTAACAGACAACGTCTACAACAGACACAATGTAAATAGATTATAATTTGAGAGATTTTCAATCGTATTTAGGGCCTCCGCGATGGCGCAGTGGTAGCGTCGTTGCCTTGTAATCAAAGGGTCCGTGTTCGATACACGGTGGAGGTACATAGTGTTCGGATCTCACTTTCAAACTGTAGGTCCAGTCCCGATTAGCCTTACTGTACATAAAATGGACTTAAAACACAAATTCAATCAATCGCATTTATTTCACTGCAGCATTTTTCTTCTTGTCATTTTCTTGAACCTATATTCATAGGGTGCCGCCTGATAACACAGACAACTTTCACAGTGTGTACAGAACATGAAGGTAAGCAACTCTTCTCAGTCACTATTTACTTGTCTAATTCTACTTTCGATGTTACAAGCAATCGAAATATGGCATCTTCTGTCCTTAATGTATGCAATCCCATTGATAGCTTCGCAGTTGCAAATGGCATTAATTTTTTACTGGCGTTTAAAATTCTGAGAGCAATATAACTTATAACATGCTATGGAAACGATATCATGCAAACAGTAAGGGTTAAAACTTAACATTTCCTTTATAAAATGTATATCATAACACACACCTATGTTGCTTATCATATTTGATGCGTTTGCATAGAGAAATGATTCATAAGATTTGAAATTTATATTTACACTCCAGAAGATGCTTAGTGTAACCCGTATCAAACTACAAATTTTATCGCTTCCTAACCGAAATAATAAATGTGAAACACTATCACATTTTCATGGTGTTTGATAATAATTTGAGCCACTAAGCTGTCCTACATCTTTCACCAGCCGACCTTCATGGTGGGATGGTTACATGACACACTACGAAGCCAGGGGATCCAGGTTCGAGCCTGGGCGTGAGTGTTCTTTGTGAGGAGAGGCGAAACCACAAATTTTTATCTGCCAAACATGCCAATAATAATAAGAATCCATTTGTCCTGCTGTTCTTAGATTCTACTAGTCATGTTTCATTACTTCGATGTTTGCCCCCCCCCCAGATTGGACTTCCGTCCAAGATTGTGGGGACAATGCCCCTGCCCCCCTGTGGTTGCAACACTGTGAATGTCTCTTCATCAATTTCACGTCATCACTCATTGTCATGATTAGCTTGAAGTGGCAGAAAAGCAACGCTAAGTAACAAAAATCAAATATCCACTTCCTCTCTCTATCACATGAATCGCTATTACCAAAAGGTAGACTTGGGAAACAAAAAATTATGCAATTCAAACCTCATAGCAACACATACAAGAAAAACATCCAAACACATTAGGCACCTTTAATACAAGACTACTCAAAATGTCACAACTGTTATTTCTATATACTGAAAATTGCGAAATCATTTCCCGAAGTCTGAAACTGGAAGGGAATTTTCCCCCCCAATCCTGATACGACATTATACGGAATCCCCCACACCTTCATAAATCACAAAATCAATAAATGTCTTTGTTATGTTGCTAGAGTAATACAGGATCTAATTGCAAAAATTAGTGAGAATTCCAGGTAGATATGTAGGGGGAGACCGGGGCTAGTTGACACACTTTTTTGTTTTTTGCCTACAGCTACCTAAGTATTTATCCAGAGTAAGAAAGTAAACTATTGCAAGAACTGCCATAGTGTCCTCTACTAAAGAGAAGAATCAAAGATATTTTTCGTCCAATACGTTCGGAGCTATGAGCACAAAAATGGAGGCATGTGAAGTGTGTCAATGTGCCCCATACACGGGGCTGGTTGACACACTATGTGGGATAGGTTGACACATTGAAAGGAAACATAAAGAAACTGTTTTGTCTACCTTTTTTGTATTTGAAGTTCATACATTGTTCTGTTTTAAACGATACAATCAATATACAATTGTTTTTCAAACTATAGAATTGCTAATACTAGATTGAAGTAAACATTAATTCTTAGTAATGAGATTAACACAAATTGGCCAATCATAATTTAGTGATTATACTAGAATGATGTACACTCCACTCTTCTACCTAAGCAGTGATCAGTCTTTTATCATTATGTTTCAGTCAGATAAATCATCCATGGAATCACAGTTGTGGCATACATAGAAATCTCCTCCTGGGGTGCATGCTGTATGAGCCCAATACTTGCAACGGGAACACTAAATCCATGACTCTTTTGGCCTACTATTAGAATAAAGATCTGTGCAAACCAAGCAGAAGACATCATCTTCATCAGAAGATATATCTAAACTATTTGACTGTTTATGCTTCTTTGCTGACTTTCTCTTATCACTGAAGAGTCGCTTTGGTTTTGATGTTTTCTTCTTCTGTTCTTCTAATTTTGCCTTCACAGGTGTGTCTGTCAATATAGCAGAACGACGTTTTCTTACATTCCTGTTGTGGCATTCTTTTCTTGGTCCTGCCTTTGGTCAGTGATCGGAACGCTACATTTTGAAAGTAGCTTCGCTACAGCTACAGCTACTCTTCCAAAATGTAGCTTCGCTACAGCTACAGCTACATTTACCAAAAAGTAGCTCGCTACGCTACTCCTGTTCGCTACTCGCTACTTCGCTACTTTTTGCGCTACTTCTGCATAAAAAATGAAAACAATGATATCGGTATTAAAAAAATCCCCTACTACTGGTAAATAGATTGTTATTTTTTATCATGATTCCAGTCATTCAATAATTTTGATAGCAATGTTACTTCTGTTACTTATTTTTACAATAGTTTTTGAGAATGCCATACCTACGCAAGTGGCATACCAATTCAAATTTGATATATGAATATTGCAATTAGGGTGTTGCCCAAATTAATTATTACAACTATACACAAATATAATTCGGTAGGATTACGTACTTATGTTCACATCAACATATTTTTCTTGAGAATAAATATTTCATTTTTTATGGACTGATATGAAGTCAGCTTTTTGAATGAAAAGAACCTGGAGCCCTTTGACTACAAAAGGGCCCCAGGTTCGATACCCAGCAGAGGCACATAGTGGTTAGGATCCAGTCTCGATCAGATTATCTATGCTTAAAATGGACTCACAACAAAAATTAGGAAAGATGCCAAGTTGGGAGGATGAGATCCACTTGCTCCTCCATTCCCCACATTGCTCATCATTCATCATTCTTCCTCGTTCTAACAATTAGCCGAAAGTGGCAGAAAGGGACTATTGATAACATAATAATTAAATAAAATATTCATCCTCATTGCCATGATTGAGAGAAGTGGAAGAATAGATGAGGAAGTAAACAGAAGAGCACAAACGAATGGTGGTGGACTATATCAAAGCGTTAGAAGATTAATATGGAATAGGGATGTAAAAAGGTAAAGGTAAAGTGCTCCCCTGTGCATAGCAACACGCCATGAAGGCGTATAGGGGGTGTGGGGGTAACGCCCCACACTTTCTTGATCCGGTCGTGAGTGGGAGTGATGTGATCAGCATCACGCCCCTGACAGTCTTTTCCCCCAAGGGTTTCCCCCAGGTACCCATGTTATTCGACGCTGGGTGAGCGCCGGGGCCGCTTCCAACGTTAGAAAAGTTCCCGGATTTGAACCGGCCGGGGATGTACGTATGAAATGCAAGAATGTAATATGTAACATACTATGTGCCAATAATTACGTATGGAGCAGAGACTTGGACAATGACATAGAGAGACAAAGAAAAGATGCAGGCAGTGGTGATTAAATTTCTAAGGAGTTCTTTGAGGAAGACTAGAAGGGATAGAAAAAGAAATGAGGAGATCCGACAGGCAGTGGGTGTAGTGAAGCTTCAGGACAGAATAGATCAGGCACAGGTGAGGTGGTTCGGACACATGAAGAGGATGGATGCAGAAAGACTACCAGTAAGAGCTTACCATGCACAAGGAGTGGGAATAAGGCCAAGGGGGAGACCAAGATGTCGGTGGAAAGAGCAGATAGTGGAGTGTTAGGAGACAAGATTGGAACACCTTGGAAAGAGAGGAGTTGTGAAAGACCAGGAAAAGATGGAGAGGCTTGACTTCTATGCCGACCCAGCTGGAGGCAGGAAACAGCGAAGGATGATGATGATGATGTCATGACTAGCAAAAGTTACAGAAAAGTGACGCAAAAGTAGGAGAAATACATAAATTTGAAAACTATGTATATTAACTAAAGAAAATTGTCGTTTTTGCAGGAAAGTCAATAACTCGTACATACTTTTTGCAATATGATAAAATTATTGAGGAAACTGTCGTATAAACCTGAGTGTTCTAAACATATTGTAATTTTAAAATTTGTGAACAAATACTATCGCGAAAATAATTGTAATTATAGAAACACTATCATTCTTGCAACAATAATTTCTTGCTGGTGAGATCCTATATACTGACGATGATCAATGCTGTTAACGTACTGAGCCATTTATTGCTGGCACTATTCCTTGTCAGTGAAGTGGATATTCCATTGCTCGTTTTTGCACTGCAAGTTGTGTTTTACACAGCAATTAATGACATTTTGGTGTCTCTTACACCATGAATATCCACAGGATTTGTTCGGGGGGTAACGCAAACGAGGCACTTTTTTCCAGTGGTGTAGCAAACGAGGCAAAATAGCGATGCAGCTAAAAAGAACGTAGCTCTTAGCAGGAATATATTGATATATGTCAGTTAGTAATCTGGATATCTGAATTCTTCAGATACTAATTAAATAAATTACGCAGATATCTATAATCTACAATCTAGATAATCTGTATCTCCATGTAATAGACTGTCTTTATTAACCTTCTGCAAAATTAAGGGTTATTGTCGATTTTTTCTGACGCTGATGCCACATTCAAAATTCACCTCAAAATGCCGAGAAAAAATGTAGCTGTAGCGAAATTTTCGCTACAACTACAGGAATTTTGTAGCTTCGCTACCGCTACAACTACAATTTTCAAAATGTAGCGTCGCTACAGCTACAGCTACAAATTTTGTAGCTAGCTACAGTAGTGACGCTACAAGTAGCTCGCTACTTCTGACCACTGCCTTTGGTAATGGTCGTACATCTTCAGGAGATTTTGAATGATTTGCAGGACTAATAGTGAGTTTTTGAACACTGCTAACAGTTTGTGATGTTCCGGGTGTTGCCTGTATGTCCATATTTTCCGAATCCTGAACAGAGTGTCCTTCTGTGCTGGTAAGTTTGTCGACTTTTGTCTCTTTAACACTTTCAGATTGAACATTAGGTCTGTCCGTGACATATCCTGGCATGAAATCCTCATCTTGAAAGATATGTGTATTAAATGGCATTATTCCCGTTGCTACAAATCCTGATTGGATATTGATTTGAGTTGCTGCTAAAGATAACGCTGTTTGAACTAGAGCAGGAACATCGTATATGGTAACTGTACGTCCTGGGTTGTTTGCCATCCAAGCGTCTGTGGCCGAGTTAATAAACTTTTTCAAAGGACCAGATACGGATCTGTCTAGGGGCTGAAGTTTATGAGAACAATGTGGAGGAAATGATAAATGTTACTCCATTTTCTTTGCAGTAGTTTAGGGCGTCTATTGAAAGGTGGGAATCATGATTATCAAGAAGTAGCAGAATAGGAGTTTCTTTGGTACACTTTACTTCTTTCACAAAGTGTTTCATAAAATCCACAAAGTTAACTTCGTTCATCCATCCTGATGGGTTGGCTCCTCCAACACTACCAATTGGACCCTTACTTACAAAATGATTGTTGAAATGAACCCTCGGGAAAACAAAATAGGGTGGTATTTTATTTCCGGTAGCAGAAACAGCCATTGCCAAGGTAACCAACTGTCCCCTCTCAGCAGATGTAATCTTCCCTATTTGCTTCAAGCCTTTTCTAGCAACTACTTTGTCAGGTTTTTGAACGGTCGAAATACCAGTTTCATCCATATTCCAGACTTCACTTGGCCGTAACTTCAAACGATCATAAACTGTCCTCAGATTTCTGAAAAATTCATCAACATTTAATCTGTTAAAGCCAGATGTTCTTGCTAAACTCGTTGATTCTGGTGTCCTGATCGAAAGCTCTTTGTGACGTTTCAAAAAATTCGAAAACCAATCTGCTCCGGCCAGTTCAGTTTCACTCCAATTTAAAGGCATTCTAATATCCAATGCTTTAGCATACTGAAAGGCAACTTTCCGAGCTTCTTTAGGGGTCAGTCCAAAATAAATGTCCGAAGCTTTCTTTAAATAGTTTACAAGTTCTTCCTCCTGTTGCTCTGAAAACACCATTCTACTCTTCACATAACCCACTCTTAAAGTTATATTATCGTTTACACCTGTACTTACATCATTTTTGTCCTTCAGCGTCTTCACGTATCTAGCCAATGTTTTAAATGGTATCCCGAGGTCTTTGGCTGCCCCCCGAATAGATCTGCCATCGATCTGAACAGCTCTTGCTGCATGCAGCATAACATCTGCTGAAATTTTTGCTCGTTCAGTCTTCCTACGATAATTGCGTACCATTTTCTGGAAGGAAAGAGAAGCAGATATGTAACACGTGTACTTGATCAAATGAGAGTTTATTGTCATGAAAATACGGAATTACAAAGATAGAAATTTAAAAATCCTAATTTCAAAAATGATCATTCAGACAATGACAAATTCAGAATTTATTCTGAAACCGAAATTTAAACTGGAAAATATTATTGTAAAATTTAGTTTTCTCTTTATTATATTTCACAATATCAAATTGTGGAATACTTGGCAAAAAGTGATCTACATGTAGCCAATACATCCAGCACTAGCAATAAAACATATATTTATTGCGGAAAAGTATTACCAACGAATATCTATGGATCATTATTTTGCACATGGGGCAAGTTGACACACTGTGTCAACCAGCCCCGAGCGCTTTGTGTCAACTTACCCCACTGCGCCATTTTGAACAAAGAACTTTCCTTCACAACAACCATTACTAAGAAAGATTCTCTATTCATACATTTTATCAACGAAATATGGTTGCTTGAAAGCCAATACCTGGCATCTTCATAACGTCAAATAAACTATACAGAAAAATATAAAATCTGATGATGTCAAAATTTACTTACCCACTCGAAAAACAGTCTTTTCTTCTCACAAGCTCTGAATGGTTGCGAAAAACTACACCAGCAACTGCGTTTCCGTCGCGCGCTTCCACGACAAAGACATCAGGACTACCAACTGCAGAATATGGATTTTATCGGCAGCGTGTCAACTTACCCGTGTGTCAACTAGCCCCGGTCTCCCCTATTCTGTATTTTTCACAGGGGGGGCAAGGCAGGCTCTCAGGGGGGAAGTTGCCCCCCTGCCCCCTTCTAGCTACGGGCCTGCTTGCATGTCATGCTGTATTGATTTCTAATAGCAGGATTTGTAGTCTCGTTTTGAATATAGTTATACAATTATGTTCCCATTCACTGTGTTCCCTTCCCCTCTTCCCATATTTGGAACAGTCAGGAGTAAAAAAGATGGCAGTGTCAGGGGAATAAACATTCATGATTAAAACATCACGTCATAGATAAGTTAGGAAAATTGATCATATATATGTCATGGATATCAACATATCGGAAATAAGAGGGTACTTGGAAAAATAGAAAAAATCAACGTTCAGTCACCGGTTATAAAAATTGGACCACTAGATCCTGAAATACTTGCTTCCCTGCAAGGTAATACAAATTGTATTAAAGCCTAAAAGAGGAGCTTTTAAGATAAATACTATTATATTAACTGCGATAAATGATAGGATTGGCCCCAATCTTGATACAACATTTTTTGTTGAACACCATGCTGGTGACCGTGGTGCGTAGATGATTAAACATGTTACACGGAACTTTTCGAACACCCTGTATATGCATTAGAAAAGCAAAACATATTAGAATAATGAGCCATACAATTATTTTTTATGACATTGCATTTAAGAACTTGTAAGATATTAAACACCATTAGAAAAAATGTAAATGTTACTAAAGTGATATTTACACTCATGGACTCTTCTGGGTTGTAATAATACCATTGACTGTCAATGGTATCTTTACAACCCAGAAGTGTCCGTGACTGTATATGTTATGGACCGTGACGGACTGGATAGCACAGCGAATTACGAGGTCAGAGTCTTCGGGTTCGAATCCCGGCCTGGGCATGAGTGTTCTTTGAGATCGCTCAACCTCATCTTCACGACTAGTCAAAAGTGGTAGAAAAGTGAAGTAAAATAAACCAAATGAACCAATCAACCATCAATACTAACAAATGCACCATAGGACATAATTTTTCATCTTTCATTTGCTTACATCAAAATTCACACACAAAATATATTTGTATAAACTCTGTGAACTAAAAATGAGGTGCTAGAACCAAAGTTTCTCTTACAGTGTATAAGATGTATCTATACACCATGGAACGCCTTAGCGATACATGATAGAAAGATATAAATATTGAAATAAATTTGTGGAAATGACAGGAGGGGCTATAAAGGATCTCGCTTATCGTAAACTTATTGAGCTCCTTCGTTTGTCTGACGTCAGTGCGATTTGATTTCGTTGTTAGGTTAGGCATGTTAGGTTTAGGACGCTTAGCATAAATATACGATACTGCAAGTTTTCTGGGCGTGACCAAAAAAAATATTATCGATGCTAAAAGTCTAAAAAACCTAGCATGCCTAACCTAACAACCAGAGCATTTATACTGACATCTTCAGGCTCTGTCCGAAAGGTACAAAGTACAGACTTGAAGTATGGTCTTGGCGGAAGTGACGTCACTTAGTACAGTTCGAAAGCGCCAAGAACAGAAGCACGCAAGTGCACAGCTCGCAGTGCAGACGGTTGGTGACTAGGTCACGTGGTTTCCGCACTCGTTGTTCATTTGTTTATAATCACGGAGGTAGAAAGCCAGCGACACAGGTAGATAGATACATGGACGTCCGCAGGATTTTTTCCAGGGAGGGGCAAGGAAGGCATTTTTATCCAGGGGGGGCAAACAAGTCACATTTTCCCCCAAAATAGTGTAGTTCCCTAAAAAAAAAACATTGCTTAAATTTGAATTTATGATGTTGATGCAATAATTAACACATATTAATGTGGCTAAAATGAAATGATATGAGTGAAATACATAATTTTTGGTTGACTTTCATTTTCCAGGGGGAGGCCACGGCCCCCCCTTGCCCCCCCTTCCGGACGCCCATGGATAGATATACGTTATGGGCCAGCAAGTTGTTGGTTATAGTTCTTCTAATGTGTGGAAATGTATGTGTAGGAACATTTGAAAATGCTATCTGATTTCCATGGTGAAAAATAAGTGTTTAAAACGCGAGGAAAACAACGAGTACTCAGTTTTATCTCCTGATCGTATTTGGCGCTGCAGTCGAAGTGCAATTTGAAAGACGTGTACTTCCAGTCCACGACTCCAAGACCATATTCGGAGGATGCTCGCTTCAAGTACGGTCTTGCACCTTTCGGACACGGCCTCAGACAGACAAAGGGCAGGGCGGAGATCAATATGGTGTGCGGAAGTGGCGTAGCAAGAGGTGGGCGAAGTGGGCGACCGCCCGGCGCCTCGTGTCTGAAGGGGCCAGCGTCCCAAGGGTTTGCTACGAAAAATGTAATACTGTAAATAGAAATGAGAAAATGATGGAAAAGACTAATTTGTGCAGTGGGCAATAAAATTAGATCGTTCTGGTTTTATTTAGCTATAAATTCTAGTTAAACATTATAATTTGGATCAGTACGTCAAATCAAGGGCGTAAGATACAGGCTGGCCCTAAGTCTAAGGGCGTCCGAAAAAAGTAAATTTTATTTCTTAATCGTATTTCTCATGTGAAACATTTACGCAAAAAGTTCACAATAACTTGCTTGGACTTTTTTCCCCATTTATTATTTTCTTGACTAAAACGTGTTTTGTCTTGTCTTTTCTTCTTTTACTTGACCCTGCACTACCGAGTTTGTGTGTTAAAAATGAAGGACCTCCAACTGCCAGGAAGCAAGTGTGAGGCATTTAAATGCTTGCGTTGTTTTAAACTTAAGTAGGGCATGGATAATCTTGGTTCTTCCTTCCTTCCTTCCTACAGCTTCAGATTTCAGCTCACCGACAACAGAGAAATACACTTTTAAAGAGTAAAATTATTAAGTATATTTTTCGTCAGTAATATATTATTATTATTATTTAAATATAATAATTTGCTGACGTATCCCTAAAGATTTTATATCGATTTACATTGAGATTTCCAATTTAAAAAACGGATGGGGGCCTCGCGATATGTTGCTACACCACTGGCAGAGAAAAAGGTCTAAATATGGGGCCACCTTTTTATGTTGTCATTTTCGGAGGAAATAAATTTATAAATCAAGCACCTGCCTTTAAAATGCATATCTATGAAATATATACTTAAATGTAATAGCAGGCTAAAGTATAGAAGATCTCCATTTATTTCTTTCTTTTAAAAAAAGCAATTTCCAAGAAATGGTGAAATGATGTATTTCAAAATTGTGGTCTAAGTATGGGCTACTAGTGGCAATATCACAGAAAGCAATTAAAATTTTAAAAAACAGTCATTTATCGCTAAACATTATAAAATTCATATTTATGAATAATCTGTTGTTTTGAAAATCACGCGGAATGGGAAAAATCGAAATTACGAAAAACATCCAAATATTTGTTGAAAATGTGATCTCAACATTAGACCTCATGTCATAGCCCATGTTTAGACCATCACGCTATTTTTCTTCTTCAATTTATTTTCGCTCTCTGTGGCACATAGTTCACAAACAAATCATGGCATTACAAAAGCCCACATTTGTTTTATGTACCGCTAAGAAAAAGGCGACTTAAAACATACCTGCAAAATGTTTTCGGAGGTCGCAATTCCATAACAGCGTCCAAGGCCGAAACTAACCACCACTTTCTCTTGCGAATTGGCACCGCAACCTTTGTACTTGACAGATAACCAGTTCCAATAGCCTCTGCCAGGCTGCAGCACCCGGCAGCGCTGATAACTCCAAAACCCATATTTAAACCTTCGCCCATATTTAGACCTTCTCCTCTAAGTGAGACCCAACACTAAACATGTTTAACCACCTGCAAACTTGTGCATGTGTTTATTTCTGAAATGAACATGTTATTTACACAGTGGTAGCTACATTCATAATTTTTCTCACATACTAATTAGTGTTGCCCACGAGACGAGACTTTGGCCTGTCTCTTCTCGTGGAAGTCTCGTGGAAATGCTGTCTCGTCTCGAAAATATTCGTTTGTCTCATGACACATGGTCAATCTCGTCTCGTCTCGAATTTTTAAAACCTGTCCCGTCTCGTCCCGTGGACAACACTAATACTAATGAAACCTTTGGATATCGACAACTTCCACATAACGCCCCTATCGTCATTCAGGGTAACTCTGAACACGTATTCTAGGTGTCATACAGTGCTACATTTTTCTTTTCTGATTTTGACTATAATTTCATGCTTCAACTTTCTTTATTTGATGCGCTTAATATTATTATTATTATTAATAATAATAATAATAATATAATAACGCTGGAAATAACTATGGCTAAACGAATGATGCAAAAAAAAACTTCCACATTTTCTTCCAAGGTTTCTGAATATATAATTCAATTCAATACTTTGAAATATATAAAACAGAATTTGAACTTATTGAATTACACAGTCTCTTAATCATTTTTTCTTTCGTTGTATTACAGAAGCAAGATGGGTGGTGTTATATGTTGTTGCAGAGAAAAGAAAGCATATAATATGGAAACTGAAGGTAGGCACATACTTTATACATATATGTATATATAAATATATATAGGTAAAGCTACTCTCTGTGCAACATTCTTTGAATGTTGAATGCTGAGGTAATTCACCACCTTGGCCATATGTGGAGGTGACGTGATCAGCACCACACTTCGGCTTCCATTACACTCAAGGTGTTCCGCAGCTACTCATTTCTTAGAGGCGGGCTGAACCCCAGAGCTCTAGAATCATTGCTGGAAATATTTGAACCTGAATCACTTAACCCGGGAATCGAACCCGGATCATCGCGTGGCAGTGAGATCCCTCACCGGCTGGACACGCACAGTAAAATTTAGTGCATAACTTGTAATTGTGAGTGTACAGTTTGCAACATTAATATAACCTATAGTGATAATTGTTACTCGAAGTAAAGAATCAAGGTTATAACAGTGCCAGTAAGCAACTCTTAATCTACAAATGTGATTACATTTTAATCACACTTTTAGGTTAAGATTAAAGATTAAATATAGTTTGGTATTTTACATTATATCAGTTTAATCCCATTTGTAAATACTTGAGCGACAACTCGAGTCTAAAGTTGAAACAGAATCTGCTCGTTGAAGTAGTGATAATAAAATGGCTGCTTGCTGATTGATTACACTCTGAGCTAGTAAAATTATTAAGGCAAAGCAACTAAAATGAAAATAACTGGCTGACCTGTTGGTGTGTCTCGTCGCAATAATAATAATAACGAGAGACTACATGCACAGACAGGACAAGTTCTATTTTCCTTTCTGTTTTAGACTGCCATTCTCAATCACACTATGCTACTATGACATAGACCTATAAACGTATTTAAATTTGATCATTCTGCTCTTAATTTGGTCAGGTACCTCAATCGCAGTAACTCGGGAACAGAGAATCGTGAGAGCGAGTGCCTGCCTAACTATTAAGCCTGCCACACGATATATGTCCCATTATTGGTCCTTGAACACGAATCAGTACCTTGGTCCCAGTGAATGACAACCCCCCCCATCCCCCGAGTCTTCTCTGAAGGTGCCGAGATTTTTTTTAGTCACTTGTTAAAAATGCTATAAATACATTTTTTTTTTGCAAATGTTGACTTCCAGTAAGAGAAAACATTGCAACGTAACGTAATGAATAAATGAACTGAGAATAAAATACTTTATGTACAGTGTCTCTCAAAAGTTTTAGGACAACGACATTTTAAACTAGGCAACCCAATTTACACAAGGCGTTGATGGGTTGCGTGTAGAGTTAGGCTCAATTTCAGGGTTGCCACATGCACAATAAATATTTACAAAATACGCGAAAGAAATAAAAACAAGTAATATTGTATAAACTTATCAAAAATATCACTATTATATCGCAATGACAAAATTCTTTCTGAAAGAAAAATAATAGGTTTTCTAGTATTTCATCGCTGATGAGCCTACAGAACGGAAAAGAGGTGAGAGAAAAGTAAAGGTGACAAAGGAGAGGAGAAAGAGAAAACGAAAGGAGAAGAGGAAAAGTAGAGGAGAGAAGAAAGAGAGGATAGACGAGGAGAGGAGATGTCGTGAGGAGAATGGAAGAGGATTCTACGAGAGATGAGGAAAATGGAGCAAAGAGGAGAGAAGAGGGGAGTGGAGAGTAGAATAAAGGAGAGATAAAGAGAAGAACGAAAAGAAGAGGAGAAGAGTGCAGTGGAGTCGGAAATCTAAGACAGGAAAGGAGATACGAGGAGTGGAGATGAGTGGGATGGAGATAAGATGCGAGAAAAGTAGGGAAGGCGATATGAGATAAAAGCAGAGCGATCAGAAGGAGGGGAGAGGAGAAGGAGAAGAGAAGAACAGAAGGGACTGAAGAGAAAAGGTAGTTGCGGAAAATATCGTCTCAGCGTCAAGAATTGATCCATTGGTCAAATTATCGACATGAAACATTCAATAACATTTTGAAATGTATTAAAGAATGTATTAGATCGGTTCGAAATGCCTTTTGGCTTAGTTCAGAGCAAGGTAAAATCTTCCATGTAAGATCTTTGATTTTACCTGCGATTATACCTCTAAAAACATGAATGTTATTTGAATATTTATAAGAATTATCCAATTTTTGTCCACTTCTCGGTTCGTTGAAATGGAGATTTTGTAATTTAATATTTCCCCTCCCCCCATCGTTAATTCCAAACTGAATCATTCCGTTTCACAAGGGGTGAAAAATGAACACAATGGGATAGGTCTAAAACTTACGAAAATTTTCTGCCACCAGAAGGGTTTGAACCTACGACCATCAGATTGACAGTCCTGAATGTTAAACACTACACTACAAGCTTTGGCTCCTGAAAGTAAGTAGAAGGAGCTGACCAATGTGAAATGCAGAAGCAACTCTCCTCCTACATGTAATGTGCAAACAATACTTATTTGTAACAAAAAAAAACGAAGGTAGTACGACTCGGAGAAAATATTTAATGGAGAATTGCACATGATGCGAACTTTTCATTCGATATTTGCGGAGGTATCCTTGCATAGAACTCGAGTGGGAAAAGGGGTAAAATTAGTATGTTCTGAATTACCACAAATATAAATAGTTCTTCTTCTTCTCTTCCATTCCCTTATGCCGTTAAGCGTCGGGTACCTCGTTCTGTCCATCTCATCCACTCCGTCCGGTCTCGTCTCATTCTTCTCATTTCGTTCTTAGTTTTTCCATATTTTAATCCTATCTTTTCTATTCTATCTTCCCATGTATTTCTTGGCCTGCCTCTTCCTACTCTACCCTCAACCCTCATCTCCATCACTTGCTTGGCTTTCCTATCTTCATTCATTCTATTTACATGTCCATACCACTTCAGCTGGCGTTCCTCTACTACGTCAGTCATTGTCTTCTTTTGTTTTACCTCTTCTCTTATTCTTTCATTTCTTATTCTGTCTCTTCGAGTTTTCCCCACTGTTCTTCTAAGATATTTCATCTCTATTGCTTGAAATTTACTTAGATGTTTGTCTTGGAGTGCTAAGCTTTCTGTGCCATAGCCCATGATGGGAACTACAATTGAGTTGTAGAGTTGCATTTTTGTTTTTATACTGATCTCTCTTTTTCCCACCAAAGTATTACTCATTTGATAATATGCTGATGCTGCCTTCTTTGTCCTATTCATTATCTCTTGATCAATTTTCCCACTGTTACTTATGATAGTTCCTAAGTATTCATATGTTTCTACTTTCTCTAGTTGTTTCCCTTCGCATATTATATTCAGGGCTTCATTTTCCTTGTCCTTTTTAGTCACCCGCATGATCTTACTCTTTTCTATATTAATCTTCATGCCTTTCCTTTTAAGTTCTTCATACCATTCTTCCACTGCTTGCTGAAGTCTCTCAGGTGTATCTGATATCAGTACGATATCATCGGCATATAATAGTGCTTGGATATATACTGGCCTTAATCTCCACATACCTATCTTCGTTCTGTGTGTTCGTCGTTTGCATATTTTAGCAATTTCGTCTAAAAAGACGTTAAATAGGATTGGACTGAGGCTATCTCCTTGTTTTATGCCTTTCTCAATGTCAAATTCACCTGAGTATTCGCCATCTACTCTAATTATTCCTACAGGATTATTAAATACAATTTTTATTGCATTCAATAATCTTACTGGTACTTTCTTTGCCTCCAATGCTTCCCATACATATTGCCTAGGGACTGAATCAAAAGCAGCTTTTAGGTCTATAAAAGCTAGATATGTGTCCTTGTTCTTGGCAATTCTTTTTTCCATAATCGTTCTTATAGTATATATATGATCTTGTGTTTGCCTTTTAGGGCGGAATGCTGCCTGCTCCTCCTCCATATCTTCCTCCACCACTTTTCTGAGACGTCTTTCTAGTATCCTTGTGTATAATTTATAAGCGACTGATGAGAGGCATATTGCTCTGTAGTTATTACAGTCATAGCTACTGCCCTTCTTATGTAGTGGGATAATGATATTTTTCCTCCATTCATTTGGTATTTTGTTTTCCTTCCATATTCTTTGAAACATCTTGGTTAAATTCTTAACTACTTCCATACCTCCATATTTTATTAATTCTGGATTTATTCCATCTGATCCTGCTGCTTTTCCTGTATTCATCAGTTCTATTGCTATTTGTACTTCATCTTCCTTTATTTCCCCTTCTATATCTGAGTCTTGTACCTCCATGTATGGTCCATATGTCACCCCTACCTCCTCTGGGTTATTATTTTCTTTCTGGAATTTTTCACCATAGTGTTTCCGCCATACATCCAACACATCCTTTTTTTCTGTGATCAATTTATCTCCATTTTTAATGGTTCTTATTGTTTTTCCATATTTTCCTCTCAAGTTCTTTACAACTTTCCAAAATTGCCTTGTATTCTTTTCTCTAGCTTTTTCTTCAACCATATTTCCAAATTTTTCCCAGGATGTTATTTTAGCTTCCTTCACTATTTCCTTGACTTCATTTCTTTTTTCAATGTATTTCCTTCTATGTTCTTCTGTCTGAGACATAATATATTTTTTCCATGCTTCCTTTTTGTTTTTTACTTTTTGTTTCACTTCTTCATTCCACCAAGATGTTTTCTTTTTTCTTGTATCTACTATTTTCTTTCCGCATACTTCTTCTGCAGATTTTATGAGTGCCTTTTTAATTCTCTTCCATATTTCTTCTATCTCTAGTTGTTCTACATCTGGTCCTTCTGTCAGTCTGGCTGTTACCTGTTCTTTATACTCTTCCTTCTTCTCTTTTTTCTGTAACTCATTTATCTTAATTGTTTGGTATTTTTTCATTCTGGGCTTTGGTGGTCTCGTGAAGCGTGTGTCCACTATTAATAATCTATGGTCTGTACCCAGTTCAGCACCTCTTATAACTTTAACATCCATTATGTTTCTCCTAATACTACTGGTATATATTATGTAGTCTATTATGCTTTTAGCATTTCTTCCTTCAGCCTGGAAGGTTATTTTATGTACTTCCTTATGTGGGAAGAAGGAGTTTCCAAGAAGCAACTGATTTTCTACACAAAACTCCAGTAATCTTTTGCCATTCTCATTCAATGTCTTTTCTCCCCCGTAGCTTCCCATACTACCATGGGCTACCTTCTTATCTTTACCTGTTCTTGCATTTAAGTCTCCCACTATCATTACATACCGTCCCTCCATTACTTCTTTATCTACTGTCCTCTGGAGTTGTACATAAAATTCTTCCTTATCAAGCACAGAGGCATCTTCTGTTGGTGCATATACTTGGATATATGATATTTTATATTCTATATCAAATTTAACTACAATTATTCTTGAGTTAACTGGTTCCCAGCCACTGACCTTTGTTTCATATTCCTGACTTGTTACAATTCCTACCCCTTCTTTTGCTCTTCTTCCCTGTCCAACACCTGAATATCTCAAGGTATATCCCTCCTCAAGCCTTTGTATGCCATTTCCTTTCTTTCTTACTTCACTAATTCCCATTACGTCTATCTTACGTATCTTCATTTCCTGTACTAATTCAACTTTTTTCCTAATATAGTTTTAATGTTCCATGTTCCCATTCTCGTTTTCCTTTTCCAGTCCGGTCGTTGCTGTGTTGATCTGTCCATTCCGAGGCTCCTGTTTTTTCTCTGAATCCGTTAATACCCTTGCGTGGGGGATTGGCCCAACGCAGGGTGGATTTATTTAGGGTTTACTCCCCTAGGGCAGTTGGCTTTACCGTGCCTTTTGAGTCTGCCCCACCCTTGGTTTTCTGTCAGGGTATCCTTCCCTTAGCCTTTGGGGATCCCTCCCCTCCCTGCAAGGCAGCAGGGGCAGTGCTTATTTAATGGCGGCACTTCCTCGCCATGTCACAGTGCTGTCAATGGGCTTTTCTGGGTTTTAATGAGGATGGTCCTGCCACAAACCAAACCCCCAGACCCTGTTAGCACTGCCGCCTCGGTCCGGGACTGCTTATTTGGCATTGCCTTATTCGCAGCTAACCACCATATCTGATGGCCGTTCGCTATCCGCCACCTGCGACCCGCCCGGTTGCTGAGGCTCGCCCCTCCCATAGGAGGCCGGGATATAAATAGTTATTTCATTAATATTTGTCAATGTCTTTGAAGCAGTACACAATTATCGTTAAAGTATTATAATTCACGATCTTATACATGAAAATATCCCTATGAACGTGTGTCAATTCATTTATTTTTTTATCTTTTCATAAATTCCATTTGCAGAACAATGTAGCTACTATACACTGCTATTACAATTAATGTTACCATGCTCTTGTTTGTAATAAAAGTAGAATTAAAAAAAGAACACCTCCTAAGGAGGATCGAACCTGGGACCACAATCAATGCTTTCAAGAACTCTAACCACTACATCACGCCCTTACTTTCGATTGAAACAACAATTTTTAAGTATTCTGTCTCTCCAATATTGTAAATGAAGTTGGGTATACATGTGGTTGAACTTTTACTTTAATTTTGGATTGCTTTCTTGTAGTATAGCAGATATCTTCGAGACATAATTTTCGAAGTGATGAAGAAAAACGAGAATATTGGTAGTTGTAAAAATGCGAGTTATTTCTTCTAACTTATTATTGTGATTAGACATTATTAATGAAAAATATCTAGAGGCTTGAACATTGCAGGACGATGTTCTTTTCCTGTGATACACCAATAGACGAAATGCTTGTTTACTGACGCAAGTCTCGTGTTCAGAACTGTCTTACGAAATGTATTTGCTGTCGCGTAAGGTAACACGAAATAATTACACCGTTTGCGAACTACCAAATCTGCGCAACGTTAGACGTAAACAGGCGGAAAATTTTATTCTTCACACTTGACAGTATTAGTCAAGAGACTCGTGGGACACTGTGTTAAGGTGCTGGAGTAAATCCTTCTTATTTTTCTTCCTCGAAGGACAACAATTTTTATAGTAGAACAACAGTAGTTCCGCTCTTTCTTATTTCTTTTAAATTCTTCCACATTCCTTTCATTGGGTTAAATATAAATAAAAGTATTGCTTGCATTTCTGTCATTGACGTAGACCAGGCCAGTCCGCAGGATTTCTTTGAGGGAGTGGCCAGACCCTAATGTGTGTGTGTGTGTGTGTGTGTGTGTGTGTGTGTATATAAGAGAGAGAGAGACAGATATTACAAAATAGTTCAAATAGTGCGAGCGCGATTCAAAAGTCATGATAATTCTATGTTTAGAAAATAATATATTTATAAATTAAATGTTGCGTACTAGGAATTATTATTACAATAAAGAACATGTCTAATTGTGAGTTAAGAAAACAACAATAACAAAGAGACATTCTCGCATCACTATTGCAGTTCGAAAAAGTCGGGTCAGGGATTGAAAGTAGCGCACTGTCCTGACTAAATCGGTGAATCGGACGTCTGCTAGCCTTGCATTATAAAACTAAAACCATCCAATATGTAGCCTGAAGACTTTTGCGCAAGAAACAGATTCATTTATGTAAGAACAAAATTGAAATGTTTACACATTTCTAAAATCGACGATGTTATTTTCGTAGTTATTGATAGGTTCACATTTAAATATTTCAGGGTTCGAGGGGGGCATGGCCCCCATGCCCCCCTGGATACTGGCCTGACGTAGACAGTGAGAGAGAAATTTTGGAGAATCTTTGTATTAAATTTATTATTTACATCCACCTTATGCTCAGGTAGGTTTATTGACAATCGTGAACTTTTCGTTTAATAGATAATATTTGGTTTTAAACGACGGGAGAACATTGGTCTAAGTTTCTTTCTTGCTCTTTTGTGAGAATATATACATCTACAATAGCAATCGCGTTCGGAAACGGTGAAAAAAAAATGACTTGGTTTTCAAAGGCAGACAACCTTGGTAGCGTAGCTTGCTCGCGTTTAAAGTGACTCACTCACGCTATTCAAGGCCGCTTCTTATCGCAAAACATTGTCCGTCGATGCACCCAGCAAGTTACGAGTGACCAGAGTCGAATTTTAAAGAGAATCTGAAGAATGATAGATTTCATCAGAGGCGGCTAGGTGGGCACTAGCTCAACATGCAATAGTTTAAATGATAATTTCTGACAACCAAGAAACCTTATTGAATAAGTATTGGGATAGTAATACGCGTACCCGTTCCTTTTTAACAATGTAAGCTCGAAGACAATCTGTATTCCATTTGTTTGTATTGGCAACTTGGTCAACCTGAGGTTATTATAAGGAAATATTTCCTAGATGTTCATGTAACCGTTATAAAATTACAAATAAAATATATTCACAAGCTTAGATATATGTAGTAACAACGAAGAAATAAATTCAGAGTTAATTTTCAAATGCATGTGTATAGAGTAATTCTAGAAGTACATAGCTATATCAGAGTATTGAACTTCTTTTTGCAGGATAACGTTTACAATATTGACGCGACAGAATAATTAAGAACTGTTTCTCCAAGGGAAGCAAAGGGCGTAGTGTATTGGTTAGAGTTCTTGAAAGCATTGGTTGTGGTCCCAGGTTCGATCCTCCTTAGGAGGTGTTCTTTTTTTAATTCTCCTTTTATTACAAACAAGAGCATGGTAACATTAATTGTAATAGCAGTGTATAGTAGCTACAAATAAATGAATTGGCACACGTTCAAAGGGATATTTTCAAGTATAAGATCGTGAATTATAATACTTTAACGATAATTGTGAACTGCTTCAAAGACATTGACAAATATTAATGAAATAACTATTTATATTTGTGGTAATTCAGGACATACTAATTTTACCCCTTTTCCCACTCGAGTTCTATGCAAGGATACCTCCGCAAATATCGAATGAAAAGTTCGCATCATGTGCAATTCTCCATTAAATATTTTCTCCGAGTCGTACTACCTTCGTTTTTTTTTGTTACAAACAAGTATTGTTTGCACATTACATGTAGGAGGAGAGTTGCTACTGCATTTCACATTGGTCAGCTCCTTCTACTTACTTTCAGGAGCCAAAGCTTGTAGTGTAGTGTTTAACGTTCAGGACTGTCAATTTGATGGTCGTAGGTTCAAACCCTTCTGGTGGCAGAAAATTTTCGTAAGTTTTAGACCTATCCCATTGTGTTGATTGTTCACCCCGTGTGAAACGGAATGATTCAGTTTGGAATTAACGATGGGGGGAGGGGAAATATTAAATTACAAAATCTCCATTTCAACGAACCGAGAAGTGGACAAAAATTGGATAATTCTTATAAATATTCAACTAACATTCATGTTTTTAGTGGTATAATCGCAGGTAAAATCAAAGATCTTACATGGAAGATTTTACCTTGCTCTGAACTAAGCCAAAAGGCATTTCGCACCGATTTAATACATTCTCCAATACATTTCAAAATGTTATTGAATATTTCATGTCGATAATTTGACCAATGGATCAATTCTTGACGCTGAGACGATATTTTCCGCAACTACCTTTTCTCTTCAGTCCCTTCTGTTCTTCTCTTCTCCTTCTCCTCTCCCCTCCTTCTGATCGCTCTGCTTTTATCTCATATCGCCTTCCCTACTTTTCTCGCATCTTATCTCCATCCCACTCATCTCCACTCCTCGTATCTCCTTTCCTGTCTTAGATTTCCGACTCCACGCACTTTCTCCTCTTCCTTTCGTTCTTCTCTTTTCCTCTCCTTTACTCTACTCTCCACTCTTCTCTCATCTCGTTTTCCTTCTCTTTTCTCTTCTTTGCTCCATTTTCCTCATCTCTCCTAGAATATTTTTCCATTCTCCTCACTACATCTCCTCTCCTCGTCTATTCTCTCTTTCTTCTCTCCTCTACTTTTCCTCTTCTCCTTTCGTTTTCTCTTTCTCCTCTCCTTTGTTACCTTTAGTTTTCTCTCACCTCTTTTCCGTTCTGTAGACTCATCAGCGATGAAATACTAGAAAACCTATTATTTTTCTTTCAGAAAGAATTTTGTCATTGCGATATAATGTATTTTTGATAAGTTTATACAATATTACTTGTTTTTATTTCTTTCGCGTATTTTGTAAATATTTATTGTGCATGTGGCAACCCTGAAATTGAGCCTAACTCTACACGCAACCCACCAACACCTTGTGTAAATTGGGTTGCCTTGTTTAAAATGTCGTTGTCCTAAAACTTTTGAGAGACACTGTACAACCTCTACTGTGGAATCCAATATTGTAAAGTGCTGAGAGGAAGATTTGGTGGTTCAAGTTCCCTTAAGAAACTACTCTCAGAATAATAATATTTATAAAGCATGAGAATATTGTTATTTAGGAAGCTACATAAACTACATTTTTTTCAATTAAGTGATATTGAAATTGTAATTGAAGGGCTCGGGGGTAAAGCATGGTAAGTGACATTTTGGTCATTATTGAGTTACAAGGTAAACATTTTCGTGTGTAATTGCCATGTCATGCAATTTGCATTCGACTCATTGAACGCTTCAGAAATTGGTAAACACAACACGAAAACAATTTTCCTACAGTATAGCTTATAATAATCTTTCTGCTTAATGAACTCAATAATGACCAAAATGTCACTTACCATGTTATAATCCCGAACCCTTCAATTTATTTATTATATAAAATATTATCATTATGAAATGTTATGGCCAATAAAATACGAATATAGCCAGTATTATCATTAGAACCCATGGACAAAATTGTGCACTAAAGGCAACTCCAACTTTTAAAATGTTGTTTCAGTTAAATTCAACTACAAATTGATAATAGGGTTTTGTCCTTCCGGAACTATCTGATTTTCAACTATCACCATCGCGGAAACTATTAGAGACAGTGGCGGCGATTAGGGGGACGAGGGGGTCAGTTACCCCTGCACTTTTCGCCACTTTTGCCTTCGCACTATGCTAAACCTTATCTACAACGGGAAATATACTGTCTTTGCCCCACCCACCCCCAGTTTTGGCACCTTGCCCCCCGGTTTTGGAACCCAATCGCCGCCACCGATCAGAGATTAAAACAAAAATATTGGTAGAATGATAGGTGTTAATAAGAAGGTATCTCAATGCACCATAAATTAACTTGTGATTGTAATAATTCTTTATTTCTACAGGTACCTCTTCTTCGAAGGGCAACCGTTCTTCGAGTAACACCGTCGAAAGTCGAAACGTGGAGCAGCCTCAGAGGAAACAATAAGTTAGGTGTGACTGAAGGAATTTCAGAGAAAAATCCAATTATTTCTGAAAAACTTTCTCTCTGATGGCCCCTGCCAGTTCTACTAGAAGCTTCCAACATCAGTCCACTGCTTTGATAAAAGAAATGTATTTAGTGGCGTTTCTGAGGGAGTCGGTGGGGCTTTTACCCCCCCCCCAATTAAAGTCAATTGAATGAAAGTATGGTACAATATAGGACGGAATAAAATGAGAATTTACACTCTTTCTAAGCACGTCACTGTATATACTGGCTGTTGGGTTTAGGAACTGGCAAACACACAAGGTACAGAATACTGTGAGACTGGAAGCGGCATTATCATAACGTATGTAATGTGTTTATTGGTGGTTGTGTGGTTGTACAGCCCAGTTCTGCATATACTAGTGTAACTCTTACATACAAACTGTAATTGATTTGTTTGATTGAATAATGTATTGTAAAGATTAATACATATCATACAAATAAGTGTTGTGTATTTTACTCGGATATACCTATTTCAAAATTTCAAATTTTGGGGTGCAAGGGGTAAATTCAACCAAAAGGTAACCTTATTTCCACGTAGTATAACTCGGTAACTGTTTCTTGCAAGCCAACGAGGCTCTACGTGTATATAATAATAACAACAACAATTCGTGGCTCTACAGCCCTTGGCCTATCTCCCGAGTGCCAGTCTCCCTCCCACAATCCTACCTAGAGGTGTGGAGATCTTCAACCAGTAATGGGGTGTTGTGAGGTCAGCACGTCGAAACCTCAGCCGCTATAGGAGATTTCATACACCGACTTACGCTACTCACTCAGCTCCCCAATTTCCTCACGATGGTGGGTTACTACCGGTAACACAGGCTGAGAACCTAGAGACTGGACCCAGGCGGACTTGAACCCATGCCGTTTCGCAGTCGGAGCCCAAAGCACAGTGCCTTAGACCGCACGGTCACGGAGGAGGACGGAGTCTGGACCTGCGGCCAATATAATCCTTCGTAGGGCGATATTGTCCTATATGTGTTCATCTGCGCCCTAAGTGTCCCTTTGCAGCCTCAGCTATTAGTGTAAGTAAGAAGATTTTAGTTCTCACAGACAGGATAGTTTCAATTCTTGTCATCCCATATTGTACACTTTTAGTTCATGTTTAGTAGTGAATACATGAATTACTTTTAAAACTTGAATATAAAAGTTTATAACATACATTTTATTGTCTTCATAGGAGCTTGTCTCCAATTCTATTTTAGTTAAGGGGCTCATTCTTGTATTGTGTGACGGGCCGAAATAGCTTTCGTGCTGAAGCCGCCAGGCGAGTTGGGCCCGGTGGGGGGATGGGGGGCATGGGTATGCATGCTGCAATGATTGCCGGAGCTATGCGGATGGGAACTCCACTCTGTCCCGTGAATTAACGACTGAGAGGGAAAGTGAGTGCATGGTGGGGGAAACGCGGCTGCAATCGTTTGCAGCAGCACGCACTGCTTCGCTCTTCCCACTCGTTTTCTCCCCTTCTCTACCGTTGCGCGTGGCCTTGCTCCACAGATTCCCGAGGCAGAATGTGGCATTCCTGGTGGAAAAGTGGGATTCCGTACCACGAGAACAGCTGGCCCATCTTATGAACAGTATGCCATACTACATATTGCATGCTTTGCTCTTCGGAAGCCCCATGTACCCATTCATTTGAGGCTGGATGAACCCCGGAGCTTCATTATGTGGGGACAAGACAAATACCTTAAACTTGAATACCGGGAATTGAACCCGGGTCTCCCGCATGGCAGTCAGGCGCCCTACCGACTAGACCAGGGTGGCCGCAGCTCATGGTAAAAATATTGTGGTTCTACAATGACGTGAGGGGTATGGAAACGTTCCCCTCTCCGTGTCCATATTTTTTTGCCTTGGGACATAATTTATCATTCACTACTTCGAAAGAATTTACTTGTAATCAAGGGGTCCGGTGTTCGATTCGCCGTGGAGGCACGTAGTGGTTCGGATCCCTCTTTAAACTGTAGGTCCAGTCCCCATTAGCCCCACTGTGCATAAAGTGAACTTAAAACATCAACTCGATCAATCAATCGAAACAATTTACTGGATTTATCCTCTTCTCTGGAAACTGATTTTAATAAACTCTAACAGTGAGTATTTTCTCGCCATGAAGTTAAAATCTGAAGTAAACAAAAGATGAAACATTGAATTTTAAAAAATTGAAAAATAAATATAACTTCTCACACAAGCATACCTTATTTTTTGTGAAGCAACTCCAAAGTGTAAACAAACTGACTACATATTACTTTAAAATCCACCTATGTAGAACACACAAACAACAATAATACACATGGACTTGGAACGCAATTACATAAACAATTTCATGAATTACGAAATTCACTAAAAGACGAAACAGCCCCTTTATTGCCCTCTTACCCGCTCATGTAGAGAGATAAATTTCTAGAAAAAAACAATTGAGTGGAGATTCGACAACGAAAAGACGACCTCTAAAACATTGGAATCATGAGCTTGCCATCCAAATGAGAAGAGTGTGTTAATAGAAGAGGAGACTACATTCAAAAATAAACATTTTCTTTTATCACGTGCTCCTTGTGTGTATTTCTAAATTCGGCTTGGACACCACTTGTATTTTTATATTTGTATATACTTAATATGAACGTAGGCGTGAATTAATATTTTAGAGAAGAAAGCTTTTTCCTAAACGAGTAGGGGGCACGCAACTGAATGTTGCGGGATTGCGCAGAGCGTGTTAGTTCCGCTACTGTGAGCAGCATTACAGCATTCGCACCCCCTCATTATGAGATGCTTGAGAGTTGGGATGTCACGTAGTTCTATAGTGTTTATAAATTTCACTGATTATACCCTGACCCAACTATCTCTGGAGCAAGCGAACGAAAACAAGTCACTGCGCAAGTAGTGACGCCAGACGGCTCCATCGATGAACACGAGAGAGGGAACGGGATTGCGTGGAGGAAGGGAAAGCGACTGCAGCTACCAGACTTCGCAGCAGCGTGTACTGCTTCGCTCTGCCTGACGGCCTTGCACCTGAGATACCTTGGACAGGGTATAGAGAGCAGCATTATCTTTGTGTAGAACTGCATTCGTAGACTTGTAATCACCCTTTCTAATAATTGCTTACTTTCCTATAACAGAATCGAAACAGTGCCTCAAAAGCACCTTCAATAAATTCGAAGGAAATGAAATTTCAAGCAGATTATTCCATTTGTGCTTAAAATGAACTTAAAATAAACTTGACTTTGGCAATAAAACGTAACTAATTTGTGGAGGGCTCGAATTAAGTAAGGGTGCTCAATCCTGCAGGCCACTAAAAGTGAGAGCCAGAAGAATGACAATGAGATTATTTGGAAGTTGAGAGAGAAACCAGATTGAAGCAATCCCTCATAGTATTATATGGGTGTGAAACTTGGTCCCTTACATTGAAAGAGGAACATTTGAAAATAAGATCCTTAGGAAAATATTTGGACCTAAAAGGGATGAGAAGACAGGTGAGTGGAGAAGGTTACATAATTTAGAACTACATAATTTGTATTCATGTCCAGATATTATTAGAATAATTAAATCAAGAAGACTTAGGTGGGCAGGCCATGTGGCACGAATGGGAGAGGAAAGAGGAGTTCACAGGATTCTTGTTGGGAAGCCTGATGGTAAGACACCTGTAGGAAGGCCAAGACGAAGATAGAGGGACAACGTTGAGATGGACCTAAGGGAAATCGGTAAGGATGGAAAAGACTATATAGATCTTGCTCAGGATAGAGACAGGTGGAAGGCCTGTGTTGCTGCAGCCATGAACCTTCGGGTTTATGAAGGCTAGAGAGTTAGTTAGTTAGTTAGCAATCCCTCATCCTACTCTTCAAACTCCAATTTGAAGATGGGTAACTGATAAATAATCGATAACTGGATTTGATGGCACGCTGATGATTAGAACCCAGATTTTTATGTCATATCAAAGTGCAAATATGTACATAAATATGTTCCTAAATATGTATTATCAAAAGGATATGTAGTTAAACATGTAGTATCAGATAATATGCAATATTAATAGTAATTGAGTATCGAAGCAATTTCAAGAATTCTGCTAAATGTTTATTTTATTTGAACATATTCAATATCATTTTAAGGACATAAGTTGTTGAAATGAAAATTTGCATCAAATTTATAAACTCAAAAAAGCACAGCAACTGTACCTATTTAAGAAACCAATTTTGTCAACTATTAATTACTTTTCACAAATTATTGTGTAATATGTAAATATGTAATAGAGCTCGTTGTAACTTTCGAAACAAATTGTGAAAAAAAAGCATCTACAGAAAGAGCCATCGAATGAAAATACATAGCTACTTTTGAACTTGTTGTACAAGGGAACATATTGTGTAACTCGCTACGTACAGGAAAGTATATTTCTTGTCCGCAAATGCCAGGTTTCTAGGTGCTTTGCTTGAACCTAAAAACGAAACGAAAATATGTCAATAGAAGGGGGGAGGGGAGAAACTCCAGCAACTTTCTATAAATAACAGTTCCTGTACTTTTTGGTCTTCACTGAAGATAAAAAAAGATCAGCCTGTCTTTTGACTTGGCAGTCAATTTTAGGTGACCGTAAGCACTAAGCATCTCATTGATTACAAAATATGACATTACATGAGCTAAACATGTTCTTCATCATGTTTCAGAGATCGAAAACATAGAAAAAGGATCAAGGTAGGGAAAATTACCGAAATATGTTGTCTTATGTAAAATAAATTAGCAAATATGTAATATCCTGGCAAATATATATAAAAAATATGTAACCAACTTATGCAATATCATGTCAGTTAATGATTCGTTAACATTTTCCTGTTCAGGGTATGTATCTAGAAAGGAATAGAATAAGCAATTACATACAAATCCGAGTCTACTGATGATCGACAATCGAGAGATGTAGACGAGAAGAACGAATTAGTTGTATATTTTTCCAACAGATGGCAGACTCTTACAGATCCTTGTCTTATTATTTCGTCAAGAGATGGCGTCACTATTACTAAAGTCTGCGAAAAATCACGTGCTCAGCTTTTGGGCTCGCACAGATAAAATCATTGTCGTCCCGACATCTACATCCTCTCGCCGGAAATCAACTGAGCCTAATGATTGCATCAACGGCGGATTAAGGAAGGGGTGGAGGCGGCAATCGATCCCCTGAAGCCTCGACGGGGCGCCGTGTGCGTCTTATTTTATCTCTCTCCCGTACTGATAGCCGACCTAAGCACGGCGCGCTACGACGCAAAGGGTCCCGGGTTCGAATCCCGACCAGGACATGGGTGTTCATTGTGAGTGTCCCTTCATCATTTTCATTATATTACCATTCATTCTCGTCTTCGCTATACTCATAAGCAGAGTTGTTAAAGATCCAGGAGCCGATACATTACAACGTGTTTTATTGGGTTCCGAAACAGGATCGGAAACTTTTTCCTCCCACAATTTAAATTTGGTCCAAGTTGCCTATTGTTCCATTTAAATACGGAACTTGGACCCTATTTAAACTGATCCGGAATAAGGTTACTGGACCGTATATAATTTGATCCAGAAAATAGATTCCTAGTCCGAATTGAAATACAATAGAACGTCGTTTATCCGCATTAATTGGGACCGAAGGTTATAGTCCAGGGGCATATGTCAATATTTCTATAGTCCGTGGGTTTTTGAATGAAGGGAATATATGACTACCGGTGTTAGTGTGGTACACAATAACTTACTACCAGGTGTTTTGCCCGCAATTGTGGCAGAAGGTCTGTGAAACGTCATAAATCCAAGATGACTACCACTTCATGCACTAACTAAGAAAATCTATCATAACTCCTTTAATAATAGTTTTTGAACTTTTTTTTTGTATAGATACATGTTTTGTTCAGAATTGAAGAAGGAACAAAATTGATGCTTACAGGTTTTTTTTCATATCTCGCGCTGTTATGGAAATATATCTAGTGAAACTATTTCGTGCCCTTTTCTGCAAGGATTCTATGCATATTTTACACTTTACTTGACATTCTGGCATATAAAGGGGGAAAAGTACTGCCTGTGATATTTTGTTGATGCCTACTATTGTGGCGTATTGCCTGTGTGACGTCATACCTCGAAGATGACTGCCTCTGCAGACATTAACAAACAAAAACGACCATATCTTCTTAACTCCTTTAGAAGTAATTTTGACCATTTGTGAGTTTGTTGGGTTTTTACACGAAGGGAAGATATGTGTATGGAGGATGCTTTCGTTTGGAGGCATACAATCATGTATTACAATGTGTCAGAAACCATAGGCTACATGACGTCCGAAATCCAAGATGGCGGCTTTGGGGGATCTGCAGATGATATACAGTCCATGTCCTGATTTAGAGTTCGATTTTCAGAGTTTTCCAGAGGCATTTTCTGTTAATAATTACAAATTGAAAAATATTATTATAATTTTTATAACTACAGTAGGGTCCAAAAGTTAAGCATAACTAAGATATGAGAATTTTTTTTATTAATAAAGTGACAGAACTGCATAAAACATAGTGAAAATTAATCAAAACATTATATGGTATACAAAAGAGTAGAATGCATGAAATTAACCATTTGTTTTTTTTAGTGCAAAGTAACACATGCAAAAAATAAGAAAATAGACGATACTTCCTTGACGAAAGAGATGCTTGTATGGGGTGAAGTTATCCCTAACAACTACAACCGTTCAACGACGTAGCACGCTATTTACAAGGTGGTTCAAGAGTTCTACGAAGCAGCTGGTTCCATTTCCCATGAAGAGGAGTGTGTAGCTTTGGAAATGTCTTTGGTGGAGAATCGCTAGCTGTCTCGTCTCCTTAAAACACTACAGGATTTATGTGTGGGACCTTGGTGGCCAGTCCATGCGGTAGATTTATTCACCTTCAAGAAAGTTATTGGTTCAATGCGCACATGTATTATAATCTTCTCATCCTTGAAGTTGAAGTCTGAGCCGACTGCGCCTCTGAAAAGTCACACATGTTGTTGGAGTACCTCGTTTCTGTGCCTCTGGGCAGTAGGAGTACCTCCAGCACAGACGTGAAGCACTGTACGTACACCATAAAGTGTCACACTCGTTTTAGATTTCATCTTCGGAGACGATCGTGTGTGACAATAGAGCCGAAGTAAATGTTCGGAAAACACCAACCTGCACTGTTGCTTACTACCAAACTTTAAAACCACATGCAGGGAACTTTGTTTCTACTAGACTCAAAGAAATGGGTTACTGGAAAGATTGCAGTGTAAATAGTATTGAACTTGTTACGGGCTTAATAAACAAACTAACTAACTGAACTAAGCAACGACGACAAAGCAACGCAACAACGCAGAATCACTCCCCCGTGACACCTGTCACTCTAATTAAACATTACATGAATTATAATACGGTCAGGATAAGTGCCTACAGTCGGAGTTACCGAGAATAAACCTAGGAGGATTTGATTCATGCACCTGAAATGACGTGACATAGTACTACGGTGGTTCTGAATATACACATATATTAAAGCACAGATAAATACTGTAGACAGTACATCTTGCCCTCTTTCACTCGATCTCTCATTCATACACACATTCCATGGCATATTGTGACAATATGACAATTACAAAGGTTAGATTAATTAATACTTTTACTATACTCATGCTATTTCTTGGCTACCTTGACTTTTACAATTTACCGTTTATGGTTTTAAGTATAATGTAAATAATTGTTCTTTGTGCGAACCCCTTTTATCTTTTCTGAAGGTACAAATATATTTCAATGAATATTGTTTAGATGTTAACATAAACTCTGATCTATAACGTTGATTAGTCCGCCGGAATAAGGATGTCTAGATATGCCATAGCACTGATTTAAATTATGCAATTATTTGATTTACGCAGATTCGCGGTAGATTGGCGTCATCTCTCTCACACACGCACATGGTTGGATCTTACCTTCGCTGCATTCCCTCTGACCTGTGTAGGGTGAAAGTGGTCCTACAGTTTTGGAAGACGTCCACACTCCGGTGTTGTACTTCGCGGTTATCCGGGTTGGCGAAAATGGATCCTGGCTTCACTCGTTCACTTGTCTGACACGTCCATGACGGTACACGTACATCGTCGACTCCATACGACAACTAGCGCAGTAATAGGTCAGTCCTTCGTGGTCACTTGTACGTAGAAACTTGGCTTAGGCGATGAGACGAACATACGTAATGAGCCATTCGCGGTTTCCCATGGACACACATGGATATCAAATGTTATTAACTTTAGTATTGGCTGTTATGGACTTCGGTATTAACTTTGCTATCAATTGTTATTAACTTCTATTACTTCGGACGTTGTTTCGGACGATTGACACAGATGGACGTGTCTGGCGTTATTCTCACATAACCACACGTATGTGCACGGATGCGTTGACGGTTAAAAAAATCTCATCCAATTCGGTCCATTGGTTTAGAAGTTGCTCTTTTCCTGCTATTCCCCATATGAATGCATGTAAATCCGGATTCGGGCGAAAAACAGTGGTTGAGCAAGCTAGCGTTGGCTAAGGCAGTCGCTAGACACCTTTATTTGCGACGGATTTTAATATTACCTATTGTAATTAATTCTTAATAACGGGCAATTAGATTAATTACCTGTTACTCAATATTTGACCGTTATAAACTAGTCTGTCCACTTCTACATTCAAAGTATAGGTGAAAAAATTCTGAAAAATGTATTTTGTGTTTGTGTGTGCCGTGAATGTGTATACCACAGCCAAAAGCTGTTTTTCTTCTGCATTAACCAGCAAACACGTGCAGGTTCCACCAAAGCAGTCTCATCAGTGGCAACTCGTAGATTTTTTCGGTGTAGGAAGTTATGGTAAACAGACAGAGGGAAGTTTTCGAAAATGCGTTCAATTACACAGTCACACGTATCGCTTGTACCTTCTACACTCAACACACTTAGTACTCCTGCAGTTTGCTTCTTTATACAGCATTTGCAGAAGATACAATTCAACCTACAATTGTATCAGTATACGCTGTATAAAACACAACTTATTACTAACTGCGTTGACTTTATTATAGCCATTTATAATGTTAGCTTCAGGCGCTCCCTGCCTGTCGTATGTGGATTGAGGGCAACTTTGCCAATAAAAAACCTCTTGATAAGAAAAAGTGCTGTTTCAACTCTTAAGTTATGCAAAATGCAACAGAATTATGCTCCAGAATGGACCAGGGTCTGTAAAAGCTTGTCCCTTCCTCGGCATACTTCCTTTTGGTTGAAACAAGTCCGCTGGAGAAGTACAAACAAGATCTGGAGATTTTAAAAAAATATATATTCTCTCAAAATATCTTCATTAAAATTCAATTTCTGTTTCCCTCGGACGCTCATTTTTTAGATAATGCTGCATTTTACCATTATGCCAAACACAGAGTGCTAGGTGCGAACGAAGTTCAAATTTTGCTAGGTTTAGAACTATTATGTTAGGTTTGGCATCACTGATTGAGGAAGGCGCCGGAGATTCTTCGCGGAACATATAACTGGGCAATCCCCTCCCTCCCTTGCTCTGCCCCTCAACCATCTGGCTGTAGGATTTCGAGAAAGCTTCCTCAGCCCCTCAGCGGCAGCCAAAGACGGTCGTCTTTTGGGGAGCAGATCTGATAGCAGATTGACGCTTGACAGTTGAGTAGCGACCTACATTGCACGATCGTCATTTTATAACGCTCATTAAACTTTTAAAAAGTACAGAACTGGAAATAAGTATGATTAAACTGTAGTAAGTTCCTCACTTCCTACATCGAGGAATCGCCCCTGAGTCTCGCAACAAGGATCGGCTACTAAGGCGTAGTTTATCAGTTTTCTTCCAGATATCGACACATATTCAACCAGATACGCCGGTATTCCATGTATATCACCCTATTCAATGTTTGTCTTCTTTTCTCTATATATAATTTCTGCATGGTATGGAGAAGCCAAAGATCATTCAGCACATATCGGCTCTGAGTGTTTGATATCTTAGTTTTTCGCTCTTCCTTGATTTGATTATCGAATAGGACATTATTCCCTTTATTTAATTTCTTCATTGTTCCTAGGAAAAACTATCAGAGGAATCGTGAAATGAATTAGCCAATACACTCCTTACAAGTGCATTAAATCTCATGCTGCATTAGCTCTGTACGATGCAAATAAATTATTGAGAATTAGGTAAGTAGTATTTCATTATGCTAATTTTTAATTAATCTTCTTACAAGTGGCTTAGATACGTATGTAATACCATAATTTCCAATAGTGGGAACTGCAGATTTCCACTGAAGAACTGTCGCAATATGTTGTTCTTGAGCTCCATATTCAGCTTTCCAGTGTCCACATCCGATGGACTTCCAGTGGTGAATATTTTCCTTCGCTTATCGGCCATCTTTTTGTTGGAACCATAGTTCATTCCTGAAGATCATCCACCAATCAGCGCTTGATTTCCAAGATACATGGAATGGACAACAACTCAACCGATCGAAAAACAAGAATGAAAACATAATCAGTAGCGTGCTCTCGTATCAAACATTACACAAAACATTATGTACAATCACCGGTAATAAAAATGGAACACTTATATCCTGAAATACTCGCTACCCTGCAAAGCGTTATGTGTGTTGCCTAACTCTACGGCGATAAGTTATTTTTAATAGCCTATTATCAATGACAACGTCTACCATCGCCGTATGTCGCCGACTGTACATTCTCACTACGGATCTCATTTAATAAATGATTTATTTAAAATCGAATAAAGCTGCATTTCTTGGTTCTTCGTGGACCAAGATTTCCTTGTAAACTTTTTGGTTCACAGTTAACTCCCCCCCCCCCCTTCAAGGAATCTGAGGTCTAATTATGTGTTCTCATCCATGTCATTAACTCATCATTCACCTTCAATGTCACAAATAAGTAGAGAGATTTAAAAGCAACAATAAGTAATTAAAAATCAACTGCTTCAGTCTCCAATAAACCAGTGGCGATTTCTCTGGGTGTGTAAGTCGTGTGTCAACGGCCAAAGGAAAATGAAATAAAGAAGAAAGTATCTGTACTTTTATAAATTACGATTTTGAGCGTTTTTCTTCAATTGTCAGTCTCGAGCGCCCGATAGTTTACGAACGCGGCGCAGCGCGCAGTGGTTGTCAGGCAGGCAGATCGGTCCCGCACTGCCAGGGCGTTGGAGAGGAAATACAACGTCTTACCACTGCCAAAACATAGGATGACCGCGCATGCGCATCCTGCCACCCACCACCATGGTTAGCTTCTCAAGGCGTTGTATTTGTTTCCAACGCTTTGGCTTTCATTCATCCCGCGTTCCGCGTTGTTTTGCTCGTAATTGTTGTGCATTATTTTTTAAACGTGTGTTCATGTCATGAACTTGGTGCTGCAACAATCGTTAGAATGTAACAAAGAGCTTAAGGTGTTCTTTTGTGGTCTTAAATCACTTAAACCTCATTCTCCAAAGAGGTTACACGAACTTTCTGCTTTCATGTCCAGAAAGCTCCCGTCATTAGCTCCTACCAGATGATTTTTTTTTTACCTCTAGGCTAGTGTGGACAGTCAATGAGAACAGAGAAGCACTGCTTATGTTTTTTGAACATGTTAGTGAAAGTGGAGACTTCGATCATTTGACTGCAATGACTCCAAGAGGATTTTCTAGCTTCCTGAAGGATTTCGAAAATATATTTTTAAAAAGGGCTTTATCCAACTTGCTTGCCTTTTCAGACGTATTATTCAGTATATTGCAGTCTAAAAATGTTGATATTTTGTATTGCAGTAATAAAATAACTGAATTTCAACGACAGCTAAAAAAGGAAATGAGAATTTCGATACACTATCGAATTCTATAACTGGTGCAGTAGAAGAGGAAGAGATTGTTGAAATGAAAAGGAGGCGCCTGAACATCGAATCACAGAAAGACCACTGCCGGAGGCTTTACTTTGAAATCATTGATAATATCAGCAACCAGATAACAATTACATTCGCATCATTTGAAAAATTGCAATATTTTGATTTACTAAATCCCACAAAACGGGGCTACTTGAATAAAAGAGAAAACTTCCCTCACCATCTCGTACATAAATTGCAGGAAATTTATGGCAGTCTGTTTAATTTAACCAAACTGCAGAATGAACTTTGTTTGGTATGCTTCCACTGAAGGATCAGAGAAAACACCAATTGAGATTGTAAATTATCTACTGGACACGAATCTAGTGGGTGGTTTACGGAAATATATAAATTAGCAGTGTTGATCGCAACAATTCCTTCCACGGCGTCATCTGTCGAGAGATCGTTCTCATCACTGAAGAGGATCCACACATTCTGCCGATCTACTCAAACTCAGAACCGGATGACGAATTTAAATTATCTCCATCGAGAAAGGATTACTTTCTAAGCTGCGAAAAGGGGATAAATCCGAATTTTGTGAGGCGGTGATCAGCGCATTTATCTGTAAAGAAAGAAGAATAGAGCTGGAATTCAAGTAACTGTAAGTAATGAGCAGTTGATTTTTCACAATTTACTTTTTGGAAGGATAAATGAAGGGTAAGGGGAAAAACCGGGAATGCGCATTTTAGCGATTTTTCAATGAACGAGTCATTCTTATGTCCACGGTGTTTTTTGTAGGCGTGATGGGAGTTCCACCAACCCCTCTGGTTGCAAATTCGTGCTAGAAAAATTAATTGTATGGCGAAGTATTGAACATTAATTTTCTCCTTACCCTTCAAATATATTAATATTTTAAATGAAGTATTTACTTCATTTAAAATAATTTATGTAATTTAATGTTTTTCTAAATATTTATAAAATTACACCGAAAAGGCACGTAGAATATTTGTAATATTGGTTCACAGAAATGTGAGGGGGAGGGGTTAAAATTCCTTCTTTGCCAACGCCTGAAGTTCAGAGTCAGGAGACGCCACTGCAATAAACATGAATGACAGAAAACGAATAAAAATTTTGTGACAGTACATTTAATGTGTAGCGTCGCTATTTATAATTAACCACACTTCCATTAATTTCAATTTATAAGCGACGTGGTTGGTTGAAATCTGTAGCTTTCAAACTGAAGTGACGTGCGTCAGGCGACAAGTGGCAAGCGGGAATTTCACCAAAGTGACAAGCTACTTTTATCGTCGCGATTAGCCAAAAGTAACAGAAAAGCGACTCTAAGTATTGTAAAATATTCTCCATTAATTATACTTTAATATTATCGAATCTGTAAGTGATAAATGATTTTCTTATTCTTGTTCACATTCTGCACGTATTTAAATAGTCATTCAACAGATCAAATTTTTTAATAAGAGATGGCACCTTTGTCGTAATGTCTGGAATTCTAATAGAATACAAACGTTTCATAATAATTTATAACTTTTTCTTCAAGAAATTAATTCTACGTAATATGTTACCTTGTAACGTACGTTGGAAATTTACTTTACATGTGTTCAGTAATTTGGAAGATGGCATATTTTATTCTCTTCTTAATTTAAACTAATTAACTACAGGTCATTATTTTGCGTCTGTCTGTAGTATCTAAAATACGCTTCTTTTTTTGAAAGAGAGAGAGAGCGCATTATGCTCTGCGTTTCTTAGATGTTATGATTGGAAACTTCCGTTGATGTGATGTTTCTCCTAAGGGAAATAAGCCTTCTTTACTCTGTTTCCAAAGGGTGTCTGACCAAATTTCAACATGACTCTTCAAAAATATTTTCTGTAGTAACTGGAAAACATTACCTGCTAAACTTATTAGCCCGGCTATCTCTGCTTCATCATATTACATTTCCTCTGTCAGACGTTAGAGTTCTCAAATCAATATCAACTCTCTGCACCCAAAGACCATCTTAAGTTTTTCGTTTCTCATTTTTTGTAGGTCATCCAGCATTATTGTATTAGGACATGTAATCCTAATACCATTAATGGAAGTTTCCACTTGTCGTCTTCTGACTCCTCTTCTGTAGGAAGTAAAGTTTGCGCTCTCTACTGCCTCAAGGTTTATATCCCTTGAGTTTGAGATGTGGCAACACTGCAAGAGACACCCTTATGTCTCTCAGCCAATCACCGTCATCTCCAAAGGGAGAGTTGGGAAACCTGCGGCGAAACTCCAGAGGTATGAAGGCGGGATTCGAACCCAAGACACAGGAACACTTGCCACGCTAACCACCTTGCCTCTCCACTTTAACACAAACTAGGATTTGAACAGAGCGAGCGAGCTCTCACCTCGTTTGGGGTTATTTCATTTCATTCTTATGGTTAGAAAGGCACACGTGACCTTTGGGTAGTAGGGTCCACCCAATCAATAGCAAAAGAAACAGTAGGCGAATTGGGCATCACCATTTTCATTCAGTCAGTAATACACAATGTGATGATAATGAATTGAAATAATGACGTCAATAAGCAGAGGACAATGCCTGCCTCGAACCAACATAATTTCATTCCTTAAAAGAAAACTGGATGTAGAAAAAAAAAGTAACGAAAATAGCGGTGGACAATTTGCGTACCATTACCTTTGCCGTTGACTGTAGCATGAAGGTACAGAGCGGAACGTGGAGGTAGGGCTCCACACATTCACGATCTCGGCCTTATAATTATAAAGTTAATTGCTTAATATCTAGGAACACCATCTTCCTCAGTAGCAACGTTAAAAAAAGATAAAAGTAACACTTAGCGCCAAGCCATTATTTCACAATCTAAGAAAAAGTTGCCGGGCCCCGTGGCGGAGTTGTTAGCACATCGCGCTAAGACGCCAGGGGTCCCGGATTCGAATCCTGGCCAGAGCATGGGTGTTTGTGAGTGTCCATTCATCAATTTCATCATACTCATCTTCGCAAATTAGCCAAAAGTGGCACACAAAGCGAAGTAAAATAAAGGAAATCAACCAATCAATCAATCAATGTAAGCAAAAATTGAAATAATTAAATCGATGTTGTTGCTTCTTACAAAATGGAATAGTTTCGAAATATAAGCGCATTTGACTATTTTAAATACATAAAGTTTTGTTTTCAAAGCTAAGAAAAAACAATGATATAGGTGTAGCACTGCTTGTTTGAATGAGCGCTATGGTAAAGGGTCACAAGCCATAAATTGGAATTTATTTTACTGAAGCAAGGAATCCAATATAATAAATTCCCCTCCATTTTCTTTCTTAAAATTTCATTCGAAATGATGTCCAGTGCGCGCCCCCTGCACCATCCTAATACTGACTCTCTTTCTTTTATAGCGGACCTTTGAACGATTTTCCTTGAACTACAGAGTTCTGTATAAGCTATTCTTACATTGTTTACTTCTAAATTTCCAGAGTCATGTTCATTATTATTAATATTCTTCACCTGGTACACTACATACTGCTTTCGTGTTAGTTCGATTGCTTCTTTATGGATTTGTAGTCACCAAAAACATTTTAAAATAGCATAGTGTGCTTTTCTGTTACTTTTGGCCAGGGGCGGCTTAAGGGTCAAGGCTACATGGGGCGCCAAACCGGCGTTTTCTCCTTGAATAGCACCATCTTAATTTTGAACATAAGCGTGGCTATTTGTTTCATAAAGAGTTGTTACAAAGAAGATATTTCAGTAACACGAGATGGAAAGAAAGTAGTTTAGAAAAAGAATCAAAGATGGCAGCACACAAAAAATTAATATAAATTAATTGTTGGAGGATAAATATTTATTTAGTGAAAGTAGAAATGTGATGAAAAAGATGTAGAAAGAATGCAAATGATGCATAAAAATAGTTAATAGAAGAAAAGGAAAATAGGAGTGTTTCTCATCATTCAACAAGTTAAAGCGTATAGCCAATTGTTTGGCACACACGAAGAAGTACTGAACGAAGTACATAAAAATATAGGGACTCCAGAAGCGCCAAGGTAGAGATTAGGTAAAGCCATCCGAAGATTGCCGATCTTGCACGAACCCGTGACGTCACCAGAGAGGGAGTGAGCTCGGCTGAAGCAGACGGCCCCTAGCATTTATATGGGAGATTTAGAGAGCGAAAGTATATTATTACTTTCAGGAGGGGGAAAATATTAATTGTCATCCTCCAAGATGGTATTGAGGCATCCTTTTAATGATTAGTAACGTAATTGAAAACGCGCTACTTTTAAAAGGTGGCAAAGTACATGTGTAAAATGTATTTTGAAAATCCATATTTCTGAAACTTTCTGACCGATGCGCTACAAAGAAAGTTGCGTGTTCTCCTTTAGAATTTCGTCATTTTACAAATCGTAATATTTTAACAAAAACGTGGCATGCTAAAGAAGAATTAAAGAGTTTAAAAAAATAATTGATTAATAGACTTAGTTTATTTTACTTCGCTTATCTGTCACATATGGCTAATCGCAAAGATGAGGATGCGTGATGAAATTGATGAAAGGAAAGTAGACCCATGCCCGGGCGGGGATTCGAACCTGGGGGCCCTTGGCATAGTAAAGCGTTGTGCTAACCACTTCGCCACGGAAGTCAGCATTACAAGGAAATAAACAGAAAATGACAATCATATGGCATCTATGTTTTAATATGCGAGAAGCATTTGCGAGGAGGTTATTGAAGTAACAAATAATTATTACTAGACGTTGTGATGAAAATTATTAATATATCTGAAATATCGAGAGTTGACCTTGCAGTCTCTAAATGTACTTTTAGGGTTACGCAAAACCTTTACTCAAAATTGCTTGTGTAAATTTATAAGCTATTAAAATTTAAAACTTATTCCTGTTCGAATAAAGAAACTGCCAAGTCAAATTAATATTTCGTATAAATACATATATTTTTCTTTCATGAGGTCAGGACAGTATTTGGAGGGGACGGTGGCTTGGGAAGGCTATAGCCCCGGAACTCGATCTGCAAAGGGGCTTCCAGTGGGAAAACATCGTCAAGAAGAAGGGGCGAAATCGTTATTTTAAATGGCTCAAGAATACAAAGATATAAGTGGACATTTGACAAGCTTAGTCTAAAACTTACAACTGAAATCGTACGTGTGTGGGCGGGGGGTAACACAGTGGAATATGATTCACAATACTAAAATTAAAATAAATATGTGGAACAATATAAATCAAAATATGTTGTAGCTAGTGACGGCGCAATAGTAAACATGGAGGGGTAAGTCATATTTTCCCGGGGCAATCATGTTTATTATTCCGTTACATACGACACAAAAATGCATATTTTGGCTAAAAGACCATTCATTCATTTATTTATTTTTGTCGTTTTACTGGGGGCAGATAAGAGAGAGAGAGAGAGAGAGAGAAATTGTCGAACGAGAATAGGGGGCGTTCCTGCTCCTTCCCCCCTGTAGTGTGGTCACTGCCTATAGCTATGCTGGAGAAGAATGCACCATTTAATACGCTATTAAATAAAACAGATACTTTTAAAACTTATGACGTAATGCATCCACGGATACGACCTGCGCCGCCGAACGAGCACCCCCTGCAGAAGAGCAAGAAGCGCAGTTCAATGTAACCTTGTCTTCATTGCTACAATCCTTCCAAAGAAGAAATTTTCGAATTACTGCTGCGTAACATAATATGTATATTGCAAAGTCATTTAGCAAAGCTAAGAGATTTGTGTTATTTTGATACCATTATGTAGGTCTTAAATAAATGCATACCTACATATTAACTTGGCAGTATTTAAAAATAACGTTAATATTTTTCTTACTGAAAATAATAAATATGTAACATGATCAATATTTTAGTGGGAGTGGCTCAGTGGAAAGTTGGAGGACCTGGGTGTAAATTGGGGGGAACCAAAAGTCCACATCGGTAGGGTAAAAAAATATTTTGACTCGCCCATGATTTTGATTAATCGCGACAATGATGACGAATTATAGAGGCAATGGAATAAAATGGCAAAAATCAGCACCCTGGTCATCAGGTTAATCGCGAGAAAAAAGGGAAAGGAAAAGAGGAAAGGTACCATCCCAACATTCACCTAGAGTGACTGAAGAAAAGAACAGAAAAAACTCTTTACGTGTTAATGACAATGAAGGTGTGGAGTGAAGTAATGCATATCGAAATGCGTAGATACATTATCTGTTCTATTCTGCCACAATAATACATGCACACATAAATAAGCACTCAAAAGAAATACAGGGTGATCCAAAGGTGCGGAACGGCCCGAATATAACCGAAATGCATGCGGTTAGTGTGTCCGGACCCGCCGAAAATGACTGTATCAGAAGAATCCAAACTTCCGTGGCACGAATGTTCTTTGCTTCTTCTTTATTTCTTCTCTGAGGTTCGGCCTCCCCGATGGCGCAGTGGTAGCGTCATCGCCTTGTAATCGAGGGGTCCCGGGTTCAATACCCGGTGGAGGCACATAGTGGTTCGGATCCCACTTTAAACTGTAGGTCCAGTCCCGATTAGCCTTACTGTGCATAAAGTGGACTTAAAAATCAAACCAAATCAAACCAAACCAAATCAAACCAAACCAAACTCTCTGAGGTTCAGACACTAATTTACATGTAAACATGGTTTCGTACAGCAGATTAAAAAAAAATACACGTAATTTATTCATTTCCAACAGTGACAGCGATGAGAGGGCAATTGCCCTACACACTTTTTAACACTTTTGGCCCCACACTATGGCCTCTTAATGCTAACATTTGTCTACAAAAAAAAAGTAAACGTTTGTTACCCAATCGCCGCTACTGATTTCTAATGTATAATGTATAGGCATTTCATCGCAAACACAACTAACTAATAAAGTGTGTGTGAGTGTTAATAACAAGAAATTTGTTAGAAAACGAAGTTGTATAGTTCAGTTTCATTGGAAATAATGCACATTCCTGTTCCTCCGTAGTTGCTTGGAACAATCGTCGGCTTGAAAATACAGGGTGTACATTAAGTCCCGTAAGACTTTCAAAAATTGATGTTAAGGAAACTATTACCATTACAAAGTGACGCAGCACATTAGTTGAAAGACTAAATTCGTAAGTTTGTTTTGTATTGCAGGTGTTCCCTGTAATACCATTTCTTGCCGCGCTAGACGGTGGCGCTTTGTGGAGCAAAATATTTTGTGTGCTATATTTTGATAAAGAGCACCAAGAAGGAAGGCAATCTTATTATTTCAAATAGCATAATATTGTTTAATAACGGTGATAACATTCCTCTACACTAAATTTCTAAATGGGAGTGTGAGAGCCCTTTCTTGTCCCCCCCCTTTCCTCCCCGTGCGCACGCCTATCCCTGTGACATTTCACGCGCCAAAATATAACAACTGCCAAGGCTATTCTCGTTAATTTTCTTAATTTGATGCCTCTTTGGAGGAAATTCGAACATAAAAGATTGTTTCCTTGCTGGCACCAATCTTGTTTGGTGACACGTGCCTGGACGAATGCATCAGGCTCCAGATATATAGGTTGTCATAGCAACGCAGTTAAGTTCCAAACGAGTTGGCTTCGTGGCCCTTTACGTCACAACATTCCGCCTGCGATTGGTTCTATTCGGAAGTGTTGCCAAACCAAGAATAACTTGCCTGATGGGAAATTTTCTGTAGGGTGAATACTGGTAAGAAATTATTGTTACAAGAATGCCTCTCTAGAATTACAATTATTTTTGTCACAATATTTTGTACACATTTTAAAATAATTGTACGTTTAGAACACCCGGGTAGATACGTCATTTTCTTCAATAAAAAAACACGCGGAGTCTTTTTATTTCCTGCCGTTTTCTTCAGTTAATATATATTTTGCAAAATCATGTTTTTATGCTAATTTTACTTCCCTTTCTTGTAAACGCAACTACGAAAACACATGGTTAATTTACTATTCTCTTCTCTTGCGTCACTTTTCTGACCACTTTTGGATAATCGCGACAATGAAGGTGAATGAAGATATGCAGTGTCCGAAATAGGGGTGCAGGAGGGCACTACCCCCATTACTATTTACTATGGCACGATCCTTATTTAGGGGTTGTATTATGTCGTTGTATTATACTTATTAATAATAACTCAGTAATACTCAGCGGTGAACGATGAGACTCGGTGAAGTACACAGACTCCTCTCAGGTACAGGGATAGTGTTAGGCAAAGACAAAATTCACAGTACAGAGAAATAAAACCACATTACTGCAGTAGATAAAAGAAAAGGATTTATTCTTTATTTATTGTAATTATAACGCAAATATACTTAGTACGAATGTGAGGATTTCGCCTTGACGATGTCTTGACTCAACTAAAACGCATAATCTCAATGCGTGGCTATCGGAATGCCTATGATCACATAGGCCTAGCTTGCGCCCCGAACTACCATACCAAGATGTATACTCAACACCGAGTAGTTCTTTTAAGTTAAAAATCTTCGACGATCTGTGGCGAATGTTTACGCGATATCCTCACTTTTATACCATACCATTTCAAGATCACAGATCAAGTACAGATGACTCACTTGCTATTTACAGAAATATGCTACTGACATCTAACCAAGTGGGCCTCCCCGATGGCGCAGTGGTAGTGTCATTGCCTTGTAATCAAAGGGTGCCGGGTTCGATACCCGGTGGAGGCACATAGTGCTTCGGATCCCACTTTAAACTGTAGGTCTAGTCCCTATTAGCCTTACTGTGCACAAAGTGGACTTAAAGCACCAAATCAAACCAAAAACATCTACACAAGTTTAGAAATAAAAATTCACACAGTGCATTCTCTCAAATATAAAGATACAATAAATAACTCATAATAGAGCATAAAATACAATAAATATTAAACAAGAGATATACATTATAAACAAAGTGCAATTTACATATAATAACACAAAATTTACGTGTTCTTTCACAAAATATTATATCAGTGTTGTTACTATCCTGCCCCCCACACTTTACCTCCGCACTCGAGGTTCGGTGCACTTCGTACTCGGCTCAGATTTGTCTAGGGGTATCTTTCTTTGTACGACAATGCACGTGGGTTGCTACAAGTCAACATAATTATATAATTCACTACAAGAGACAACGGATAACCTTTGCGAAACCTTTATGATCAGGGGGATAAACTACCTTGTCCAGCTTCTGTGAAATTAAAAACGTAAATTTTGGATAATTTCTATAGTTTAATTAACGTAAAATTTAAAGTATATACAAGTCGTTTCCGAACGTTCATTTCTCTAATTATTTATCGGGCCAAAACTCTAATTTTGATGTTGGAATCTTTATTGTTTGTACCTGGATGCTTTACATTTCATGAATTACATCAGGAGTACGCTTGTCACAAGGTAGACTGGCGTTACTCCAAGAAACGTCTTAACAGGCGCGAGGTCGCCCGACGTGTACATTTCTCAACACTCCACGGTGACAAGGCACTAGGCTGTCCGGCGCACCGTAATTACTTCAAAATAACATCCAGTACAACTACCTTTTTACCTGTAAACTGGACACCAAGGCACTAGCTTGCCCGGCAATCCAATCTCTTACAGCATCCGTTTCGGGAGACCTGTCCTCCGGTCCTAGCTAAGCGAAGCAAAAACAGCCTCTCCCTTCCAAGTCTCAGTTCCAACAGCCGACCTCCCCTACTCTCATCTGGGAGTTTATATACGTTTGGTTGGCGTCTGTTGCCAACGGCCCTTCTTTCAAAATTTTTAATCTTTAACAGCTAAACTGCCCGCCTTTTCCTCGAACGTTCGAAACACGAAGAAAGAACAGAGAGCTACATGGTATTTATACATGGAATAATACGAACCTAAAAATGCATAATAAATTGATTTACACTAATAACACATATATGTGTTTATACACGTAATTACCTAATTAATTAACATATTAATAAATATTTCAATAAGAAAAAAAACACTGTTGCCCTGACACGGGGGCAGGGTAACAGATTCCCCCTCCCCAGCGTTACAATTCAATCTGAAATTTAAATTTCAGTCTATGTGAATTGTCTTAAAGTTACTGAGAAAAGTTTAGCACTGTAACTGAAAAGAAGAAAAAGTTCACTGAAAAAGTTATTTTCACTACACATCACAACCGTCTCTCTGAAAATAAGAGTCTCGATTTCACTGCACTAAATATCCTATTTCCACACGGATCTTCCTCCTGGAATCCTGGAACCTCCTGGACATCTCGGTCATCTGGTCATCAGAACTGCTCACAGGTGCAGACGGATTCAGCTCCTCCATTCCAAAGAACATATCCGGCTCCCGCTCTAGGGTCGACTCAGCCTCCTCCTCGGTCCATTCGAAGATCCACCGGCTCCTTAGTCCCCTAGTCCTTGCGTCTGGGACATCCGCAGTACTCGGTTCGACTCCTGTCGAATTTCAGCTTCAAATGCTTTCAAGGTTCTATCGTTCGATCACACGACCCGACTTTAAAATGGCTTTCTCATTTTCCATCTTTAAGGAAACTTTCCGTTCCTTTTCCGGGCATCGAACTGCCATCCTTCAGCATTCTCTTAGCGATGAAAATCTCATGTCCTCGTGTGCAGAATATTCATCTACTTTTATAGGTAAAAGGTTTACATAACAAAATCCAACTGTCCGTAATTTAAATCTTATATTCACATGAAATAAATTTACCAGGACTCTAATGTGTAGCGACAATAAATCAGGAACTTAATTAACTACTGTGCAAACAAGAAGTCGGTCACTCGGCTTCTTTTCCATCATTTTTCACAGCCTTTCTACCCCCCCCCCCTTGAGATGTATTCTCAGGGTAGAAGTTAGGGACGAGTGCTTTCCCTCACACTTCTCAAATTTCTTCTCGGAATCACCTTCAGCTGGTCAACGTTAGCCAGAACTCTCTTCCCTTCACCTTCCTTTCCCAAAACAACATTATTTGGAGTAGTGAAATTCAGAATTCTGTAGATCCCTTTGAATTTCGGGAAAAAGCATGCAGTTTGCTTATTAAAAGCAGATGAAATCCTATGCTCTTGAAGCAGTACTCGATCTCCGACACGAAGATTAACCCTTCTTCTGCCCTTATTGTAGGCCTTTGACGCCTTTTGCCTCGTCTTTTCCTCTTTTTCTCTTGCAAATTCGAAAGCCGCGCCCATTCTTTCCTTTAACTGTATGATGTAATCCATCTGTCTCTCCGCCGTGACGTCCTCCCCGGTTCCATCTTCCTTCTGAAGCTCCATTTTCCGAGTGTCATGTGGCGTGTACAAATCACGTCCAAAGAACAAGAATGACGGTTTCAATCCAGTCATCGAATTCGTTGCATTATTAATGGCAAAACTTATGGCGTCCAAATTTTCAGCCCACGACGAGTGTTCCTTGCAGAACTTTCCAAGTGCTTGCTTGATTATCTTAATCGCTGCTTCTGATTTGTTTCCCTTCGGTCTATATGGTGTAATATAGACAGGCTTGCAATTCACAGAACGCAACGTTTGTGAATACAGTTTGCTTTGAAATACACTCTGGTTGTCACTGACAACGTATTTCGGGAAACCTGACTGAAAACAGTACAAGAATGCAGTACTTCAAGAATGCTTGCGAGATCGTCCTCGCCGTTGTAGTTCTAAGCGGTGTCAAAATAATGTGCCTTGAGAACTCATCTTGAATGACGACTAAACAGTACTTGTATCTCCCCTTCGTACTTGTAGGCAGTGGTCCAAAAATGTCCAGAAACACTTTGTATCCAGGCGCAGTAGCTTTCCTCGAGTTCATAAAGCCCATCTTTCTGCTGTTGTCAGGATTATACTGAAGACAAGTGATACAACTTTTGCAATAGTTACTGACATCTTTGACTACTCCGTCCCAAGTATAATTCTCTAGAACCTTAAACAATGACTTTCCATGTCCTAAGTGCGCAGATAATAAATCATCATGCGAAGATTTAAGTACTTCATTCTTCAACTTCTCTGGTACCCACAGCTTCAATCTGGAGCTAAACGGTGGATAAAGTCCAGTGTTTTCGTCAACGAAACGGTAAAGTAGTCCATCATCGTCGAGACAGGAATGTTGCAGATAAAAGTCCAATTTCCTCTTCTCTCGAGCATCCTTTATTTCAACTTCTTCTCCATTTAAACATCCAATTAATTTCGACAAGTAAGGATCACTCTGTTGTTCTCCTTTCCACATATCTTTATCGTTAAGATCTACGGGCGGCGAAGTTTCTTTCTGTCCGTCCGTCTGTCTTCCGTTTACAGTGTTGCCAGCTGCATCTGTAAACATCGCTTCCGTTTTCCTTTTCTGTTTCCGGTCGAATTTCTTCTTTTGCTCAGAAAGTGGCCTAGGTTTCGCTCGGTCCGGCTTCTCGTTATCCACATCCAAACGAACCTCGTAATCCTTTGCTAATCCTAGTGCCTTCTCACTATGGCAATCAATTTCGGCTTGTTTTCCTCTGAGATATCGGTACCCTCCATCAACATGGCAATCCTTCTCTCTTCGTCAACCCCTCCTCCTTGATGTCGCTGCTACGTGTCTCCGCTCCGCAAGCAGAAACGTTCTCTCGGACTCCGACTCCATCCGTGGTCGAACCCAGTCCCCTAGAACCAACAGCATCAACGCTGTCACGTGTCGGCCGCGAATCAAAAGGCACGATTTTCGAAAGATCAGGCTCAATTGCCCACCCGTTACGATGAATCATGGGTATAAGTCCCAGCTTAGCCATTAATGTCCTTCCCATCAACATTTCATGATTAGCATTAGATAACACAAATATCTGATCCTGAGCCTTGTGTCCGTGAAACTTAATATTCACGTAAGCGCTCCCCAAAGATTCCACATTTCCTTCCGCAAGTATTACTTTAGTATTGCAACCCTTCAATTTTACTCCATTTGTCTTCATATTCTCGAAGACCTCCAAAGACACAAAGTTATTGGACGACGCCGTATCAATACATGCGTGCACTTCCACATTAGCCACGTTGCATAAAACAATAGGTTCCTTTACGTCTTTAACATTTACATTGTTAGGGGAAAAATTTTCCTTCTGAGTAAAATTTGCTGTTTCCACGCCACGAACTTGACAAATTCGTGGCGACTCTACGAGTTTTTTGTTACCTCCTTCCCTTGTTCATTAATCTTGTTTTCCCTACGGTGATTTGAAGCTCTGCAACCTTTCTGTCCACAAGTGTAGCATAATTTATTTCTCTGGCAATCTTCCTTCGAAAAGCGGTTCTGTTTGTTTTCATCCCTCACCGCAAGCCGCGAGGGCGGAGGGCGTGAAACCACATGTTCAGCCCTCAAGCGCTCGACTTTCGGGCGGTCAAAACCAATGCTCACAAGGTCCAAGAAAATATCAGATTTCTTTCTCCCCCTCTCCTCTTCGCATTCCTGGTTAAATGACTTTCTCAAAGACCAGCTGCGAATTTCATCTTCTGAAACGAAAGATTTGAATCTCTGCCTTTCCATAAACTCCGCTTGTAGTTCGAGGGCGTACTCGCTCATTTCTCTCATAGAAGTGAATGTCTTGTTGTACAAATAATCCCTAAATACCGGATTGCAGTGCGACTTCACAAAGTCAATTCTCTCCTGTGCAGAAGCCGAATTCCTTATCCTGCTAAAATGCCTGTCAACTTTGCGAACGTATTCCGCCAATCCCTCGTTAGCAAGTTGAAACCTCTGAGACAAAAATAACTCTGCTTCTCTCTGATAATCCAATCCATGAAAAGTCTGCAAGAATTTATGCCTGAAATGTGAAAAATCACCGAACGGTTCCGTGAACAAAAACCACTCCCTCGCTTCATTTCGCAACGAAAGAGGAATAAACTGCTTCAGAAGATCATCTTCAGAAATTTTCAGCGTTCTCGCGTAATCTTGAATCCTATCCAGATAAGTAGATAGTAATTGTATCTTTGATGACAACCCTGATTTTTTGACCTCTAAGAAAACCGCACCAAAACCTCAAAAACTCACTTTCTCTCCACGTTCCGCGCCTCATTTATTGCGCTGACGATGTTTCACGGCGCAGAAAAGCCGTGATGAGTAAATTCACTTTCTCATCCTTGAAGGATGAATGCGCCTTATCGCAATTTTCCAAGTCCGGGACCAATGTTTATATATCGTGACCTTTGTAAACCTCTCGCGAACGATGTGCCACACACACACACACACACACACACACACACACACACATATATATGCGCGTGCGTGCCTCTCATTATTTCCGTATTGTGACGCAAGCAAACAAACAAAATAATAATTGTTTTTTTAGGATTCCTGGCCCCTATAACCTCGCCAGGAGTGCGTGGTGGCGGCGAAAATCGTCACGACTTTAGATTTGTATTGCGAATGTTGCCAAAAATTCAATCAACGTTGTTCGTTCTCGATGCTGGAATCTTACGTAGATTATTCCATGAAAAACAAACTGATAATCTTATGCGAAGGCCCCCAAAGCATTCGTGCAATTTTTGATGTTTGCGTGGATAGCGATGCTCGGTCGAATGAATCTTTCGATCCCCGTAGAGAAATTGTGTTTTATCGCTCAATGCAATATTTTTATTACGGACCAAACGCTTTTTCAAACCGATCCAAATTTTCTGCAAAACGTTCGAAAATATCGAATGTCCTCGCTCGAGAGTGGTACAGAAAAATTGAAATCGATTTTCGATTCGATGAAAACATCACCCCAAGCATTAACCATTCCGGAGCTTGCGCGGCAAGAACCCGAAAACAAATTTTCGTCCAAGATGCAATTGTTTTCGCACAACGTGCGAAGCATCTTGCAAGCGTTTCCGAAATTCTCGTCGTTTAACGATGCAATTTTGGAGGCTGTGACGTGTGCGGGTGATGCGGAAAATCGAAAACGTTCGTGGCTTCGAAACATCACTTGCTTTTTCTGCTCCGTGCCGGCATATTGGAGCGATTCGCAATTTCGCTCGCAAAGCTTTTTGTGTTTCCTGCAGGTGTGTGCTCGACTGGTTTTTTTTCGAGGGCGCAAGAAATAATCGTTTCATCCGCATCGCAATCCATGCCCGCGACTCCACCCTCGGCAACCCCCGCAACCACAACGGCAACAACTCCCCGAACCTATTCATCTCGCATCCGCTTCCGCCCGAAGCGAATCTGGAAGAGGTCGAGGAAAAAAAATGATCGAATACCATGACAACACGCTTGGGTGGAACTATCAACGGGGTTTATTGCTATTTGTCCCCCAGGACATGCGTAAAAAAAAATGGTTTTTGTTGAAAAAAAAAGGAAGTATATAGCATTGTTCGTTTGTACCAGGGCAACACGTATGAGTGAATCGGTCAACGGGGTTTATTGCTAGGACATTGACTATAGCGCTCATTGTGTTTTCACCAAAGGGGGTCGCGTGGGGTGGGGGTTCCTATATAACGCACCAGTTTCTCTTTTTGTACATCATTATCATAGTGAACGTCAATCGTGGCAGTTCAGTATTCTTAATTCTTTGTCTGATAGTATACATATATATCATCGTGGAAGTTTTAGTGAGCTACAAGTTTTTTTGAAGTCTCTCTATCTCTCTTGAAAGGTGAACGTCAATCGTGGCAGTTCAGTATTCTTAATTGTTTGTCTGGCAGTATACATATATATCATCGTGGAAGTTTTAGTGAGCTACAAGTTTTTTTTTTAAGTCTCTCTATCTCTCTTGAAAGGTAAGTTGTTTTTCAAGTGTTTTTTTTTTCATGATATATTTATTTTGTTTTGCGTCTGACACACACACATATTCAGAGGAGTCATAAAAATTGACACACACCTCCTACAACAGTGAACACACTGTTCGCGTCTAATATATATATGTACTTGTGGAAGGAAAAAAATGTCTAGCATTTTTTTATCTATTTTTTCCTTCTGTTTCAGTGCGCTTTCCCCTACCACCACATACCCCCAAAAAATTTCTCTGTATATATAAATAACAGAGAAATATGGAATCGCAAGCAGGTCCCTCCGGTCTTTGCGGGAAAGTGGCATGTCGTAACTGTGGAAAATTAATTTCGAAACCTAATATTGCTAGGCATTTGAAAAAATGTCGTCTACCGGAACATGATGTCGTCCCCCCCGGGAAAGAAATCTCGTATTGATGCGCATGAAGGCGGTGCTTTGAATAAAAGTGCACGCATCATGACGTATAAATCTGGAAGTGACGAAAAGTGTGACTCGGCCACGTTCCTCGACAATGTGAAATCTCTGGTAGTTGATCAATTACGTGATTGCCTTGTTAATGTTGCAGTTAAAATTCATCTCGTCTTGACCCTGCTCTATGAGAAAGTTGTCTCGTCCGAGACAAGCACTTTCAGCTTTTACGTAGGGTGCGAAGGCTTACATGAGGGCAATCACGACGATCTGGAGGAAATTGTGACACGGCTATTCGAGCACTTGGGACAAAAACAAGAAGAGTTTGAAGGTAGAGGAAGTGGATGGAGTCTTTGCGGTCGCAGCCACATGTTAGAGCTTCGAGTATGTAACTTCAAACCATTACGCAGCGCTCAAAAAAACAAAAACAAAAAAAACAACAAAAAACTGCAGTGTTAAACATAGAAAGTAATGATGCGAAGAGTTTCTTATGGTCTATCATCGCCGCATTACACCCGGCTAATAATGATAAAAACCCGAAACGCTTGTCCAATTACAGACGATACGAGCGAAAATTTAAGAATGTCATGAGAGGAATTTCCTATCCTGTGCCCCTGAATAAGATCAATCAATTTTTAAAAAACTATAGAGAGGAAAAAAGAGAAGATCTCGATATTTCTGTGTTTGGGGTTGACGATTGCGGCAACATTCGTGTGTTAAGACCTGCTAGAAGCCAGAATAATGTAATTCGACTCTTGCTTGTAGATGGTCGTTACAGTTTGATACGGAATTTTTCTCGCCTAGTCGGAAGACAGATCAGCAAGCATTGCGATAAGATTGAAATTTGCGATCGGTGTTTGAGAATTTTTCGCGAGGGAAAGAAGATGAAAGAACAGCACAAGTGTTTTGGCTCCGTGAATGCAGAACCCGAAGATGTCATGCCGGAACCCGGAACCAAGATGAAATTTCAGAAACACCAGGCTCTTCTCCACCATCTCGTCGTCCTTTATGCCGACTTTGAAAGCTTCCAAGTTCCCATGACGTCTTGCAACCCTGATCCCTCTACCTCAAGCACAATGAAAATTTTTCACCACGAGCCTTGCAGTTTCTCCATCTACGGAGAAAAATTGAATGATGTCATCTTGTATTGCGGACCCGATGCGGCAAAACATTTTATTAAGAAGATAGCGGAATGCGCAAGAGAACTTGCACCCAGCCTGAAAGGCTCTTACGTTTCTCCACCTGCTCTCACGACGGAACAACAGCGGAGACATGACACGGCGACAAGATGCGCGGAGTGTAACCAGGCTTTCACCCCCGAAAATCACAAGGTCGTACACCATGACCATCAGAATGGATTATTCCTGAACACGATCTGTAATTCCTGCAATCTTAAAATTAAGGAGTCGCACTTCGTTGCTGTGTTTCTGCATTACACGGAAAAATACGATACGCATCTGTTCGTCAAAGAGCTCTACAACATAACTTCTCGAATCAGCATCATTCCGAGAACGAGCGAGAAGTATATTGCAGTGAGAGTGTGGATCCCTCTCGAAGAAGGAGGAAGTATGGAAGTTAGAATCCTGGACTCTTACAATTTCCTGTCCTCCAGCCTGGCCACCCTTGCAGCTCAACTTGGCGACGAAGATCTTGTGGCCACCAAGCAAAAATGTTTTTCGGGGAGAGATGAGAATTTGAATCTGTTGCGTCGCAAGGGCGTCTACCCCTACGAGTACGTCAACGATTTCGACAAATTTGACGAGACGGAACTTCCACCCCGGGAGGCATTTTATTCTCATGTCACGGAGGACGTCTGTTCCGAAGAGGACTACGAACACGCTCGTAGTGTGTGGACGGCCTTCAATTGCCAAACTTTTCGTGATTATCACGATCTCTATCTCAAATTAGCCGTGACACTTCTCATGGATATTTTCGAGTCGTTTCGCAAGAGATGCATCGCGATCTACAAGTTGGATCCTTCGTATTTCTTCACGACGCCGGGATTGACTTGGGAATCTATGATGAAATACACCAACGTGGAACTGGGACTCATCGCAGAGAAGGAACAGTATGCCTTCATGGAGAGTGCGATACGCGGTGGCATCGTCCAATGCCCTCGACGTCATGCTCAGGCAAATAATCCTCATACGCCTGGTTACGATGCATCGAAGCCCAACACCTACATTGTCTACTGGTATGTCAACAACTTGTACGGCCATTCCATGTCCCAATGTCTTCCCATCAGCGACTACACGTGGATGACCGAAGAGGAACTCTCCTGCGAGGATTTTCTCAACTGGAGCGAAAATAATGAATGGGGCTGTTTCTTGGAAGTGGATCTCGATTATCCCGAAACGCTTCACGAGAAACATCACGGATTGGCCCTGGCCCCCACCAAAGAGAAGCCACCTGGAGAACAGGAGCCAAAACTAATACTAAGCATGGAGAACAAGCGGAATTACGTTCTGCACTACCGACTCCTCCAATTTTACGTGAGTCACGGTGTGCAGCTGAAGAAAGTACATAGAGGATTAAAGTTCCGACAGAGCAAGTGCCTCGAACCCTACATAGCCGAGAACACGCAACGCAGAGCGCAATCGACATCGCCTGTAGACAAGGATCTGTACAAACTATTCAACAACGCCATCTACGGCAAGACGATGGAGAACGTGCGCAATTACATCGACGCAACGTTGGTCACGGACGAAAAGAAATTCGAGAAAATTGTCGCATCCCCCTACTTCAAAAACTTCACCATTTTCGACGAGAATCTCGTATTCGTCGAGAAGAACAAGAAGCAATTGATGCTCAACAAGCCGATTGCCATAGGTGCCACCGTCCTTGAACTCTCTAAATTGCACATGTACCAATCCTACTACGATCAGTTTCAACCTTTTTATGGAGATAACATTGAAATATGTTACATTGACACGGATAGCTTCGTTTTTCTAATCCAAACACCAAGCCTCGAAAATGATCTGACTAAGATGAAGCATTTGTTTGATTTTAGCAACTTACCATCAGGCCATCACTTGCATTCGACAGAAAATAAAATGACCATAGGAAAGTTCAAAGATGAAGCGGCTGGTAATTACATCAGCGAATTTGCGGGGCTTCGTGCCAAAATGTACTGCGTCAAGATTGCAGAAGAAAAAGAGATCAAGAAAGCGAAAGGGGTGGGAAAAATAAGTACCAGTAAATTTAGCATGCAAGACTACAAAGAATGTCTGTTTCAAGGTAAAAGAAAACTTAGCACCGATCATCGCATTGCGAATAAATTACACGAACTATATACGACGCGCGTAACCAAAGTAGCACTGGATGCCAGAGACAACAAGTTACATGTTCTCGATTGTCAAATCCACACGAGAGAGTGGGGCCACTGCAATGGAAGCGATAAATGTGACGTGTGTTAACTGTATCCCCATAGCCATGAAGTCCGCTGTGTCTTTTGCCATTCTTCAAAAACATACGGAGGAAAAGAGGGGCCCTCGGGCGATGAAAAGTTGGAAGTTGTTATTATGTCGTTAAGCTCGCTCTAAACGAGGCCTCATTAAATTCAACTCTTACTTTTTTCTTCTTCATCGTGATCTAATGACATAATTACATGTTCGAGCCTTTTGAATTGCATCGCTGCAGAGGAAAATCTTCTCTTCTCTTTTCTTTTTTATTCGATCTACAAAGGGGCACAGCATGTAGAAATTTAAATAACTAACAAGGACAATGAATCTTTTTGGTTTCCGCAAACAGACCATCATGGAAACTCCACCACCAAATTCCAATAACCTCTTACCTTCCGTGTTATCTAAACTCAACGGTCTACTGATCGTTCACCTCAACGGTATTTGGACGAAATTGGATGACGATGTGGGCAAGATGTTTTACGTCTTCAATAACAATTTACATTTTTCCGAAATTCCGATCGAAGGGAAACTTCGGATCACCGTGAATCCGGAGAACGCAGGGCGAAATATTAAAATTTCTAGCGGCAAGAACATTTTTCGAATGAAGCACGACAAGGTGCTTTCTAACATGGCGTCCGATGTTTCAGCAGGAGATTGTCTTTACGTGGAACTCCTAGGAGATTACGACAAACTCATTCCTCTCTTCGTAGAATTACGAATCGTCTATCCTATTATAAATAACCGTTAACCAAAATGCCTAACAATATTTTCGGCAACACCAAGCGTGTAGACCACGCAGAAGAGATTCTCATGTTGGATATTCGAATTAAAAAGTTGAGGAGCGATTTGATCGCTTTGCAGGAGACCTTAAACAAAAGTTTAGAGTCGGAAATCGCTACGCTCCAAACGCAATGTCTCGACCCCATTCTGAAAATCGATTCCGAACTGAAAACGCTAATAAAAAATTATGTTGACGTACCTTCTTACGACAACGTTCAAAATATACAGTTGAGCGTGGATTCGCTTCAAAATGATTTGGCCAAATTACAGCAATTTCAATCGAAAAATGAAGATTTGGAAAAATTGAAACTCGAAATCGAAGAACGAACTTCCGCGATCGAAAAGAATTTCTCTGAACTCAAAACCGTCGTGAACGATATCGATTCAGAACGCTTGCATGTCGTCGTTTCCAAATTACAAGAAGAATTCACCGGCACGTTGGAAGAAATTAAATCCAAGTTGCAGACTTTGGAAGATACCATGACGAACCTACCATCGTCAGACGAACTGCAGGTCATCGGTAAAAGCGTCGCGAACATAAAAATTCAATTGGAGGCTTATCAAGATTTCGAACACATTCAAACCACCATCGCTACGCTTCAGGCGTCTTTGGAGTTGATCAACGAAGAAATTAAAAATATTCACGCTGAAGCGAGCGCGATGACGAGCATTCAAGACACGTTAAGCAAGGTTCAGCAGAAGATGGAATATTTAGAAAATTTGAACGTCGAATCCAATCTTGCTCATTTTCATCACGTACTGGACAACATACAGGCTGACTTGGAATCGTTACGGACGAGCGTACCTTCGAGCGAAGATTTGGAAAAATTGAAAACGGCGGTGACGGCATTATCCGATTCGAGCGACATCAAAAGTTCGTTGAGCGATCTCGAAAGTACGGTGGCCAATCTCCCCACCTCCAAAGAATTACACGCTTTGAAAAGGAACATATCTCGAATGCTGAAACGACTAGAAACGGAAACGGCAAACGTGGAACAGATTCGAGATGAAATTACTTCGCTGGTGTCGACGTTGCCCACTTCGCAGAGCGTCGCGGATCTTCACACGCAGTTTACCGAGATGCGAAGCATCGTGAACGATCTTACCGAGAAAAGCTCGAAATTGAATCAAGTTGAGAACCTTCAGAACATTGTCGTCAACATCAGAGATCAAGTTGGAGTGCTGGAATCCACGCAGGAATCGACGCTGGCCTCTTTCGGTGCCAAGTTGCAAGAACTGAACGAAAACTACAAGCAGTTGAACGTGAAGTGAAAATCAAACCGTCATTTTCTGCCGTAACGGATACCATAGTCGAGCATTTGCTGCCCATCGAAAATAAACTCGGACAAGTTCACAGTAATCTGCTCGGCGTCGACACTAAATTCGCTAAACTGCATTCTCTGCAAGCCATCGAAATCAACAGCGTTCCCAATCAACAGAGAATCTCCACGTTCGTCGAAGGTAACAAACTGTACATGTTACATCCTTATCATCCGTACTACAAGTTTCTCCTCGATGGCACGATTCAGATAAACGAATTTTCGTACTGGTCTCACGGCAGAAAAGCTAGCGTTCCCACCATGACGTTGATATCGAATCGTGGTGTCCAGAAAGCAGGAAACATTCCTCTGGCACGTTGGAACGAAACGCGGAACATATATGAAATACACGAAGACGAAGATCTTACCGTTTTCGACGTGAGTGCCGGCGATAAGCTGATCGTTCAAAACACGAGCGAGGTGCCACCCTCTTTGAATCCCATCACGCTGGTGCTTCTCTTCAAACGTAATCTCTAAAAAAAAAAATGTCTAGGCAAGCCATCGTCCAAGAATTGCATAAACCTGCACGCCGCAACTACGAACGTTTGGCGGTGGTAACCAAGGGCATCGACGACCTCTGGGAAAGTGACCTCGTCGAGATGAGTAGCGGCAAGTTAAAAAAACGTACATAAATTGAACAAGGGCAACAAGTACCTCCTCACCGTCATAGACACATTTTCGAAATTCGCGTGGGCTCTACCTTTGAAGGCGAAAACAGGAACATGCGTCACGGAAGCATTCAAGACAATTTTTCGCGAAAGCGGCGGCAGACGACCTCGGTTTCTGCACACGACAAGGGGAAGGAATTTTACAATGCCGTATTCCAAAAGTTTATTCGGAAACACGACGTTCGACATTACTCGACCTTCAGTGACGTCAAGGCCAGCATCGTGGAAAGATTTAATCGCACTCTGAAATCGCGCATGTGGTCACGCTTTACGCTTCAGGGAAGCTACAAGTGGGTCACCATTCTTCCGGAACTCGTTAACGACTATAATCACACGGTGCACAGAACGATAGGCATGAAGCCAGCTGACGTTACCAAGTCCGACGAGCAACGTTTAATTTCTAGCGTTTACTGTCCAAAGTACACGCCCACGACAAAAAAAAACTAAATACAAAATTGGAGACCAGGTGAGGATCAGTAAATTGAAGCGAACGTTCGACAGGGGTTTCACACGAAATTGGAGCACGGAACTTTTTACCGTGGTTCGAGTTTTACCCGGGAACCGTCACACGTATATAATAAAGGACAGTGGCGGTGAAATTTTATTGGGGCGCTTCTACGAGGAGGAACTCTCTAAAACTAAATACCCCGACACGTACCTTATCGAAAAAGTTTTGCGTAAGAGAGGTGACAAACTTTTGGTGAAATGGCTGGGACTTCCGGGAACAAGTTGGATCGATTCAAACGAAGTGATTCTATGAGTACGTGGAATGTTGTGAAACGTCTACCTGATTCGGAAAATCGAACGAAAAAAAGGAACGGCGAATTGCTCCCCGACAGCATACGATGTCTGATCGTAGGACCTTCGGGGTGTGGAAAGACGACACTGCTCATTGATAATTTTATCCTCTCACCCAATTGGTTAGACTGGGAAAACAGACACCTCTACGTATTTTCGAAAAGTCTCGAACAACCGAAATACCAGCAACTTATGAAACTGTACGAGGGACTGGGCATTGCAACTTTCGCATCTGAAATCATTCCACTGGACGATTGTCTCGAGAATTCCGTTGTGGTGTTCGACGACATGATCTTGGAAAATCAAAACGAGATTCGTAATTTTTTCACTCGAGGTCGTCACAAAGGATTAGATTGTTTCTACCTGGCACAAACTTTTTCCAAGGTTCCGAAACAACTGCTACGCGACAACGCTAATTTCATATGTTTGTTTCGACAAGACCACACCAATTTAAAACACGCACATGATGATTACGTAGGGGCTGACATGAATTACAATCTATTTTCTAAATTCTGCTCCCACTGTTGGAACAGTGACGATTTCGGATTCGTGACCATTGACATGACTCGAAAAGCAAACCATGGAAAATATAGAAATAAAATACACGTTTATCTAGACGTCTCAAAGGCTAACAAGAGGACAATTTCAGATTTGCAACAAGAAGAAAAAATCCAAAAAAAATGAAAGGTCGTGAGAATCTAAAAAATAAAATTTGAAAAAACGTTCTTTTTTTTCAAACGTCTGACAAGCATATATAAAATAACCATTACAACAAAAAGTGAGTGTTAGAAAAAGTGGATAGTCTCAAGCGGGTGACGGCAAGAAAACTACGAGAACCGAACGTATAGGCTGAGAATTCAACGTTTCAGAAACGTTTCAACGTATATAGAAAAAAGTCAAAACGTCAATTTCAAGAAGAGGACAATCTCAAGTTGCGGGAATATCTAGTGAAGCGCTTCAAAGGTTGGAAATCCGAGACTCGCGGATCCTACGAAGAGAAGAAACGTCAGGATCAACCTGTGATCGATGCCATCAGCGGTCTAGGTAAAGAAATTAAAAGTGTCACGGAACAAAATAAAAATTTGATCAACGAACTCGTACCGCTCGCAACTAAAAGTTACGCTGTACCCACGCCCATTTCGAGCATTCCTTCGACGCCGTTCGAACTGAAGGAAGTACCGGCACGACGTCGAGCCATAGGTAGCACGTCATCGTCTTCGGATAAGATCGAGTTGGGACCTTTGGCACGAGACTACCTGAGCACGGGGAAGTTCGACAAGGACGAAGTGTTCGGATTGTATCCGAGCATGGAAACCAACGAAGGCGGTGTGGTTTGGAAGATTGGTAAATCGAAAGTCACCTTCGAAGGCAACGACATTAAAGTTAATTTAGGCGAGAAGGATAGTTGGACCAGGTATCCGGGTACGGTGGGACTGTGGGAACTCGTTGCCAAAAAGCAGCCGAAGGATTACACCGACGAAGATTACCAAAGTTACAGGGAAATTCTAATCATGACGGATGCCATGTACCAGAACAACGATGCCTCGCAGAATAGGGTGAAATCGAGCAGCGGTGAGAAGTACAGGAATCTCATCAAACCGATTTGGAACGAGGTGAAGAGTGGAAGCGGCGTCAAACGCTACAACACGCTACCCAAAGAATTCGTTTGGGTGGACGACGTGAGGAAGCTCGTGGACCGATTGTTGGTGATAGCCGGCGAAGAGAATGCAGGCAATCGTAATTTCTACAACGAGAAGGTTGGCATCGTGGACATGATCAGCACGAAACTTTCCAACTTCATCGTGAACGACGACAAGGGCATAGGTTACCTCATTAAAATTATCAACACGCTGCCTCCGAGATTCTGGAACGTGTCCGAAGGAAAGGGACTCGTGAACGACATCATCAACAAGTTACCTTTCGAGATGCATTTACCTGGCTACCAGTACTGCGGACCGGGTACCAAACTCGAGAAAAGATTGGAGAGAGGAGACAAGGATGTGAATCCGTTGGACGCGGCATGCAAAGATCACGACATCGCTTACAACACCACGCAGACGGATCTGGATGAACGTCACGAAGCAGACAGAAAGTTAGAGCACGCAGCTTTCGAAAGATTCGTCAGCAGAGACGCATCGTTGGGAGAAAGAGTTGCGGCACTGGGCACCACCATCGCCATGAACACGAAACAAAAATTTGGATGGGGTGTATAAATAAATAACATACAGTAAAAAAACAACATGTCTTGTATAACCGATTTACCGCCCGAACTGCTATGTAAAATATTCAAACACGCAGTAAACGGAGATGTTAATAAACTTTTAATCATAGCAAAAACGACGCCGGAATTTCATATCCCTTGTGAAATGGCTGTCAAGGATCATCTTCGGGAGATCAGTGGCATGATGTGCGGTGATCTCGACACTCTTCTTTCGGCTGCAGGGGAAAAATTAAACGATAGGTTGGATGAATTGCACGAGGCGAGGTAGGGGAGAAGACGATACACGGATGATTGGTGCAAGTCTAAACAGGAGACCGAAGAAATCATCACGCACATCATCGCGTTTTCCGAAGCACGAACTTTCTTCCTCTCTTAAAAAAAATAATAATATATATACGTGTCAAAACTTGATATATAAATAACACACATCGTGAAAAAAAAATATCTTCGGTATATATAAATAAAACACATTGTGAAAAAAATTAAATTTCTATAACACCCTGAAATTTCTCCTTCGATATGACTGAAAAAAAATGAGTGATCTCCAAGCATTAAAACAAATGCTAAATTTGTCAGTCGAATATGTAAAAATTCAGGAATTGGAAGTCGACAAACCTTACACGATAACTTCCGGTTCAATCGTTTCTACCCAGTATGGTCCCAAGGTACGTCTGTTGCTCAACGGACAATACAGTCTATTTTTACCAGATCGATACGCTAACATGTTATCCGACGAGAAGCTATCTATTTTAATCGAGAACAAAACTCGAATCGTGTACAAGGGGACAAAGGAATTTCTTGGTAAGAAAACGAAGCACGTAATAGAATTTGTGTAACGGGCCTGCGTAGAGTATATATAAAATAACATACCTTGAAAAAAAATACAAGAGAGAGGGAAACAAAAAAATCTCAGAACATATATATAAATAACATACTGTAAAAAAAAACATGAAGCCCAAGGGTGTCGTGTACCAGATACCATATTCGAATCTGAAAACGCTGGGTGTGAGAAACAACGCGAGAAGAAACGTTCTTGCTTGTCGAAAGGACATGGAATGAAATTACTTCTCAGCACATCTCAATTGAAAAGATTGCAGCGTTCGCGGAAACAGCAAAAGATCGGAGGTTTCATATTCAGCATCCCAGCCATCCTGGCAGCATTGGGGGCCGTTGGAAGTTTGGCCGGCGGAAGCGCCGCCATCGCGAAAACCGTCATCGACTCGAAGAAGAACAAGGCGGAATTGGAAGAACAGAAACGTCACAACCTAGCCATGGAGAAGAAAGAGGGGAAGGGCGTGATGAGGAAGTTTAAAAAAAAGAAACAGCACTCACCAACCGAGACATTGAATCTCTGATCAAACCATTACGAATCAAACACTTCAGAGGAGTTTTCATGTCCGACTCGTTACCTTCAACCGTTAAAAGAAGAGAATGCGGCGTAGTCAACTTGGACAGTCAAGAAAATCCAGGCACGCATTGGATATGTTACCACAAAAATGATAACAAAGCATTCGTTTTCGATTCATTCGGAGGTGTTCCACCTACAAATTTAATTCATTATCTGAAAACGAACAATCCAATATACTACAACGACGAACGCATTCAAAATTTCGGAGACGAGAACTGCGGTCATCTCTGTCTCTCCATGCTCGCGTTTCTCTCTAAAATAAATAAACCGCCGCAGGTGGAAGATTTCCAGAAAGCATTGTGGAACCTGAAACAGCATCACGATGGGCGTGTTCCATCTCACGAGCGAATCTTCGATCTTGAAACTCACGCTGCACGACGACATCGTCTATCCTAAATCCGTAGCTCTGCGTGCATTCTACAGCATGTACCTCATACCTAACGTCACGCAGCACAACAACAAAATTAGCGTCGGAAGCGAACATATAGTCGTCACGCCAGGCCAATACAATCTTTCCACTTTGCAAGCTCAATTACCCAAAGGCACGTACCTTTCTCAAAATTCGGTCACGCACAGAGTGGAAATCGTATCCGCTACGGAGACCGTGGACCTGGGCACCATAGGAGAACTTTTAGGTTTCGAGAACGACACAAAACTCGAAGCTGGCATTAAGCACACGGGTGCAAACATTCCTAAATTCTTGGCCATAAGAGACTCTGAACGTACACTGTAACGTGGCGGAAGGCATGATCACGAAATCCTCGGACGGATTGCTTGGAAGTCACAAGCAGACGGGAATCATCGCCACGTTCAAACCCAGTTCCGAATTCATGGAACCGATCATCTACACACCTTCTTCGCCGATCAATTTTCCAGTATGTCGCAACCGCATAGACAACATAGAGTTGGTGGTGACGAACGAGAAAGGAGACATGGTGGATTTCGCAGGTGCCACTACGACGGCCATCGTGGAGATCAACGTATAATAAATAACACACATAGTGAAAATGGAGCAAATCGAAAGTTACGAATTGCAATCTTTCCCTCCCAACCGTCGCACGTTCGCCAATTTGAACGAAGCGAACAGGGAGATCGAATACGACGTGGACGTAGGGGACGGGTTCGTTCATCCTCACAGACCGGACCTCTATCTTCAATTCGACGTGGTGAAGAAGGAAAGCGGAGACGCGTCTCCCGCAGCAGCTAATTTGATACTCGTGGACAACTTCGTGCCTCACCTGTTCTCGCAGGTGGAGGTGAGGAAACACAACACCGTCATCGACAGAATAGATTATCCAGGCATCACGTCGACGGCAGTGGGAACATTGAAATTATCCAAAACGGACGCAGCATACTATCAAGCGGGGGGATTCGAAGCGGGGACCAAAATATCGACGAGAAGTCACACGGTGCTCTTTCCCATGCGTCTGCTTCCGGGATTCTTCTCGGACTACAAGGAGATCATGTGGAAGGGAGGATTGAGGATCAGCTTTCGAAGAGCGGCCAACGACAACGACGCACTGATGCGATACGCTACTTTGGGTCCGGACGGCACCACGCCGCTGCCCAAAACTTTACCCGAAGCAGCCAAGTGCGTCATCCGGAGCATGGAATTGAGAATGCCGGTGGTGGAATACGAAACCAACTACGCCCTCAAGTACAAAGCGGAGATCTTGAAAAGTCCGCAGGTGCCGATTCACTTTCACGGTTACCAGTGCGTGCAGAAGATAGCGTCGGGAAGTCACATGGAATTCGACGTGAGGACGCAGTTCAACAACATACAGTTCGACATGCCAGATTTCGTCGTAGTGCTTTTTCAGACCGGACGCGACAAGAATCAGGAAAAAGATTCCAGCAAGTTCGACGACTGCAAGATCAAGAACGTTTATCTCAAGAATGGTAGGAACGAAGTGTTCCCGCGCGAGAATTACAACCTCGACATGACCAAAGACGATTACCTCAAACTTTACGAAGCGTTTTCTGCTTACAAGCGCGTGACCGAGGGAAGCGTGGACATGTACTACACGCCCAGCGAATTCAAAACCCACAGACCCATGACCGTCATCAACACGACGAAGAGGAAGCAGGTCGTGGTCAACGATCGCACCAACATCAAGGTCGTCTGCGAGTTCCACGATGCCTTGCCCGAGGACACCGTGTGCAGCGTCATCCTGATTGCAGAGAAGTCTTTCGTCCACGACGTGAAGAACGAGAGGGTCACAGAGCAGTTTTAACAGGTTTAACATCTTTTCTTGCACAATCAGTTACAATAAGAATTTTGTACTAGCACAATCAGTTACAATGGCACAATACGAATTCCACTAGTTCAGATCAGTTACAATGTCAATTTCATCAGTTATCACTTACAATGTCTTTTTTTTCATCAGTTTTTGCACTATAGCACGAGACAATCAGAATTTGCACAAATTGTTTTTGTTTTTACATGAGAAAATTAACAATAAAATTATTTTTTTTATCGTTTCAGATGCTGTCGAACATCAAAAACACATACACATACACACACTAGAAAAAAAAAGCATGCAACTTTATTTGTAACACACACATATTCTCCATCTTCATCAAGAAAATATTATAATAAACATAATTTTTTTATCTATCTCACAATAAAACTCTATATCCAAAATTACAACATCAAATAACACTAGAGTCGTTAGTACACGTTGCATGCATTACGGAGGTCCTCTGTAGAGTTTCATGGAAGTTTGAGAGAAAAAAAAACCAACACGTGAAACTCTTTAGAGGTGTGGTTATCTATAACCGCAGCCGTTAGAACCTTCATTTTTTTTTGGTTGGGCACCACGCACTCCTGGCGAGGTTATAGGGGCCAGGAATCCTAAAAAAAAAACAATTATTATTTTGTTTGTTTGCTTGCGTCACAATACGGAAATAATGAGAGGCACGCACGCGCATATATATGTGTGTGTGTGTGTGTGTGTGTGTGTGTGTGTGTGTGTGTGGCACATCGTTCGCGAGAGGTTTACAAAGGTCACGATATATAAACATTGGTCCCGGACTTGGAAAATTGCGATAAGGCGCATTCATTCTTCAAGGATGAGAAAGTGAATTTACTCATCACGGCTTTTCTGCGCCGTGAAACATCGTCAGCGCAATAAATGAGGCGCGGAACGTGGAGAGAAAGTGAGTTTTTGAGGTTTTGGTGCGGTTTTCTTAGAGGTCAAAAAATCAGGGTTGTCATCAAAGATACAATTACTATCTACTCAGATACGAAAAAGCATCTTCCTTCCCTACATTTCCCTCAAATGTCGGAAGGGCAAACGAATTTCCTCCATTGTCACTCTTGGAACGCACCTCTGTTCCTCAACAACAGAAAGTTCTGACGCGGTCGGGCTGGACCTACTCGAGTTTCCAAGCGACATTCTTGTAACTTCCCCTTTTCTGTTTCGCAAGATCATCGGTTCGATCCTCCTCCGTTTCTCTCCTTAACTTTCAAAGCAAAAATCTCGTTCAATATCCTGCGACAAGACCTCAAATAACTAAGTTCAATCGCGGACAGAGCCCCCAAATAAATATGTTACTATCCTGCCCCCCACACTTTACCTCCGCACTCGAGGTTCGGTGCACTTCGTACTCGGCTCAGATTTGTCTAGGGGTATCTTTCTTTGTACGACAATGCACGTGGGTTGCTACAAGTCAACATAATTATATAATTCACTACAAGAGACAACGGATAACCTTTGCGAAACCTTTATGATCAGGGGGATAAACTACCTTGTCCAGCTTCTGTGAAATTAAAAACGTAAATTTTGGATAATTTCTATAGTTTAATTAACGTAAAATTTAAAGTATATACAAGTCGTTTCCGAACGTTCATTTCTCTAATTATTTATCGGGCCAAAACTCTAATTTTGATGTTGGAATCTCTATTGTTTGTACCTGGATGCTTTACATTTCATGAATTACATCAGGAGTACGCTTGTCACAAGGTAGACTGGCGTTACTCCAAGAAACGTCTTAACAGGCTCGAGGTCGCCCGACGTGTACATTTCTCAACACTCCACGGTGACAAGGCACTAGGCTGTCCGGCGCACCGTAATTACTTCAAAATAACATCCAGTACAACTACCTTTTTACCTGTAAACTGGACACCAAGGCACTAGCTTGCCCGGCAATCCAATCTCTTACAGCATCCGTTTCGGGAGACCTGTCCTCCGGTCCTAGCTAAGCGAAGCAAAAACAGCCTCTCCCTTCCAAGTCTCAGTTCCAACAGCCGACCTCCCCTACTCTCATCTGGGAGTTTATATACGTTTGGTTGGCGTCTGTTGCCAACGGCCCTTCTTTCAAAATTTTTAATCTTTAACAGCTAAACTGCCCGTCTTTTCCTCGAACGTTCGAAACACGAAGAAAGAACAGAGAGCTACATGGTATTTATACATGGAATAATACGAACCTAAAAATGCATAATAAATTGATTTACACTAATAACACATATATATGTTTATACACGTAATTACCTAATTAATTAACATATTAATAAATATTTTAATAAGAAAAAAAACACTATTGCCCTGACACGGGGGCAGGGTAACAGTGTAAAGTAAAGTAAAGTGTTCCCCTGTGCTTAGCACCACGCCATGAAGGCGTATAGGGGGTGTGGGGGTAACGCCCCACACTTTCTTGATCCGGTCGTGATTGGGGGTGATGTGATCAGCACCACGCCCCTGACGCCTTTACCCCCCAGGTTTCCCCAGGTACCCATGTTATTCGACGCTGGGTGGGCGCCGGGGCCGCTTCCAACGTTAGAAAAGTTCCCGGATTTGAACCGGCCGGGGATCGGACCCGCGACCTTTAGCATGGTAGTCAGACGCGTTACCGACTGAGCCACCGCGGCCACTATCAGTGACATATTTTAAAGTTGTGACGTCACAAAATATGGATTAAATAAACTACTACCAACAACGACAACAACCAGTACAATTTAAGTATCACCATAGAGTACAGTATTCTTTGTGGTATCACCCAAGCTGTTTCGTTCCCACCAAATTACCTAGTGTTGGCCACGAGACGAGTCGAGATTTTGGTCTGTCCCGTCACGTCTCGTGAGAATGACATCTCGTCTCGTGCATGAGGAACGCTAATGTTAACCAGAAGCATCCCCAGCTGTCTCCCCTACCTAACTGAAAGGACGTTCACAAAGTCTGCTCAAGTCGAGTGTCGAACCTGGGACATTCGTCTGTTAGTATGGTTGATACCGAGAAGAGCCCGAGATGGGCTTGTGAAAATCGAGACGAGAACGAGAACAGACCCTACGAGACACACCTCTGGAAAATCGAGGAGAGACTGATACTTAGTGTACGAGATTCTCGATCTCGTTCGAGACTTTGTTACGATATTGGGAGAAAAAAACATGTAAACTGAATTTCTTGTACTTTACTAGGCGATTTCCTCAGATAAATCATGTCTTTCTTGCATAATTAATAATCACAGTGCAACAAATTTGAACTTTGTGTCTTGCCGCGAGATGAAAGAAGGTGTTCTTTACTAAATCAAATACGCTGATTACGAAAATGAAATCAGAAATGTTCCACACGTACCAATTTTTCTGGAAAAGATATGCTACATGTACCACTTAGCCTATATTTCATATAGTAAGTAATATATTGTATTTCACGAAAAACAAAGTAGCAACTTTCGCGATTGGAAACGACTCCATTACAGTACAGGAGGAACCTGTAGCTGGATAAAATACAGATCATGGAACAAAATTAATTGTTTCTATTACAAAACATGGAAAAGGTACGAGAAATCTGCAAGAAGCTTGAAATGTATTTATAAGTTAGAAACATGTCCTGGAAACTTTCCGTTTGTGGGTGAATGGTGAAACTTCTTGTAGGAGTGTCCAGCTGTAATCTGCCAAAAGGTTTGGTGACCATCTTCCCTTATATCGTCTTTCCACGGCAGCGATATCTTGGTCAAATCGCTCACCATGTTCGTCACTCACATCTCCGAGATTAGGTGGGAAAAAATCCAAATGAGAATGCAGGAAATGTATTTTCAAAGACATTGCAACGTCCCACAGATTTTACATATAATGGGTTCAGATACGGAGACACAGATGGTTGGATGATATTCCATACTTTCCAGAGATCTAATTCCTTTTCCAAAGCTTTTCTTTTGGAAAGCGGTACTGGGTATGGGTGGCGGTAAACTGGTTCAGAACTTTTCATTACGATCTCGCATTCAGCACTTTCCATGGTTCCTGGTTTCTCTGAGAATACCTCTAGATACTGCAGCAGCACACTGAATAACTCCTGCTTCTGGGAATCGAGCAAAATATTTATCGTCTCGACCTTCTCTGTGAGGTCAGTGGGTTTATACATCCAATCCAACTCTTCATCTTGGATTCTTTGGATATACCGCACTATATCAATATTTAAAGGATTCCCCTCTCTCTGCTCAGAAGTTTTTCCGAACGACAACGTTACCATATTTTTCCTGAAGTTGATTTCAGCCTCGTGCTGTTTCAAGAAAGGCATTCCTAACAGAAGATCAGTTCCAAATCCTTTTAAGATGAAAACCTCAGTACTGAAATTTAAACCACCAATTTCTAACTCCACACGCCTGCTTCCACATACACGCTTCTTATGACTTCCAGAGAAATCTACTAATCGCACCTCTGGAACTTTCTGGATCTGTATGCCAGGTATCTTATCCACTAACTTAGTCCAGATTGAATAATTAAGGATCAAGCATTCACTTCCAGTATCAATCACACAGGTCACTGTAAAGTCCATTAATTTAGATTGCACTACTGGAGATCTGTATCTAATTTTGGATTCCCTTGCAGACTTCAATTCTTTTTGTAAAATGGTCTCTTCAGTTTCTGTTAGCTGGAAATTTACTAGTGACTCTTGGACATCTTTATCTATTAATTTGGGCCGCTCCATCGAAGTCCCTTGCCTAAACAGGAACGAAGCATTTAGACAAGGTCCTAGTTTGTCTGGCTAGACTGGGACCTTTGATTTTGATGAAACTCCCGCGCTGTTTCTACGGCCTCCTCCTGCTCCGATGTAATGTTTTGTCTAGGAGATGGAGGTCCGCGAATCTCATTCTGCTCACCCGTAAATTGTTTGTTTGGTTTGGTGTTTTAAGTCCACTTTATGCGCAGTAAGGCTAATCGGGACTGGACCTACAGTTTAAAGTGGAATCCGAACCACTTGTGCCTCCACCGGGTATCGAACCCGGGACCCCTTGATTACAAGGCAATGACGCTACCACTGCGCCATGGGGGAGGCCCCTCACCCGTAAATCGTCGTCTCGGAGGACCAGGGCTACTTCTACCCTCACGGATACTTCTTGGGTCAGGAGATCTACGTCTTTGGTTTTGGTAAGGTCGGAAAGAGTTTCTTCTAAAATCACGCCTGCCTCCTCTTCCATTAGTGAAACGTTGAGGGCGCTGATAATTACCTTCTGACCTCGTTTCTATGTTCCGGACCTTATAGTTTCTTGAGGGATTCTGTTCTTTTCCCTTCGGTTCATCTTTGTTCCTCCATGCATCTGGCTCATCATAGATTTCAAAATCCTTCAGGAAATGAGTTAGGTCATCTACCGTTCTAGGCGCATGTGCTAAACAAAGGTTTCGCATTCTATAAGGAAGTTGTCCGAGGATCAAATTAAGAACTTCACCCTCATTAAAGTTATCACTCAGGTTTCTATATGCCGCATAAACGCTCCAGGCAAAGCTCTCCATACTTTCGTGGACAAGTCTGGAATATCTCCTGTTTCTCACAGCTGTTAGCTGCCGTTGTCTAGCCTTCTCAGAAGCGAATTCTTCTTTGAACCTGGCGCAAAAGTCAGCATAATTTACGAAACTATCAATATTTCCTGCAAGCCAGTGTTCAGCTTTATCAGTGAAGACTCTAGGAAGCAACTCTACCCTATAATATTCGGGTACCTGCATAAGTTCAAAGCTGACGTTGAGCTCCCGAAGATATTTTTCAGCTGACTGAGCCTCAATGTCGCCTTTAAATTTAGGAATGTGGGCGATATCCGCCATTCTAGGCATCTTAAAATCTGGCCTTCTTCTAGGTGGCGATCCATCTGAAGTGTCATCGTATCGAGGCTTCTTTCTTCCATCAGCCTTCATTCTGTTGGCAGCGAATAGAGGTTTCTCAGCTAACCTGGGCGGCTCATAAGGAGTGGCATCCGGATTCAGATCTCTATCCGGAGTAAAAGGGCTGGAATGAACATCTGGAGTGGGTTCTGGCTGAACATTCAATCTTTGGAACTGAACCTGAAGTTCGCTTACCCTCTGGACAAATGTGCCTGTCTGATCTTGCATTTCTCTTCGTAGAGATACTTCAAGCTTCCTTGTCTCTACTCTAAGAGAATTCACCTTCTCTTCAGCTGCCTGGTCTACGTCCTTCCGCAGAGTTGAGGTTATTGACTCCATCACTTCCTTCTGTTCCTGCACGACTTCCTCGATGGATTCGGTCTTGTCACCCAAGTTTTGGACGGCTTTCTCAATGGACTCCACGGTAATTTCTACTTGTCCGCGCCACTGAGATAATGGTTCTAATTTTTCCTGAAGAGCCTCTTCTAATCTTTCCTCAACTTTTACTATATCTTGCTGAGAAGTAATTTGGATACTTTCTACTCCGGCCTTAAGACCTTCTATATCAGTCCTCTGCTGGGCAAAGAGGGCTTGCAGTTCATTCCTACGCTTCTCTTCTTCTTCCTCTTTTTCTCTTTGTCTTTTGGCTTCTTCTTCATTTTTTCTCTTTGTCTCTTGGCTTCTTCTTCCTCTTTTTCTCTTTGTCTTTTGGCTTCTTCTTCCTCTTTTTCTCTTTGTCTTTTGGCTTGTTCTTCCTCTTTTTCTTTCTTTCTTATTTCCTCTAGGCTCTCAATTAATGATCGGAGAGTTTCAAAGTCCTTTTCCCTTTTCTCTTCAATTTCTCTTCTTTCTAGCTCTCTTTTCTCTACAATTTCTCGTTTTTCTAGCTCTCTTTTCTCTTCATGAAACTCTATTAAGGATCTAAGTTCTACAGTTCCTTTTTTCTCAGCTTTTCAGCCTGAACTGCCTCTCTTTTGCGCACCTTGTCTTCCTCCTGTTTCTCTTTCTTTCTGTCTTCCCTATCTTTCGTCAGCCATTCCAACAACCAATGTTCTGATGGAGGCTTGGTCAGCGGACTTGGTTCTTGTATTGCGGTCTCCGCTACCTGGGTCTGCGAAGCAGATTCACACGTCTGGCATTTAACTCCTACAGCAGGGAAGGTAGCCACATCTTTTCCATCACAGTTCCAGTGATTTTGGCGCTGGCACTGGCAACACTGGAAATATGCTGCCTCTTCTCCCAGCTCTTCACAGCAACCAAATCCAGACTCTGAATCCATGGTCTTCCTCCCTCTACTTCTCTACTTCTCAGGTTCATACCAGTAAATTCTTGGTCCATGTTTAATACAGTCCACACTTTCACTTTCACTGGACAGTCTTTTTAATGCACGGTTCGGTTGGCTTCACTTAATTGCACAGTTCTGTCGGGCCCCACGTTATGGACGCCAAATTCTTTTGCAACGGTGCACACAGTACTTTCACAATCTGGCGTCCTCTCTGCTTTGCACAATCGGGCCCCACGTTGAGGCGCCAAATTATTTTGCAACGTCCCACCTACACACAATTACCACGCTCTAAACACTTCAATTAGGAGGACGGCAAAACTCTACCCATAAATGCTAACTTCTTACCAGTCGTTGAACGCAGATTTTAGATATATCAGGGCTTGCTGGGTAAAACGTGAACAACAGCTTTATATATATATATATATTTATTATAAACTTAACGTAAGAAAGTCTGTTAGCACACTAGTCTTTAACCTTTATCACTTAAGTGCATTTACATTTACCATACACGTGCATTCACCACTTCTGGATTCAAAAGGGGGGAAGGGACCATTCAATTTATTCCTCGCAGTGAGGCGCCAGGGGGAGTATAGGGACCTAATTTTATTTAGGGCGCTGTTCGCTGCTGACGTCACGAGCTCCCCTGTAAGAGAAAGTAGTATGTGTGCGGTACCCCCAACCACAGCTGGGAACTGGCCGTAGCCAGCCGGCACCTCCGACAAGCGGGCGCTGGGTAAAGGATTAAAGGATGCCGCGACACCCCCGGCGTTAGCTAGGAATCGGCAAGCCGACCGGTATCTCCTGTACAAGGGCGGCAGGTTAGGAAGGAGGTCTAGGTGCTCCTAGACAAGCCAGAAGCCAGGCAGGTAGAACCTGGCACCTAGACCGGGTAGTTAGGTTGCTGCTAGGCTCTTCTTCTTCTTTCTTCCTCCTTCCTTCCTTCCTCCTGGGATGGCTGCTAGGCTTCTGGCTGGATGGCCGGTTCTTCCCAGGATGTTTGCCAGTTGACATCCGGGAGCCAACTGAGCTCCGGCCTCGCTGCGCTGGGTTTTATACTCGCGGTGGCGCATGGGTGGTGAAAATTTTAACTACAAGTACGCGTTACTAACTCATTTTTTTACATATTGCAAACTTCGTACTGAGGAATATCAAGGTTTTGACATTGAGAAATCACTAGTGGGAAAATCACTAGATGCACGTGACAATATAAACTAAAACTGTGTGCATTCAGACAATACAATTAATAATGAGCCTCGCAGGACTCTGCTATTCTAAACAACACGTTGAACAATGTAAATGACAATAATTGATAACATTAAAAAGAATATAGCGACCACGCAGGGTCTAATAATGAGTGAAGCTAGTAAACGTAGAGGTGGAACCGTTAAACGTTTTCAGAATACATTTAAACTAAAAGCGTACGCCTCGCAGGGACATTCCGCTTAACTCTTTCATCCGATTAAAAAGAATATAGCGACCACGCAAGGTCTAATAATAATTAAATGACGACCAAGCAGGGTCGTTACAACATGTTGCACCCCATAGCCTTGCAACAGTCCAGCATGTGTTCCGTCAGTTCCCTGACGTTACCCAAGAAATTGTGCATATAGTATCTCTGAAGGCAAGCCAGTATCTGTCAGCAACTCTTCAAAGGTTATGTCATTCATCAAGTCACGAATCTGAGGAACTTCTTTAATTTTTGCAGTAATAATCGCAGGAAATTTGGACAGTAAAAATTTAATACCCTGCCATCTTTGTCCATTGCTTTCACAAAATTCTTCATGAAGCCCAATTTCAGATGGAGCGGTGGTAATAGCACACTGTCTTTGTCAACAACGGGTTCATGCCAATTCTGCCTGTGACAATGGCTGTGGTTGGGGCTGTGATGTAGATGGCGTGTAATCAAGATCTTCGTGATCTATTGATTGGTCACTACCATCGTCTGTTTCATCTTCCAGTGCCCGTTCCGTTGGTGGTTTTGGAACTGGGAGAGAATCGAAATGCGGAACTGGGCGCACTGCAGATTCCAAATTTGGATATGAAACTGTGTGTTTTGATTTACTTGAGATTCCAGTTAGTTTAATTAAACAAAAGTAATCTGTTATGTGGTCTCTAGGTTCCCTCCACAACTGTGGTACGACAAATGGCATAGACGGGTGGGTTCCATGCAACCAGCCTCTTAAATTGCAAGAGTAACGTGAGCAACAGTTCTGTGGTGCCCAACACTTACCCTCATCTACCTTTGATTCAAAATACAACTCGTACGCCTTTTTGACAAGCGGGGAAATGGGATGTCTTTGGGACTTCGTCGTAAATTCACCACACACATAACAGAAACGGTTTGGTAAATTAACACACATCCTAGACATCGCTGCACACAAGAAACACGCGAACACACACAAACAGTATTCTTCACGTTAGAGGTTTTGCATGACACACACTGCAGGAAGAGACACAGCGTGGTCCCACTAGCAACTGACTGATGCAAATAACTGCAACTCCATTATACCTTACTATGCCTCAACCAAGTGGCTATCTATCCCTTCTCTATTCACCCCCTCCACTATGCACTGTCGAGCCATAGTAACAGGCTGTGCTGATAAATGACAACAATAACATGCAGTCGTGTGCTGATAAAATTGCATTTCCAGATAAAAGTTTAGGTGATAGCGAAAAACTGTTTTCACTATCGTCATCAGGGCACTGAACTCCATAGGAATCACATGTTTTTGTTCTGCGGCAATTTTCATTGTCGCACAGTCATAATTACTTCAACGCTAGTTCATTCGTTGTAATTCTGAATCGGAGATTTGGTTTGCATATTTGTTCAGTAGGTTTTAACCTATTTTATTCCTTACTTGGTAACGTCACTATTCTAACATATATTTTTGATTTAGCCATTTCTTAATGAAATACATGAATCCTATAGGTCCTAAAATCGGCAAAAAAGAGTTAAGTTCCTAAAAAAGGCTAAATTGAATTTTTCATCTAAATAAATGTACAAAAATATAAAAAATGCTGAAACCTTGTTTTGTCTCATCAGAGTGAACACATTGTTAACTGTAGGGAAATATGAAAACGTATTCCCTCCCCCCCCTCTCTCTCACACACAGAAGGGGGAATAAAAATGAGAGAAGGGAATGGACATGAGAAAAAAATGGGAAGCAAAGTTGGCATTACAAAAGTAATAGCTTTTAAAGTTTTCCGAAATTTGATTATTGTTGGGATCCAACAGATTCCCGTTTAAGATTGTAAATGTAAGAAAAGCAGTTACAGTTTAGAATAGAGAAGAGAACAGAGCTAGTCCAAGTTATTCCTGCTGCAACATTCTTAAAGTGAAAGCCGCAAAAAGTAATTTACTTCGACAATGCATTGTTAACGATTCACTTTTCAACAGATAGTAAGGTCATCTTTTTTCAAGTGTGTCGAAAACAATTAAGTTGTGACAAAAAACACATTTTGAGCAACATAAGGAGTCGACAACCCACAATATCAAAAAAAAAAGCAGGAAACATTGATTCAACTGTATATTTCTTCATCTGTGACAAGTTTTACGGTGGATATTTTTAATATGCGGTTGTGTGAGGCATTTGTATCAGCAAACGTGCCATGGAATGTGTTGAAGAACAAGGTTTTACACAGTTTTCTTGAGGATATTGGTGGTCACAAAATTCCAGATGAGTCTACCTTGAGGAAGAACTATTTGAAGCCCCTCTATGAAAAGACACTAGATACCATAAGAGCCGACATAGGTGACCATTACATGTGGCTTTGTGTTGATGAGACCATTGATAGCTGCGGCCGTTACATTGCCAATGTTGTCATCGGGAAGCTCGATTCTGCCGAACCTGGAAACCCGCATCCATTCCTATGCAAAGAACCAGAGAAAACAAATCACAGCACTCTAGCTTATGTTGTTAGAGAAGCCCTACGTATCTTGTGGCCTACAGAGAATCGAGATGAAAAGTTTCTCCTCCTGCTTTGTGGTAATACCACCTATATGATTAAAGCAGGAGAGGTTCTGTCAAGTTTCTATGTGAATATGATCCACGTAACGTGCCTAGCCCATGGTTTACATCGGTATGCAGAAGAAATAAGAAACAATTTCCCAGGAGTAAATGATATTAAACATTCAAAGAGTTGCTACCAGAAATACCTCTTCCTCCAGAGCCAATCATCTCTCGCTGGGGAACTTGGTTGTCAGCTGCACTCGACTACGCTGAACATTATCAGGAAATAAAAAAGTGTTGTGGATAAAGTTGACCGCTGCTTGCATCTCGCCGGCGATGAATGCTCTACATAATAGCAAAAATATCGCTTCTCTTGCATTCATAAAATCCAATTTCGCTGAGTTTACTGCTACCAATGAACACCTGGAAGGTGCATCACTTCCAATAAACGAAGCAATGAACATCACTGAAACACTTTCAAAGAAGGAAGTACCAGGGGTATTGGACGGTGTAATCTCTTAAAGTCCTGGAACGAAATCCTGGATATGTGAAGATCAAGGACATATCTGCCGCTCTCCAAGGAGAACAAATAAGTGGAGAATTACCATGGGGACCTAAAGAACTTGCATGTATGAAGTATGCATCAATCACTTCATGTTGTGTTGAACGAACCTTTTCTCAATACAAAAATGTGTTAAGGGACAATAGGAAATCTTTCACAACAGATAATGTGGGAGATTGTACATGGATGTTCATTGCAACACTTAATCTTAAAAAAAGTGACAATTTCGTTTTGTATGCTAACCTTTCACTTGGTAATTTAAAAACTGGAACTTTGAGTCTTTATTATTTTCTGTATTTTCTAAAAACTGTGCTTTTTGTATGCTTTAAGTTTAGTAAACATGTAATATATAAAGAAATATGTGTTTGCAGTATTGATGCAAAGTTTGTGATTGATTTCAATAAAAATACGGGTAGGAAAAAAATCCTAAAAAGGGCTAAATGGCGTATGCTGGGTTTAAAACCTGGGATATCTCTTTTTATCATAATGTTCAAATGGGAGACTCTCTTTCGTCCACTTTCTTGGATTTTAAGGTGATGTGACATTGCGATTAAAATACATACAATACAATTTACTAATAATTATAAAAATATCACTGTTTCATTAATATAAAAACAATAAGGAAAACATTTCAAATATTTCATGGTTATTTATAAAATATAGAGGCCCATATTGTGAAACATTTATGTAGGCCTACGTGCGAGAATAAAATATACGTGTATAAAAACTTCTTACTTTGAATATTTAATTTGGACAGGAACTCCATTCTTCTCTTGGCAACCTCTGTGGTAAAATGGTTATTAGCACAGCACACTATGACGCCAGGGTTCCCGGACTCAAGTCCAGGCATGGACATGGGTATTCTTTGTGAATGACCCTTTATGAATTTCATCGTATCGTCACTCATTCTCATCGTCGCGATTAGCTAAAGTGGCAGAAGAGCAACGCAAAATAACAAATTAAATCCATTCTTCTCTTCTTTGCGATGCCAGAGGCCTGTATATCTTCACGATTTGAAGTATATCCACATGCAAAAGCAGAGTAAATTGTTTCGGCAATAGTTCGTTAATTATGTCATTCATTTTCGTTCACTACACGACGCTGCACAGATCATTCAAAACATATAAACGTAATTCACTCACTCAATACACTTAAGAAAATCCACACAGTAAGAAACCGATTTCCACTCGCAAAATGCCCTTTGTCATCTCCGGCCAGTCAGTCATAAACAAAGCAGCAGAGGGGTTGAAAACATGGTAAAGCGTGGTTGGTTGAAGGTCGGCGGCCTGTGAGTTCTGCATGTGTTCGATGGGACAGTGTTGTTTTGGCCTAGAGGACGAATTCCCTATTCACATGCCAGCCACTCTTTTCCCGTTCCTGTAATAGTAGTTTAGTTTCAAAATTTCCCTTACCTGGGAATATCCCATGCTGGTTAGCGCATTGGCATCGCTGTAAGGTTTTACCGCCGTTGTAAAAACGAAGAGTTCCCTGTCTAAGAAGCCACTACAAATACGTCACTGACCGCCTCCAGGCGCTGGTCGGGGAAGAAGGAAAACTTGGACGAAAAATCTCCGCGCAGCCTTTACTTTTGTTCAGCTCGGGACATAAGGAAGCATGGTCCACTCTCCCCCTCCTCTCCTCGCGGGAGTACGGTGCACAGGAGTCGCAGGTTTTATACTATCATTTTTTCCCGCGGTCGTTGTTTGAGAGTGAAGCATCAGTCACATTTGATAGTCAATTATTTTCTGTATTTAATCTGGGCTTCGGAGATAGCCTAGAATATATGCGCCTGGCTAAATCATATATTTAAAAAGCCTAAAATGATGTCTATAAAATCCTAAAAGTCCGGGCCTTCTCATTTTCGTATTCAAAGCGGTGGCTCAGCCAGGAATGATGCTTGGGTGGTATTTATAGTCGTACACCTCACCAGCGAGAAATAGGAAATCCTCTCTCTTCTCTACTCTGTTTGTGATCTTTCTCTCTCTCTCTCTCTCTCTCTCTCTCTCTCTCTCTCTCTCTCTCTCTCTCTCTCTCTTTTATTTCTCTCTTTACCTGTTTCTCTCTCTGTTCTTTATTTTTTATGTTTATATCTTTCTCTTTTTTCCTTCCCTTTCATAATCCTTATTTCTTTCTCTGTTTCTCTGTACTCTTTTCTCTCTCTGTTGCTTCGTATTTCTTTATCTTTCTCTCTGTATTATCTTTATCTTTCCTCTCTTTCTTCTTCCATATTCCTTTATTTCTTTCCCTGCTTCTCTTATTGTCTAGCTTCATATATCTCTCTTAAGATCCTGAAAAGATGAGGCTTGGTTGGTACAGGTAGATGTTGGTGGAAAGCCTCACAACGCCGTCAACGTCTCTACCATCTGTGAGGGCCTCTTTTTTCAGTTGGAAGAGGGATGCAAGGCCATTTGTACCTTACAGCCTTGCACCGGAGAACCAACTACAATCGACTTGATATATCGCATGCAAATACACTGGATATAAATGTCGATTGCATCTGTGTATGACAAGATCTCGCTCTCATGTCCATAGCGATCTCTTGTAATACACCATTCTTCCTTTTGAGTCTGCAATACTGACATGCTTAAATCTAAGGTAATAACAATTGCACAAAGCACTTGAAATACCTATCAGTCAACATAACCTACAAGCTTAAGGAGTAACTTCGCAGACCCAAAAAGAAAAACCGTTAATGGTCTTACATTACATACCTACTATTTGCATATATACATATACACACACACTGGATATCAAGACTTAGGCCTACTTCATTACATAGCTACATTTTTCTGAAGTGACATGGGAGATCTCAGGGATTACTGCTATTACTGTAATTGTACCGTGGTAAGCTGGCCAAGTTCACCCCAGCATAACAACAGTGGATGCTGAGCAAACATAGGACCTTCCGAACCCTGCAATATTCCAGAGAAGACGAACTCGTACTAGCTCGAAAAACCTCATGTACTATGACACCTAGCATAGGGCCACCAACGCAGAGGCAGGCCCATTGTCCTAGGTGGAACTTCCACGAGGTCTCCTAACAAACGGCAGGGAAAAACCTTATCGGGAGAGATCCTACAGTTTTTCTTGTCATCCGAATAACAAGGATCCATGAGATATAGGGTGGAAACTTAACGTGTATTTAATTTAATTTTAATTTTTAAAAAAGTAGATAACTGCCTTCATTAGCAAAGTGTGTTTAAAATGGAAACAAGGCATAATCGTGTTGCAACAAGAATCCAAGTTACTTCAGGAAAATCCTGTGTGTTATATTTTGTCAGCACAGAGTATAACACACAGGATATAACTAGTAGATAAAATAACAGATAGAGAATAACTTGCATTAATTCTGCAATCTAATCTATCAATCTGTATACAGCAGCGGTGATGGGACTCTATGATTTCACTAGGCGCCATCTAACTGAAATCTGGTTGGCAGGCTTTGGCACTCTAAGACCTGTTGGCCACAGGGTTTATCTATAATATTTTACAGACAAACATCTTTGAACATACATAGCAGGGAAGGTTTACGACGATATTGGGCCGCCTGATACTGTCATGTCAAAACCTAACAATGAAATACCGTCGATGTCTTCTGTACAACTAACTTTCAAGGTGAAAAATTTACTACGTCCCATTTACCGAACAATAATAAAGTGACAACAATCGCCAAGATATTGCAAGAAACGCAGCTAAATTACTAAGTAAACTGTTTAACGTAAAATTGATAGCATTAACTTGAAATCTTCGGTGAACAATAAACACAAAGACGTTATAGTTACGTCACAGCCCAAAGAATAATAGTAACTGTATAATAAGTAACGCTGTGTCTAGACGTCCGAAATTGGGGCTCCAAATTTCATTCTAAGATTTATTTTCAGGTTAATATAGCAAGAGAAAACTGTTCAGCTTTCGGAAAATTCTCGTCTGTTTTCATCTGGGCCTATTTCAGGAATGGGCCTAATGCTGCAGCATCAATAGCACCCACCTTAATCCGTCACTGATATATACCATGAATAAGGCTTCCGGGTTCGAATGATGGCCTGAGAATGAATATTCTTTGTGACTGTCCCATCATCTTCATCTTCGCGACTAGCGAAAAGTGGCAGAAAAGTTAAGAAAAATAAGCCAAACCAATGTAGCATTACACGCCAGTTTCGGTGACCAAGTGGATTAAGTGGCAGACTTTTGATCTTGCCAGAGGAGTTCCCGTGTTCTAATCTCGATCTGCGCATAGGTGTAATTGTAAGTGCCCTTTCTTTAATTCAATCACATCATCACTCATCTGCATCGTTCGCTATTAGTCAGAAATTACAGAAAAGCGATTGAAAAATAATAAAATTCAAAAACTTACGTACTATCCTGCAGCTGCCAGCATCTCTCCACTTTTGAATGGAAATCCGGCATGAAGAAGTCGTCAGTTTTTGGATGTAGTTTCATAGCTACTGAAAAGAGCTTCAACGATGAATGATAAGTGTTGCATGTTAAATACATTGTTGTGTTGTTGTGTGTTGGATCACGTTCACTTACAAAATAATCTAGAATGTAAAACAAGTTTCGAACTTAAAGAAAGCAAATATTGAAACTGAACGTGAAGTTAGTAATTCTCTGGGCTTGGTAATTTTACTTTTTTAAAAGGAATTTACCTGTATCAGTTCATTTTGAATTTCAGAACGTGGATAATTATTGTGAATCTCATTTTATTGTATGAAATGTTCTTGTGGCAATTGGTCATATTTCGAATGAAATTCCACCAAATCTGTGAAGTTTCCTTAATGTTCTGTCATGTCTGCTGTGTATAATGTTTCTCGATACCCTCGAACCGCTAAATTATGAATGCCAAACATTGTGTTTATGCTTGTAAGAGACGTTTCATTGTTGTTGTTTGGATATTCTAAAATCAGATGGCTACCACCCGGTTTATTTAAAATTGTAAATAGTTGACGTATTCAATCAAAGTGTAACGTTTCACTAGAACTTAACGTTATAACCGGTTAAAATGTTGTAGTTTTATCGGCCACAAAAATTAGCCCTTTCCATCTATCTTTCTCACTTGTATTTATTATATTAAAAAATAATACTACATAATGGTACCGGGTTCGATCCCCGGCCGGTTCAAATCCGGGAACTTTTCTAACGTTGGAAGCGGCCCAGGCGCCCACCCAGCGTCGAATGACATGGGTACCTGGGGGAAACCCTGGGGGGTCAGGGGCGTGATGCTGATCACATCACCTCCACTCACGACCGGATCAAGAAAATGTGGGGCGTTACCCGCACACCCTCTTAGGCCTTCATGGCGTGGTGCTACGTACATGGGAGCACTTAAACCCATGGGACGCGAGGCCCCGGGCGCTCGCCCACTTCGCCCATCCATTGCTACGCCTCTGTTATCATAATTCCTCCCAATCTCACGCTAAACTCAAGGTAAGATATGAGAAGTAAAAATAATAAACGAAGAAATAAAAGCACATTCTCTGCAATGGTCTCAGCTCCGATTCCCTTTTAATGCATCTTGTAGACTCGTTCTGATCCAAATTGAAACTGTAGGTCCAGTTCCGATTAGCCTATCATGAGCATAAAGTGGACTTCTCGAGCCTGTTAAACTTGGAAATAAAATAACAGAACTAATGAGTCTTGAATATTGTTAGGCATAATAATATATCCAAAGCATGGCAGTTGGGAGGGGCGGTCGCCCCCCGCCCCTATAGAATCGCACCTGATGTTGCGTAACCGTAACTCCTCACCTTAAGGGTGAATAATGATCTTCCGGACGGGGTTTAACCGGTGTGTATGTAGGTAAGGTTCAGTAACGACTAAATCCCTATAATAGGCAGAATGGGAATTTACGGGGGAGATGCCGGGAATTTCTTCCTCACGAAAATGTTATCCCTGGCAAAATAAAATTATTTCCATCTCTGCCATGGATGATTTTATCCCCCTCAAAGAAAATGGAATTGAAAGCATATCGTACACCATTTCTTAACTATGTAAAAAAACACAATTGAAAAATTACTTGGAAATTCTACTTTTGTCTATTTTGTCGAAAGCCAGGTTTGGTCACATGAACCGTTGAACCAATCGGCTTTGTCCAGTTGATGAGGGGAATTCTGGGGTATTCTGCGTTGACAAAGTTTTCGTTTTGGGTCGTTTTCGAAACAGGTGGCGCCCTAATCAAAGCCAGCAGGGCGAACCCTAATGGTTGTCTCCGCCTAGCAAGCGAATGGGTCTCCGATTCCCTGCCTCTCCCTGAAATGCGGGCGAAGGGGGTTGTTGACAGGAAGATGTATCGTGTAGGACTGGAGAAAAATCAGGCGTGTAGCAACCGGTAGCAAAACCGCCCCCCCCCCCCCCTTTAAACTGGAGGCGGAAAGTCTGGGTTTCCTCAAGTCCATTCTTTGGCCGGGCGGACTTTAGTGATCCAGTCATCAAAGATTTCTCTGCCGAAAAGTATGTATCCTTGTGGATTAAAGAAGAAAACCATTTGCAACTGATCAACCTCACAGAGTCAGACAACAGCATAGTGCTGATATTTACATGTATTAAAGAGTTCACAAGAAACGCGTAGGTAGGTTAGACGGAAATAGAAATTTGGTCAAGTTTTCTGTGTTATTACAGTAAAACCTCGTTAATCCGGACCCCGATAAGCCGGACTTCGCTTAATCCGGACAGGCAAAAGGAAAAAAAAAGAATGCAAAATTTTAAATGTGGCTAGAATTCAACAAGAGAAATTCCCAAACAAAAGGCAGTCAACCACTCATGAAATTCTGTTTCCCGCAGACTTTGTACTGTACTGTATAGTGTATTTAGGCCTATGGCCTTTATCCCGCCCATTAGTCCGGATTAACGAGGTTTTACTGTACTTCGATACATAAGCGTGCGCACGGGAGGGCAAGGGGGGCAATTGCCCCCCCCTAATCATGGACGTCCGCAGTTTTTTTCAACAGAGGGACAAGGAAAGTATTTTTCCATGGGGTATAATGACCCCCTCGAAAACACCACTTGAATTTGAAATTATCGCATTAATGTAAATTAATTACTATGACTGAAATCAAATTATACGTGTGAAATATATACTTTCAGGGTGACATTCGATTTCTAAGGGTGAGGTGTGGCCATCCTTGCTCCCCCTTACAGACGACGTCCATGTCCCTACATTATTATACTTTCATCTAGAAATTTCGTGTAGAGGAATCTTATCGCCGTTATCACACGATATTATACTCTTAAATAATGTTTTCAAGCCGATTAAATTCCAAAGCAACTACGGGGGAAGAGGATTGTCTCTCCTCAACCTTCGATGGACATCAATTCTAGAGGGGCAAGAGGGGCAAACATTGAGGTAAAAGAAAGTAGCAGGACAAAAGGATACTCAAGATGGAATTCGTTTTCACGTCTTTCTTGCATTATTTCTTCCAGACGGCCAAGAGCACCTGCAGGGGGGCTCACAGGGAAATTGCTCCGATATAAAATTTAAACAATTAAAAATACATTTCGTAAAATATTCTTGATCGCTTCGTTCGCAATGCCTGCTTTTCTTACAGTATTGTCAAATTCAGAGCCGTAGCTATGGAGTGGTCGGAATTGGCCCTGGGCGCCAAACGATCTAAATGAAAAAAAATGTAAAAGAGAATTACATAGCGACCCATGATTTTTTTAGTGCCATATTACATTAATATCGTTTTCAGTCTGCAAAAATTTGGATCTAAAAATTTTCTTGCGCGCGTTTCCTGTAATACATTGTAAATTACCAGAGACAAAAGTTATAACTACTATGTACTTCAGACTCTTGATGCAAAACAGTTTTGTCTTAAATGCATGAACACAATTTGGGGAGGAAATGGATCGCGGCACATTTCAGAGACAATTTATGTATTCGTTATGGTGCCTCTATGTTGCTGAATTTATATGGGTATTGATGGGTTGTATACACCGCCATCAATGCAATGAAAGTGAAAACAGTGAGATAAAATGAGGTTTTTCTTTCCCGACTGATCTTTCATCAAGGCTTTTGCCCCCCCCCCCTAATCAGAGGATCTGCGCACGCCTATGCTTCGATAGCTCTTTCTTGTGTATGAGGGGTTTTTCTTAGGATGTGAATATAGTAAGTGTTTCTAAATTAGATACGTGTAAATGTTGTCAGATTTAATGACCTAGGCTAGAACCAATGTTCTACCCAAGAACCGCAAGGAATAGTTTAGTTTTCTGACACATAACATACATAAAACCTTTCATACCCCTCTAATCCCCCAAATAATACCTCCCAGAAATGAAATCACAAATACGCCAGAGAGTGGGCATTCCCACCAAAGCAAAAATCTTAATTAGCACAATGATAATAGGACACCTGTACTTCAGACTAAGGAACAAAAATATCTGTTTTTTAGTCCTCTGAAAAGCTTAGGTTACAGACCCAGCGTATATTGTATGCCCTAGGCCCCGCACCCTCCTAGGGCAGAGTCTGTGCGTTCCGCTACCATTAAAAGCTTAAAGTATTGTTATTCTAGAAATGGCTCTACACAAATGCTTAAAAAATTCTAGACATTGCAACTGTTTTTTTTCTGGAATGGGATTTCCGGTCTGTTTAAAGGGAATTTTTTTGTCATGACTTTGCAACACTGTCCGCGTCTGGCGAACTTGACGCCGGATAACTTGAGTCGCTGTGGGCTGCAGATAATCTGTCAGTTTCCTGTTCGCACTAACGTTAAGGTGCTTGTGCAGGAAGATTCGCGGTTTGTTGCTTCAGGAACTAGGCAAACATGGTGCTACCCGCTCACCTTCTCCTCGTTGCTGTCTTAGGTGAGTACGTTTCTATTTTCTCCTTGTAGCTGCTGAAAAATGTCGTGGGTGGAAGCTTGTCTCAAACGAACGGGTGACCGAAAATAAACTTGGCATGAACATGCATCTCGCATATGCATTTCTCGCTCCTGATTCAGATCCGACTGCAAGCCAAGTGTGTATTTGTCGCAGAAACAGAATTTGTCGATTAGAAGGGGGAGGGTTACCAGACGTCCGGTTTTACCCGGACATGTCCTACATTTTAGCCTTATTTCCGGCGTCCGGGAGGAATTTGAAAAATATCATAAATGTCCTACATTTTAAGCGTCACATAATATTAGAGGTAACAGAAAAAAATCATGCAAGTACTCTTCCAAACTCAATAGTGAAATTTATTTTCATTCAGTCATTGCCCAAAAAGAATAGAAGTTTGTCCTGCTATTAAACAAACGGAAAAACGGAATTTATTTGGGACCACTTTCTGATAACGTCACTGTTCAATGCCCGAGCAGAATTTCTTGCCTTAGGGTTTATACAGATGGAACAAGGTGTTGCCGATTCTTATTTAATATTCAATATAATTTGATTGCAAAGCAGGGGTATACAAAACAAAGTTATTCAGGGTGTCTGCCAGTCAAGAAAAAGTAAAGAAATTAACAAGTAGGTCAAGAAGCAGGGGCGGCGCCAGGGCGACGCGAAGGTGTGCGGCACCCCGTAATTTTCTTCCGCGCACCCTTCAGCACCCCCTATCCAAAACCTATATTCTACGGAAAATATTATCTCTTACAGTGTCATATTATGTCATGTCGTTGTCATATTGAGGGCCGAATGTTAGGTACTGAAGTGAGGCTGCTGTTATTATTTACAACAGGCAAGCATTGATCCTACTCTCAAACAGATTCCGCATTTATTTTGCTGTGCTGTCGGCAGTCTATAAAGATCAGCGGCTTTTGTCTTTATTTCTTCAGAATTGTTTTTAAGGATTATTTCTTCGTGTGTTTCAAGTAGTCTATTTGTGATTTTCGATTAGTTCATTGTCAGGTGTATGTTTTCCTTTGCACTGTTTGCACACGGTTTCGTTGTCCGCCTACTTGTTCTTCCTCTTTTCTGCAAGTCACAGTGCAACAAACATTTCAGTTGCTTTCAAGTATCATCAGATCAATCTCGGGAAATTATTTACTGCGAGTTGTATCGTGACGGTAGTTTCCTTGTTAATTCGTTCCATTTGTTCTAGTAAACATACCATTTCAGACTTTTTCAAAGACTGTTTGTTGTAAGGAGGAAAAAATTCGCGAATAAATGTTATAGTTCGTTCTTGGGACAGTGCGGCCCAAGGGAGTTTAACTAAGAAGTGTGCACTTTGAGTTTTGTCTCGACACACAGCATCTGGGCAGCCGGAAGCTAGGGTACGTATACGTAAAACGAACGCATATGAAAACACGGGTAGTAACAAAGCAACGGAAAAAAATGATAATTACATGAATGTGACTTCACGATTTCGTATTTTTTGTGTCATTTTCTTTTTCAAATTGCAGAACTTTAGGTTGCATAGTAGCGATTTCTTTCTTCTACCCAACGCACACAAACTGAACACTCAGCAGTTGTTGTCACCTATACATCGTATTTGACGTTTGCTTACTAACTGAATTTTGTACCACAATTGGTTGTGACTGGTAAACAAGGGATCCCGGGTTTGATACCCAGTGGAGGCAAAATGTGGTTCATATCCCACTTTAAACTACTGTAGGTCCAGTCCCGATTAGCCTATATGTGCATAAAATGGACTTAAAATAATGGATGTCAATCTAAAATTGTAGCCTACATCTCAGTCACGGTCATTTATGTTAATTTTTATAAGACATTTGCAGGAACATGGTATAGTTTCAAACTGAAGGATTTTTTTGGAGAGAGTCAGCAACACTATTAGGGAGGAAAATATACCTCGAAAAATGGCTTGCTTGCCACGGAAAAATCTCCCAGCCGTCCATATCGGCTGTTATTGACCTTCCTTGAACAAACTGTTCTTTTTAAATTTCCAATCGTCGTTGTTGTGCTAAACTCAGTTTCATTAGCATTTTATCATAGATGCCTACTAAAAGTTGATTGATATCTGATTTAGGGACTAAAACATGCATGCATATTTAATGTCTTCTTTATTTCGCACCCCTTCAGCATCCCTAGATAATTAATCCTGGCGCCTCCGCTGTCAAGAAGTCAATAAAAAGGTAATAAATATCCTTGTGGTCAAGAATTTTTGCTATCATAATGACTGATTGGTTGATTTAGTTTATTTTACATCACTTTTTCTGTCACTTTGGGTAATCTCGAAGATGAGGATGAATGGCGGTAAGATAAGATGGATAAAGGGACAGTCACAAACATATAGGGAGAACCGACACAAGCCCCACATAAGTTTATACTGGCAGTGAGTAGACGCCAAAGCCTCGCTTATCTGCCAAACACAGTTCAGGATGCATTAATACGAGAAAGCAGATGTAATTCTCTTCTTAAATTCAGCTTCAGTTTTCATCTTAACTGGCCCTTTGGTAGGGGTTTTTATTAAATAAATATTTATTTTCTTAATTATTAATTTTCAACTTTACCTAAGTAGGGGTCGAGTAAATAAACGTTAAGAAAGACGAAAAATAGGTCTAGAAAAGTCCATATAAAGTCAAGAATTATGGATGTGTTATTTCGGTAGACACTCTGTTATTGAACTAAAAACTACCTTAGATGACATTTCTCAAACTATTTTAAATTACGGTAATTACTGAATATTTGTTTGCCATTACAGGTCATAATTCAAATGTTGAGAGAGTACTTTCATTACCATCAGCATAACAGACTCGAGAGAAATTACTTTTTCATAAGGTCTGTCAAATGTTTGTTTGGTACTGGTCCTTATAATTTCAAAGAATTTGACTGTCCACTCTAACCTATAGTTTGATCAGGCGCGTATATTCTAGGCTACTTAGGCTATCGCCGAAGCCCAGATTAAATACAGAAAATAATCGACTATCAAATGTGACTGCTGCTTCACTCTCAAACAACGACCGCGGGAAAAAATGATAGTATAAAACCCGCGACTCCTGTGCACCGTACTCCCGCGAGAAGAGGAGCGGGAGAGTGGACCATTATTCCTTATGGCCCGAGCTGAACGGAAGAATTGGCTGCGCGGGGATTTTTCGTCCAAGGTTTGTGCTCGCTCTATACATGGGGATGGACTCCTTTCCTTTAAAACTACCACCAGTGGAGGCGGTCGGTGACGTATTTGTAGTTCCTGTCCAAATTAAATATTCAAGGTAAGAAGTTTATTATACGCGTATATTTTATTCTCGCACGTAGGCCTACATAAATATTTCACAATATGGGCCTCTATATTTTATAATTAACCATGAAATATTTGAAATGTTTTCCTTATTGTTTCTGTATTAATGAAACAGTGATATTTTTATAATTATTAGTAAATATTAATGTATGTATTTTAATCGCAATGTCGCATCACCTTAAAATCCAAGAAATTGAACGAAAAAGAGCCTCCCATTTGAACATTATGATAAAAATAGATAGCCCAGGTTTTAAACCCAGCATACGCCACTGACTTTGACTAAACCTGGAATTTTGATAAAAATTGTCTCTGAGAAGTACCACTCAAATAATTTGGTAAGAGGTGTTGCAAGTTTTGAAATTTTGCATTTAAAAATTAAGAATTCATTTTTTAAGACTGAAAAGTGTCATTTTTCAACTACTTTCTACTGTGTTCTATAGAAATATGTATTATATATTGAGAATGTTTGTGTCCTACATTTTGACTTAATGTCCTACATTTCCCTTACAGCGATCTGTTAACCCTAGGGAGTGGGTAACGCCCTGGGCGCTAAGGTAGAAGTAGTTCGATAAGCATCCCGGGACGCGGGAAAGTAGGATGTCTGAATTGAAACGCCCTAATTTCAACAGTCTGTAACTCCACATGTATTTAATGCTACCAAATAAATTATGCATTAATGAATAGTTTCTGCGAGCAAAATAGTAATTAGTACATTTAGAACATTTTTACATGCGCCTGACATTTCCCCACCCGATTTTTTTCCTGTGGGGTCATGTTAAGGACATTGTGTATGCAACCAAATTGACAACTCTGGTACCGCTTCGTGATAGGATTACATGGGACAACCACACATGCTACAGTCAACCTGGTGGGAAATCGAATATCGACTGGACATCCTCCGTGCGACTCGTGGGGTGCATGTAAAAATGTACTAAATGTACTAAAAATGTACCAAATGTTCTAAATGTACTAATGGATGATATTCAGCGAACAACTCCCCCCCCCACTCTTTGCCCGCCGCCAGGATTCCAGCAAACGATTCGGAGCGTGTTAAGAACACGTTTGATAAGCATTGCGCCTACAGCTTTTGTGGCAGTGATTCAAGGTACAAATATAACGATTTATGCCAAATATAGTCTTTCACATTTTGCAAAGACTCGTAACAATGACCAGAGTATCTAAATATATGCTAGGTGCCACAGAACAACGTTGTATAAATCTACGTAACATACAAAAAAATACAGGACTATGTAACCTGTTTGTCATGGAATCAATCGGGCCTATCCGATAGTGCAGTGGCTAATGCTATCCCCTTGTAATTGAAGGATCCAAAATTCGATTCCCGGTGGAGGGGAATTGAAAAAAAGATATTTTTTTTAAAAAAAAAGTGAATTAAAGTTAAACTTTGTCTTGTGAAAATGATAATTTATAGAAAAGTTCCGAAGTACAAAATTGTGTACTACATTTTTTAAGGCCGTAACGTATCACTGTCACTTTTCGTATGTACGTATATTGAGACAGCCAAAGAAGATATGTTGAAAAGTATATACACATACTGCGAAAGCATTCGCTGATTGATAAGCAGCATTTTATTTTTTTGTAAACGTTATTAGAGATTGTACAGCAACCACGCGCGTTTCAAAGCATGCGGATGTAAAAAGTAGCATAAAAGTTATATAACGTTAGGCATAAACCACTTAGTACTTGCCTTTCAAATACGATTCATATTTCACCCCGGATTGGAAAAATCACGCCATCTTAACCACCGATGAAACTGTATAAAAGTATGATGTTCTCTCACAATTAATACATAAACAATGGCATACACACAACAGACACACACACACACCTGCACACAAAGTATTAATTCACCAAAAGGAAACTACATTTGAAAATCTACAATAATACAATTAAAAATGTTAAACATCGGGTCATTTTCATGAACACAGCATATGCTTCGCTTCACGCTTGCTGTGGTTTTCCGGACTGAGCCGGACCACGTGCGGATCTAGCCAGATTTCCCATCATGCTCTGCGCCGCTGACGTCACGTTTAATATCATCCATTACTACTTTGCTCACAGAAACTTTAGGACTATGTATAATTCATTAATGTATAATTCATTTGGATGCATCAAAAACATGTTTTGTTACAGATAGTAATTCGGACACCCTCTATTAGCACCCTCAGGGCCAAAGCGAGTAATTTAATTATTATTCGTAACTTTTCTTGGCCCAAGTTCCTTTTGTTTTATTGCGATTTCATCATGGTACAAATGCAATTTTAACATGGTTCGATTTCGATTTACTTCTGTTAACACATACTGTGGAGTTTTAGCGATTACTTAAGATTCTCTTCAATATACAGGGTGTCCCGGAAGTATTTCCCTGATTACCAACTTTATTCGTATCCGTTATATGTAAGAAGGTAGAGATGTGAAAGTGGTGCCAAAATGTTGGAAAACTAACTAAGTTTTTTTGTTGCAAGTTTCAGTAACGTGGCTGTAGTGTAACAGAGTCAGTGCCCAGGAAACCGGAAATGTTCACAAATCAGAAAAAATCTCAGTGTGTTTTTTGGTATCATGAGACATAGTCACCAGTAACAGTGCAGAGGAACTTTCAAACAACCTATGGAAAGGGCCTCCCGATGGTAGCGTCGTCGCCTTGTAATCAAGGTCCGGTGGAAGCACATAGTGGTTCAGATTCCACTTTAAACTGTAGGTCCAGTCCCGATTAGCCTTACTGTGCATAAAGTGGACTTAAAACACCAACTCAAACCAACCTATGGAAAGATGCCGCCCTATGTCAAGAGCATTAAGTCGTGGTATGACAAGGGCACGACCACAGGATCTGTTGCTGACTTACCGAGAAGTGGCCGACCATCAAACATCAGCCAAAGAGTTCTCTTCATGATATCTTACACAAACGTTTATTGTTTCGTGCACACAAAGTGCAAATTGTACATGCTTTGTTGCCTAATGATACCAAAGGACACACTGAGCTTTTTCCTGATTTGTGAACATTTCCGGTTTCCTAGGCAATGACACGTTACTGAAACCCGCAACAAAAAAACTTTTCCAACATTTTGGCACCACTTTCACATCTCTACCTTACATATAGCGGATATGAATAAAGTTTGTAATCAGGGAACGACTTTTGGGACACCAGGTATCATTTCGTAGTTAGGTTAGGCAGGCCAGGTTTGGTTCTCTTAGCACTAAAATAAGTCCGTAAATGCATTCTACTACGGTTCCGATTTACTTCTACATTAATTCCCACTGGTTTAAATTTCGTGAGACAATGATTGTCAAATTCTACGATAACTAGTCTTCCTGCTAGGAGAATTTGAAAAAAAATAATTTTAAAACAATTGGAACCGTTACCCTTTCTTTTCTTGTTTTACTTGTAGGCTTATATTCTGCTAACACACTGCTTCCCAAAGTAGTATTAATAGTACATTTCGAAAGATGTTCGTCAGACACAAAGAAATAACTGCCGCCTCCGTGGCGGAGTGGTTAGCACATCGCGCTACGACGCCATGGGTCCCGGGTTCGAATCCTGGTCTGGGTATGGATGTTTGTGAGTGTCCATTCATCAATTTCATCACATCATCAACCATACCCATCTTCGCAAATTAGCGAAAAGTGACACCAAAGGCGAAGTAATATAAAGCAAATAAATGAAAGACATAACTGAAATATTCTTAATATGCTAAACTTAAAAAAAAAGATCAGAGATGCAAAATATGGATGTTTAAATGAAATCTATATTATTTTTACTGATTTTCTTTTTCTCCTCATTTCAATGTGTAAGATGTAAATATCACAAACCATGGCATAAGAAGAAAATATCGAAGGACGCACAGATAATGTAGGTGCGTGGTAGTGTGAGTGTGCGTTGTAGGGAGGGGGGACGTCAAACCACAATCCTGCGTAGGGTGCCAAAATGTATAGTGGCTATGGGCTGAGCGAGGTATGTGAACCTAGCCCTCCCCCAACAGAGAGCACTAACGAATCTAATAGTGCCATTGGTTAGTGCTTCATTAGAACATGAGTAATTACAAGAATAAAAAAAAAACTATTGGGGGCAAGGGGCTAAGCGCCCTATTGAATAAATATCTTTGGGCCAGTATTCCTTAAAGAAAACACCGTTAAAGGCATTAAAAATGGCAAAATGAGGACTGACTACTCCAAAAATTACATGTAACCCCCCTCCTTTTCGAAATTCCTGTGCACGGCACTGAGTAGCAATAAAATTAACCCCCTCCCAAAAAAATGATCGCTTCACTCCGAGTGCAGCCTTTTCTGTAAGTAATGCTGTTGGCCGAGCCGACGGCCTAAACGAAAGCTTCATTGAGGAAGATGCGTGTAATGTTCACGCTCCTTTTTCTCACCTTGCTTCTGCTATGCGCTTGATGTCAATAAAACTTCCGTCATATCTATCGCATCATTCACTTTCGTCCCAGTGGGTGACCAGCATAACCTACAATACAGAAAGAGATAGGGAATAAGAATCGGTTTATCTGTTCCCTTCTGTGGCGGCGGTTAGGGGGAAGTTCCCCCCTACACACACACCTTTGGCCCCGCACTATACTTGCATCCCCAGTTTTGGCACCTTTCTCCCCCAACCCAATCGCCGCCACTGGTCCCCGTAATGAAACTGAATCGATGCGAAGAGAAAAAATCACTTCCCGAACACACCATCATTTACATGTCGCTTTGGATGAACCAACATGTGTGACAACGACTCGGGGTTTGTCGTGCTGACCACACGTCACACCGTAGCTGGTTGGATGATCTCTTTCACCTCTGGTGTTAGTGACGTAGGCTCTGGCCCACGCAGACTGTTGCATCACTGGTTATCACGTTAAAACTGCGAGCGCTGAGATGGGCGATAATAAGTGTTGTGGACCTGTTTAAAGGGAAGTACTTCTCGAAATTGTACTAGAAAATACAACACCATTAAGCCTTGTTTCCATGATAATCAAAAACTCAATATGCTGACCAAGGCAGAATTTATTTTATTATAAAATATTGTAAGTTGGCTCCAGTTTTCTTCCGAAGATGGTGCGATAATTTTAGTTACATCAGATATGGAAGTAGTAAAATAGCGTAGAATGAAAACGAGTTTCTGGAGTTTCAAAAAGGATTCAATGGCTTAGAAGCGTTTGTTTCTAAAGTGACCATATTACCTTTACTACACCGAATTGCTGTGCTCAATTTCCCCCGAATTGCAACCTTTTATGTAGGTTGGCACTACTGTGTTCGGATGAGGCACAGCACTATGATTCAAATTCGAAGTGTGTGAACCGTTATTCTAGCTTTGTTGTTTGTTACTACATATATAAATCATATGTCAAATGATATTCTGCTCAGATCTTAACTCCTACTAGTAGTCAAAAATAACATCAGCTGTATTTTCTAAAACTCAATATGCTGACCAAGGCAGAATTTATTTTATAATAAAATAAATTCTGCCTTGGTCAGCATATTGAGTTTTTGATTATCATGGAAACAAGGCTTAATGGTGTTGTATTTTCTAGTACAATTTCGAGAAGTACTTCCCTTTAAACAGGTCCACAACACTAATTATCGCCCATCTCAGATGAGTACGAAGTTGCAAATGACAATCAAGACTCCACCAATGTTGACAACCTACAATTGATTTTTTTCACCGCACATACGCTGTGACGCAATAACCTTAATTGTGTCCATGTTCCCCACGTGTCTATTTTCCCTCTAGTTCCCCTATATTGCACAATTATGGTGAAATGGAGAAATAAGTTACTGTTCCGCAATTTCGTAACTACACAAGCCTATGAAACTATTGCGAATATCTAGTCAACAGGGAAAGCAAACCACACGAAGATTCAGGTGAATGCTCTGGAAGGAATTTTGGGCAGATGTATTTTTTCCAGATGTTTGAGTCTCTTAGCGGTTTTTCGAATGGAGAGGAATTTTCAGAAACTGCTTGGTGCTGTGCTGTGACACAATGTATATTTTGCTTATACTTTGCAGTGTTTCCCCAAATAGAGTTTACACTCTTTGAATGTTAATAACAGAGAAACTACTAAGATAACTTAACTAGACTTTTTGTATTTGAAGCTGCAATATCTACATTGAGCGTGTGTGTGTGATCGTGTGTTGTTTTTAGTTCCATCACAGCCCACCAGGCGGTAGGCATTTGTGTACCCAAAGGGGCAGAGGTGAGCAATGTTTCTTTTCAGCAATGTAAGAAGTGTGAAATAACCACAGAGATCTCCCAATTTAACACAGTTAGATTTCTACCTCTGGGAAACTGAAGAACGATGTGTACCCACAAAGCATGGCCGTATTTAGATGGGGGGTTAACCCTCCCGAAACTTCTGGCATCTTGGATTAATGGAAGTTTAGAAACAAAAATTTGTAACACATTTTGAAAAATTTATTCTGAGTTTTACAAAAATACAACAGGGAGACAATGCTGAAATGATGGAGCTAGAGTTTTCAAACATTTTGAATTACGAAATTTAAGGGAAACTGGTTTAATTCGTTTAATTCTTGCATCTCACCTGCAACCCCTTCATTTTCACTTCTGCTGTCCTCTTTCCAGTGCTGTTCCTGGAGCTGACTAAAAATTTCCTTGTGATTGTTCCAAAATTCCCAATGGTAACACTGTTTTGTTTCCATGTTAATAAAACATGCTGGCCAAGACAAATTTATTGCATAAAAAAATATACACTTAAAACGTAACGTTTCCACCCTCTGACAGGGTGTTCTTCAGACAAAGATCTCTCAATTTATTGTGAATCTTTGTCTGAAGAACACCCTGTTAGAGGGTGGAAACGTTACGTTTTTAGTGTATACTTTTGTGCAATAAATTTGCCTTGGTTAGCATTTGAATGTTTTATTTTTTTTTACCAAAATTCCCGTTCCAACTTTTTAATTTCCTGTTCGATAAGCGTTTAATTCCCCCTTGATAAGAGAGTTCAAACCTGGTATATCCAGCTTCGTAGCACGTTACATTCACTATCCTTCACCCAGTGGTTGATATAGTACATACATTTTTAACCTATATGCGGTCCTATAAAATACATACTTGTATAGTGCATAGAACCCTCCCCCCTCGCCCCGAATTTACATCGTATATTGCAAGTTACAAAATAGCAGAACGTTTGTTAGTTTTATTGTTAATAACGGAAATAAAGTCCAGTTAGTTGGTATTCGAACAGAATAACAAAAAAAAAAAAAAAAAAAGACAGCGTTAGATCGAAACATTGAGGTTACAATACAGTCACCACGTTATGTTTTACCAGTTAATTCAAAATTCCAAAAATTTTGTTTTGTGCTTGGTCAAACAACATAAACTTTATGAATAAAATTTATCTAACTCTTAAAGCTTTTTCCTGAAGGTATCTTTTGAATTCGAATTTGAATTTAAAATTTTGGGTGCGTCAGCACTAAGGCTATTTTGCACCCGTCACATTATACGGGGTCCAGCCCCTTATCGTTACACATAATTAACAACTCTAACGTTGCATAACTATAATCATAAAATCTTCTGACTTTCGTTAAAAGCTGAGGCTGTAAAGGAGCACTCAGTACAAATAAGGACAAAACAAGACAACACAAACAAAATTATACTGACCATGGGGCCAGTCGCCAGAGCCTCGTTAGTCTGCAGCCCAGGGTGTACTACGTGGAAGTGAGGTTGACTATTGGGTGCACTACGTGGAAGGAGCACCCCTTACACCCCTCCTGAAGGTATCTAAAATTTAATAATAAAATGTAATAACCGTGCATTTCAGTACACACTGCATGAAACTTACAAAAAATAATAATAAAAACAATTGTGCTGCATATTCACACTTCTGATGGATAGAGTAGGAAAGTCTCCTCATGGATATAAGGACAGCAATAATAATAATACATTTGGAAAAAGTTTTTTATTATTAAATTTTAATTATTATTGTTTAATAATTATTATGGTTATTATTTCTATTATTCAAATATCTTGCAACGCACATGCGAACAATTATGAGTGAACTCCCCCCCCCGAATTTTTTTTCCTGCCTACGGTCATGCCACAAAACCATTGTCACTGGATGACATCAAGTATGCGATTGACACTACCTGTGCTTCCCTTCCTGTAGAAACTATACCTGCTGTTTGTTGATTTATCGATCTGTTCTACAGCATTGCAGACTAAGTATTGCTGCCAGTCTCATCTCAATACCATTCCTAGTTCAAATGGAGCAAGGAGACCATTCTTAAATATTCAAATGAATAGATGTACGTTTGCTCACAATTTTCATTACGAACTTCTGTTTTCCGTTTCATTAAATTTCAAATAAGCCTAGAACAAGTCTGTTCCGGAAATTTGTTTAAAGAATATATACCTTTCAAATAAGCATAAAGCTTAAGATAAGTTTATTTTTCGAGAGTTTGAAAAACGGTAATTTATTTTACTGATAGTTTCCGATTTTTTTTTTCAGCTCTGACTTACCCAGTTATTCTAGTCGCAATTAGTCATTCATAATGCACTGTTATTTAAAATAAACGCTTCTTCCACAAACGCTTCCTCCACAACTACTTCAGTTTGAAAAGAAAAGACAGCTATTAGGAACATAGGCATTAAAAGAAAAACGCACGGTCAGGAAATTAGGCGGGTGGCAGAAGCTCGCGTTGTTGCCACGTCGGAACACAACCCCGTGTGTTCGGAGATTTAAGATAAAGGAAAATATCGTTGTAGAGTTGGTCTTTGTAATTCCATGCGATACAAATTGACAGTCTTCGCTCGAAAGGTGAGGGATGACACAAAAGTTCCCCGGAGAGAGAGGTCTGTCTGACGCTCGAACTAGGCAACGCAGCCCGTTTGACGTTGCCACACAGTGTGCGAGAACCGGTGATTTTTGTTCCGCTCTCGCTTTGCTTTTCCCAGATGTGGCACCAGCGCAATTCTGCCCAGCCGCCTATTTTCATGGCCTTGCGTTTTAGTAGTAAATGAGCGTGATGTTCCTGAAATTGCTAACTGTTTTATCGCTGGTGTACGCTTGACAAAAGTACGAGCAACACTTTTTTTCCTCCTGGATTAAAAAATCGCCCAGCTTTTTAATCGTAGTGCGCGCTGGGCCTAAGAGGAATGAAATAGTAACAATGTCAGAGGTGAAGGGAGGGAGGGAGAGGGCAAACATCCCCCCCGCAGAGAAGGGAAAAGTTGGTAATTAAATGTGGTAATTATGAATATAGCATATGTGATTGTCACGTGCCATGTTCCCCTTTTCCGTTTCCGGTAATCACCTTTTACTAGTTAATTTCGCGGAAGAATATTTATCCGTAAAGGAAGCAGGATAAATCTGTGGTTTTAATGCATGGATAATAGTAGGCAATTTTCCTCACACATATTGAGAATTGATGATAGCATGGACGTCCGCAGGATTTTTTCCAGGGAGGAGCAAGGAAGGTATTTTTTCCAGGGGGGCAAACAAGGCACATTTTGTCCAAAAATAGTGTTTTTCCCTAAAAAAAACATTGCTTAAATTTGAATTTATGATGTTCATGCAATAATTAACACATATTATTGTGGCTAAAGTGAAATTATATGTGTGAAATACATAATTTTTGGTTGACTTTCATTTTCCAGGGGGGGGGCACAGCCCTCCCTTGCCCCCCTTCCGGACGCCCATGGATGATAGTAGACAAATTGTTCACAGACGTATTTTGCGTAGATGACAAGAGTCAAATTGTCCGCAGACCTATTGTGCATAGATAAATTAGTCAAATAATGTTAGCTGTGCTAACCACTTCGTCACGAAGGTCGACAGCCAACTGTACTACCCGGCTCTAGATTTAGACTTATTGCTAAAAAGTAAATTGACACTCTTTCAAAACGTGTAAAGAGAATTTTGCAATTTTGCAAACATTAACAGTTGGCACGAGTCGATTCTGCCATATTGTATGACGTCAATTACTGATAAAACTTATTATGATAGCACGTACTAATTACATACTTGTTTAATTAGATATTCTCCAGTCTTTAGTTGGTTTTCGTTGGATAGTGCTTATCGGAAGTTGCATGAAGATAACCTTTGATGTTATTTTCTTCTTATACATTACTAGAAGATTTCACCAAGATATAGGTATATCACTTGCGTTATGATTGGGGAAGGGGGGGGAGGTGATCAGGTGACCTCCACTGGAAATTAACATGGTTCATTTCAAATGAGAAGAAACGAAATGAGAACTTATTATTATTTTTGATTTGATTGTTTGATTTGGTGTTTTAAGTCAACTTTATGTACAGTAAGGCTAATCGGTACTGGACCTACAGTTTAAAGAGGGATCCGAACCGGTCTGTCTCCACCGGGTATCAAACCCGGGACCCCTTGATTACAAGGCGACGACGCTACCACTGCGCCATCGCGGAAGCCCCTTATAATTATTTTTAGTCGATAACATAAATATGATTCTGATAATATTAAAACATACACCAAAGTAAAAAAAATGACAGATTTTTTTAAAATTGTGTAAAATGCAATAAATACAGAAGTTCATTTTAACATTAATCCACTTAATCCAAAGAACAAATATTCCAAAAGTTTAGTTTATAAACTTCCCAAAATTATATACGTCATATAACGTGAATTTTGAGACTAAAATTTTACTGTAGCTCTCGAAGATTTTCTTGAACGAGCTGTGTAGAAGATTACAACATAATATGATAATAATGTACGTAGTGCAATATACAGGGTGGCCCAAGAACGGCGCAACTGGGAATTAAGAGTGGCGTTACTTTGTAACCGAAACCTGTACATACATAAGTCATACACCAAATGTTAGCCCTGTCCAAGTAGATATTTTTAAACATAGAAACAACAAACGGGGTGCAGTGTTGTTCATGCAGTGTTGCCAAATGTAAGTGAAAGTGTAAATTTATTTTTCCACAAAGCATGGAAAATTGCATGTCAAACATTCGTACGGAAATTTGGACGTCAATTTCCACCTTGGGTAGGTGGACTATTTCGCCATCTATAGTTCAGAGAAGAAAACCGATCGTTTTCGCGTATAGCCAATCCAGAAATGCCTCGTAAAGGCGTACCGGTCCAAATGGGTGTTTTAAAAAAATTATGAGGTACAGTGGCAACACTGTTGATGTTTGAAGGCAACAAAAGGTGTGTTTAGTGATGGTCTATGACATGGAAATACTGGAAACAGGAAAAAAATAAAATGAAAATTTAGTGATGGTCTATGACATGGAAATACTGGAAACAGGAAAAAAAAAGAAAATGAAAATTTTATTTCCGTACGAATGTTTGACATGCAATTTTCCATGCTTTGTGGAAAAATAAATTTACACTTTCACTTACATTTGGCAACACTGCATGAACAACACTGCACCCCGTTTGTTGTTTCTATGTTTAAAAATATCTACTTGGACAGGGCTAACATTTGGTGTATGACTTATGTATGTACAGGTTTCGGTTACAAAGTAACGCCACTCTTAATTCCCAGTTGCGCCGTTCGTGGGACACCCGTATTAATGACATGATATGCTGAAAAGAAGTTCTATCCACTCATCTAAGGATCTGGTAGAATTCTCTTACGAAGGAAGTTTGTTATATTATTATTATTATTATTATTATTATTATTAATAATAATAATAATAGTTGCAATGAATTACAGATTATTATTATTTACGTCACCATTCTAATTTCTGACAACACCTATAATATGTACACTCACCTACAATAGAATTAGGTCTCGGCGTTGTGTGTTGCCTAGCTCTACGGCGTTGAGTTAATTTGGGTGGCAAGTTGGCCCACCGCCGTTGAGTTAGGCAACACACAGGGAAGCGAGTATTTCAAGACTCACGTTTTACTGCTGTGACTGTACTAAACTCGAAAACTACGCGTTTGATTAGTATATACATGTATTTAGAATTGCATTAAGAGTCCGTAGTATGTGTTTGTTTACTTTGGATATTGATAAAGAGACAGTCAAAAATCTAGCAACACATGATCTTTTTACGAATTAATATTGAAACAACGGTTCCCCTTCCCTATTAACTTTTTATTAAAGAATATTTGTGGTTCGCATGGGTAAGTTGTAGGAAACATTTTGGGTAATATCACAAATGGAGGAACCTGGAGGATCTGCTAATAAAAATTCGTGTTCGAAACAAATCAAATATGAAAAAAGTGACGTTGCATGAAATTTGTGGTATTTTCTTTTTCTTGTTTACCTCGTTTCATTGCCTAAAATTTTTGTTTTTTTAACTTGTTTTACTGCCTCTCAAATCCGAGAAACAATTTGTGGTGCATGTGGTATTTCTTGTATTTTTCTTGTTTTACCTCGTTTTACTCTCTCAAATCATAAAAAATGATGTAACGGATTTGTGGTATTTGTTTGTATTTTATTTCTTTAACCTCATTTTACTGCCTCTCAAATCTGAGAAAAATTGTGATACGTGGAATTTGTTGTAATTTTTTGTATAATATTGATTTACCTCGTTTACTGCCTCAGAGAAAATGGTGATGAATGGAATTTGTGGTATTGTTTGTATTTTATTATTTTACTTCTTTTTAATGCCTCTCAAATCCGAGAAAGAAATAACGGTGTTGCATGGAATGTGTAATTTTTGTAGGTTTCTTATTTTTCTGCCTGTTTAGGCGAATCGTCACTATGAGTATTATGAATTGAACGTAAGGACTCGAACCCAGGGCGGCGACGAGATCGTGAGTGCAGAATTTCACTGAAACAATAAATGTTATTCGGAATCTTTCAAGTAATTATGCGAAATGGCGTTCCTTTCAATGGAGGTATCTTACTGAAGCATTGTGCTGTATGTGCTTCTTGGACGACGATGCCTACTGTTCATTTTGTAATAGACAGAAACAATTGAAGGCACCCTGTTCCTTTGGGAGAGGAAAAGAGAATAGCATGTAATGTGACTTGGACATTATTCATTGCCTTGTGCTTCTACTTCTTGTAGCCAGTGGCGCAGGAACGGGCCCAGGGGGGCGCGAAGGGGTGCTTGCGCACCCCTTAATTTTCAGCACCCCCTATTCAAAACCTATGTTGAAAGCATTAACTCTTAGAGTGTCATATTTCGTAGTCACATTGAGCGCCCGAATGTTAGGTATTGTAGTGAGACCGCTGTTATTGTATACAACAGCCAAGCATTGAAAGAGAAGCCGCATGTATTTTCCTGTACTTTCGGCAGTCTCTATAAAGATCACAGGGCGCTGTCTTTTCTTCCGTCATTATTATTGTTAAGAATTGTTTCTTCTTTTGCTTTAAGTGGCCTGTGTAACGAACCTGAGAGTTTAAGATTTTATATTTATAAGAAGTTAAGATTTTTAAAATGTTTGTTATTTCAAATAATGTGCAAGTTGTCACAGATAATTATAGTTAGACTGATACAGTTGTAGTTGGAACTTTTATATATGTTTATAAATACGTCAAAATCTGTTCGTGTTGACGTCACTTTCTAATCTCAGCCGAGGAAGTGAACTAACCTGAATGTTTCTCACCTGACGACAGACTGAGTTTGAAAAACAATTGAAGGTGAAGAATAATAAGAACTTGGAAACGGAGAGAATTGAAGTATAGATTTTGGTTTTTCGAGTTTTCTTCTTGCCGATAAGTTGAAAGTAAACAATTAATTATGTTCTTTGACTTTCGCTTTATGTGAGGGAATTGCCCAACGTTAGTATTGAATGTTCTAGTGTTGTACTGGTAAGTGATTATGAAATATACGCGTTTATAAAACTGCGTTTTAACTTTGAAAACAGTGTTGTGTTTTTTTTCTACCCAGCAAGCCCTGATGATTTGCAGATTCTCATGTTCCCGACTAAAGGAGTAGCGGACTAACTTTGTGATGACTGGTGTCCAACCGGGGGACGTTGCATAGTTATTTTGGCACACCAACGCGGGGCTCGAGTGCATAGTTATTTTGGTTCAATCGTGGGGCTTGAGTGCAAAGTTATTTCAGCAATTAAAACGTAATACCCGATTTAGTGAATACTGAAAGTGCTCGTGCATAGAATTCACGAAGGTGATAGTGAAAGTCCTTGGAATTCACGAAGGTAAAAGTGTGATAGTGAAGTGAAGGTATTAACTGGTAAGAGCCATAGACGGTGTAGTAGAATGGAGAAAGACGCGACAGGAATGAATCTGCGAAGCAGAGGAAGAACGACAATGGATGCAGAAACCAAGTTTGGATGCTGTGATGATCTTACCAATGACAGGGAATTCTTCCAGTGTTGCCAATGTTTGCAGAGGTTTCATAGTAGTTGTGATGGGCAGGAAGTAACGTTGGCATCAAATAAAGAGATGCGATGCACATCATGCTTGTCAGCACCAGAACCAGAACTGAGCGTTCCTACCAAACCCTCATCAGATCACTGGCTACTTGATTGGTTGATGAAAGATAAAGCAGAGCGAAAACAGAAAGAAAAGGAGGATGAAGAGCGTAGACAGAAGGATGAGGAGCGGAGACAGAAGGAAAGAATAGAGGAGGAGAAACAGCGTAAGAAAGAGATGGCTCAGATAGAGAAAGTTCGAAAGAAGGAGATGATGGATTTTAAACTCATGGTTGAGTCTATAGAAGAAAAGAGAAGGAAAGAGAAAGAAGAGGAAGAGGAAAGGAGAAAGAAGGAAAAAGAAGAGGAAGAGGAAAGGAGAAAGAAGGAAAAAGAAGAGGAAGAAGAAAAGAAAAGGAAAGAGAAAGAGGAGGAAGAGAGAAAGAGAAAAGAAGACTTAGATATTTTCCGTGCATTGATTGAAAACCAGGAAGAAAGGAGGATACAGGAAGATATAAAACTAAGGTCAGAGCTACAGGCTCTATTCTCTCAACATAAACTTGAACAGGTACAGAGCATCAGAGGAGAGATAGAAAAGCTTAGTAGTAAAGTCACTGAAAAGGTGGACGAAAGGGTAAAGGAAATTGTGGAAGAGCAGCTAGAGTTCTTAACAGTTCGACAAGGACGGATAGAGAAGGAACAGGATCAATTGAAGAAGAATATGGAAACCTGTCTTGAAATTGTCCAGTCTGGAAGAGAATCTGAATGTGACCCTCCAGAGAGAGTTCAAGAATTAAAGAGTTCTGTAGAGTCTATTAATGTAGCACTAAAAACCTTTGGTGAACGAACAGAACTCATAGAAAATATAGTGCAAGAACAGAAAGTTGAAATAAAAGAAGCTGGAGAAAAGGTTAATTTTCTCCATGAGAAGGCTAAAAAGATGGAAGTATCTCTTCGCCAAGAAATTCAGGAACAGACAGTTACAATTATAAGTAGGGTCAGTGAACTGCAGGAAAAGATCCATAATTTACAGATTCGACCAGTAACCTCTTCCGATATACTGCCTGATCCAATCCGAGGACTGAACCCAGAAGCTACTTCCTATGAACCTCCAGTTGTACTTCCAAACCCTTTCTTCCCCGGTAATACCACAACTTCTGATAGATGCAAGAGGCCTAGAGAAAAGGATAGTAATGACAGTTTTTCTCCTCGACGAAGAACAGAGTTTAAGATGCCCAGAATGGCTGATATCGCGAACATTCCTAAGTTTAAAGGCGATATCGAAGCTCAATCTGCCGAAAGATATCTGCGTGAATTAAATGTCAGTTTCGACTTAATGCAAGTGCCAGAGCATTATAGATTGGAATTATTACCTCGGGTTTTCACCGGCAAGGCTGAGCATTGGTTAGCTGGTAATATGGACAACTTTGTGAATTATGCTGATTTCTGCGCACGCTTTAAGGATGAATTTGCATCAGAAAAGGCAAAACAAAGACAACTAGCGGCTGTGAGGAACCGAAGGTATTCTCGCCTGGTCCACGACAACTTAGAGAGTTTTGCCTGGAGTGTCTACGCAGCGTATAGAAACCTAGCTGACAATTTTAATGAGAGTGAAGTACTTAATTTGATCATTGGACAGTTGCCGTATCGCATTCGGAATCTTTGTCTGGCGCACGCTCCACGAAGTGTGGATGAATTGACACACTTCTTAAAGGACTTCGATATTTATGATGACCCTGATGCTTGGAAGCATAAAGACGACTCCAAGAATAAAGATGCTGCAGGGAATAAAAGTTTTAAGATCCGGAATATCCAAACGGATTCAGAGAGGCGAGGAGGAAATTTCTCACGACCTCGAAGATTCAACAGAGGATTAGGCAGGAGAGGTTTCAACCGAGATCAAAACCAAAGACAGAGAAATTTCTACAGACCTCGTCCAGAACAAGAGCTTAATTCTCCAGACAGATGGCGTTACGAAGAACGACGTAGCCGTAGTCCGCTCAGACGGTACTCTCCACGACGTAGAGGTGACAATTGTGGTTCTTTCTCCCCAAGACATGACGTTGCCTCTGAGCAGGAAGAAGCAGTGGAGACTACTAGAGAGTTTCTGCACAACCAGCGATCCCAATCATGTCAAACAAACGTCGACCTTTTCTAAGTGTCTCCTCTTCGTTTAGGCAAGTGAACTCGACGGGACGTAAAATACAAGGATAATATGTAAATTATTTTTGCTGACCGAAAATGTATCTTCAGACAGTCAAGTGAAAAAAAAAATCCATATGTGAAACTGGTGTACCTATTTTCCAGAAGACTCAAGAAGAGAGTGTTAGATGGTAGACAAGTAGAACTGGAAATCGGTGGTCTGAATTTTAGCACCAAAGGATTCATTTAAGAAGGTTTTGGTTCTGACTTCCTCTGGCGAATGCTTTTTATAAAAACTGCACCAGACAGAAATAAGTATTAAGAAAAAGGCAGTTGATGTGTTGTTTGTTACCACTCCTGTTCAAATGAAGGAGGATTTTCCAGATATATATTTAGTGCGGTACATCCGAAAGGTCCAAGATGAGGATAGAATCGGGATGTATAAATCCGTAGACCTCTCAGAGAAGGTTCATATAGTAAATATTTGGATTGATTCCTATAAGCAGGAGTTATTATATTGCTGGTGTGGAATTTTAAGGCATTATTCTAGAAGCACAGAAACAAGAAGAGTGTTGAGTTTGAAGTGCTATAGGAAAGTACTGGTTTCAGTTCATTGCTTATCGAATCCTATACCGTTTTCTACAAAGTCTTTCTGGAGAAGAAACTAGATATATGGAAGCCTACTGTTCTATTCAACCATCATGGAACCAATCATTGCCTTATTTCACTGCGTTTTGGCTGATTAACTATCCTGGATTACATTCTGTTTTTGATACTGTAAACTACGTTCCTTCTGAGATGTTGTCAAATGAAGAGAAGCCAAGATTGAGTCATTCAATTGTGCAGATAAACTCTATATTTTAATGTTCTTTATATACTCAAAATTTTTTCAGAATTTGTCAATTACAATTTCTTCAAAAATTTTCCCCAGACGAGGGGCAATTGTAACGAACCTGAGAGTTTAAGATTTTATATTTATAAGAAGTTAAGATTTTTAAAATGTTTGTTATTTCAAATAATGTGCAAGTTGTCACAGATAATTATAGTTAGACTGATACAGTTGTAGTTGGAACTTTTATATATGTTTATAAATACGTCAAAATCTGTTCGTGTTGACGTCACTTTCTAATCTCAGCCGAGGAAGTGAACTAACCTGAATGTTTCTCACCTGACGACAGACTGAGTTTGAAAAACAATTGAAGGTGAAGAATAATAAGAACTTGGAAACGGAGAGAATTGAAGTATAGATTTTGGTTTTTCGAGTTTTCTTCTTGCCTATAAGTTGAAAGTAAACAATTAATTATGTTCTTTGACTTTCGCTTTATGTGAGGGAATTGCCCAACGTTAGTATTGAATGTTCTAGTGTTGTACTGGTAAGTGATTATGAAATATACGCGTTTATAAAACTGCGTTTTAACTTTGAAAACAGTGTTGTGTTTTTTTTCTACCCAGCAAGCCCTGATGATTTGCAGATTCTCATGTTCCCGACTAAAGGAGTAGCGGACTAACTTTGTGATGACTGGTGTCCAACCGGGGGACGTTGCACCTGTTTATGAATTTCGATATTTGCCTAGAGCTTAGTCAGTTTTTTTTGTTTTTTTTGGCATTGTTGTTAAACGGTTTCATTGTCCCCCTACTTGTTGTTCCTCTTTTCTCCAAGTCGCACTGGGAAAATAATTTCAAGTGCTTTCAAGATATCATCAGGTCGTGCTCGGGAAATTATTTAACTTAAGTTGCATCGTGACGGGTAGTTTACCTGTTAGTAAGTTCTATATGTTCCACGTAACATTTTTAGTAAGGTACCTTTCACACTTTGTCGAGGAGCCCAACGTTCGCAAAGAAATGTTAGTTCATTGATGGGGATATTGCGGCAGAAGAACAAAGATGAAGTTGCCGTGCACTTAGCGTTTTATCCTGACACCGCAGCATCTGGGGCAGACGGGTTGCCAGTGGTGCAACCACAGGGTCAGGGGGGCATTGCACATTCCTCCCAACCTTCGGCGGAAATCAATTCTATGGAGGGCAGGGAGCAAACTTTGAAGTTTTAAAAAAAAGCAAAGATGGAATCATTTTTCATGTGTTTCTTTCAGACGGCCAAGGCACCTGCAGGGCGGGCAGAGAGAGAATTGCCATCCTGAATTTCAAATTTTATGCAAATAAAAATACATTTCGTAGTTGGGGGCCGGCGAACAATCTAAATTAAAACGTTGTAAATGAGAGAATGCGGCGCCCTATTACATTAATATTGTTTTCAGTTTGCAATAATTTGGAAACATAGTTGAGATTTATATCATTTTTCATGTTGGTTTGTCTCTGGTACTTTACAATGCATTACAGAAAAGAATGATATTTGGTATGAGGTAATTTACAATGGATTACAGAAATGATTATGTAATGCATTTAAAAATATGTTATATATTGCTATGTATGTATTAAAGAAACTTTGAATACGTACACAATTTAGTGTTAACATTTTGCATATGTATTTTCTTATTTTTACGTCGCTCCATGTTGCACATGTGTAAAACATATGTGTTGTACATGAGAGTTATACGTACATGTGATATGTACACCAAACGGCGAAAGAAACAGTAGGCGAATTGTCCACCACCATTTTCATTCGGTCTGTATTACACAATGTGATGACAATGAATTGAAATAAAGACGTCAATAAGCTGAGAACAATGCCTGCTTCGAACCAACATAGTTTCATTCTTTAAAACAACACAGGATGTAGAATAAAAAAGTAATAAAGATAGCGGTGGACAATTTGCCTACCATTATCTTTGTTGTTGACTGAAAGTAGACCCAGTGTCCGGGTTCTAAGCCATCAATTGGGGCTCGAATCATCATTTGGGGCTCGGTGGGGCAGAGCACAGTTTGGTTGCACATATTCGCTTTCCCGGCACACAAGTACGACTGTGTCTTTGAAAATGTTGTAGTACAAGTGGCCCGGTACTGAATTTTCATTTGGGGCTCGTGGGGCTCGTGGGGCTCGGTGGGGCAGAGCACAGTTTGGTTGCACATATTCACTTTCCCGGCACACAAGTACGACAGTGTCTTTGAAAATGTTGTAGTACAAGTGGCCCGGTACTGAATTTTCATTTGGGGCTCGTGGGGCTCGTCGTAGCCTTTTATGATGTATATTTTGAGGGGCACAGAGTTGGCGACACTGTGGGTTTTTACTGTAGCCTTTTATGAGGGGGGTTTATTGCTTTTTGTTTACATCTGGTAACACTGCCGTAGTTTGACAGTGTTGTTAACCTACTGGTTTTTTTTCACTGAGGCTCGAATCATCATGTGGGGCTCATCGTAGCCTTTTATGATGTATATTTTGAGGGCCTAGTGTTGGCGACCTGTGGGTTTTTACTGTAGCTTTTTATGAGGGGGTTTATTGCCCTCTGTTTACATCTGGCAACTCTATTGGATGTTCCTTTTTTGAGGCTCGAAATTATTATTTGAGGCTTGAAATTATTATTTGAGGCTCGTCGGTGTTACCAACCCACTCTACAAAAATTCTACTATATGATTTTTCACTGGCTAAGCTAACCTACAAATAGGAGTTGGCAGCACTGACTTATAAACCCACTGGGTTCTCTTGGCATGTTTTTTCATGATGTGTTGCTAGACTATTGAGCATCTTGGCGTATACAATGTATATATTTTGAGAGTAGGTAAACCTACATCCAGGAACTGGCAACACTAGTTTCTGACAGTGAATTTGAAATAAAATATTAAACAAAATACATGAGTAAGCACTGTGATTACAAATAGTACCAGTGTTATGCCCCCAACTCCAACTGGACAACTGGGGAAAATAATTGTACAACAATTTGTACCTAATTGTACAATACTTGTACCTAATCGTACAACATATACACAGACATAAAAGAGAGAGCCTTCCCGTAACTTACTTCATGTAAAATTTATATGATTTTACAACTGTGAAAAGAAAGCATATGTGTTCTGTATGCACACATTTATTCTTATTTTTCGAAGTTGAATGAAAACACATGTTTTTACGCTCTCGTAATACTAATCTTGCTCCACTGATTTTAAATTGCTTCCATCCGCTTTTTTTTTTCTGTGTTATTTCCGCATGCACGCAACATTCGCTTTCAATAGACAGAAGGAGTGTTAGTATAGCAGGCTCCGAGTTTTACAATTTATTAAATTAAACAATAATTTATGTAAGAATATACTTGTACTAACCGAACACAAAATAATAAAAGCACATGTGAATATTTGCGTGTGTTCATGTTATATGACGACTGAGTAAAAAAATAATGTTGACTCCCCGAAAAATAAAAGTTCTTAGTTCGACATCAGATGCATGCAAATTTTATGTTTTGCTCTCCAAAATCTTGATTTTTATGTTTGTGCTATTTGTCATACAGCAGAGGAGGAGAAGAGGGGAGAGGGAGGGAAGGGGGTACTATCAGCGCCATCTATTAGCAAACAATAGAAATAAAAAGTAGGGTCAAACTTTTTCAACACCCAAAAATTTTAAACGTCCTCGCGTAGTAATACGATCTAGCTGAAGATGTTTAAAAGAGTACTCTTAGTCGACGAAGCTAATTGCTAGGGCCCATATATTGCTAAAATGTTCTTTGATTTGCATATTTCTCATACCGCCATATGTTGTTCTAGTTGACTTCTTCCAAAAAAAATGCTAATTAGCGAGAGTTAATTAAGCAAGGCAAGTAAAAGAAGCAAATAGAACAGCATATGTGCCGGCGTGAGAATATGTAAAAATTCGATTCAGAGGTGGATCGAATTAAAATTGGGGGATATTTTGCATTTTTTCCCTATAATGTACAAAACATTTACCGTACATAATCTTTTCTATTTACAACAGTATAAAATAAGAGGAATGTGTGACAATATACATATTAATTAGGAAAGTATGTTGTATGCTAGGTTAGCTAATTGTGTCTTCTACAGCTTCACTGTATAGAGGGAAGATGGAAAAAGAGAGCTCTACGGAAACTGACGCTCTTAACAATATTGTACGCCCGTGAAAATTATATATAAATAAGGCATAAGCGTATTATCTGCTTTCACGTCAGATTTTCCCAACCTGTGAGCTGTAGTGTTTAGGTGACAAACGACCTGCTCAAATATAATACTGTTGACAATATTGTACGCCCCGTGAAAATTATATATAAATAAGGCATAAGCGTATTATCTGCTTTCACGTCAGATTTTCCCAACCTGTGAGCTGTAGTGTTTAGGCGACAAGCGACCTGCTCAAATATAATACCGTTGACAATATTGTACGCCCGTGAAAATTATATATAAATAAGGCATAAGCGTATTATCTGCTTTCACGTCAGATTTTCCCAACCTGTGAGCTGTAGTGTTTAGGTGACAAACGACCTGCTCAAATATAATACTGTTGACAATATTGAACGCCCCGTGAAAATTATATATAAATAAGGCATAAGCGTATTATCTGCTTTCACGTCAGATTTTCCCAACCTGTGAGCTGTAGTGTTTAGGTGACAAACGACCTGCTCAAATATAATACTGTTGACAATATTGAACGCCCCGTGAAAATTATATATAAATAAGGCATAAGCGTATTATCTGCTTTCACGTCAGATTTTCCCAACCTGTGAGCTGTAGTGTTTAGGTGACAAGCGACCTGCTCAAATATAATACTGTTGACAATATTGAACGCCCCGTGAAAATTATATATAAATAAGGCATAAGCGTATTATCTGCTTTCATGTCAGATTTTCCCAACCTGCGAGCTGTAGTGTTTAGGTGACAAGCGACCCGCTCAAATATAATACTGTTGACAATATTGTACGCCCCGTGAAAATTATATATTAATAAGGCATAAGCGTATTATCTGCTTTCATGTCAGATTTTCCCAACCTGCGAGCTGTAGTGTTTAGGTGACAAGCGACCTGCTCAAATATAATACTGTTGACAATATTGAACGCCCCGTGAAAATTATATATAAGTAAGGCATAAGCGTATTATCTGCTTTCATGTCAGATTTTCCCAACCTGCGAGCTGTAGTGTTTAGGTGACAAGCGACCTGCTCAAATATAATACTGTTGACAATATTGTACGCCCCGTGAAAATTATATATATAAATAAAACTTAAGCGTATTATCTGCTTTCATGTCAGATTTTACCAACCTGTGAGCTGTAGTGTTTAGGTGACAAGCGACCTGCTCAAATATGATACTGTTGACAATATTGTTCGTATATTGTATTGTATAGAAGACTAGAAGCATATAATTTGGCGAAAAAAAATAGAAAATAGTTAAAAAAAAAAAAAAGTGAACAATTATATTTTGCATTGCACAGCATTAGGTATTAAATAACATACCCCCAAAAAATCTCTGCATTATGTGTTCTGTAAAAAAATTGCCCTACGTGCCAAATTGCTGTGTCAAGTAAATATTTTCAAAAGCACTGTCGTACTTGTGTGCTGGGAAAGCGAATATGTGCGACCAAACTGTGCTCTAAGTGTGGAAAAAAATATTTCTATTGCCAACTTCAAGTTGTTGTTTTTTTGACACGTATATATATTATTATTTTTTTAACAGAGGAAGAAAGTCTGTGCTTCGGAAAACGCGATGATGTGCGTAATGATATTTTTCTTCTTCTGCTCAGACTTGTACCAATCTACTGTGTACCGTCTTCTTCTCTGCATCGCCTCGTTCAGTTCGTCCGACCTCTTGTTTAATTTTTCCCCAGCAGCCGAAAGCAGAATGTTGAGATTATCGCACCTCAGGCCGCTGATCTCCCGAAGATGGTTCTTGAGAACTATTTCACAAGGGATGCGAAATTCCGGCGTTGTTCTTGCTATGATTACAAGTTTCCCTACATCCTCACAATCTCTGTTTACTGCGTGTTTAAATATTTTACATAGTAGCTCGGGCGGCAAATCAGTTATACGAGACATGTTGTTATTATTATTATTTTTCACTCTATGTTATTTATATACCCTACCCCAATTTTTTGTTTTGTGTTCATGGCGATGGTGGTAGAGTGCCACACACGTAAATTTGCTGTTGCGTAGAAACGAATTTTTGTTTCGTCCCCCTCTCTCTTAGCATTATGTGTTCTACCCTGCTCGATAATCTTCGCTATTGTTGCCACATTGTTATTCTATTTCTGGACACACTCGCGCAAACATCATTGAAAACAATTGAATAGCGCTCCAGCTTGCGGTTCGGTAGGGACGCTAATGTGGCAATATAGCACGGCGTAGTGCTTGCTTTTTTTATGCAGTGCATGTTCATTGGCTAGCTAGTAACTAGTGTTGCCAACTGTAATAATGAAGTACTATTTCTGTCATGGAAGGGGAAAAGGCAGGTAAAGTGGCGGTGAGTTTTGTTGGATTGGAAGCACCATATTTTTATTTTATACTAAGTATTTGACCGGTTTGACGTTGTGTGCGTGTATTGCGTGTGTGTATGTAAAAGTGTGTGTTTGCTAATGAACGTTAAATTCCATAATGCCTTCAGTTCTGTCGAAGTTGAAATCAAAAACCTTGCATAGCCAAGCTCGGGAAATTCTAAGCAACGTGCACGAGTTCATGAAGGAGGAAGCCAGTCATGGTGTTAGCATCCCAATAAAGCATTTTGGCAAGAGAGCAGCGAACAGCAGCAACAAATTGTTCATATTTCATAATTTTGGAATTATTCAAAATAAATAAATTATGTAGCTCCAACATCATTTCAACTCTGGCTCCGGCACGTGTTCTTGTAGAAATTGCATAGAGGAGGCTGTCATTTTTGCTGCTTAATGCGATACATATTGTTTTCTGTGTTAAAATTGCCATGCTTTGATGGGTGATAAGCCTATTGAAAACTGTGATTGAGCGAGATATTCTTTTGCGCTGAATAGTATTGAAATAGCATAAGAAGTCTCATTATTTATTTTATATTTTGATGTTTTAGTTAGGAATATATTGATTTTCAATTTTCTGTTGCTGCGTAATGACCGGGGGAGGTCGAAATAGAGCGGCATCTGCCGCCACCTCCCAGGGAGGCAAAATGACTAGCGCCGGCCCTGGTTTATAACAAAAGAAAAAGCCGCGCAGCTTATCGTCTAGTGGCAGTATATGTACTTGTTATTGTTGTGGAAGCCGGCATTCTTTGTAAATGTACAACAAAGGCAACTGACTGTCGCCGATCTCAGAGAGGAAATAATAATACTGCTTCAGGAGGAGTGTTATGGTGCAATTGTAGCGGTTTAACACGTTGGCATGTTATTATCTGCCGTTGCAGTTCCATACCAGTGTATACGGGTTTTGGAAGTGAAAAGTTAGAACGCCACCAGTGCATTAATGCAATGAAAAATAATATATATATTTTTTTATTTTGTTTGAAATCACTCAAATAAGGAATCGTATGAAGAAGTCTTCTTTGCAGCATTTTTGGTAATTTTACTTATGTGTTAGTTCATATTTTGCGAATTTTTAGTCCATATGTATGTAGCTACATACAAAGTCACTTGTTAGTACATATTAATCCTAGTCCTGGTATAATGCATGACGTTTAAAACTCAACGTTAGATAGACCTGAATTCTCTAATTTTATTGTTGTACGTAACAGCTGTGCATCGGCGCACTGCAGCGATTTTTCTATCTGCTCCATTAGCAACACTGCTTCTTTAGTTGTTTCGCACATTGCACGGCAGAATTATCTGCGCTGGACTCTACCCAGTGCGGCGACCTGTTCACCCAGTGATGCGTCTCTGCTCACGAACCTTTCGAAAGCTGCGTGCTCTAACTTTCTGTCTGTTTCGTGACGTGCATCCAGATCCGTCTGCGTGGTGTTGTAAGCAATGTCGTGATTTTTGCATGCGGCGTCCAACGGATTCACACCCTTGTCCCCTCTCTCCAATTTTTTCTCAAGTTTGGTACCCGGTCCGCAGTACTGGTAGCCAGGTAAATGTACGTGTTCTCGAAAAGTTTGGAGCAATCCAAATACTAGCAACTGATGAAACTGTACGATGGTCTGGACATTGCAACGTTCGCCTCGGAAATAAAACCACTCGACGATTGTCGTGAAAATTCAGTCGTTGTGTTCGACGACGCTATCCTGGAAAATCAAAATGAAATTCGCAACTTTTTCACGCAAGGTCGTCACAAAGGAATGGATTGTTTTTACCTAGCTCAAACGTTTTCCAAAATTCCAAAACAAACAGTTAGTACGCGACAACGCTAATTTCATATGTTTGTTTCGTCAAGATCACACCAACCTCAAGCACGCGTACGATGACTACGTAGGCGGAGACATGAACTACAATTAATTTTCGGAACGCTGCAGCTCTACTTGCTGGAACGGTGACGATTTCGGATTCGCGACGATCGACATGACGAGGAAACCCAACGACGGAAAATACAGAAACAAAATCAACGACTTTCTAAACGTTGCAACGTTGTGAGAAACGACGTTTATTTATATACGTATATAGAGTTAGAGTATACGTATAGAAAGTTAGAGCACGCAGCTTTCGAAAGGTTCGTGAGCAGAGACGCATCACTGGGTGAACAGGTCGCCGCACTGGGTAGAGTCCAGCGCAGATAATTCTGCCGTGCAATGTGCGAAACAACTAAAGAAGCAGTGTTGCTAATGGAGCAGATAGAAAAATCGCTGCAGTGCGCCGATGCACAGCTGTTACGTACAACAATAAAATTAGAGAATTCAGGTCTATCTAACGTTGAGTTTTAAACGTCATGCATTATACCAGGACTAGGATTAATATGTACTAACAAGTGACTTTGTATGTAGCTACATACATATGGACTAAAAATTCGCAAAATATGAACTAACACATAAGTAAAATTACCAAAAAATGCTGCAAAGAAGACTTCTTCATACGATTCCTTATTTGAATAATTTCAAACAAAGTAAAAAAATATATATATTATTTTTCATTGCATTAATGCACTGGTGGCGTTTTAACTTTTCACTTCCAAAACCCGTATACACTGGTATGGAACTGCAACGGCAGATAATAACATGCCAACGTGTTAAACCGCTACAATTGCACCATAACACTCCTCCTGAAGCAGTATTATTATTTCCTCTCTGAGATCGGCAACAGTCGGTTGCCTTTGTTGTACATTTACAAAGAATGCCGGCTTCCACAACAATAACAAGTACATATACTGCCACTAGACGATAAGCTGCGCGGCTTTTTCTTTTGTTATGAACCAGGGCCGGCGCTAGTCATTTTGCCTCCCTGGGGGGGGGGGTGGCAGATGCCGCTCTATTTCGACCCCCCGGTCATTACGCAGCAACAGAAAATTGAAAATCAATATATTCCTAACTAAAACATCAAAATATAAAATAAATAATGAGACTTCTTATGCTATTTCAATACTATTCAGGTCAAAAGAATATCTCGCTCGATCACAGTTTTTCAATAGGCTTATCACCCATCAAAGCATGGCAATTTTAACACAGAAAACAATATGTATCGCATTAAGCAGCAAAAATAACAGCCTCCTCTATGCAATTTCTACAAGAACACGTGCCGGAGCCAGAGTTGAAATGATGTTGGAGCTACATAATTTATTTATTTTGAATAATTCCAAAATTATGAAATATGAACAATTTGTTGCTGCTGTTCGCTGCTCTCTTGCCAAAATGCTTTATTGGGATGCTAACACCATGACTGGCTTCCTCCTTCATGAAATCGTGCACGTTGCTTAGAATTTCCCGAGCTTGGCTATGCAAGGTTTTTGATTTCAACTTCGACAGAACTGGAGGCATTATGGAATTTAACGTTCATTAGCAAACACACACTTTTACATACACACACGCAATACACGCACACAACATCAAACCGGTCAAATACTTAGTATAAAATAAAAATATGGTGCTTCCAATCCAACAAAACTCACCGCCACTTTACCTGCCCTTTTCCCCTTCCATGACAGAAATAGTGCTTCATTATTACAGTTGGCAACACTAGTTACTAGCTAGCCAATAAACATGCACTGCATAAAAAAAGCAAGCACTACGCCGTGCTATATTGCCACATTAGCGTCCCTACCGAACCGCAAGCTGGAGCGCTATTCAATTGTTTTCAATGATGTTTGCGCGAGTGTGTCCAGAAATAGAATAACAATGTGGCAACAATAGCGAAGATTATCGAGCAGGGTAGAACACATAATGCTAAGAGAGAGGGGGACGAAACAAAAATTCGTTTCTACGCAACAGCAAATTTACGTGTGTGGCACTCTACCACCATCGCCATGAACACAAAACAAAAAATTGGGGTAGGGTATATAAATAACATAGAGTGAAAAATAATAATAATAACAACATGTCTCGTATAACTGATTTGCCGCCCGAGCTACTATGTAAAATATTTAAACACGCAGTAAACAGAGATTGTGAGGATGTAGGGAAACTTGTAATCATAGCAAGAACAACGCCGGAATTTCGCATCCCTTGTGAAATAGTTCTCAAGAACCATCTTCGGGAGATCAGCGGCCTGAGGTGCGATAATCTCAACATTCTGCTTTCGGCTGCTGGGGAAAAATTAAACAAGAGGTCGGACGAACTGAACGAGGCGATGCAGAGAAGAAGACGGTACACAGTAGATTGGTACAAGTCTGAGCAGAAGAAGAAAAATATCATTACGCACATCATCGCGTTTTCCGAAGCACAGACTTTCTTCCTCTGTTAAAAAAATAATAATATATATACGTGTCAAAAAAACAACAACTTGAAGTTGGCAATAGAAATATTTTTTTCCACACTTAGAGCACAGTTTGGTCGCACATATTCGCTTTCCCAGCACACAAGTACGACAGTGCTTTTGAAAATATTTACTTGACACAGCAATTTGGCACGTAGGGCAATTTTTTTACAGAACACATAATGCAGAGATTTTTTGGGGGTATGTTATTTAATACCTAATGCTGTGCAATGCAAAATATAATTGTTCACTTTTTTTTTTTTTTAACTATTTTCTATTTTTTTTTCGCCAAATTATATGCTTCTAGTCTTCTATACAATACAATATACGAACAATATTGTCAACAGTATCATATTTGAGCAGGTCGCTTGTCACCTAAACACTACAGCTCACAGGTTGGTAAAATCTGACATGAAAGCAGATAATACGCTTAAGTTTTATTTATATATATAATTTTCACGGGGCGTACAATATTGTCAACAGTATTATATTTGAGCAGGTCGCTTGTCACCTAAACACTACAGCTCGCAGGTTGGGAAAATCTGACATGAAAGCAGATAATACGCTTATGCCTTACTTATATATAATTTTCACGGGGCGTTCAATATTGTCAACAGTATTATATTTGAGCAGGTCGCTTGTCACCTAAACACTACAGCTCGCAGGTTGGGAAAATCTGACATGAAAGCAGATAATACGCTTATGCCTTATTAATATATAATTTTCACGGGGCGTACAATATTGTCAACAGTATTATATTTGAGCGGGTCGCTTGTCACCTAAACACTACAGCTCGCAGGTTGGGAAAATCTGACATGAAAGCAGATAATACGCTTATGCCTTATTTATATATAATTTTCACGGGGCGTTCAATATTGTCAACAGTATTATATTTGAGCAGGTCGCTTGTCACCTAAACACTACAGCTCACAGGTTGGGAAAATCTGACGTGAAAGCAGATAATACGCTTATGCCTTATTTATATATAATTTTCACGGGGCGTTCAATATTGTCAACAGTATTATATTTGAGCAGGTCGTTTGTCACCTAAACACTACAGCTCACAGGTTGGGAAAATCTGACGTGAAAGCAGATAATACGCTTATGCCTTATTTATATATAATTTTCACGGGGCGTACAATATTGTCAACAGTATTATATTTGAGCAGGTCGTTTGTCACCTAAACACTACAGCTCACAGGTTGGGAAAATCTGACGTGAAAGCAGATAATACGCTTATGCCTTATTTATATATAATTTTCACGGGCGTACAATATTGTTAAGAGCGTCAGTTTCCGTAGAGCTCTCTTTTTCCATCTTCCCTCTATACAGTGAAGCTGTAGAAGACACAATTAGCTAACCTAGCATACAACATACTTTCCTAATTAATATGTATATTGTCACACATTCCTCTTATTTTATACTGTTGTAAATAGAAAAGATTATGTACGGTAAATGTTTTGTACATTATAGGGAAAAAATGCAAAATATCCCCCAATTTTAATTCGATCCACCTCTGAATCGAATTTTTACATATTCTCACGCCGGCACATATGCTGTTCTATTTGCTTCTTTTACTTGCCTTGCTTAATTAACTCTCGCTAATTAGCATTTTTTTTGGAAGAAGTCAACTAGAACAACATATGGCGGTATGAGAAATATGCAAATCAAAGAACATTTTAGCAATATATGGGCCCTAGCAATTAGCTTCGTCGACTAAGAGTACTCTTTTAAACATCTTCAGCTAGATCGTATTACTACGCGAGGACGTTTAAAATTTTTGGGTGTTGAAAAAGTTTGACCCTACTTTTTATTTCTATTGTTTGCTAATAGATGGCGCTGATAGTACCCCCTCCCCTCCCTCTCCCCTCTTCTCCTCCTCTGCTGTATGACAAATAGCACAAACATAAAAATCAAGATTTTGTAGAGCAAAACATAAAATTTGCATGCATCTGATGTCGAACTAAGAACTTTTATTTTTCGGGGAGTCAACATTATTTTTTTACTCAGTCGTCATATAACATGAACACACGCAAATATTCACATGTGCTTTTATTATTTTGTGTTCGGTAAGTACAAGTATATTCTTACATAAATTATTGTTTAATTTAATAAATTGTAAAACTCGGAGCCTGCTATACTAACACTCCTTCTGTCTATTGAAAGCGAATGTTGCGTGAATGCGGAAATAACACAGAAAAAAAAAAGCGGATGGAAGCAATTTAAAATCAGTGGAGCAAGATTAGTATTACGAGAGCGTAAAAACATGTGTTTTCATTCAACTTCGAAAAATAAGAATAAATGTGTGCATACAGAACACATATGCTTTCTTTTCACAGTTGTAAAATCATATAAATTTTACATGAAGTAAGTTACGGGAAGGCTCTCTCTTTTATGTCTGTGTATATGTTGTACAATTAGGTACAAGTATTGTACAATTAGGTACAAATTGTTGTACAATTATTTTCCCCAGTTGTCCAGTTGGAGTTGGGGGCATAACACTGGTACTATTTGTAATCACAGTGCTTACTCATGTATTTTGTTTAATATTTTATTTCAAATTCACTGTCAGAAACTAGTGTTGCCAGTTCCTGGATGTAGGTTTACCTACTCTCAAAATATATACATTGTATACGCCAAGATGCTCAATAGTCTAGCAACACATCATGAAAAAACATGCCAAGAGAACCCAGTGGGTTTATAAGTCAGTGCTGCCAACTCCTATTTGTAGGTTAGCTTAGCCAGTGAAAAATCATATAGTAGAATTTTTGTAGAGTGGGTTGGTAACACCGACGAGCCTCAAATAATAATTTCAAGCCTCAAATAATAATTTCGAGCCTCAAAAAAGGAACATCCAATAGAGTTGCCAGATGTAAACAGAGGGCAATAAACCCCCTCATAAAAAGCTACAGTAAAAACCCACAGGTCGCCAACACTAGGCCCTCAAAATATACATCATAAAAGGCTACGATGAGCCCCACATGATGATTCGAGCCTCAGTGAAAAAAAACCAGTAGGTTAACAACACTGTCAAACTACGGCAGTGTTACCAGATGTAAACAAAAAGCAATAAACCCCCCTCATAAAAGGCTACAGTAAAAACCCACAGTGTCGCCAACTCTGTGCCCCTCAAAATATACATCATAAAAGGCTACGACGAGCCCCACGAGCCCCAAATGAAAATTCAGTACCGGGCCACTTGTACTACAACATTTTCAAAGACACTGTCGTACTTGTGTGCCGGGAAAGTGAATATGTGCAACCAAACTGTGCTCTGCCCCACCGAGCCCCACGAGCCCCACGAGCCCCAAATGAAAATTCAGTACCGGGCCACTTGTACTACAACATTTTCAAAGACACAGTCGTACTTGTGTGCCGGGAAAGCGAATATGTGCAACCAAACTGTGCTCTGCCCCACCGAGCCCCAAATGATGATTCGAGCCCCAATTGATGGCTTAGAACCCGGACACTGGGTCTACTACTGAACAAAAATAATTATATTGGTCATGCGTTTTCTGTGTTTCAAAAATACAGTTTGTGTGCTTGTTTTCCATTATGAGCTAATGTGAAATTGAATGTGTTGAAAAAATATTTCAAGTCGTTTGTCCAAAACAAATGCTTTAGCACCGACTTCTTCCCTTTTTGCGTGATTTACGAAGATAATAACGTCTTTGATACTAGGGAGTTTATTTCAGTCGTTTACCACCAGAGTGTCGGCCGCTTGACATGCAACAGGTCCCGGCAAATTGCGTTACAGGAATTTCGTAACAGAAACCGCTTGTTTTGTAATGTTTCCACTTTTCACAATTACAGTTACAATTACAATTGAAATAAGCACGTACCTTGTCGCAAGGATGCTGGAAAAGGTGTCCTCCCAAATACAAATATTTCTGGCACCTTATTTCTGATTTTGTTGACGTTGATTTGGTGTTTTTAAGTCCACTTTATGCACAGTAAGGTTAATCGGGACTGGACCTACAGTTTAAAGTGGGATCCGAACCACTATGTACCTCCACCGGGTATCGAACCCGGGACCCCTTGATTACAAGGCGACGATGCTACCACTGCGCCATCGGGGAGGCTCTACCTTATTTCTGATCTAATCTTAGATTAGACATCGCTACTTTATCCTCAGTTGTCGCGAGAGCGTCGGCAGCTTATCGGGGAGTTGTCAGCGCTTCATTCTGCACGAATGCGACAACTGACGGCAGTGATACCAACCTTAGGGACATGTCCCTACTCATAGGGACTTTTCACTATATTTCGCCCGCGTAGGGACAGATTTTGCCAAAAGAGGGAAAACGTAGGGAAAATAACATTTTATTGTGCAAAGGTGCAAAGCTTACTCGCCAGTCAGTTGCACTTTCTTCGTGCTCGGTTTGGAATGAATAGATTAGTTTATCTGGATACTTTAGCAAGGCGAAAAAATAACTTCAAGGGAAGTTCTTTTTTGAAAACATTTCCACTGTCTCGAAAATAGTGCTAACATTGCCACATTCTAACGCGGAAACGGAAATAACGTTTTCAGTGTTAAGTGATACAAAAACAAAAAATAAAAATAAAATGGGACCAGAATTGTTCAAGGCTGCAGGAAATACAGCATCACCAACCAACATCTATCTCTTCACAGCAGCAGCATGTATGACTTCAAATAACATAATCAACAGTAAACGACTCAACGTTATTCATTAGGGGTGTGCGGGATCCCGAAAAGTCAGGACCGGGATCGGTAAATACAATAGGGACAGTGCCGGAAAGTATGAACCCCCTCAAGCAGATTTGCTTACACTTAAAACTTGCTCAACATGAGCATATGAGCTTTTTGCTCAAGTGTGGAACTCTTGCCTAATCCAAGATTTTTGTAAAAATGCCCTCGGGAATTTCTCGGAAAGTATGACCCCTCTTAGATTGAAGTGCATATACTTATAAAAGGCACTTCTGAGAGATTGTTGTCCTTAAACTTGTCAAAAATATGCCCCTCTTGGGGCCACACTTAAAACTAGGCTACACACCTACCCACACACATACATATTTACTTCTGGTTTAAGTTCAATTGGATGCCAGGTTCAAATTGTTTATCTAATATTAAAACAATGTAATTCTTCTAGAATTGCTCCGTGACTCTTTCATTTCTTACATCATAAACATATGATTTTTCACCTATTAGAATAACACTACAAATGGTGTCATCAGGTAATGCCTCCTGGAATTCACAGATAATTTTAATGTTTGTCCTGTCATTCACCACAACTTGTTTCCTTTTCGAAGTGTTGATGACAAACATGGGTCTCTGTGTTTTGAATTCATCTGGTGTGTAATACATATCCGTATGCCAATTGTAGAAAATTTGCCTGTTTTAGAGATTTGATAAGCAACAACAACAGGGCCATCTATGTGCAAATGTCTGAACTCGGTGAACACTTGGGAACAAGTCAATTTTTTTCATTATGTCAATATTTTTAACTCTTTTTGCCAGTAATAGGGAATGGTAGTAAGTGTTAGACAAAGTACTTTGGAGCTGAATATGCCTTTCTTAAGACGTCGTATATTGCTAAAATATCTTTAATTCACATATTTCTCATACCGCCGTATCTTGTTCTATTAGGCCTCTTCAAGAAAATTGCCAATTAGTGAAAATTAATTGAGCACAACAGCAAAAGAGGTACTAATAGGGCAAGCATACAATGATATGGGGATATGTGAATTGTTGGTTTCTTCGATTCAGATAAATGGATTGAATTGAAACTGGGATATTTTGCATTTGTTACATCCAGCTTGTTTGTTGTAATCTATTCATATATAAAATTAAGCACCGAGAGGGTATAAGATCAATACTTGAACAATATGTGCGCATGACGGCCCCAAAGCAATGGGATCAATATTTGGAGCGGCAGTTCTATTGACTGTAATTTCTCCCTATCAACTGATCGCCGCAGCGCGGTTCTCCCTATTGACATCGATCAGTTCCAGACAATTCCGCCGCCGCGCCGGGAGGCATGGCGCTGCGGTATGGATTGCATGTACGCTCAGCAGAAAAACGGGATGTACGCTCAGAAGAAAGTACTTCAGCAAAAAATATTAGAGAAGAGTTCATGTTTTTGAATGCACCCCCAACCTACCCACACCCACACCTACCCACCCCTACCCACCCACATCCATACATATTTACTTCCCGGCACACTTCTATTGCATCATGTTGTGCAATATTAATTGATTAAATGGTTATGACATAATGTGATGATGTGGTGTTTTCTGATTGGTTGCTTATGACATAATGTGATTATGTGTTACGTTTAAATAAGCAGTGTTTCTATTGGCTCTGTAAATCTATATAAGCCAGGGCACAGTGCAGATTCTTCACCATTGCTGGATCGGCCGTGGAACCCACAAGTGGGGGATAGAACCTGAACTGGCTCCACCAAAGTATAGGAGACTTGAAGCATATAATTTGGCGGAATAACCCAAGTAAGGTCATAGAGACAATATACACTGATACAATAAAAGCCAATTTTTGGCAGGGGGGCCAAAGTGGTTCCTAAATACAATATCTCAAGAACTAATTGACATAGAGCTATGCAGTTTTTTTTGTCTGCACTGGAATAACCCAAGTAAGGTCATGGAAACAATATACACTGATACAATAAAAGCCAAATTTTGGCAGGGGGGCCAAAGTGGTTCCTAAATACAATATCTCAAGAACTAATTGACATAGAGCTATGCAGTTTTTTTTGTCTGTACTGAACCCAACTGATTAAGCATAGAGTTTTGATTTGAACCCCAAGAAATTGTATATAAATACCAAAGCCAAAAATATTAAGTGTATACACACACACACACATACACACACACACAAATCACACAGCTGAACCCAACTGATATTTTTTATTCAGTATAAAGTTTTGAATTGAAACCCAGGAAATTGTATATAATAAACAACAACAAAAATGCCGAATCAAAAATATTGTAATCAATGCAATAAGAATATATCCAGCCCTAATTGGGCCAAGCACCAAAAAATTTGTAACCCGGACAAATACAGAACCCCCACAAAAATTTGCCCCAAATGCAATAGAAAATACAGCATGCAATACTTCACATATACACATAAAGATACTTGCTCTGTACAGTCATCAATATTGCCCCCTCAACCATCCACATCTGGTCTGAAAAGAAAGCATGAAGCACCTCTTAATGCCAGAGCAGCAAAGCAGCCACGCTATGAACCTATCCGTAGCAGTTTTAACGGCCAATTAAGAGATCACCGGTTTGAATCAGAGCCAAGATGTGGAATTAAGAATTTTTTGAACAGTATAAATTCTAATCTCCAGGCAATTCTTAATGCACAAAATGGCTCTTATAAGCTGACCCTTAAATTGTATACACAATATAAGAAGCCAAATGGCACAAAATTTACACAGCCCCACATAACAGAAACTGTACCGGTATATTCAAACGCAAATTCGGACAGAATAATAAGCAATTTGATGGAACAATTGAAAATCAAACACTCTGAATTTGCGGCAAAAGAGTCAGGATGGAGCCTATGCGGCTCTCCGCACAAGTTATATGTTAATATTTCTGAATTCAGCCCATTAAAAGGTTCTACATATCTGCCATTACCTGCTAATATCAAAAACAAAAGAGCCGTGGTCAATATAAAAAATAATGACCAGAAATGCTTTTTGTGGTGTATTTTAGCTGCTTTGTTTCCAGTTTCAAGGAATCCTGAGAGAATAACTTATTACAAACAACATGAACATCTTTTTGAGGATGCAATGGAGGGTTTGGAATATCCAATGTCTGTACAGAATATTGATAAATTTGAAAAAAGGGCCAGGCATATCAATGGCAAACAATTATCTATTAATGTATTTATTTGTTCCACTGGCAATTGCCCGATAGCACCTCTCAGAATCAGTACACTTGATGATGAATCTGCTGTTCCGATTGATCTGCTCTTAATTGAAGGGGATGGCACATATCATTACACTCTGATACATAATCTTCAAGCTTTAGTGAGAACACAACTAGACAAATCCAATACAATATTCAAGTTGTGTAGAAGATGTTTAACTGTATTTGATGGTCAAAAAATAATAAATGGGGTTCGGGAAGTGAATGCAGAAATTGCTAAAAACAAGTTAATTGAGCATCTGAAATACTGTGGCAATCATAAACCTGTTCATATGGTGATGCCCAATCCAAGTGAAAATTGCAAATTCAAAAAGTTTGAAGCCTTGTTGGAACACCCCGCATATATTGTCTGTGATTTTGAATCAAACCTCAAACCTCTTGCATTTTGTAGCCCAGATCCTGAAGAATCTGCAATTACACCATATCAGGTACATGAACCTTCTAGCTTTTGTTCTGTGGTTATACGGGATGGTGTAGCTAGTGAGCCATACTTATACGTGGGACCAAATGCCATCAAAATATTTGCACATAGAATGGAAAATGAGTGCCGTGACATAGCATCTAACAACTTATTAAAATCAGAGCCTATGTTGCCTTTAACAGAGGAACAGATTGAAGATTTCAACAATGCAAAAAAATGCCCGGTATGTGATTCTGAATTTTCAGATACAAAAATCAAGGTGAAGCACCATTCTCATACAGATGGTCGATATAAACAGGCCCTGTGTAAAAGCTGTAATATTCAGATCAAGAGACCAAGATTTATCCCCATATTTTGCCATGGAGCATCCAATTATGATTATCATCATTTAATCAGATACGAGGGGTTTGAGAAGCAGAATTTAAATATTTTAGCTGAAAATGATGAAAAATATATATCTATTAGCAAGATAATTAAAGTTAATGGTGTTCCTATTCACATAAGATTTCTTGATTCTTACAGATTTTTACCTGCTAGCCTGGCTACACTGACCACTCAATTATCTGATGATCAATTCAAAATCACACGTGCCATGTTTCCAAATCAGGACCTGAAATTAATTAGGCGGAAGGGTGTATATCCATATGACTATGTTACAGATTTTTCTAAATTTGATGAGTGTTCCCTGCCACCACAAGAAGCATTTTACAGCAGAATCAGAGGATCTGGAATCAGTGATGAAGATTATTACCATGCTCAGTTGATGTGGAACAATTTAAAATGCAAGACATTTGGTGATTATCACATGGCATATTTGAAACTTGATGTGACCCTCTCAGCTGATATATTGCAGGCATTCAGAAAATCTTCCATGCAAAATTATGGACTGGACCCAATATATTTTTACAGTGCCCCGGGCCTAGCATGGGCCGCAACATTTTTGAACACTAAAATGCAATTGGATCTGATCCACGATCAAGATAAGTATCTGTTTATGGAGAAATGTATAAGAGGGGGGATGGTGCAATGTTCTCAGAGATATGCCAGAGCAAATAACAAATATATGCCTGATTATGATCCAGCACGGCCATCAAATTTTATACTGTATGTAGATGCAAACAGCCTCTATGGTCATGCCATGATGCAAAAACTGCCATATGCAGGGCTTGAGTGGGTTGAAGATTTCAATATTGAAGATCTTCAGGACTTTGATGACAGTGACTATGGCCTATTCTTAGAGGCTGATCTGATAATTCCTGATGATTTGCACAATAAATTTTCTGATCTGCCCCCAATTTCCGAGGTTCAGTGCTCACCTGGCTCTAAACAGAAGAAGCTCATGATGACACTGGAGCCGAAACAAGGTTATGTCATATATTACAAAAACCTCCAGTTCCTGATGAAACATGGTGTTCAAGTGACCAAAATTGGCAAAGTTTTGAGGTTCGGGCACTCAAGATGGTTGAAACCATACATTGATACAAACACGGAGCTTCGAACATCTGCAAAGAGCCAATTTGATAAGGGCTTGTTTAAATTGATGGTTAATTCTGTGTATGGCAAAACTATTGAAAATGTCAGAAAACATACCGATGTTAAAATAATTACTGACCCCAGCCTGAGCAAAAAATTAGTTGCAAAGCCCAACTTCAATTATAGAAGAATTTATGATGAGCACAAGGCACTTTTCAACATGAAGAAAACAAAGATTAAGTTTGATAAACCTATTTATGTAGGGGCTGCGATATTGGAATTGGCCAAATTACATATGTTAACATTGTATTATGATGTGTTGAAACCTTTTTATGGTGATAATATAAAACTGATGTACATGGATACGGATAGTTTTATTCTTGATATTAAAACAGAAGATGTTTATCAAGATATGTCACAGCCTGAATTGTTTCAATATTTTGATACCAGTGAACATACAATAATTCAACACCACCACAACAAAAAGGTGCCTGGCAAGTTAAAAGATGAGACATGTGGTGATGTTATTGTGAAATTTGCTGGGTTAAGTGCCAAGGTGTATAGTTTTAAAACATGTAGTGCTGTTGTCAAAAAGGCCAAGGGCATTGGCAAAGTAACTGTTGAAAAAGACCTCCAATTTGAAGATTATGAAAATTGCCTCAAATCAAGTGGCACAATTAGAACATCAGAAAATAGAATTCAGAGTGTGGATCACTTATTGACTTCAAATATTGTAAGAAAAGTGGCTCTGGACCCACATGATGATAAGAGATACATTTTATCATGTGGCATACATACTTTACCATGGGGTCATTGTGATTTGAAAAGTGGCAAACAATGCCCAATTACAGAGCATGATTTGAAATAAATAAACATGCCTATGAACTTATTTGGGTTCAAAAAACAGGCTATTATGGAGCTGCCAACACCACAACCCTCTTCTGATATGCTGTCTAAACTGAGTGGCTTGTTAATTATTCATCTGAACAGCATACTTACAGATGTTGATGATGAAACAGGTAAAATATTGTACATATTTAACAATAATTTAAATCATTACCAATTACCTGTAGGTGGTCAATTGCAATTTATTACAACCCCTGAGGGTGATGTCAAGATTTCAATAGGGAGAAATATTTATAGAATTAAGCACTCAAACATGGTTTCTGGCACTGTTTATACTGTTTCTGCTGGTGACTGCTTATATATTGAGGTCCCTGGATCTTATGACAAGCTTATACCTTTTTTTATAGAATTAAGAATCAGATATTCAATAATAAATAACCACTAAAACAAAATGCCTAATGATATATTTGGCCATACAAGACATGAAGATCACAGTGATGAGATTCTGATGCTTGATGTCAGAGTCAAGAAATTAAGAAGTGATTTACAAGCTTTACAGACCACACTCAATGCCAGTCTTCAATTAGAAATTACAAATTTACAATCACAATGCATGGACCCTCTTCTTAAAATTGATTCTGAACTCAAATTGTTGCTTCAGAAATATACTGATTTGGCCACATTAGATAATTTTCAAAGTTTAGAAGAAGCTGTAGCAGCTCTTCAAGCCAAATTTAAGACCCAGGCCACCAACTCTGAGCAATTGAAACAGCAATTGGAAGAGCAAATAAATAATGTCCAGACACAGCTCCAAACAATTGTCAAAAGCATAAAATCACAAGAAGATTTTGATCTAGTGATTTCCACTCTAAAAGAACAGATTCAGTCACTCCAGATACCTAATCTGGACCCTCTGCACAATGCCATAGCCGAGGTTAAAGAAAAAATTGAGACACTTGAAAATTTTATGAACAATTTACCATCTTCTGATGCTTTGAATGCAATAACTCGGAGTGTAGCAAATATTAAGCTGCAACTTGAAACATATGAAGATTTTGGAAAAATTCAAAGTTCCATAACCCATCTTGAAGGTACAATAGCAGCAGTGCAAAGTGATTTGGCAAATGTACTAGAATCCCGATTGCCCGGTATTGTAGACACACTTGTCAGTGTCCAGCAACAGATCACAAAGCTTGAAAACCTCAACACCGAATCTGAGCTATCTCATTTTCATCACTTGATCGATGATATCCAAACAAAACTTGAAATTTTACAGCAATCAACACCCACTCAGGCAGATATAGCCCTGCTCCAAAATGCTATGCAAAATGTGGCTGATGCTTCTGAATTAAACAATATGAAATTGGCACTTGAATTTTTGCAGAATACAGTATCAAATCTTCCCACATCACAGGAACTTAAAAATATTAAGAGGGCAGTGAATAGGATATTGAAATCAGAAGATGTCAAGAATATCCAGGCAGAGATCAAACATCTCACACAGACAGTGGCCACTCTACCAACCAATCAACATATTAATGAACTGCATGCCCTGTTTGAGGATATCAGAAGACAGGTCCATAATCTTACTGCTCAAAATTCAAAATTGGCAGTTATTGAAAATTTGCAACAAATTGTAGCTAATATCAAGCAACAGCTAGGGACCATGGAATCCAATCAAGCAAATGCTCTGTCTGTTTTTGCCACCCAGCTTCAAGAGATTGTGCAACAATACAAGAGACTTGCTGTGGACATAAAAATCAAGCCGGGCCATGATGATGTTGTTAGGACCATCAATGAGCACCTTGAATCTGTAACAAGCAGATTGCTTACAGCAGAAAAAGAAATAACAGGCATAATCGAGAATCCAAAACATACAGTAATTCTTGAATTGTACAGCATCCCCAACAAAGAATATGATTCACCATTTACACCAGGTGGCAAAATATATATGCTGTCCCCTGCACAATTTTATTACCAATTTTTTGTTGGGGGCACATTGAGACCAATCAAGATCAAATATTGGCATCAGCCACAGGCACACCACTACCCCACCTTATCGATAACAAATGCTGAGAACAAAGTAAAAATCACCAGTGTAGAGTTAGAGGATTTTACAGATCCCAATACATTAGAAACATCTTATGTTGAAGATGATGGCACTCTGGAATTTAAAATACAAATAGGAGACAAATTATATTTAGAAAATCCTGCAGTCTCAGCTGCTGAACATCCTATAGTTGCAATATTCTTGTTCACATATTATGTCTAGACAAATTATTGTTGATGAATTACACAGACAAGCCAGACATAATTTTAAGAGACTGCCAGTAGTTACAAAGGGCATAGATGATTTATGGCAGAGCGACTTGATTGAGTTGGCAAGTGGGCAGTTGAAAAACTTAGACAAAATCAACAAGGGCTACAAGTATCTACTCACTGTGATAGACACATTTTCAAAATTTGCCTGGGCTGTGCCACTCAAATCCAAGACTGGAAAATGTGTTACAGAAGCCCTCAGGACAATCATCAATCAGAGTGGAAGATCACCGCGCTATTTGCAAACAGATAATGGCAAAGAATTTTATAATTCTGTGTTCCAACAATTTATTAAAAGCCAGGCAATTAAACATTATTCGAGTTACAGTGACCTCAAAGCCTCAATTGTAGAGAGATTCAACAGAACCTTAAAAAATCTTATGTATAAACAATTTACCCTCCAAGGTAATTATAAATGGCTTAATATTCTTCCAGAACTTCTACATAAATATAACAACTCGGTCCATTGTACAATCAACATGAAACCCTCTGAAGTAACTTCATCTGATGAGCAAAAATTGATCAGGACTGTTTATTATCCTAGATACCAGCCAACAACAAGAAAGGCCAAATACAAGGTGGGTGATCAAGTAAGAATCAGCAAATATAAGCACTTATTCAAGAGAGGCTTTACGAGAAACTGGAGCACCGAATTATTTACAGTAGTTCAAGTTAAACCCGGGACCCTTAACACATATATAATATAAGATCACCGAGGAGAAATTCTCAAAGGCCGATTCTATGAACAAGAGCTCAGCAAAACTAAACAGCCTGACACATATCTCATAGAAAAAATCATCCGCAGAAAAGGCAACAAGTTACTTGTCAAATGGCTGGGTCATCCGGAAAACAGCTGGATCGATGCAAACAAAATAATAATATGTACACCTGGGATGTTATAAAAAGGCTGCCAGAACCTGAACAGCAGAATAAGAGAAATGGCAAGTTGCTGCCTGATAATATTAGGTGTCTTATTGTTGGGCCATCGGCTTGTGGTAAAACTACACTAATGGTTGATAATTTTTTATTGGCACCCAACTGGTTAGACTGGAAAAACAGGCACTTGTATGTTTTCTCTAAGAGCTTGGAACAATTAAAATATCAGCAGCTGATGAAGCTATATGATGGACTGGATATAGCCACTTTTGAACCAGATGTTAAGCCACTTCATGAATGTCTCGATAACTCTGTTGTTGTGTTTGATGACATTATACTGGATAATCAAAACAATGTTAGAAATTTTTTTACACAGGGCCGACACAAAAACATTGATTGCTTCTACCTGGCACAGACTTTTTCTAAAATACCGAAGCAACTGATCCGGGACAACAGCAATTTTATATGTATGTTTCATCAAGATCATACCAACCTCGAACACATACATGATGAATATGTAGGTGGGGACTTGAGCTACAATGATTTTTCCAAGTTTTGCAGCAAGTGCTGGAGCCAGGACAGTTATGGGTTTGTCACAATTGATATGACAAGAACACCCAATAGTGGCAAATACAGAAATAAAATCAACGATTTTCTAGACGTTGAGACATAAATAAATAACCATGAAAAGGCCAATCATTGATGATCTTAAATTAAGAGATTATCTTGTAAAAAGATTTAAGGGATGGAAATCAGAGAACCGTGGAATTTATGAAAAACACAAACAAACAGAACAGCCTGTAATTGATGCTATTAATAATTTAGGTAAGAATATCAAAACTGTTACAGAGCAAAATCAAAATTTGATCACAGAGCTTGTACCTGTAGCTGCAAGGAACATATTAGATTATCCATTCACCCCACTTTCCAGTATTCATACACCTAGTCCTGTTGCTCCTAGAAGAATTGAAGCTACTCAGGATCCTATTGAATTGGGTCTTCTTGCTCAAAAATATTTAACCACACCTAAAGACAACAAAGATGAGGTGTTTGGCTTATATGCTGACACAGAGCTTGATGGCAGCATCATACATAGAATTGGCAATTTCAGAGTAACTTTTATGGGGGATGATCTGATTGTTTATTCAGAATCTCGTCTCGGAGAAAAAGGTGCTTTTGTTAAGTACCCCGGCACACCTGGATTGTGGGAACTGATGACTAGGAAAAGGCCTGGCAGCTATACAGATCAAGATTATGAATATTACAAAGAAATATTAATAAAATCAGATGCTCTATACCAGAACAATGATCCTACACAAAAAAGAGTCAAGTCTAGCAGTGGAGCAAAATACAATAATTTAATCAAGCCCATATGGTCACAGATCAAGACTGGCAGTGGAATCAAACAATACAACACCCTGCCCAAAGAATTTGTGTGGGTTGATGATGTCAGGAAACTTGTAGATAGGTTGCTGGTGATAGCTGGGGAGGAAAATGCTGGCAACCACAATTTTTACAATGAAAAGGTTGGAATTATGGACATGATAAGCACAAAATTGTCTAATTTTATAGTGAATGACCCTAAGGGGATTGGATATCTCATAAAAATTATTAATACTCTACCCCCCAAATTTTGGAATATTTCTGAGGGTCGGGCCCTTGTTAATGACATTATAAACAAGCTGCCATTTGAACTACATATTCCAGGCTATCAGTATTGTGGTCCAGGCACAAAATTGGACCATAGATTAAACAGAGGGGATCCTGGTGTAAATCCCCTAGATGCTGCTTGTAGAGACCATGACATAGCATACAACACAGATTCTGATCTTGACAAGAGACATGTTGCAGACAAGAAATTAGAAGAGGCTGCATTTGGTAGATTTTTAAGCAAAGATGCTTCTTTAAGTGAAAAAATAGCAGCATTGGGAACCACCATAGCTATGAGCACCAAACAAAAACTGGGGTGGGGGTTGTGAACATGTATATAATAAACCTACAATGAAGGCCAAGGGTGTTATGTATCAAATACCTTATGCAGGTCTCAAATCTCTTAAAACTATTGACAGTCTTTTAACCAAAAAGCAGCGCAAGAAAAAAAGCTCTTGTCTTGCAAAGGGGCATGGTATGAAATTGTTGCTTAGTACCCCCCAATTAAAAAAATTACAGCAATCAAGAAAAAAATCACATGTGGGGGGATTCATATTTACCATCCCGGCCATCTTAGCTGCTCTCGGGGCTGTTGGGAGCTTGGCTGGGGGATCAGCTGCCATAGCAAAAACAGTAATAGATGCCAAGAAAAATAGGGCAGAATTAGATGAGCAGAGGCGCCATAATCTGGCCATGGAGAAAAAAGGCAAAGGTGTTAAGAGAGCCATGAATAAGTTTAAAAAAAACAAGAGCCGCTTACAAACCAAGATATTGAAGCTTTAATCAAGCCACTGGGCATCAAACATTTTAGAGGTGTGTACATGTCTGATTCTTTACCGGAACAACCACTCAACAAAGAGTGTGGCATTGTTAATTTGGATGAGTACAAAAATCAGGGCACTCACTGGATCTGTTATCTTAAATATTTAAACAATGAGGCATTTGTGTTTGATTCATTTGGAGGTGTTCCACCTGAAAATTTAGTAAAATATCTAAAATCAGCTAATCTTTATTACAATAATGCCCGTGTTCAAAATTTCAAAGATGTTAATTGCGGACATTTGTGTTTATCTGTTCTCAGATATATGTCTCAAATAAATAAACCATCAATTGAAGATTTTCAAAAAGCCTTGTGGTATCTGAAACATCATGGGGGTATTCCATCTCACCAGCCAAAATTCTATATTGAAACTCAAATTGCATGATGACATAGTGTATCCCAAAACAATAGCTCTCAGAGCATTTTACGGCATGTACCTGATACCTAATATTACACACCACAACAACAAAATTGCAGTGGGGGATCAAAAAATTGTCATCACTCCAGGGCAGTATAATCTATCCACTCTAAATGCTCAATTACCCAGAGGTATAGTTTTAACTCAAAATTCTGTCACTCACAGAGTAGAGATTGTATCTGCTACGGAGACAGTGGATCTGGGTACTATAGGAGAGCTGTTAGGATTTGAGAACAACACAAAACTTGAACCGGCCATCAAACATACTGCTATAAATATACCTAAATTCTTAGCTATAGAGACTCTGAATATTCACTGTAATGTGGCCGAGGGTATGATCACCAAATCAAATGGCATAGGCACTCACAAACAAACTGGCATCATTGCAACATTCAAACCTAATTCCGAATTCATGGAGCCGATCATCTACAATCCATCCCCAACATTATATTTTCCTGTGTGCCATAATAGAATAGATTACATTGAGTTGATGGTCACTAATGAAAAAGAAGAATTAGTTGATTTTGCTGGAGCCACAACAACTGCTATCATAGAGATTAACATTTAAATAAAAATACATACAATGGAAAATATTGAGAGTTATGAGCTACAGTCATTCCCCCCAAACAGGAGGACATTTGCAAATTTAAATCAACCCAACACAGAAATCGAGGTTGATCTTGATGTAGGGGATGGATTTATACACCCCCACAGAGCAGATCTATACATCAAATTTGATGTTGTAAAGCTCGATGGAACAGATTATCCGGCAAATTCAAATATAAGATTGGTAGACAATTTTGTGCCGCATCTGTTCTCTGAAATTGAGATCAGAAAGCATGGTGTTGTTATAAACAGAATAGATTATCCCGGCATTACCTCCACAGCTTTGGCCACACTAAAATTATCCAAAACAGAGGCTTCATACTACAAAATAGGTGGATTTGAAGCTGGTGATAAAATTATATCTAAAAACCACACAGTGCTGTTCCCGATGCGCCTGTTGCCAGGATTCTTCTCAGATTATAAAGATATCATGTGGAAGGGTGGGTTAAGAATTACATTTAGAAGAGCTGCAAATGATAACAATGCTTTGATGAGGTACAGTGCAATAAACCCTACAGGGGAAGCTCTGCCTAATACCCTACCTGATGAAGGCAAATGCATTATTCAGACTATGGAGTTAAGAATCCCGGTTGTTGAATATGAGGCCAGCTATGCTCTTAAATACAAAGCTGATATCCTAAAAAATCCACACATTCCTCTGCAATTTTATACATATCAATGCGTACAGAAGCCTGCATCTGGTACCTATTATGAGTTTGATGCCACAAATTCATTCTCCAGTATACAATACGACATGCCTGATTTTGTGGTAGTATTGTTTCAGACTGGAAGACACAACAATCAGGAAAAAAATTCAAGCAAATTTGATAACTGCAACATCATGAACATATATCTTAAAAATGGCAGAAATGAGGTATTTCCTAGAGAAAATTACAATTTAGACATTTCCAAGGATGATTTCCTCAAATTATATGAGGCATTTTCGGCTTTCAAACGTGTCACTACTGGCAATACTGACATGTATTACACACCAGATGAATTCAAAACACAGAGACCCATGTTTGTCATCAACACTTCGAAAAGGAAACAAGTTGTGGTGAATGACAGGACAAACATTAAAATTATCTGTGAATTCCAGGAGGCATTACCTGATGACACCATTTGTAGTGTTATTCTAATAGGTGAAAAATCATATGTTTATGATGTAAGAAATGAAAGAGTCACGGAGCAATTCTAGAAGAATTACATTGTTTTAATATTAGATAAACAATTTGAACCTGGCATCCAATTGAACTTAAACCAGAAGTAAATATGTATGTGTGTGGGTAGGTGTGTAGCCTAGTTTTAAGTGTGGCCCCAAGAGGGGCATATTTTTGACAAGTTTATGGACAACAATCTCTCAGAAGTGCCTTTTATAAGTATATGCACTTCAATCTAAGAGGGGTCATACTTTCCGAGAAATTCCCGAGGGCATTTTTACAAAAATCTTGGATTAGGCAAGAGTTCCACACTTGAGCAAAAAGCTCATATGCTCATGTTGAGCAAGTTTTAAGTGTAAGCAAATCTGCTTGAGGGGGTTCATACTTTCCGGCACTGTCCCTATTGTATTTACCACTACTTCCCGTCCCGATCCCGACTTCGGGAAATGATTTCCCGACTTTTCTGGATCCCGAGCAGTCGGGAAATACCGAATGGTCACTTTAAAATGTCGTTAATTCTCGACGTTTTCTGCATTGTAAGTTTCTGGAACTTACCGGAAATTGTAAGTTTTTATTCTAGAAATGCAAAAACTATCACTTAAAGTGAAAATGACGTGTAGAATTCGAGATTTCCAGAGCTTCTTGAATTTTCGAACATTTCCCTTCCCGAAAATTTTCCGACTTGATCGGGAAATTCCAAATTTTTCCGTCCCGAATGTCGGAATTTAAAAAAATTCCCGTCCCGATCCCGTCCCGACCCAAAAAATTCTGTCCCGCACACCCCTATTATTCATTAGGCTAAGGCAAGAATTTACAATACCGGACCCTTCTGTAATTTCTATGCTACGTCTTATACTCACGACATAATTAGTCGTGATGATTTATCTCAAGTTAACATGTTGGGGTGAGGTGAAAAAATTGTTCATTAACGTGTAGAAGATGTAAAATAAGCTTTGCAATTCTCGCAATGATTCCCCATATACAAGTATGGTAGCCATATTTGTTGATATGAAAAATTGACGTTCGCAATTAGTTACGCTGTATACAGCGTTGCCTCACTTCTTCTTATAAGGCGCTACAGCTCTTTATGGGCTTTGGCCTGCTCAATTACATCCTTCCATTCTTCTCTACTCAACACACATTTCTTCCAGTTCTGTGTCTTCAGTTTTCTTATGTCATTTCTGACATCGTCTATCCATCTGGTTTTGGGCCTTCCTTGTGATCTTGTAGCAATAGGTCTCCAATTGTAAATTTGTTTCACAATTCTTTCTTCGGGCATTCTTTCAATATGACCCAACCAGCTCAATCTTTGTGTTTTGATAAATCTTCTTATATTCTTACTCTTTATTAATGTTTCAAGCTCTTCGTTTGTTTTTATTCGCCATATATTATTAGATCGTCTCGTTGGGCCATATATTTTCCTTAATATCTTTCTTTCAAATATCATTAGTTTTCGAATTATATCTTCTTTCAGCACCCAGGTTTCACAGCCATATGTAACCACAGGTCTTATTATGGATTTATACAGCTTTAATTTTATTTTTCTGGAAACTAGTTTGGATTGGAATATCCTCTTATTCGCATAAAATGCTCTATTTCCAGCTGCAATCCTTTCTTTAATTTCTTCTTCGATTTCATTGTTTCCATTTACTATTGACCCGAGATATTTAAATGACTGTACCTGCTCTATGTGCATTGTATCTATATCCTCTTTTTGTTATGGGATTTTTCTTCTTGTACATCTCATATACTTTGTCTTTTTTCGTTCACTATTAGTCCATATTTCATTGCCTGTTGCTTTAGTTTCACTAGTGAGTCCACCATTGATTGCTTAGTTCTTGTAGTAATTACTATATCGTCTGCATATGCACAGATCTGTCTTAATCTTGTTGAAATGTTTCCTCTGATTTCCAACTTCTGAATTATTTCATCCATGACTATGCTAAATAAAGTTGCTGATAATGGGTCTCCTTGTTTTACTCCTCTATTTATTGCAAATTTCTGACTAAAATCATTGTTTCCTTTTACTACTGCTGTAGTGTTTTGTAATGTCAACTTTATTAATCTTATTAGTTTGTTTGGGACATTAATTTTCTTTAGACATGTAGGAATTATATTTCTATTTACTGAGTCAAATGCTTGCATAAAATCGATAAATATGTTATGCAATTCAATATTATATTCATAACATTTTTCATATATTTGTCGCAGTATGAATATATTATCAACTGTAGATCTATTTGGTCTAAATCCCATTTGATATTCACCCAATTTGTTTTCTGTAATTTCAGAGATTCTATTTTTAGAAGAATTGCAAAGATTTTGTATGCGACATTCAGAAGCGTAATTGGTCTGTAGTTATTACACTGCAACCTGTCTCCTTTTTTAAAGATTGGGCAAATGATACCATGTAACCATTCTTGTGGCATTTCCTCTTTATTCGATATGTTGAGTATCAAATTATAAATTTTATTCCTTATCATATATCCTCCATGTCTTATCAGTTCTGCTGTGATATTATCTGAATCAGGTGACGTATTCATTTTTAAGGATTTTAAGATTTTATTTACCTCCTCATATGTTGGTATTGGAATTTCTGTATCATTTTCCAATTTTTCGGGTAATTCATCTTCATACGGTACGTGTTCCCAATTTAATAATTCCTGAAATTACTCTTTCCAACGGAGTAATACTTTTTCTTTCTCAGATATTACTTCTCCAGATGCATCTTTACATAATGAAGTTGCATGAGTGTAGTTCCTTACATGAGATGTCACAGCCTTAAAAAAATTTCTTGAATCCTTTCTTCTATGGTATTCCTCAATCTCTTTGATTCTATCATTTATCCATTCTTTTTTCTTCTTTCTGCATACATTGTTGGCAATTCTCCTTTTATTCTCATATTCTTCACAATTTGCCCTTGTGTGTCTCTGTAAACATCTTTGTCGTGCAGCATTTTTCTGATTTATTACCATTTTATATTCATTATCCCACCATTCATTCCTTGGTTTTTCATCTTGCTTTTGTATTACTTCAGTTGCTGTTTTCAGAATAGCTTCTTTGAGTTGTTTCCAATCTTCATTTATATCTTGGGTATCAATAATGTTTTCCAAATTTTGACTCATTTTTTTCCTATATTGTTTCAGAATTTCTTTACTATGCATATTGCTTTTATTCCATTTTATCTGTTGTCTTGGAATACTTTTTCGTACAGGTATTAATTTCTGTTTGATTACTGCCTTGACCAAAAAATGATCCGAATCACAATTCAGACCCCTCATTGTTTTTACATCCTGCACCATTTCCTTTTTATGTTCGTTTACTAAAACATGGTCAATTTGGTTGGTAGTTTTCCCATCTGCGGACACCCAGGTACCTTTATGTATCTTTTTATGTTCATACTGTGTACTCATTACAGTCATATTATTTGCAATAGCATAGTTACATACTAATTCTCCATTATTATTGGTTATCTCATGCAATGTATGTTTACCTGTTACTTCTTTAAATGCATCCTCATTTCCTATTTTTGCATTTAAATCTCCCAACCAGACTATCAGGTCATGTCTCGGGGTTTTATCTTGCACTACTTGCAGTTCTTCATAAAACTTATCTTTAATGTCATCATCTTTCTCTTCTGTTGGAGCATACACGTTTATAAATGTCACATTACAGAACCTTCCCTTCACTCTAAGTTTAGATATTCTTTCACTACACGGTTCAAATCCTAGTACATGTTTTACCATTTCTCTCTTTACTAGGAATCCAGTTCCGTGCTGACCCGTAGTTTCTTTACAACTGTAATACACAGAGTATTTGTCTTTCTTAATTTCTCCTTGCCTTTTCCATCTTACTTCCTGTAATGCGACTATCTGCAACTTTGTTGTTAAGATTTGGTCGGCTATATCTTGCATTTTTCCAGGTATTAGCATAGTCATGATATTCCATGTTCCTACACAGATTATATCTTTCTTAGTCCTTTTCATATGCCTAGATCGTTTTCCATTAATCCATCCGGCTTTCTGTAATTGAGCTTTTTTAGCGGAAGGTTATTTTTATGAGACCAGGGTGCTGGCCTAGTGCTCAACCCCCATTTCTTTTGAGGACCAGGATTTTCTGTTAGGGTTTACTCCCTTAGCTGATAACATCCAGTTTAGGCGCTGGATACTCGCCTTCACCCTCCTCCGTCTGCTACAGCATCGGCCCGCCGAAGCGGGCCGTATGATCTTTTTTGCTGCATTGCCCAGGGGTCACGCGGCTAACAGCCTTCGGGGACGTGGAGGTAGGATTTGTTGGTAGTATTGGTAGTTGTTATACCCAATGGCGTTCCTCAGTATTTACAGAGTGCTCATATCAGCATCTGAACACTCCCTGAGACCATACCAACCTTTGACCCCCAGCGTTGCCTCACTGTTGATTTCATACTTGGAGAGCATGGATCGTGTAAGAATGGCGGAAGAGAACAGTAAAAAAGTTGTTAATGTTGTACAGATTGTTAGGTGGAGTGTGCAGGAGTATGGCCGTGGGCTAATTAATATACTTATGGATTTAGGTATATTGCCCAAACAAGGTGCTTACATGTGACAGCGACAGTCACGATGTAGAAGAACATGTGGAGTGTGGACTGATTTGATTGCAGGTAAGTTTGGCAACAGTGCATCAATCGTAAAATTGCAGAATAAGAAAATGGCGTCTCCGATGATGAACGTTTGCCGTTAAAGTGCTACGAAAATAAGATTTTTTTTATTGGTTCGTAATCACAATCAGCGCAAAACCATTCACGGATAGCCCCACTAACCATTCTCGGTAAGGTTATGTTAAGTTAGGTTAGGCAAGGCAAACATAGTTAAAATTCGTGGTCGAAAAACCATGCACGGGTAGCCCCACAAACCATTGACGGATTACCCCACGAACCATTCAGGTAAGTTTAGGTTAGGTTAGGATAGGCAAACATTTGGGGTCGTAGTAATATCAGGAATGTATATTTATTTTTTTAGGTATTGGAAACACAAAATCTTCCGGTAAATAATGAGCAATCGTGCCGATCGCGGGCCACTCAATTTCACTTATTTTGTAATTGCTACACGTGAACCACAAATTTTAACTTCAAATTCGTGATTAGGAGGCCTCAATTAGTGAGTATGCCAAATATTACAAAAATCGGGAAGGGGTCCTGTATTGTAAATTCGCTCCTTCATTAATTGTGGAAGCACAGAGCAGAAAGATTGGTAAGTAAATGTGTATATTTTATCTTCTGTTATGCATGCTCATAAGGTGTTGTTTTTTTTAGTCACTTTACTTGGCATAGAAACATTTGGTCAGTTGTAGGGAACTTGCCGAAAAATGGTTAGCAGCACTGTCGGCTACCAGACGTAGTGAGTGTACCGTACCCTCATGTTCACTTCTGTTTGCGTTTATCAGTACGCGTTTTGTTTATACTGTGTTATTGAGTTCGTGTGCTATTCAGTGCTAGTGCTTTAATGTATGTTAATTGTTATTCATTCGTTAGTTATGCCGCTAAACAAATATAGTCTTGAACAAAGAGTTTTTATGTACGATTATTACGTGAAAACGAATTCTTGCAGAAAAGTGGTCAGGCAATTAGGAGAGACAGGATCTCTTGAACCTAAGAAACGTGTTGTATTGCTGTTGAAGGAGGTCATTTTCAACATCTCTTATAACACAGGAGGTTAGTGATCATCATTATTATTATTTTTATATATCATTTTACGCTTTCGGTTTGCTTTATGCGCCGGGATGCTGTCTTCCCTTTCTGTCAACTGAGGATAAAGTAGCGATGTCTAATCTAAGATTAGATGTCAGAAATAAGGTGCCAGAAATATTTGTATTTGGGAGGACACCTTTTCCAGCATCCTTGCGACAAGGTACGTGCTTATTTCAATTGTAATTGTAACTGTAATTGTGAAAAGTGGAAACATTACAAACAAGCGGTTTCTGTTACGGACTTCCTGTAACGCAATTTGCCGGGACCTGTTGCATGAAGGGGCCGCCGACCGGCCGATACGCTGGCGGTAAACGACTGAAATAACCTCCCTGTACTACTACTATACTAATAATAATGTCATTATTATTATTATTATTATTATTATTATTATTATTATTGACACGTTTATCACGTTTGTCAAAAAATCGTGGCTTCGTCTCTGCTAAAACATGCAATTCTACATCCCCTCAGCACCCCCAGATGATTAATCCTGGCGCCGCCACAGGAAAAGGGGGGGGGGTTATAGGAATTGTACACATGGTCTTCAAAATTAATGTGTTTAAAACCTTTCTGCCTGCACCCTACTAAAATTTCATAACGACAGGACAACCGGTTTTTGATTTACAGAATTACAAAGATAGCGATTGAAAGAGAAAGCAAGGGTGAATTGGAACAGAGGAGTGTTTGTATAATTGAACTGCTTCACACACGAAGACTCCCTCCCACGTCTTCTCATTCAGTCATATTTGGCGTCAACATAAGTTTAAAAAAAGAAACACATAAGTGGCATGAGAACCACCCGAGTATGTGACTGGAAACAGGACCCTATCATTTTTTTAGTCACGAAAAATACCACGTGATGAAGGGGTGCGGATAAGGATATCAGAAAGGAGACACCGTTCAGCTGCGCTGCCTAAGTGTTGCCAATGCACTGAAATGAAGGGTCGCTTGTGTAACAAGGAAAGGCAACAAGTTCGAAAGATAAATGTTCCCTCTGATCATCCTCGTTTATTTGTCCGTTCCATTACACCGCGGCAGGCATTGTCTCTTTGTTTCCTTCGTATTCTACAGCTGATTCCACTATCCAGTTCGACACCCCTGTTCTCCTCTTCACCGTTATTCATTGCTTTCATTCAATTCACTCTTTCTTTCGTTTCATTCGCACAGTTCTCTTCATTTCATGTATTTCTCTCTTGTTCCTCTGCCTAGCGTCATCGTCTTAATTATTTTTCGCAATACATCTACACGTTGAGGGGTGAAGATGGTACAGGTGGTTTCAATTGCCATTATAATAAGATCATTCAAATTCCAACTCTTGGCTTGTCAGAAGAGCTCATATAGCGAATGTCCGGAAGAATTATTTGGATTACTTGTATCCTCGGACGCTAATATCCGGGTAATTTTGATGAGAATGGATATTCGGATGAAAATTCATATTGATTTGGTTTATTTCACTTCGCATTTCTGCCACTTTTGGCTAATGACGAGATGGGGATGAGTGATGATGGGATGGAATTGATGAAGGGACAGTCGCAAAAACACACATGCCCGGGCTGCTATTCCGACCCAGGACCCCTGACATCATAGCGCGCTTAGCTAACCACTTCGCCACCGTGACCGGCTCGGATGAGAAGTATTCGAGAGTTTCTTCCAAGACTGGTTGTCTGGATGGTTGAAAAACTGTTAAAAATGGCGAGAAATGTGTTCGATTGGCGGAAAATCGGACAAATGTGAGGCAGGACCAAATTATTTGGAATTAAGAGACCGTTGAGTTGGCAGATTTTGCAGTTTCTGTTAAAGGTTAATTCAATGTCAGATTATCCGGATCACGTGCACGTGATTTTAGCAATTTAGGAAAAAGAAGTGTTAATTTAATGATAGACTTCTAATTGGATTTCAGTTTATTAAGAAGTATGGTGTACATACAAACTACTTTATCCACCCCTCCTTCCCAACAGGCGCCTGGTTCCAATTTTTCAGTAAAGAAATATAGCAACTCTAACCAATTGATTGATTGATTTTGTGTTTTAAGTCCACTTTATGCACAGTAAGGCTAATCGGGACTGGACCTACAGTTTTAAGTGGGATCCGAATCACTATGTCTCCACCGGGTATCGAACCCGGGACCTCTTGATTACAAAGTGACGACGTTACCACTGCACCAACTCTAACCGAAATAGACAATATATTCAGATGGAATAAAATGTAACTAAATGTAAACAAAGGCCCTCTCTACCTACCTACCTTTACACACGCGCGCGCGCATTATATATATACATATACACATACACATACATATATGCGCGCGCGCGTGTGTGTGTGTAATTTTTCATCTCATATTGAGAAATTCACATATATGGGTCTAGAGGGTTATTCAAAAGTCCCTTAACACCTCCTATAAGATGTATTGAGTTAGGCTGGGTGCAATTGGTCATGATAGAAACAGGTTATGCGTAGGAGGAACCAGATTGGTCTGTTCCCAACGGACGTCAGCCATATTGGTGGCCGCCATATTGATTTCAACTCTAAATTTTTAAATAGGAAGGGAGTGATATATATATATATATTGTTTTTTCACACCTGGAAAATGATAACATTTGTTACCATCATGCAGTCGTAACTTTTTCCTGATTAAAGATAGGTTGAAGAAACCTTCACCACTGCATTTCTCGTGAACTTCTAGCCTGATTTGATTCTAGTCTGACTGCCACGCGGGAAACCCAGAGTGGGCGATTTAATGTTGGAATTTTTCTTGGGTTTGTCCTCGAATAAAGCAGCTCTAGGGCCCACGCAGCCTCAAATGGTACCGGGGAGGGGGTAAAGGCGGCCGGAGTGTGGTGCTGATCACATCACCTCCAAGATGGCCTACGTCGAAAATATGTGGAGCCCACATACCCTAAATGTACCTTCATGGCACGGTGCTATATGCACAGGAAACTTTGACTTTTTCTTTACCATATTGTATTCGTTTCTGTACCATGAGTAACTAAGTTTATGTTTTACATATGCATATACGAACCCAGTGGCTAAAAGCATACTTGTCTCCGTGTCCCCCCGTACTGCGGGGTTTTGTGGCTTGTAGATCTGGCACTGACTATATGTGCCGAAGATCTGGAGAGGAAGTGGAGCAGACTATTCACAAAGTAAAGACTCAGTTTCAAAATGCAAAGAGTTTTTCCTCAAGTGGAAATTAACAAAGTAAGTACATTTGGACTGGAGCTGGGATGTGACTTGACGCAAGAAGATCCACGCTGCTGGCAACGAGATTACTGCAACATTTGATGAAGAGTTTAGTGAATTAGAAACCTCAGCTGAAGAGTTCATTCTGGAAAATCCGAAATCGAATAGACACGATTTGGACATTTTCACCAAAAAGCATCAGCTAGAAGCGAAAAAGACGTTCCTCACTTTGGAAAAATAGCATTGTAAAGAGCTTACATCAATTGTGGCTGCTTCCACTCGGAAGAAATCGAAATTTCATTCTGTGATTCGTAACTTCATATCTTGCGTTTGGTTGCGATGTTTTTTAACTGGCTACAAACAAACTGTAACTATATTAATAGGACAACGTTTATCTGCTGTAACGTTATTCATGATTGAGACTTCAACCGCGTAATGCGGTATCTACATGGATGTGAGGTATAAATACGTAGTTAGATTAGGGATTGTAAATTGTAAGGGATGTGATAGTTAGTTAAGACTGTAAATAGGTACATATTAGATTAAGTTAGGAATAATCGGCTGTGTGGGCAACCCATTCTTGACATGTGGCCAATTTTAAACCGTACTAAAGCTGATTTTGCTGTAATTTTTCGATAACAGATGGCAGCACCGTTGTCATGGCAACCTAGTGCCATGTTGCCAGATGTACGACCATAATCAAGATAAGTATATACAGGGTCGATTGGGGGTATTTACTGATGCAAGATGACGTCACATTGATTAGTGAATTTTGTGTGCAGCAATATTAATAATTTTTATGAGATCAGTTAGATAGCTACTTTCATCAGAATAAGAACGAGTGTATCAGTAATGGATAGCAGTAAAGGTCCAAAATATTAACAAAAAATAAAAACAAACTTTTGGATAATTCATACACCAAACGAAGCAAGGAAGAATAATACAATTACATTTGAAGCAACTGCTGCGTTGGAAATAATTGAATATACTTATAGATAACGATAACCCATTTTGTACAACACTACTTGACGACAGTTCTCGCTTTTATCAGAAGACTTTACTATATTTTCTTCATAAATTTGGGAGGAAGTTCCGTCTTCAATATGTTAATATTTCTGATAGTTTCTCTATAGCCATTCTCCAGTCCTTTGTTTTATAAGTGACTAAAGATTGAGTTCTGTCGCCTAACTCTCTCCGGAGTTTTGTTTCATTCTTAAAATATTTCACAGGAATACAACAAAGTTTGAAGCTCGAAGTGGAAATTCCTATCTGGGGATGAAACTACCCAGTTTGGGGATAGTTGAGCGGGAGCTTGTATGGACAACATGGATTGATTGATTTGCTTTATTTTACTTCGCTTTTTGTGCCACTTTTGGCTAATTTGCAAAGATGGGGATGAGATGACATGATGAAATTGATGAATGGACACTCACAAACATCCATGCTCATGCCGGGCTTCGAACCCGGGACCCATGGCGTTGTAGCGCGATATGCTAACCACTCCGCCAATGGGGCCGGCTAAATTCCACTAAATAATGTCTTTGGAAAAGATAAAACAACATATAATTAATGTATTTTATTTTACATAAGACCTATGCCTAAAAGTACTTTTGTATATGATGACACAAAACTATCTTATGTTATGATTTATCTTTGGGTCTGACTGTAATATATGTAATTGGTGAAAAAATAACGCAGTAAAGTATTAAGTAAATATAGTTTATCCCCCTAGTTACAAATCATGAAAGGAGTCAAATTCGAAATTAAATTGAACGGACGTTCAAAATGTTTAAAAATAACACTATTTCCATAACAGATCTCAAGTATTTTTTACCATTGACCCTCTGGAATATCTCAAACTTACAATGAACGTTCATTGAACGTATTTATGATCGACAGCTAAAAAGTCATTCATTTGCGTGACTGGTTGATAATCCACCACCAGATAGAATTTACACAATATTTACCTAAAAACTTTGGGTAAAGTCACCTTCCCCCTAAAAAAATTCCCTTGGTAATGGACTTTCGTGTTCTCACAAAAAAAGTTATAATTTGGCACAATTTTTGTTTCGCGTGCAAACCTTTTGTAAAGGTGTACTTCAGTCTGTGCAATCAGCCCTTCCCATTTGTGAACAATATACTGGGGAAATCCCCCGTTCTTCGCTGTTGTCATTGCACTACAACCCCATCGTGGTTTAGTATTAGGATATAGCGTAGTGAAGAACTGTTTACAAGCATCGCCCAAACCATTGATTCTCCGCTAAAACCTTTCCCTGCCTTCTTTTTTCTTTTCCTAGCTCTCAGCATGCGGTTTTCTTTCCACTTGAGGAAGGGAAGACTGGCCGATTGTGAAAGAAAAAAGGGACGGCGGAGGAGTGAGGGGGGGGGGGGTTCATGAGGGGCGCGAGCGGTAGAGAGAAGAAAACGGCTAGTGCGACCAGCTTAGAAAAGTAGAAGTTAAAGTTTACATACATTGCTCTGCACGTGGAAAAGTTACAGACATCCTAAAAAAAATTCTGTAAGATCAGTTTCATTTATTTGCTGTAGAAGAACAGTTGAAGCTTTTTTGTGCTTTAAAATGTTGATTTAAGTTATTACATATAATTGGCGAGCAAGTAAATTTTACGAAATTGAGATAAGGAAAACTACGTAATAAATAATGTATTTAAAAAAAGGCTTCGCGATATAACTAATTTCATATTTGATCTTTAACTCAGTAAAATTTAAATGCCACGCACTTGACTGTTCAAGCACAGAAGGTCGACGCAAGAACCTATTTTTTAGTTATCGTCACCAGCGGTGATATGGGCTCTTAAGTGTTAGTTTTAAAATTGCTTTTCTTTCCCTTTTGCATGCAAAAGAATTTTCTTCAGCCACAAATTCGCAATATTGTCAAGCAAATGCCGGACTGAAAGAGGGATGATTATTAAAATTGTAATAATAATAATATATTTTTAAATTTTTAAGTCCACTTTATGTACAGAAAGGCTAATTGGTAATTATATTCGCAGTTTAATGTTATATTTCTATCACCAAAAACCAACAACCTTATTTATATTAGTACACCTACACCATGAGGTATTACATACACATGTAATCTCCGTCATTATCTTGGGAATATACAGCTTCTTGTTGATCAGCATTCCTAAAAAATATATTTTTCCAAACAAAAATAAAATTCTGATCTTCATTTTTAAGTAACAAGGATATTTAGTTTAAATGTTATTACTAATATATTAACTAAAGTATAACTTTATGAGACTTTAGGCTAATTTTGTAGTGGTCATCGGTAAAAAGTTATGAAACATATTTTATAAGATACAGCTTATCTGAAAGAAAGTAACTGTAAAATAGCATAGTTGGATACCTTTTGAAGTAACAGTAGATATAACTGAATTACTTTATCAAGTAGTAACTGTAGTGATAGAGACAGTTTAAGATAAATTAATATCTCAACCTGCCACCGCAAATAACCATACATTTATTAAAATTACAAATCTGATAGTTGCGTTTCTTTTCTTCTTCTTACAGAAGGATAAAACAGCCACCGCTGTGGCTGATCTTGCCTCCGAATGTTCCTGGTTCGAGTACTGGTCTGGGGATGGATGTTTATAGCCTTATAAAGTGGACTTAAAACACCAAATCAATCAATCCGCTAGAATAGTAGACTGTCGAATTAATAAGCTTTTAGGTATTTTTGTGAACCGAACGAATCCAGTGTCCAGGAGTAGTAAACTGACTTGTTAGGCCCCGTTCAGTGATAATAACACTTAGTGTGCCCGCAACAACTCGCATGTAAAATGAAAATTTTCACTGTGTATGAAGCTATGTTATGGTCAATAATTAAATATCATAACTCCATGGAACGTATTACATTTAGGAACGAATACCAGATGACTGTATTCTGATTTCCGCCACTGGGAATGGCTCACAATCTCTAATACGTGTCAGGAGTCGCATTTTCTTCTCAGTCGCACGCAAAGGGCTCATAAATAAGGGTGGGTCACATCTCCGACCTAGCAATTAGCCTGATGTTATGACGTAATATGTTCTCCCTAGGGCCCATGCTTAGATTTTGTCTCGTGAACAGTCTCTTCCTCATTTCGTTCCCTCAACTAAGAAAGACAACTTTTTTGGACTTTTTTATATTTAAATAAACTTTTCTTGCAAGAAAGAAAAATTGTTGGACCTTTGCGTCTCTTGTGTTGTCACCGCCACGCCGTGTGAGGTTTTGATTTGAAAGCATTTGTGCATTTACCGCGGCTCTTGGTGAGCAGCAAGTTTCTGACAATAGGTAAGAATATGCAATTCGCCTCGGCTTATGATTTGAGTTTCATGACAGAATTCAGAAATAAACAGTATTTTTAACTGCCGTACTCTTAGTTGTTACATGGCATTAGTTGTTACATGGCAGTTGAGAAGTGAAGTTCTGTAGATCAGCGATCTGAACCATGCCAAAATGCAAATGTGTTTTAGTGACGACTTACAAAAACGGTTTCCTGACTTTAGCCTGGAAGAAAAAACTTCGAGGCAGATTGTCAATTTATGTTATTCTTTTAAAGTAAGAGACCAAGCTTCACAACCGTATAATATTAGGACCATAGTGAATATAACAAAACGTGTGTCTTCGTTTGAAGTTAACAACATTTTGCAATCTAAAAATGCCTTCTTTTTTAAATTTTGTCATCTGGTAACCCTAAAGTCGTTGCCGTATATTCTTTTAAAATGTTTTGAAATACAGTCTAAATAATGCACAGGATAAGCAATACAAAAGTATTCTGGCCACTGAAAGAAAAACAGCAAACTGTTGCTGCGGACACACGCTCTGCGTGATTGACACAAATCAACTCCCACGCACTTCGAAAAGCCGCAGCGGAAGGCTTTCTGCTACCCCTAAAATCTGCAAATGAACCGGTCCTTTCCTTCACACCCGCTCCCCGTCCCCCCTCGTTTGGGGATCTTCTTGTGAGCTGTCAGCTGTACATATAATTTAAGGAAGACCTTTAAAGGAAATAATAGTTGTTACAAAAATAAAGCACCAGGGCGGTCCCAGGGGTTAAATAAAAGTACCGGCACCACTACACCCCTGGTTATGCAGCATCGAATTCGAGAACTTCCTTCTTGAAGGAATGGTAGAACTGAAGACGAAGTCTATATTGAACTGTGCTACTGGAGTTGCTAAATTATTTACTTCCTTTATTACTTCTAGATGCGTGATTAATTGTCTGTAGGCTTCAACTTATTGAATGATAAAAAACACTTATATTTACTTGTTCATCTATTATCTATTTTTTATACATTGCTTTCATCTTTTCAGCATATTTCTATCATATTCTTACTTTTACTAAATTGAGTCTTATCCTCCAACAATTAACTTATTACTTTGCCTTGTCCTGCCATCTATTTTTCTTTTCCGAAACTCCTTTTTTTTTAACATCTCCTGTTATTGTTTCCAATGTGAAATGTCTGGTTTCTATAAACTCTTTCTAAAACAAATACAGATGCTTGGATAATCAGAATTAAGGTTTTGGCGTTGCTCAAGGACACTTTGGTTTGGCGCCTCACTTAAGCCACCTCTGATTACACAGTTGTTCAGATCCCACTTTAGTCTCGATCAGCCTATCTGACACGAGAGTTGACTTAAAACAAATATTAGCAATTATGAACAGATTCTCTCGGGATACTGACCAGGACAGATTTTCGAGCCTACATTTGCAGTCAGAATATTCAATCACGAAGTTAATGTAAGTCGATTTATTCTAGTGGAGACTGGGCCTAAGTTTAAAGTGCCATCCGAACCATTATGTGCTTCCACTGGGAATCGAACCCGGGACTTTCTGATGATAAGGGACAACGTTAACCAAGGTCTCACTTAGGCCCGGCAATTTAATCGTTCGAAGCTTTGTAAAAAAATATAGTCACGAACAGTACTGGGTAGTAACGATACCATTCACTTTCAATACAACCTGCAAGTGTGTACCGAGTAAGGTACGCCTAACGTTCAGTACTTTTCTCTGAGCGAGATACAAGTCGGGTGAAAAGTAAAATATGCTGTAATGAGTTTGCTACAATTTGCAAAGAGTAATATACTGGTTAGTCCTCCTTCGTGACCGTGTGGTCTAAGGTGATGTCTTTGGGCTCCGACTGCAGGACGGCATGGGTTCGGGTCTTTTAAATTTCTTTAAACGAAGTCGAAATATTAATAAGAAATATTAAAAAAAATTGCGCACGTTGAAAAATTTCAGGCAGCTGTACTTTTTTATCCAATATGTGTGTGACATAAATAGCATAGCTGAAATAAATTATTTGCCTATCTGAGCATAAAGTGGACATAAACTTTGACAAAACGGAGTTGTAGCTAAATGCCTTTCTCAGTAAAGTCCCGATTTACAAACAGTTGAAGAAGCTTCATTTCCGCGCCAGGAATCTCCGGGAAACGACACTTTAATCTTCCATGCTGCACAGGTGCATGGTCTCTAATACGATAAAAAAATAATAATAATAAAAAGTATTCGGGCAAACACCCACTGGTAGTGTTGCTCACGGGACGGGACATGTCCCGTCTCGTCTCGTTTTCGAGACTGAGACAAGAGACGGGACAAGCCTTTTGAAATTCGAGACGGGACGAGACGGAATGTTTTTCTCGTCTCGTTTTCGAGACGAGACACGAGACGGGACGGGACGGCTTTTGAAAAGTCTCGTCTCGTCTCGAATGTCTCGAAAAAATAAAAGCAAAATTTTTAATCAGTTGCAAATACTTGTTTGCTTGGAATAAAGGATTTCAATTAGAAACGTTGATAAGCGTGTATTAAGTCAAAAGAAGACTATTCTAGAGAGAGTAATGAATGAATACAAAAACTTATTTTCTATACTCTTTCGAAACACAACGCTACTCCCCATTTTTTCTTTCAATTTATTCGAGGTTAATAATTTTATGTTACGATAGTACTCCAGATACTAATACAATTCTGAATAACATCAAGTAAAAGGGCAGGTAGAGAAGGTGGGAAGAGGGGCCAAAACATCGTGGAGTGTCTGAGTCCGAGATTTATCTTGTAAAAATAGTCTCAGCTCTATAGGTTGGAAAGATAAACGGACCGACGGATAGGGTTTATTATTATTATTTAATTTTTACATCAAAGGGTGTACAGAAGTGAATGTTATTAGGAAGTAGGAAAAACATTGTAGGAAACATGGCAGTACAAATTGATAAGGAGTTGTTGGGAAAGTTATTAAGGAGTCCAAGATATTAGCAAGACTAAGAGAAGGGGATAATTAGGGACAAATAATCTTGCATTATCCCACTCCGAACAGCTGAGAGCTAAAGAGGAGCAGAAAATACGGGAAATATGGAAATAAGTAATTTGGTGATTTTAGTGTTTACAGGGAACCACGACAAGATTTTACCACATGATTATTTGCACGGGTTGCGAAATTATTAGAATGTTATAGAAATTTCGGATATGTCTTTGTTGAGAAAATTCTTGTTGTTTCCCTCAGGCATTCTACAGGTGGTTGGATTCGATTTTTTTACGTCCGTTTGAAGATTATTTCCAATGCTTTTTCTTTATTTCTTTAGTTCTTATTTAAGGAGAATACTATTCCTTGGATTGTAATAACGAAATACTGAGGCTGATATAGAATAGATTTCAAATGAAGGAAGTGCACTAAGTTTTGTATAATCGTCGTAGAAGGAAACTTTGTTCTATGAGGGGACTCCCCGATGGTACAGTGGTAGCGTCGTCGCCTTGTAATCAAGGGGGCCCGGGTTCGATACCCGGTGAAGGCACATAGTGATTTGAATCCCACTTTAAACGGCGGGTCCAGTCCCGATTAGCCTTTCTGTAAATCAGATGAAGGAATGTTGTAGCTGTTCTTTTTATTCTGTAAATTTAGCCTTCAAGTTTATGAGCAAAATACATGCAGTATCTACTGTCTACATGTCACTCGTTACTAAACACATTTCACAAAGTAGTTTTATCGAACATCAGAGGGAAGCTGACAGCAATGTCAGGCTGGCGGGAGCTTGTTTATGACCAGGGTGTATTCCGAGACTATTTTTCGCCGTTCCCCACTGACAGAGGTTTCGCTTTGAACAATGGACACCGTTGCTTCAGGGGGCAAACACCAAACATAGGGCGAGGTTGACCTGCAGTAGCGGGTACGTGCCATAAATCCAGGCCTAAAGTAGGAATGAAAGTTGATGCAAGGGAGGGGCAATAAAAATTCTGTAATTTGGTTTGCTTACTGACAGGAAGTTTTGCAGGAAAAGCTGAAAAGGAAAACGGCAGACTTTGAATGAAAGAGGGACAGTGAACACAAGTTCTTTTTATTATTTTTGAAGGTGAGGCTATCAGCAGCGAAGTTATTAGAGGGTTGGAAGCAGTGACGACGCCAGAGAGGGGCAGGGGGACGTCCCGTGACAGACACTTCGCCCCCCCGGGCCCCCTAACTGAAGTTAATTAAATATCGAATAATAAGAGAGTTCATTTATAAGAGTATGACGATTTTCAATTTGAATTTAAAATTTTGGGTGCGTCAGCACTAAGGCTATGTTGCACCCGTCACATTATACGAGGTCCAGCCCCTTATCATTACACATAACAACTCTAACGTTGCATAACTAAAATCATAAAATATTCTGACTTTCGTTAAAAGCTGAGGCTGTAAAGGAGCACTCAGCACAAATAAGGACAAAACACAGGACAACACAAACAAAATTATACTGGCCATTGGGCCAGTCGCCAGAGCCTCGTTAGTCTGCAGTCCAGGGTGTACTACGTGGAAGTGAGGTTGACTATTGAGTGCACTACGTGGAAGGAGCACCCCTTACACCCCACGACTTTTACCTTTTCAAAGTGGTGTATTCTGCATGATATCACTTTCCTGCTTATAATACCAACTTGATTAACAAATATTAATTTGTTTAGTATATATATAGCTATGTGTGTGTGATTTTCGTCCAAGATTCGAGCGCCGACCTGGGCATATGTGATTTCTCATTCATTTATGTCCTGTAATAGCCGAGATTAACCTAAGTTTTAACCAGTTTTAAGAACTGGGAAAAAGTGTTGAATGTGGATGGTTTTAAAATATCACGAATATTTTCAGGACCACAAGACATCATCTGTAGTACGGGCAAATTATTCTAATCGTGGTTGTTAGTGACAACGCTATTATTAAAAGACATTCAAAGTTGATTCAAGATTTGGTTGGTTGGTTGATTTGGTGTTTTAAGTCCACTTTATGCACAGTAAGGCTAATCGGGACTGATATTATAGTTTAAAGTGCCTCCACTGGGTATCGAACCCAGGACCAAAGGTGATCGAAGAAAACCTGACACTCAAGGTCAGTTGTTGTGGATTCATCGCGGTTTCTTACTATTCAGGGACTTGAATTTCGAGATGATGAGTCTGAGGAAACCTTAACAAAGGGAATTTCTTCGATACTCTTGAAGCTAATGAGGGGATATTATTTGAAAATGTATTGAACGTGAACCTTAAAATGCAAATTACACTTAAAATTCGATTCAAAACATATCGCGGGCAGGAAAAAGAACGCTTATTAGGATTTTCCACTCTTCAATCATTAGATGCAGGTTCGCTCTTTCTCGTACATATCAAAATCGAAGAACTTCTTCCCACTAACTCCATAGGTGCCTGTAATTGGGTAGCACAGACATACGTTGAAGTGGTAGAGTAAGAGTAAGTAATGCCAGGGTCAGAATATTTCTTGAATTATGAGATAACTGTAACCTTTGTGTGATTTTTTATCCTGTGATAACATTTCCCTGAAAGGTGAAACACAAATTTTGCCCAAAACTCTTCAGCGTTACGAAGATGGTTGTCCTTAAAATCTTTGAAAAGGCTTGCTCGAAACAGGATGCTGGATGCAAACTGCCTCATTTGGCTGTTCTTGCCATTGAGAAGAAATGTAAAGTCCTGGACGTACCAAAGGTGGGCAATGTGTTCTCCAAAGCACATCGAGCAGAATTCTCCTACAGGAGAATTGCACTTCACTGCCTCACATTGTTTCTAATACTTAAGAAGATTCATTTCTTCCAACGTCACGTTTATTTTGCAAGAAAATTAAACTCTTCGAAGCATTTTTTCGTCATTTATATTATTATCTTATAACTTAAATATTTATATCAGTAGTTTCATGTCAAGAAAGACGATGAATTATAAAATTATGAATGTCTTTCAATACTGAAATAGGCCACTAGAGACAACGCAACTTACCAATAAAAAAGAATTAATGTCTTTATTAAAACGAATCATATGGAGATAAATTCGTAATCAAGAAGTAAATTTAGGCAGTAAACGTCAACTCTAAATAAAAGACAAACACAAAACACCATACATGAATATAATAATAATAATAATAATAATAATAATAATTATTATTATTATTATTATTATTATAAGTATTATTATATAAGTATATATATGTGTAGTGTTTTCGGGCGTTTTAATGTGACTGCCCCCTTACAATATTTTGTTGCCAGCCTTCCCCGCCCCCCAGTCAAATTTCCCTGGCGCCGTCACTGGTTGGAAGTAAATTTATTAGGACGAGGAAAGTAACATTAGCTGTTGTCAGTGTTGCACCAAAGGACGTGATATGTGATACTGTTTGTATAAATGATAGGAAATTTAAGCAAAAATTTATAATTGTTGAGACTTGAGAGTTGTTTCCTTCATTTGATCGTAGGAAGAGGTTTTCTGAGACAGAGTGAGATTATTTTACACATACATGAGAAAGGGTGGTTGTTTAAAGATAGAGACGTATTTTGTACATTTTTTAAAAGTTCAGATAAAACGAGAATTTAGCCTTACTGTTATGAAAAGAAATAACTCAGTACAGGGAAAGAATAACTCTTCACATTTCTCGCACCTGGTGGGATGCAACACACATGCACAAGAGTATTGCAGGAAGTCTATGAACGAGGATGAAGAGGGATATGTAAAATTTGACTTGCCTGCGGGTGAATTAGTGCATTCTAATATTCTTAAGGTTGATGTTGTTTTTTAAGTCCACTTGATTCACAAATAGGCTAAATCGCGAACCGACCTACAGTTTAAAGTGCGATCCGATCCACTTTGTGCCTCCATTGAGTATCGACGCGAGGACCCTTCATTACAAGACCTCGACGTTATTACTACGCCATCGGGGAGGCATCCAATTTACACAAATATGTTGATTCCAATAACACGTTATATGCATAATCTGATAATGATGCACTTTTGGTGCATCTAAACATATTTTTTTCAACTATCTTCTTCTTATAAGGCGCTACAGCTCTTTATGGGCTTTGGCCTGCTCAATTACATCCTTCCATTCTTCTCTACTCAACACACATTTCTTCCAGTTCTGTGTCTTCAGTTTTCTTATGTCATTTCTGACATCGTCTATCCATCTGGTTTTGGGCCTTCCTTGTGATCTTGTAGCAATAGGTCTCCAATTGTAAATTTGTTTCACAATTCTTTCTTCGGGCATTCTTTCAATATGACCCAACCACCTCAATCTTTGTGTTTTGATAAATCTTCTTATATTCTTACTCTTTATTAATAATAACTCTTTTTCAACTATAGCATGTCTAAAAGAATCATTGAAGTTGGGATTTTTATAACTTCAGGAGGCACGGCTCTTTAAATGTGCGATATAAAATAAATGCAGGTTTGCCTTCCATACGTGGTGGTTTTGTCACGTTTCATCGCTTCGTAAAGCATACACTTTTGCAGGAACGGCTTCTTGCATCCTCCTGGGGCCTTGCTCTAGCTAAACAAAAAATATATTTGTTTAGCATAATCGAGGGTTACTTATTCCTGCCGAACTTACTAGAAAAACAAGGATTCTATTGGGATCATACTGCTTTGAATGACAGTATCAATGAAGTTTTATGTACGCTACTACTTATAATAATGAGCATAAAATATTAATCAGGAACTTTATTTTCGTCAACTGTATGTAACATCTTTCTTGTTATTCAGCAAATATTCAATTTATCACCCTTTTTGACATTAATTTTCTTGCCAGGACACCTGTTTTTATGCAGATTTTGACGATCTTAACTACACGTAAGCTAGATATTAGCTAATATTCGTGCTATTATATTACTATTCCTCTACCATCTTTGTAAGATTTCATGCAATAACAATAATAGAATTGATTAATTTACATATTCAAGTGAATAGACCTATGAATTATATTAATGTATTAATTTAAACATTTGCTTAATTGTTGTCGTTAATGTTATTATTATCATTTTTTCTGAAACACTTGGCTCGGACACCCTCCCCCGACGTATATTTCTAGATGCGTGCCTGCCGAAGGATAAATTAGATCAAGCGGTGGTGGTACCGGACTTAGAGGCTAAAGGGAAATCAAAGAAGTATGTGCGTCATAAGCTGAGCATAAGAAACAGCACAATATCACAAAGAAACACTTTTTGAAACTTATGTCATAGAAGATGTTTAACAATATTAAGAACAATAAATGCTTTCTATTTGTAATATAATAAATATTGAAATTTTAAATAGTCTTTTGTGTTCGTACTACACATTTAAAAACTTTTTTGTTGCTCCCCAGCGCCAAGCTTAGAATTTAAAGAAAAAATGTACATTTTCATAGTGCACGGAAGTTCGACATTCAGAAAGAAAGAAGGTCTATTGGAAAACATTTCAAGACTTCCGAATGGTATAGCAGTAATGAAAAAGAGCACTCACTTATACCGTGTTTTTACAAGTTGTCCGGCTTCCCTCGGTAGCTGATCGCTGGCTTTTCTAGCATAAATCAAGCGGTGTTGCTGCTGAACACCGCCTGAACTCCGTGCTGGGGAAAGCCAAAGCCAGGCAGCAAATTAAAATACGCAACGTGACAACAGCGTCTACGTAAGCTCATCTCTTCTGGCTTCCATTCGCTCCTCGCTGCCCAGCAGACGACTTTTTTCTCGTTTCTCATTGGCACCAAAACTGTCGAGCGATCGCTAGCGCGGGAAACGGGACAGGTTCTAACAAACGCGGTATAAATGTACGATGGATAGACAGTTGTATGGAAGCGAGAAAAACCACAAGGTAGATTTCATAAGATACCTAGTAATCAGTAACCAACAAACTGCATTTTTAATATTAATGTCCTCATGATTAACGAACCTTATTTATTCTCTCCACGCAATGAGTAAAATATTTGGAGCTTTATCCCACTTTCCGAAAAATATTTCGTGTTTCTGCTACTTTTGACTTTTGTTGGCATGATATCCCGGATCACTTTTACGAGACGAGACGAGAAAAAACGAGACGGGACGAGACGAGACGAGACAGAACCCTTCGAGACGGGACACGAGACGGGACAAACGAATATTTTCGAGACGAGACACGAGACGAGACAGCATTTTCACGAGACGGGACGGGACAGACCAAAGTCTCGTCTCGTCTTGTCTCGTGGGCAACACTACCCATTGGGTATGTCTACAAAACTCGTATAGTAAAATATTATCAGTTTTCAAATATGCATTAGATTTTATCAAAGTCTCTAAAGTTTTGTCAGTTTGCTTAAAGTCCAGAGAGAGAGAGAAGGGGGGATAAAGGGTGGGGAGAAGAAAGGAAAAAGAAAGAAGTAGGGAAGAAAGTAAGAGAGAGGGCAAAAGAAAGAGGTAGGGAGAGCGAGGTGAAGGATGGATAGAGAGAGGGGTTGAAGGCAGAAAGAGGGAGAGAGAGAGGATGCCCTTCTCTCTCTCGTGCATTTTCCTTTAGAGAGAAGAAAGAGAGAGAGAGAGAGAGAGAGAGAGAGAGAGAGGCAGAATGTGTGTCCACCGGGATGGAACCCGAGAACCCTTGATTACAAAGCCAATCAAGGCGACACACGAAAAATTTCGCATGTGCCTGTCCGATTGCGCAGTGGTAGTATCGTCACCTTGTAATCAAGGGGTCCTGGGTTCGATTCCCGGTAGAGGCACATAGTGGTTCTGACCCATTTTAAACTGTAGGTCCAGCTTTAGTGTGCATAAAGTGGACTTAAAAACAAAATCAACCAAATCAATAAGTCTCGAATCGGTTCGCCTATTCAAGATTCCTCATTTTGTTTCCTCATTTTGTTCGAGGCTGGTGAAATACGAGTAAAATCCCTAACAAGTGCACCTTCTTGGTTGGGACAAATACTGTAGAAAATGAATGGGAGTGTAGAATACCGTACATGGTCACACCACATCATCCATGGCAACTTGACCGTTGAGAATTTGCCATGAAATTGCTGAGTGTAGAAGCGGTGTCTTGTGCGATCCTTGACACGATTGCTGAGGAACGTGGTCGTCTCCAGGGATAAGGAGCGAGGTCAACCGAGTGGTTATCGGGGGCTGGTGTGCTGAAACCTATCTCAAAGGAAGCACCCGATAAGATACGGAACAGACCGAAGAGAGCCGTCAGAAAGGAAGGAAGTTGTGAAAAAGAGGAAGTTCGAAATCAAACGTCTACTTCTCTGTCCCATTTCGCGACTAATGTTTTAAAATTTTGGCGCTAAAGTTTGATTGAGTAGTATGAAGTATTTCTGTAGGATGACCAAGACGAAGATGGGAGGATAACGTTGAGATGGACCTAAAGGAAATCGATAGGGATGGAAAAGATTGGTATGATCTTACCCATGATAGGGACAGATGGAAGACTTGTGTTGCTGCAGAAATAAGCCTTCGAGTTTAAGAATGCTAGAGAGTTAGTCATTTAGTCTTATTCTTCTTCCTCTTCTTGTAGACCAGAAAAACTTATAATTGCATCGGCGATATGGTCTTCCTCCTTTTGGCCTTCAATCTAATAATTTTCAAGGCAAACGACTATCTTGAATCCCCAGAACATGTCGATTTCACATTAACTGATATTTTTTAATTTCTTCCACTCAATGGCGGCGATTGGGTTCCAAAATCAGGGGGGGGGGGGCAAGGTTGCAAAACCGGGGGCAAAGACAGTTTATTTTCCCTGGTATATATAAGGTTAAGCATAGTGCAGGGGAAAGTGTGGCAAGAAGTATGGGGCCAACTGCCCCGTTGCCCCCCCCCCTCTAATTGCCGCCACTACTTCCACCATTGATTTGACCTTTCATTACTTTCGGATTTCTTCACTTCTAATTTTGTCTAGGTTACTCCACTTAAATACAGGAAAAATCTCATTTGCGAACAATATTCCAGTTTCTTCATTCACCACCATGTAGGTGTGTTTCACCTACGTCACAAACTGCTGAATTAGGTCTTCGGGCAGCCATGATGGGTGCCAGTTGTTGTAAACATACGGAATTCAAACGGGCGGGCGAGAAATTTGAACCTTGTTTATGGTGGTACGTACTAGGGATCCGGATCCGGGTCCAAAAGTTTCGGATCTGGATCCGAATATCCGGATCCGGATCCGAGAGTTTCGTATCTGAATCCCATTATAATATTACCACACCTTAAAAGGTATTATGATCTTCGATTACAAAGAAATTTTTCATTAGTTAGTCCTACAAGAATTTTTTTCAAGTGTTGTTCCTAAAATACTTTGCTACGCATCGGCTAACACACTCGTGCACAAAAATAATCTTACTTGTTTAACATAAAATGTCAGCGGTGATTTTGTAAATGCCATTGAAACGAATATGTATTCATTCGAATGTATTGGAAATGAAAACATACAAATGTGAGACATTCCATTCCAGGATGAAACCTTTAACACATATAACATGATAGAAATGTTATACAAAAATTATACAATTGTTCTACAATTACAGTTTTACAAATTAAAATAAAACATTATAATATATGCAGTGTTATATAATTACAAAGTGTAAAACTAACAAGGGAGGTTATCTAAGTATCCCCCTCAGATTTCGATTAAACTTGGCAGGTGTATAGTGGGGCCCAAAGGAAGAAATACGTGTTTTTTTTCAACTAAAAGACGATTTTACGGGGCGAAACCCACTCAAATGTCAAGATGAGGACATATTGAATTGAGGATCATATGTCACATTTTCCGAGCGACGCCCATGTAGGCTACCATTTTTTTTTAAAAAAAATATACCCAAATTCAGTTTGATTTGGTAGGATGTTTTAAGAAAAACATCTCATCCTGTATTTTATGATTTAATTTTAACTTTTTCAGTAAGTACTAACATTTGAAAATGAGACAGATTGATACATGAAATATGTTCTGGAAGAACAAAGACAATGAACGTGATATGTGACTGTGTATATTAATTCAGCAACAAATGCATGAATGTCTTTCACTCTTCAAACATCAAATCTGGGGGTAATGTTCGAAACAGCTACGCGGAGCTCCTTCTCGACTTTCATTTTGCTTCTACGTCTAGATTTTATTACCGCCGGAGCTGAAAATCCTGCCTCGCAAAGGTAGGATGTGGCAAAGGGAGAATTACTCTGACGGCTTTCTTGCTCAGTTCCGGATACTCCTTTGCTACACTGTTCCAAAACTGTGGCAGAGTCCAGGAAGAGAATTTCATTTGCAGTGTCGAGCCTGAAGAAATGTCTAAAACTTTTAAGTGCTCAGCAGTAGTGAGGGTTGCTGGTGGATCTGCTGTAAACAGATCTGTAACCCACTTCTGTTCATCTGTTTGCGGAGGAAAGTATTTGTCAAACTAACGTGGAGTTTAGATAGATGCTCCAACATGACAGATTTCAATTTCACACTTAATGTTATCTTGTTTTCTTGTATACACTTGTCTAACGTAGGAAAACACTCAAAATCACCTGAATTCGTATTGTTCTTCCACAGAAGTAAGTTTCTTTTGAAAGCTTCAATCTCATCGGACTGTTGCATTATGTGTGATTGTCTGCCCTGGAGGCTGTCATTCAGAGAATTCATCATCTCAAGTTCTTAAAGAGCATTTGAGCCCGGAACTTATATGAAGAGAGCTCTTTCGAAATTATATGTTTTATTTTTAATTCATTCTTTAAAATATACACGTATTGAAAATTACATGTTGAGATTCACATTATAGATTATAAGTTTCAGTTTTTCATTATAGCCGCGACGCCCCTGACCTAGACTGGCGATGCACCAGGGCGTCGCGACGCACAGTTTGGGAACCCCTGAGTTAACCCATACATTCTAATGTGTTCTATTGGCTTCCGCAACATGACCGAAACCTTTTTTCTCGCATAATTGAATTTCAGTCCAAGTTGCGTATTGTTTCATTTCAAAACGGAATTTGGCCCTATTTAAACTGATCTGAAAAAATGGTTGCTGGACGTTATTTAAAATTTATCCGGAAAAAAGGTTCCTGGTCCGTATTTAAATTGAACCGGAAAAAAGGTTCCTACACCGAATTGAAATACTTTACAGATAAAAGGGTTCTTTACGGTCCGGAACCTATTTACGCTTGCTGAATTTCTCTCATGGACCGGAATTGAATTTATTTAAAATTCCTGGACATTGAACAGCCCTGACATAAAGTGTTTGCGCAGATACTGAGAATGAATCAGATGAAACATTTGGACCTTGTTCGGCCTGCCATTTAGCGTAAAGGGCTTTCCCCGGTTTTTAATTTATGATGGCAACCTGAAGCAGAGTGGGCAGGAGAAACCGCAAGGTTCCCAACGTCGGCAACAAGTCGCTGAAAGTGGCGAATTTAGTATGGCTTGCTGGACACACAGGTGAAAGGTTGAAACTAGCAATTATTTTTCGCTTGTATTTGGCGGTTTGGTGTACGATTCATTTGATTTGCTTCGTTTTACTTCGCTTTTTGTGCCACTTTTGGCTAAAGAATGGGATGAGTGATGATGATATGATGAATAGACACTCATAAATATCCATTTCCTAGGCCGGGATTCGAACCCATGAATTATATTTGTACATGTAACATCGATAACTTCATGTAAAACATATGTTTTACACATATGCAACATGGAGCGACGTAAAATAAGAAAATACATGTTCAACATGTTAACATTAAATTGTGCACGTGTTCAAAGTTTCTTTATTACATATAATAGTACAACACATATTATTTAAATACATTACATAATCAATTCATCCACCTCATAAATGAACCAACAGCAAAAAATATATAAATTGTATCTTAAATGTGCACACTCCTTATCCTAAAAAAAAAAAAAAAAAAGTTGTCCAAACATCTACAACATCTAAGACAAAATCAATTAAGGGAAGTCTCACCTCTCTCTCTCTCTTTCTCTTTCACTTTCTGTCTCTCTCTCTCTCTCTCTCTCTCTCTCTCTCTCTTTCTGGTAATTTACAATGCATTACAGAAAACAATGACATTGCGAGCGAAGCGACCAAGAAAATTGTAGATCCAATTTTTTGCAAACTGAAAACAATATTCATTGGGAAGGGCGCAAGTAATTTCACGGGCCGCCATGGCATTCTCTCTTTTACAAATATTATCATTTAGATCGTTCGGTGTCCAGGGCCAACTCCCGAAACCTCCTAGCTACGGCTCTGAACTTAATGAGACTAAGAAAATTTTGAGAAATGTATTTTTATTTGCATGAAAATTTGAAATCGAGCGGGGGAATTGTCCCTCTGTGCTTCCTGCAGGTGTCTTTGGCCGAGAATGTTTGCCCCCCCCGAATTGATTTCCGACCGGGGTTGGGGGCATCCCCGCTGTGGTTACGCCAATGTTAAACTGAACGTAAACAAGGGATGATGTATCCTACACATAACAGCCATATTGGAAGCGACACCAGCGCTCAGGCGGTAATTTTAATCGCGAATAGCCCCTATACCGAGCGCAACCTCTTCGCTTCTTGTTGTTACCCTCAGAAAGATTTTGGATTCATCACTTCGCCAGCTGGAGGTAAAGACCTTGAAGTATTTCCAAACCATGTCGGAGGCTGGTGACGTAACAAGGAAAACGAATAGGAGTTCTTCGATAAATGAAGGGTTAGGCGGGAGGGGAGAGGAGAGGAGAGATATTCCTGCTTCTTTCCTCCTTCTTCCAGGCCCAAGGACGGTCAGTGAATAAGACATCCAAAGCCGATGGGCACAACTAATCATTTAGTTTTCCAGCCGGTCTTCAGTTCAGTCATTCCAAACTTTATTATTCCAGTGTTGCCAGGTGTTGCAATTTTCAAGACATCTTCAACGGGTTTGTTGCTAAAAGTTTTAATCAAAAATTGCCTATTCGCTGGAAAAGTAAAGTTGTTTTTGTTTCAAGTTCCGCACCGTGGCCACTGAGACGCAGAGAAATGCACCAACAGAACGTATCTTGTCTGCTTCTATTGAAATGAAATGGTGCAACGCCCAGTACATGGAAACGCGCGGAACCGAAGCGGGAATATCCGTGTCAGAAGTCTGCAGGTTGTCTTGAAGGTTGTCGCCCACTGAGACACCGGAAACGTTTCGGTTGCGTTCGGTTGCCGCGTCCCAGTGGGCGTCAGCCTTTTGGCTACGGGACGACCGTTGGTTCTAGTCTCCTTGGAGGAAGCGTAACAACTTTTCTCCTGAGATTTCGGCCAGGGGCAATCGGATCATCTTCTTTGTTTAGTGTATGCAAATGTTGTTATTCTCTTGTTCATTATTAAGGCTAGGATTTTTGTGACCTAAAAATCACCAAAATATGCAAAATAAAATATGCTCTGATGACCTAAAATTTTACAAAATATGCACTATAATTTGAAAAATATGCCCTTATAACTGGATTGTTTCAAACATCAACGTCTAAATGCTGAGATATTTTCACAGACGTACTATTTTTAGTTCACTTTATGGGTCCTGAGTTGCAATGAATACTTTCTCTAAAATTTCAATTGAAATGAAAAAGATTTTGCTACAGTTCAAAAAAAAGAAGAAAACTCTCGAGTAAACATGGGAGTAATTCGAAAATAACTGTACCCGTATATTTCTTGAAAATGCAAAAATATGCTGAATATGACCGAAAATCCATCAAAATATGCTATATCACGCAAAAATGGCCAAATATGCCAAAATATGCCCTTAAAAAGCACCTTAACTTAATTAGTTTCTTCATAATATAAATTTATATATGTTTGGGGAACACATCGTCCTTACCAAAAGAAATATGCAAACTCATGAAAATCCTAGTCCTATTTATTATTATCGGTGGAGCGAGGGAGAAAAGTTTCACTAAATATTTTCCAAGTCGTTAATAATATTGATTCTGTAGATCGGTGTTTCTATGGTTTGAGTGATTTTGTCAGGTTGAGAAGTGGGTTAAGCCTTCGATCTGATCTCCATCTATGAAATGGTATGGACTGAGGAAAGCGATATTTGAAATCATAGGCGTGCGCAGACCCTCTGATTAAGGGAGGCAAAAGCCTTGATGAAAGTTCAATCGGAGAAAAAACCTCATTCTAACTCACTGTTTTATTGTACTGATGGGTACTAAACAGGAGCATATACAGTGTGTGTCCGAACCCACCAATAATCACTCTTTTAGAAGAATTCCAGCTTCTGTGACACACAAAGGTTTTCTGTTTCCCTCCTCCTTTTATTTTCCTTCTCTGTGGTTCAGACTAATTTACATATAAACTTGATTTCGTTCATCAGATTCAAAACAACTATACTCTGTCCTGTCTATCTCTGAAGCAGAGAAAGGAAGGGGAAATCGAGTGGCAGAGCGAAGCAGTACATGCTGCTTCGAAGGCTGGTAACTGCAGCCGCTTTCCTCCTCCATGCAATCCCGTTCCCTTTCACATGTTCATTGGACAGAGACTTGTTTTCCTTCACTTGCTCCAGAGATAGATGGGATAGAGTGTACACGTAATTTTTTCACTTCCAATGTGTGACCCATTTATTCTGCGTACACATAGGCCGAAGAATAAAATGCGTGAGTCTTCATTCATTCATTCATTGTTTTCTGCCTAATTGGCAGGTTTTTCACTGCAATCTCCAGCTTTCCCTGTTCTCTGCCTTACGCTTCGTAATAGCATACGACCCAGTTAATTTAATATCATCCATAAGCTGATATCTCTTTCTTCCACGAACTTTTCTTCCTTCAACCATTCCCTCCAAGGCATCTCTTAGCAGGCAGTTTCTTCTTAGACAGGTGAGTCTTAATAACAAGTAATTTGCTGGAGAACGAAGTGAGAGAGTCCAATTACATAGGAACTTTCGTTGCCTTGAAAATACTTTATCTTTAAGGAGAATAATATTGTTTAATAACGGTAATAAGATTTATCTGCACTAAATTTCCAAGTGAGAGTATTAGGAGGGGCAGCTGCCCCCTCTTGTCCCCCCGTGCGCACGCCAATGTTTGAAATGTGGTAAAATAATAAGAAATATCTTGAAAATTACTAACAATCTGACACAAGAACTTTGCTTAAGGGGAAGGGCTAATCGGGACTGGACCTACAATTTAAAGTGGGATCGGAACCACTATATGCCTCCATCGGGTATCGAACCCGGGACCCCCTGATTACAAGGCGACGACGCTACCACTGCGCCATCGGGGAGTCCTCTACTGTATAGTGTACTTAGGCCTATGCCTTTAAATACACCATAATAAACGTGTTTTGTTGCTATAAACGGAGTTTTAATGCACTTTCTACTGTTCTTTTAGGTTATTTCAGTTAATCCGGACTTTCGTTAAATCGGTCAACTTATTCCCCCATTAGTCCGGATTAATGAGGTTTTACTGTATTTCAGTATCGTCGGAATGGACGCTGAAACTAAAAAGAAACCCGACTGTTCAAGAGAGTATGAATTTCTCCCCACGTTGCAACTTGACGATTTTCAAGTTGACTATTAAGCTAGATACGATGTTTTAAAGAACATGATAAATAAGAATTTTTAGATTCCCATACGTTCCTTACGAAGAGAAGGAAACGTAACAACTTCAAGTTACGGCTAATCAAATGGGAGTTTTTCAACCGTATCGGCTCAAAGCGATATCGGCTCAGCCCGACTTACATTGTGTGTGTGTGTGTGTGTTTTTTTTTGGTAGCTTTGCCTAATTTCTAAGCGAATACAGCAACATTACCACAGTTGCTTACACAAGAATTACGACATACGTAGTTTCAAAAATTATAACAGAACTTTAATGTCCGGAAGCAATTCACACACGTTTAGTACATTGTTACCATGACAACCTACAAATTACAAGCTATGAATGAATACAAATTCTTTCTCTTCCTCATGTCATGCGTCCATCATTTTTGACAATCGGAAATAGTTACAACCGGGAAGTAGATGCTCGCCATTTTAACGAAATGATTATAACTCGTTGCTGGTGAGCGACGCGAAAGGGCAAGAAAATAAGCCATTGCAGGGCAAATTCTATTCCGCTCTCTATCTGAAATATCTGCTTCCTGTGTGTCTGTTGCGTGACCGGGTTTCTTGCAACAGTTCTCATTTATTGTATATATATTAATTATACAGGTTGAGTCAAGCTGGACCCTGTGGCCGAGTGGTTATCACAGCGCGCTGCGACGCCAAGGGTCCCGGGTTCGAATCCCGCTCGGGCTTGGTTGTTTGTGTATGTCCATTCATCAATTTCATCACTCATCCCCATCTTCGCAAATTAGCCAAGAGGCACAAAACGCGAAGTAAAATAAACTAAATCAATCAATCAATCAAAGAATGAGTCAAAAGTCAGATTAAATAGGGATTTATAGGGGTTTGTAGTATATCTTCCATGTGTGAACCTTGAGCATTGACGCATTTGTTCACGCGACGTTTCCAGTTCTCCAGAACCTTTAGCATAAGCATGCCTGCACATTTACACAATGAGTTCCTTCAGATGCTGGATGTTCTGAATCTTTGAGTAGACGAGCGCTTTTAAAAGATCCTAGAGGACAAAATCCATTGGTGTCTAAGTCTGGAGACGGCGGTGGCCACTAAAGAAAATCACCATCTTTTTTTTCAGGATTTTCCTTCACTCACAGTCAGAAACTTCCTTTGTAACCTTACTTTTGATTCACCCTGTACACCCCATCTAATAGATGTAATAGAAATAAAGCACCAATGCAGTCATGCGAGAAAAACAAAGACAGAAGTCCGACAACTTGAAATGTTTCCGCAATTTCTATTTTTCCTTATAAAGTTTCCTTTTTAACCTAATGCAGAAATGCGAAGTAAAAAAAATATCGCTTTGATGTAGCAACACTGCATCTGCCAAGCGCGGCACAGAAAGCTTCCCGCTTCCAAATTTGGAGGTTTACGGACGGGCACCACTATCAATTTAGTGTGCACAACAATTTTCATTAACAAATACAGGGTTTCTATAAATTAAGTTATACAAAAGTAACGGTTAATTGTGAAGAAAGTGTATGTGTCAGAGAAACGATTCCGTGGCCACCTCGTCGACGTTGCTGGGAAGAGGGGAAACAAACACACGTTCTTTTATGTACCCCCAGATAGAGAAATCCATGGGACAAATCAGGCAAACGAGGTGGCCACGGAATCGTTCCACCACGACTAATCCAAGTCGGTACTTGTGTAAGATAAACAAACGGTTACGCCTCCAGTGGCGGCGTCCGTAACTAACAACGTGCGACAATAAACTTGAAGATATGCTGTATTCATTGATGTATAATCCATTTCTGTAACACATATACTTTCTTCACAATTAACAGTTACTTTCGTATAACTAATTTATTGAAACCCTGTATATTGAAGTGGAGATATTCTGATAAATTGGAATCTTTGTGTGTCCCGAATGGAACATGCCAATAATAAAAATTAGCACTCACAAAATTAATTGAATGATATTGGCCAGTGGAAATTAAAAAGATCCATTAGGTGTCACTGTCAATTAATTTAAACCAAATTTTATATTTGTCAACAAGCCTTTCATAATATTAAATATTAAGGGTACATATTAAATAACGTAAAGCGTTATAAAGAAGAATTAGAAGGGTATATGTTGAGAGTACAATTGTTGGGATCTGGGCACAGACTTTTAGAAATCGAATTTACCGGCCCGTGGTGTCACGAAGGTTGAGTACATAAAGGAGGGTTGTCAAGGGTCCAGGAACCAATAAATTCTAATGGGTTCCGCTGCAGGACCGGAATATTGTTTTTCACGCACAATTTAAATTCGGTTCAATTTGCGTATAGTTTAATTGAAGAAAAGGTTCCTGGGCCGTATTTAAATTGATCTGGAAGAAAGGTTCCTGGACCGAATTGAAATACTTTACAGATAGAAAGGTTCTTGACGGTCCAGAAACAATTTACGCTTGCTGATTTTCTCTCCTGGACCGGAATTGAATTTATTTAAAATTCCTGGACATTGAACAGCCCTGACATAAAGTGTTTGCGGAGATACTGAGAATGAATCAGATGAAACATGTGGACCTTGTACGTAGCGGCCTGCCATTTAGCGTAAAGGACTTTCCCCGGTTTTTAATTTATGATAGCAACCTGAAGCAGCGTGGGCACGAGAAACCGCAAGGTTCCCAACGTCGGCAACAAGTCGCTGAAAGTGGCGAATTTAGTATGGCTTGCTGGACACACTGATGAAAGGTTGAAATAAGCAATTATTTTTTGCTTCTATTTAGCGGGTTGATGTGCGATTGATTTGATTTGTTTTACTTCCCTTTTGTGCCACTTTTGGATAATTTGCGACGATGGGGATGAGTGATGATGTGATGAATAGGCACTCAGAAACATTCCAACCCGGATCCCCTGGCTTCGTAGCACGATGTGCTAACCACTCCGCCACAGGGGCCGGCGATGTGCGATTCATGTACGTGTCCTTAAAGGATTTAACCTTTGAACTTTGAGAGTAATAGGGTTAACGTCACTATTTAGGTAAGGTGACACGTATTAGCTGGGATATTCCCTTTTTTTGAGTCTCTGTCCTGATTTATTTTGAACGTAAAACGGGACGCCAAAATGTCCCTTTTTGTGGCAATGGCCTATCGGCGTAGAATTACTGCAACAAGAACCTTCTCTAATATTTCTATGAACAAGATTATTGTTGAGTAGAACTTACTTCGCATTTCAATGTCAACAATATACCTGATTCCAATTTCTTAAAATACTGGAGTTTTTCCTCTGTTTACCTGGAACTAATGTCTCCACTTAACGAGTGTTTTCTACACTCTGTAAAAAAAAAATAGCATCACTTCATTATTTTTGGTCGTCAGCATTTCGCTCGTGAATTATCAGTTGTTTTATTGATTTAATTCGACTTGTCGATTTGTTTTCCTAACAATTATATAAAACACTATATCTGTACAATATATTTTTATTATTTAAGTCATAGTTACGTACATAATGCACTTGACAGAACTAATATCAAAATTATTGCAAACACAGCTTGTGGAACGTTTTCGCACAAAGACAATTTTTACAATTAAAAAGATTGAACAAAGGTTTTAATTCCATCATGATATGTTAATTTGAAATGATAGTAAGTAAATACATTGACTAGTACTTAGTGTGGCCACCCCTGGCCTTCCTAAGTGCTTCCAACCTTCGAGACATGCTATGAATGAGATTTTGACAATATTCGACCTCAATTTCATTCCAAACATGTACAATTACTGCCATAAGTTCCTCTTTTGACCTGTTCGTCTGATTACCAAGTTTTTTGCACATCATAGCCCACAGGTTTTCTATAGGATTCATGTCTGGAGAGTTGGGTGACCACCAAAGTCTTTCAATATTCATATCATGAAACCAGTTATTCATTACCTGAACACGGTGACAGGTTTCATTATCGTCTTGAAAAATAAAGTAGTCCAAATTCTGTCCAGAAAAAATGATCTCCTGCAGTTTGTAGAACTTTCCGATTCAGGATTTCCAGATATTGATCAGCCTTAACGGTCCCTGTGCAAATATGCATCCTGCCAATCCCTCTTGCAGAGAAACATGCCCAAATCATAACACTGCCACAAAACTTTTGAGTTTCTAAACTACAAGATTTTGCAAGTTCTTCTCCCTTCCGCATCCACAGTTTAACTGAGCTATCATTCCCCAGCAATTTAAATCGTTTTTCTTCAGAAAATATCACATGTTCCCAATCTGCATCATTCCATGCGCCATAACGTGTGACAAACTCACGTCTAGCTTTTGCATGTGCGTCAGTAAGTCTGGGTTTTTTACGTGGGACGTGTTTAGAAACACCCTGTTTCTTTAGTCGGGATACTACAGTAGCATGAGTAAGATTAACTCCCACCTTATTTTGAAGTTTATGTGCAATTTGGCGTGAACTCATTCATCTGTTCTTCAGTGCCATGTCCTTTATCATACGATCCAGTCGAGGTGATGTATTTTTCTTTCTGCCACACTGACTTCTCAGTGATGATTTTCCATGTTCTTGTTGCTTTTGCAGGCAGCGGCTAACTGTGGATTGATGCATTTGAAGTTGTCGACCAATTTCTCTCTGAGAATGACCATCCATATGCAAAGCAAGAACCATTCCTTGCTTACGTGGTGAAATGTCACACTTTCTGCCCATTTTTTCGAGAGAAAAAGCTCAAATACACTACACAGCACCAGAACACTTCACAAATATGATAACGTATACAAACTGTCAATAATGAACATGTAGTTGCAACATAAAACACGTCACAAGTTGCACTACTAACAATCGTTTTACAGATTCCTGACAATTGATTACAAAGCCTTGCAGCAGTAACTGATTGCAACACCCTCTAGCGGACACTCCAAACACTAAATCAACATAAGAATAACACCACAATACGCAATAAATCCAGACCAATACTTCAATCAATTGATTTCAAGTTGTGCAGGAAAGATGCATGCATGCGAAACTCAAAATTGTCAACATCCGTAATAAGAATACAGTGATGCTAATTTTTTTTTTACAGAGTGTACAAATGATTTGTGGAGAAGTGACAAGAACGCTCTTTAAGTACAAACTTTGAAAGCTATGTTCATTAATAAGGTGAACTTTAATCACACGTATGTAAACATTTACAAAATGTTATTTGAAAAGAAGTACGCACTGAAGATCATCATTGAACGGCAAGATCTCATTTGGGTATAGCATGTGATGAGGCGAGGTTAGTAGTAATTAAGTAAAAGATTATAAAAAATATTGGAATTCTTATCATTCTTCATCTACGAAGGAAATAATTTGCTATTAGGATTTCGAATTCAATCGCTTTTGTTAAAAGGTACATTTCCAGCGAGAAGAGGGTGTTCAAGCAGTCCGAATTATTTACCAAATAATTGATAATGTACATGAATGGGCTTAATTGCAATCTTGAAAGACGATTTTATTTTTACAATTAATCACAAGAGATGGAACTACAGTTATTTTTAAGGGCAAGGCTGCCAAGTGCTCCCGGGTTCGAATCCTGGCTTGGACGTGGCTGTTCTTTTTAAGTGTCCCTTCATCAATTCCATTATATCATCACTCGTCTTTACTTTCGGGATTAGTCAAAAGTGGCAGGAAAGTGACGCAAAATAAATGAAATCAAACTTTCATCAACCATTCCTCATCATTTCCATACATCGAGATTTCTCTGCATCAGTTATTCGTCGGCATTTCTCTTCATCAGTTATTCTTCGTCATTTCTTTACATTACATCGGGAATTCTTTAGCATTTCTCTGCATCAGTTATTCCTCAACATTTCTCTTCATCAGTCATTCTTCATAATTTCTTTACATCGGGAATTCTTCAGCATTTCTTTTCATCAGCATTTCTTTGCATCACTTATTCCTCCACATTTCATTTCATCAGTTTTTTCTCAGCATTCCTCTTTATCGGCCATTCCCTAGATATCTCTGCATCAGATAATGCTCGTCATTTGTCTGCATAAGTTATTCCTCAACATCTTGTATTCCTGGTCTGGAGACGCATTCCACGACGTACAAAAAAACAATAATGAAATTTGCAACGGCTCAGGGCATCTGGTAACACTACTCATCCTTCTGTGTGATTCAGATCCACTCACGCCCATTTGCATGCAAAAACATGCACGCACATCAATCACTACATACAGGCAACGGAATAACCAAGAAGACAACGTAAGTACTTGTTCAATCTAAGATTTTTTCTCAACATCTTCCTGAACGGTCGGCGATGTTCGTTTGTTTCTTAAAATACAGTATTCGTCTTCGGAAACTGTTTCCTATTTCGAAATTCAGATGCACTAATCTCGCAATTTACTAAATGAAACTCCCATCGGTTTCTCCATTGTTCCTTCAGGACAGTCGAAACCACGCCCAAACATCAAACACTGCTATCAGGCGCCAAGATTCGAAGGACAAATTAAAGGGAATATGACAGGAAGAAGATTCTCTCCACGCGTTGGCCATCAGCAATCGACGAATGCTCTCGGAAAGGAATGGTATTTCAACTATCAAAAAATTCTCGTTTCTCTGTTTAGAAAATGTGCTCTCTCCTCTTGCGATGCTCTTGTAAGTTGAAAAGATTTTTAAAACAACAAAACGGGACATTTTTAACATTTTGCTGAAGGGAAAACTGGAATGTAAAAACACTTTCATCAAATATATTCATGTTCTCTCCTTCTATCTATCTCTCTCTCTCTCTCTGTCTCTCTCTCTCTCTCTTGCTTATATTATTTTTCTTTCCATTTCTATATTGCTCGATCTCACTTCGTTATGTATCTTTCTCTCGTTTGTAAACTTCTCTTCCCTTTCCTATTTTCTCTCTCTCTCTCTCTCTGTTTTGCTTCATATTTCTCTCTATCTTGTTTCTCTCTATGTTTTGCTTCATATTTCTCTCTCTCGCTTCTATATTTATCTTCTTTCCCTTCTCTTCTTTCTTTCCCTCTCTGTATCGCTTCTTTACAAATCTCCCTTTCCCCCTCTGATTTCATTTTCTTCTTCTCTTTCCTTTCTCCCTTGTTTGTTTCTGTATCTCGCTTCTTTCAGTCATCTTCCATTCTGTCATCGTTTCTCTTGTCTTTTTCTTTCTCTCCCTTAAAAAAAGGTTTCATTATTATGATGACATAATCATGACGTCATTGTATTCCACCTAGGGACGCAACTTTTGAATTTTGACACCCCTAGGGAAATGTTCTGCGAAAGTGGGTGTTATTTGTCATCCTAAAAATTGCTCAGAAGCGTTGAAGAATTGTGTCATAGCGTCTACACGAGCAAGAGTTAAATTAATGATGAGAATGAAGAGCTTAGTAAGACTATGGGGGGAAAAAACGTTCCCCGTACTTTCGTAATTGACGTGTTAACAGTCGTCGCACACAGGCCGCAGAGTTTATGAGACCAGCCGGTGACATCTGGTGAAGCACGCTCGCTGCAGATGAGTTTTGTGTCTACTGCCCCATGTTGTGTCCCCTGGGCCATACCATGTTGTGGATATATTGGGTGTTTACTACACCCCTTTTTTTTGGCACAGCATGACTGTAGAAGAATTTCCTGGACAGGACACACGTAATACGGTGTGATGCAACTTTTCTGCGTTTGTTTTATCAGTATATTGCTCAAGAAGGGAATAAACATAAACTATATGATTTGTGGCCGCGGTGGCTCAGTCGGTAACGCGTCTGACTACCATGGTAATGGTCCCGGGTTCGATCCCCGGCCGGTTCAAATCCGGGAACTTTTCTAACGTTGGAAGCGAGCCCGGCGCCCACCCAGCGTCGAATGACATGGGTACCTAGGGGGAAACCCTGCGGGGGTAAAGGCTAAAGGCCGTCAGGGTCGTGATGCTGATCACATCATCCCCACTCACGACCGGATCAAGAAGTATGGGGCGTTTCTCCCACAACCCCTAAACGCCTTCATGGCGTGGTGCTAAACACAGGGGAGCACTTTACTTTTTTTTGTTTTATCAGTTCATGAGTGAGACAGGGAAAAGTGTGGTATATTAAGGATTATGGCAAACGAATCGGTGTTTTAAGCAGCGAAACCTCGTTTCAGAATTCAGCACAGGCAATTTGGGGTTCAATTTTGAGTACGATTTCATAATTTCAGGTTCGATTCGTGTTGGGGGACTACAGGAATATAATTTAAGATTCGTTTCGTGTTGGAGGACTAGAGGAATATCATTTCAGATTCATTTTGTGTTGGGGTACTACAGGATCATAATTTCCGATTCGATTCGAGTTGCGGGACTACAGGCTGTGGCGGAGATTAGGAGGCCGGCGAGAGCGCAGTTGCCCCCAACTTTTTGTTACTTTTGCCCCCGCACTATGCTAAACCTCATCTTCAAAGGGAATATATACTTTCTATGCCCCCTCCCAGTTTTGACACCTTGTCCCCCGGTTTTGGAACCCAATTGCCGCCACTGACTACGGGAATAAAATTTCAGATTCGTTTCGTGTTGGGGGGGGGGGGGGCTACAGGAACTTCATTTCAGATTCGTTTCGTGTTTGGGAACTACATGAACATAATTTCAGATTCGTTTCGTGTTGACTAGAGGAACATAATTTCAGATTCGTTTCGTGTTGGGGGGCTACAGGAACAGAACTTCAGATTCGTTTCGTATTGGCGGACGACAGGATCATAATTTCAGATTCGTTTCGTGCTGGGGAACTACATGAACATAATTTCAGATTCATTTCGTGTTGTGGGACTACAGGAACATAATTTCAGATTCGTTTCGTGTTGACTAGAGAAACATAATTTCAGATTAGTTTCGTGTTGGGGGTTACAGGAACATAATTTCAGCTACGTTTCGTGTTGGGGGACTACAGGAACATAATTTCAGATTCGTTTCTTGTTGGGGGACTACAGGAACATACTTTCAGATTCGTTTCTTGTTGGGGGACTACAGGAACATAATTTGAGATTCATTTCGTGTTGGGGGACTAAAGGAACATAATTTCAAATTCGTTTCGTGTTGACTAGAGGAACAAAATTTCAGATTTGTTCGTGTTATGGTACTACATGAACATAATTTCAGATTCATTTCGTGTGGATTACTACAAAAACATAATTTCAGATTCGTTTCGTGTTGGGGGCTACAGGAACAGAATTTCAGATTAGTTGGGCTACTATATGAACATAATTTCAGATACATTTCGTGTGGAGGACTACAAGAATATAACTTCAGATTCGTTTCATGTTAACTAGAGGAACATAATTTCAGATTCGATTCGTGTTGGGGGACTACATGAACATAATTTCAGATTCATTTCGTGTTTGGGGACTACATGAACATAATTTCAGATTCATTTCGTGTTGGGGGACTACAGGAACATAATTTCAGGTTCGTTTCGTGTTGACTAGAGGAACAAAATTTCAGATTTGTTCGTGTTATGGTACTACATGAACATAATTTCAGATTCGTGTGGAGGACTACAAGAACATAATTTCAGATTCGTTTCGTGTTAACTAGAGGAACATAATTTCAGTTTCGTTTCGTGTTCGGGTGTACAGGAACATAATTTCAGATTAGTTAAGCTACTGCATGAACATAATTTCAGATTTATTTCGTGTGGAGGACTACAAGAACATCATTTCAGTTTTGTTTCGTGTTGGGGGTTACAGGAACATAATTTCAGAATCGTTTCATGTTAAGGACTGCAGGAACATAATTTCAGATTCGTTTCTTGTTGCGGGACTACAGGAACATAAAGTCAGATTAGTTTCGTGTTGGGGCACTACATAATTTCAGGATCGTTTCGTGTTGACTAGAGAAACATAATTTCAGATTGGTTTCGTGTTAGGGGTTACAGGAACATAATTTCAGATACGTTTCGTGTTGGGGGATTACAGGAACATAATTTCAGAATCGTTTCTTGTTGGGGGACTACAGAAACATACTTTCAGATTCGTTTCCTGTTGTGGGACTACATGAACATAATTTCAGATTCATTTTGTGTTGGGGGACTACAGAACATAATTTGAGATTCATTTCGTGTTGGGGGACTACAGGAACATAATTATCTGAAATAATGTTCATATTGTAGCCCAACGTTACTGAAATTATGTTCCTGTAGCCCCCAACACGAAACGAATCTGAAAATATGTTCTTGTAGTCCTCCACACGAATCTGAAATTATGTTCATGTAGTACCATAACACGAACAAATCTGAAATTTTGTTCCTCTAGTCAACACGAAACGAACCTGAAATTATGTTCCTGTAGTCCCCCAACACGAAATGAATTTCAGATTAGTTGGGCTACTATATGAACATAATTTCAGATTCATTTCGTGTGGAGGACTGCACGAACATAACTTCAGATTCGTTTCGTGTTTAACTAGAGGAACATAATTTCAGATTCGATTCGTGTTGGGGGACTACATGAACATAATTTCAGATTCATTTCGTGTTGGGGGACTACAGGAACATAATTTCAGATTCATTTCGTGTTGGGGGACTACAGGAACATAATTTCAGATTCGTTTCGTGTTGACTACAGGAACAAAATTTCAGATTTGTTCTTGTTATGGTACTACATAAACATAATTTCAGATTCATTTCGTGTGGAGGACTACAAGAACATAATTTCAGATTCGTTTCGTGTTAACTAGAGGAACATAATTTCAGATTCATTTCGCGTGGGGGACTACAAGAACATAACTTCAGATTCGTTTCGTGTTGGGGGGGGCTACAGGAACTTCATTTCAGATTCGTTTCGTGTTTGGGAACTACATGAACATAATTTCAGATTCGTTTCGTGTTGACTAGAGGAACATAATTTCAGATTCGTTTCGTGTTGGGGGGCTACAGGAACAGAACTTCAGATTCGTTTCGTATTGGCGGACGACAGGATCATAATTTCAGATTCGTTTCGTGCTGGGGAACTACATGAACATAATTTCAGATTCATTTCGTGTTGTGGGACTACAGGAACATAATTTCAGATTCGTTTCGTGTTGACTAGAGAAACATAATTTCAGATTAGTTTCGTGTTGGGGGTTACAGGAACATAATTTCAGCTACGTTTCGTGTTGGGGGACTACAGGAACATAATTTCAGATTCGTTTTCTGTTGGGGGACTACAGGAACATACTTTCAGATTCGTTTCTTGTTGGGGGACTACAGGAACATAATTTGAGATTCATTTCGTGTTGGGGGACTAAAGGAACATAATTTCAAATTCGTTTCGTGTTGACTAGAGGAACAAAATTTCAGATTTGTTCGTGTTATGGTACTACATGAACATAATTTCAGATTCATTTCGTGTGGATTACTACAAAAACATAATTTCAGATTCGTTTCGTGTTAGGGGCTACAGGAACAGAATTTCAGATTAGTTGGGCTACTATATGAACATAATTTCAGATACATTTCGTGTGGAGGACTACAAGAATATAACTTCAGATTCGTTTCATGTTAACTAGAGGAACATAATTTCAGATTCGATTCGTGTTGGGGGACTACATGAACATAATTTCAGATTCATTTCGTGTTTGGGGACTACATGAACATAATTTCAGATTCATTTCGTGTTGGGGGACTACAGGAACATAATTTCAGATTCATTTCGTGTTGGGGGACTACAGGAACATAATTTCAGATTCGTTTCGTGTTGACTACAGGAACAAAATTTCAGATTTGTTCTTGTTATGGTACTACATAAACATAATTTCAGATTCATTTCGTGTGGAGGACTACAAGAACATAATTTCAGATTCGTTTCGTGTTAACTAGAGGAACATAATTTCAGATTCATTTCGCGTGGGGGACTACAAGAACATAACTTCAGATTCGTTTCATGTTAACTAGAGGAACATAATTTCAGATTCGATTCGTGTTGGGGGACTACATGAACATAATTTCAGATTCATTTCGTGTGGAGGACTACAAGAAGATAATTTCAGATTCGTTTCGTGTGGAGGGCTACAGGAACAGAATTTCAGATTAGTTAGGAAACTATATGAACATAATTTCAGATTCATTTCGTGTGGAAGACTACAAGAACATAATTTCAGTTTCGTTTCTTGTTGGGGGCTACAGGAACATAATTTCAGAATCATTTCATGTTAAGGACTGCAGGAACATAATTTCAGATTCGTTTCTTGTTGCGGGACTACAGGAACATAATTTCAGATTAGTTAAGCTACTACATGAACATAATTTCAAATTCATTTCGTGTGGAGGACTACAAGAACATAATTTCAGTTTCGTTTCTTGTTGGGGGCTACAGGAACATAATTTCAGAATCCTTCCATGTTAAGGACTGCAGGAACATAATTTCAGATTCGTTTCTTGTTGCGGGACTACAGGAACATAATTTCAGATTAATTTCGTGTTGGGGCACTACAGGAACATAATTTCAGGTTCGTTTCGTGTTGACTAGAGAAACATAATTTAAGATTGGTTTCGTGTTAGGGGTTACAGGAACATAATTTCAGATACGTTTCGAGTTGGGGGACTACAGGAACATAATTTCAGATTCGTTTTGTGTTCGGGGACTACAAGAACATAATTTCAGATTCATTTCGTGTGGGGGGCTACAGGAACAAACTTCAGATACGTTTCGTGTTAGGGGACTACAGGAACATAATTTCAGATTCGTTTCGTGTGGAGGACTACAAGAACATAATTTCAGATTCATTTCGTGTTGGGGGACTACAGGAACATAATTTCAGATTCGTTTCGTGTTGACTAGAGGAACAAAATTTCAGATTTGTTCGTGTTATGGTAATACATGAACATAATTTTAGATTCATTTCGTGTGGAGGACTAAAAGAACGTAACTTCAGATTCGTTTCGTGTTAACCAGAGGAACATTATTTCAGATTCGATTCGTGTTGGGGGACTAAATGAACATAATTTCAGATTGATTTCGTGTTGGGGGACTACAGGAACATAATTTCAGATTCATTTCGTGTTAGTGGACTACAGGAACATAATTTCAGAATCGTTTCGTGTTGACTAGAGGAACGAAAATTTCAGATTTGTTCGTGTTATGGTACTACATGAACATAGTTTCAGATTTATTTCGAGTGGAGGACTACAAGAACATAATTTCAGATTCGTTTCGTGTTAACTAGAGGAACATAATTTCAGATTCATTTCGTGTGGAGGACTACAAAACATAACTTCAGATTCGGTTCATGTTAACTAGAAGAACATAATTTCAGATTCGATTCGTGTTTGGGGACTACATGAAAATAATTTCAGATTCATTTCGTAGTGGGGGCTACAGGAACATAATTTCAGATTCGTTTCTTGTTTACTAGAGGAACATAATTTCAGATTCGTTTCGTGTTTACTACAGGAACATAATTTCAGAATCCTTTCATGTTAAGGACTGCAGGAACATAATTTCAGATTCGTTTCTTGTTGCGGGACTACAGGAACATAATTTCAGATTAGTTTCGTGTTGGGTCACTACAGGAACATAATTTCAGGTTCGTTTCGTGTTGACTAGAGATACATAATTTCAGATTGGTTTCGTGTTAGGGGTTACAGGAACATAATTACAGATACGTTTCGTATTGGGGGACTACAGGAACGTAATTTCAGATTCGTTTCTTGTTGGGGGACTACATAACATAGTTTCAGATTCGATTCCAGTTGGAGGACTTCATGAACATAATTTCAGATTGATTTCGTGTTTGGGGGCTACAGGAACATAATTTCAGATTGGTTTCGTGTTAGGGGTTACAGGAACATAATTTCAGATTCGTTTCGTGTTGACTAGAGGAACATAATTTCAGATTTGGTTCGTGTTGGGGTACTACATGAACATAATTTCAAATTCATTTCGTGTGGAGTACTACAAGAACATAATTTCAGATAAGTTTCGTGTTAGGGGACTACAGGAACATAATTTCATATTAGTTTGGCTATTATATGAACATAATTTTAGATTCATTTCTTGTTGAGGACTACAAGAACATAATTTCACAATCGTTTCGTGTTAATTAGAGGAACATAAGTTCAGTTTCGTTTCGTGTTGGGGGGCTACAGGAACATAATTTCAGATTAGTTGGTCTACTACATGAACATAATTTCAGATTCATTTTGTGTGGATGATAACAAGAACATAATTTTAGTTTCGCTTCGTGTTGGGGTCTACAGGAACATAATTTCAGAATCGTTTCATGTTAGGGACTGCAGGAACATAATTTCAGATTCGTTTCTTTTTGCGGGACTACAGGAACATAATTGCAGATTAGTTTTGTGTTTTGGCACTGCAGTAACATAATTTCAGATTCGTTTCGTGTTGGGAGACTACAGGAACTTAATTACAGATTCGTTTCGTATTGGGGACTACTTGAATATAATTTCAGATTCATTTCGTGTTGGGACTACAGGAACATAATTTCAGATTCGTTTCGTGTTTGGGCACTACATGAACATAATTTCAGATTCGTTTCGTGTTGGGGAACTACAGGAACATAATTTCAGGTTCGTTTCGTATTGGGGCAGTACATGAACATAATATCAGTTTCATTTCGTATTAGCGGACTACGGGAACATACTTTCAGATTCGTTTCTTGTTGCGGGACTAGAGGAGTTAATTTCAGATTCGCTTCGTGTTTGGGGACTACATGAACATAATTTCCGATTCATTTCGTGTGGAGTACTACAAGAACATAATTTCAGATTCGTTTCGTGTTTACTAGAGGCACATAATTTCAGATTCGTTTCGTGATTACTACAGGAACATAATTTCAGAATCCTTTCATGTCAAGGACTGCAGGAACATAATTTCAGATTCGTTTCTTGTTGCGGGACTACAGGATCATAATTTCAGATTAGTTTCGTGTTGGGGCACTACAGGAACATAATTTCCGGTTCGTTTCGTGTTGACTAGAGAAACATAATTTCAGATTCATTTCGTGTTTGGGACTAGAGGAACATAATTTCAGATTCGTTTCGTGTTGATTAGAGAAACATAATTTCATATTTGGTTCGTGTTGGGGTACTACATGAACATAATTTCAAATTCATTTCGTGTGGAGTACTACAAGAACATGCTTTGAGATTCGTTTCGTGTTAGGGGACTACAGGAACATAATTTCATATTAGTTGGGCTAATATATGAACATAATTTTAGATTCATTTCGTGTGGAGGACTACAAGAACATAATTTCACGATCGTTTCGTGTTAACTAGAGGAACATAATTTCTGTTTCGTTTCGTGTTGGGGTGCTACAGGAACATAATTTCATATTAGTTGGTCTACTACATGAACATAATTTCAGATTCATTTCGTGTGGATGATAACAAGAACATAATTTCAGTTTCGTTTCGTGTTGGGGTCTACAGGAACATAATTTCCGAATCGTTTCATGTTAGGGACTGTAGGAACATAATTTCAGTTTCGTTTCTTGTTGCGGGACTACAGGAACATAATTGCAGATTAGTTTTGTGTTTATACACTGCAGGAACATAATTTCAGATTCGTTTCTTGGTGACGGACTACAGGAACATAATTTCAGATTCGTTTCGTGTTTGGGGACTACATGAACATAACTAGAGATTCATTTCCTGTTGGAGCACTACAGAAACCTCATTTCAGGTTCGTTTCGTTTTGATTACAGGATCATAATTTCAGATTCGTTTCGTGTTGACTAGAGGAACAAAATTTTAGATTTGTTCGTGTTATGGTACTACATGAACATAATTTCAGATTCATTTCGTGTGGAGGACTACAAGAACATAACTTCAGATTCGTTTCGTGTTAACTAGAGGAACATAATTTCAGTTTCGATTCGTGTTGGGGGACTACATGGACATAATTTCAGATTCATTTCGTGTTGGGGGACTACAGGAACATAATTTCAGATTCATTTCGTGTTGGAGGACTACAGGAACATAATTTCAGATTCGTTTCGTGTTGACTAGAGGAACAAAATTTCAGATTTGTTCGTGTTTGGGGACTACATGAACATAACTAGAGATTCATTTCCTGTTGGGGCACTACAGAAACCTAATTTCAGGTTCGTTTCGTTTTGATTACAGGATCATAATTTCAGATTCGTTTCGTGTTGACTGGAGGAACAAAATTTTAGATTTGTTCGTGTTATGGTACTACATGAACATAATTTCAGATTCATTTCGTGCGGAGGACTACAAGAACATAACTTCAGATTCGTTTCGTGTTAACTAGAGGAACATAATTTCAGTTTCGATTCGTGTTGGAGGAATACATGAACATAATTTCAGATTCATTTCCTGTTGGGGGACTACAAGAACATAATTTCAGATTCGTTTCGTGTTAACTAGAGGAACATAATTTCAGATTCGATTCGTGTTTGGGGACTACATGAACATAATTTCAAATTCATTTCGTGGTGGGGTCTACAGGAACATAATTTCAGAATCGTTTCATGTTAAGGATTGCAGGAACATAATTTCAGATTCGTTTCTTGTTGCGGCATTACAGGAACATAATTTCAGATTAGTTTCGTGTTGGGGCACTACAGGAACATCATTTCAGTTTCGTTTCGTATTGGCGGACCACGTGAACATAATTTCAGATTCATTTCGTGTGGGGAACGACAGGAACATAATTTCAGATTCGTTTCGTGTTTACTAGAGGAACATAATTTCAGATTCGTTTCGTGTTTAGTACAGGAACATAATTTCAGAATCCTTTCATGTTAAGGACTGCAGGAACATAATTTCAGATTCGTTTCTTGTGGGACTACAGGAACATAATTTCAGATTAATTTCGTGTTTTGGCACTACAGGAACATAACTTCAGGTTCGTTTCGTTTTGACTAGAGAAACATAATTTCAGATTGGTTTCGAGTTAGGGGTTACAGGAACATAATATCAGATACGTTTCGTGTTGGGGGACTAGAGGAACGTAATTTCAGATTCGTTTCTTGTTGGGGGACTACATGAACATAATTTCAGATTCATTTCGTGTTGGGGGACTACAGGAACATAATTTCAGATTCATTTCGTGTTGGGGGACTACAGGAACATAATTTCAGTTTCGTTTCGTTTTGACTAGAGGAACATAATTTCAGATTTGGTTCGTGTTGGGGTACTACATGAACATGATTACAAATTCATTTCGTGTGGAGTACTACAACAGATTCGTTTCGTGTTGACTAGAGGAACAAAATTTCAGATTTGTTCTTGTTATGGTACTACATAAACATAATTTCAGATTCATTTCGTGTTGGGAAGCTACAGGAACATAATTTCAGGTTCGTTTCGTATTGGGGCAGTACATGAACATAATTTCAGTTTCATTTCGTATTAGCAGACTACGGGAACATACTTTCAGATTCGTTTCTTGTTGCGGGACTAGAGGAGTTAATTTCAGATTCGCTTCGTGTTTGGGGACTACATGAACATAATTTCCGATTCATTTCGTGTGGAGTACTACAAGAACATAATTTCAGATTCGTTTCGTGTTTACTAGAGGCACATAATTTCAGATTCGTTTCGTGATTACTACAGGAACATAATTTCAGAATCCTTTCATGTCAAGGACTGCAGGAACATAATTTCAGATTCGTTTCTTGTTGCGGGACTACAGGATCATAATTTCAGATTAGTTTCGTGTTGGGGCACTACAGGAACATAATTTCAGGTTCGCTTCGTGTTGACTAGAGAAACATAATTTCAGATTCATTTCGTGTTGGGGACTAGAGGAACATAATTTCAGATTCGTTTCGTGTTGACTAGAGAAACATAATTTCAGATTTGGTTCGTGTTGGGGTACTACATGAACATAATTTCAAATTCATTTCGTGTGGAGTACTACAAGAACATACTTTCAGATTCGTTTCGTGTTAGGGGACTACAGGAACATAATTTCATATTAGTTGGGCTAATATATGAACATAATTTTAGATTCATTTCTTGTGGAGGGCTACAAGAACATAATTTCACGATCGTTTCGTGTTAACTAGAGGAACATAATTTCAGTTTCGTTTCGTGTTGGGGTGCTACAGGAACATAATTTCATATTAGTTGGTCTACTACATGAACATAATTTCAGATTCATTTCGTGTGGATGATAACAAAAACATAATTTCAGTTTCGTTTCGTGTTGGGGTCTACAGGAACATAATTTCCGAATTGTTTCATGTTAGGGACTGTAGGAACATAATTTCAGTTTCGTTTCTTGTTGCGGGACTACAGGAACATAATTGCAGATTAGTTTTGTGTTTATACACTGCAGGAACATAATTTCAGATTCGTTTCTTGGTGGCGGACTACAGGAACATAATTTCAGATTCGTTTCGTGTTTGGGGACTACATGAACATAACTAGAGATTCATTTCCTGTTGGAGCACTACAGAAACCTAATTTCAGGTTCGTTTCGTTTTGATTACAGGATCATAATTTCAGATTCGTTTCGTGTTGACTAGAGGAACAAAATTTTAGATTTGTTCGTGTTATGGTACTACATGAACATAATTTCAGATTCATTTCGTGTGGAGGACTACAAGAACATAACTTCAGATTCGTTTCGTGTTAACTAGAGGAACATAATTTCAGTTTCGATTCGTGTTGGGGGACTACATGGACATAATTTCAGATTCATTTCGTGTTGGGGGACTACAGGAACATAATTTCAGATTCATTTCGTGTTGGAGGACTACAGGAACATAATTTCAGATTCGTTTCGTGTTGACTAGAGGAACAAAATTTCAGATTTGTTCGTGTTTGGGGACTACATGAACATAACTAGAGATTCATTTCCTGTTGGGGCACTACAGAAACCTAATTTCAGGTTCGTTTCGTTTTGATTACAGGATCATAATTTCAGATTCGTTTCGTGTTGACTGGAGGAACAAAATTTTAGATTTGTTCGTGTTATGGTACTACATGAACATAATTTCAGATTCATTTCGTGCGGAGGACTACAAGAACATAACTTCAGATTCGTTTCGTGTTAACTAGAGGAACATAATTTCAGTTTCGATTCGTGTTGGAGGAATACATGAACATAATTTCAGATTCATTTCCTGTTGGGGGACTACAAGAACATAATTTCAGATTCGTTTCGTGTTAACTAGAGGAACATAATTTCAGATTCGATTCGTGTTTGGGGACTACATGAACATAATTTCAAATTCATTTCGTGGTGGGGTCTACAGGAACATAATTTCAGAATCGTTTCATGTTAAGGATTGCAGGAACATAATTTCAGATTCGTTTCTTGTTGCGGCATTACAGGAACATAATTTCAGATTAGTTTCGTGTTGGGGCACTACAGGAACATCATTTCAGTTTCGTTTCGTATTGGCGGACCACGTGAACATAATTTCAGATTCATTTCGTGTGGGGAACGACAGGAACATAATTTCAGATTCGTTTCGTGTTTACTAGAGGAAGATAATTTCAGATTCGTTTCGTGTTTAGTACAGGAACATAATTTCAGAATCCTTTCATGTTAAGGACTGCAGGAACATAATTTCAGATTCGTTTCTTGTGGGACTACAGGAACATAATTTCAGATTAATTTCGTGTTGGGGCACTACAGGAACATAACTTCAGGTTCGTTTCGTTTTGACTAGAGAAACATAATTTCAGATTGGTTTCGTGTTAGGGGTTACAGGAACATAATATCAGATACGTTTCGTGTTGGGGGACTACAGGAACGTAATTTCAGATTCGTTTCTTGTTGGGGGACTACATAAACATAATTTCAGATTCATTTCGTGTTGGGGGACTACAGGAACATAATTTCAGATTCATTTCGTGTTGGGGGACTACAGGAACATAATTTCAGTTTCGTTTCGTTTTGACTAGAGGAACATAATTTCAGATTTGGTTCGTGTTGAGGTACTACATGAACATGATTACAAATTCATTTCGTGTGGAGTACTACAACAGATTCGTTTCGTGTTGACTAGAGGAACAAAATTTCAGATTTGTTCTTGTTATGGTACTACATAAACATAATTTCAGATTCATTTCGTGTTGGGAAGCTACAGGAACATAATTTCAGGTTCGTTTCGTATTGGTGCAGTACATGAACATAATTTCAGTTTCATTTCGTATTAGCGGACTACGGGAACATACTTTCAGATTCGTTTCTTGTTGCGGGACTAGAGGAGTTAATTTCAGATTCGTTTCGTGTTTGGGGACTACATGAACATAATTTCCGATTCATTTCGTGTGGAGTACTACAAGTACATAATTTCAGATTCGTTTCGTGTTTACTAGAGGCACATAATTTCAGATTCGTTTCGTGATTACTACAGGAACATAATTTCAGAATCCTTTCATGTCAAGGACTGCAGGAACATAATTTCAGATTCGTTTCTTGTTGCGGGACTACAGGATCATAATTTCAGATTAGTTTCGTGTTGGGGCACTACAGGAACATAATTTCAGGTTCGTTTCGTGTTGACTAGAGAAACATAATTTCAGATTCATTTCGTGTTGGGGACTAGAGGAACATAATTTCAGATTCGTTTCGTGTTGACTAGAGAAACATAATTTCAGATTTGGTTCGTGTTGGGGTACTACATGAACATAATTTCAAATTCATTTCGTGTGGAGTACTACAAGAACATACTTTCAGATTCGTTTCGTGTTAGGGGACTACAGGAACATAATTTCATATTAGTTGGTCTACTACATGAACATAATTTCAGATTCATTTCGTGTGGATGATAACAAGAACATAATTTCAGTTTCGTTTCGTGTTGGGGTCTACAGGAACATAATTTCCGAATCGTTTCATGTTAGGGACTGTAGTAACATAATTTCTGTTTTGTTTCTTGTTGCGGGACTACAGGAACATAATTGCAGATTAGTTTTGTGTTTATACACTGCAGGAACATAATTTCAGATTCGTTTCTTGGTGGCGGACTACAGGAACATAATTTCAGATTCGTTTCGTGTTTGGGGACTACATGAACATAACTAGAGATTCATTTCCTGTTGGGGCACTACAGAAACCTAATTTCAGGTTCGTTTCGTTTTGATTACAGGATCATAATTTCAGATTCGTTTCGTGTTGACTAGAGGAACAAAATTTTAGATTTGTTCGTGTTATGGTACTACATGAACATAATTTCAGATTCATTTCGTGTGGAGGACTACAAGAACATAACTTCTGATTCGTTTCGTGTTAACTAGAGGAACATAATTTCAGTTTCGATTCGTGTTGGGAGACTACATGGACATAATTTCAGATTCATTTCGTGTTGGGGGACTACAGGAACATAATTTCAGATTCATTTCGTGTTGGAGGACTACAGGAACATAATTTCAGATTCGTTTCGTGTTGACTAGAGGAACAAAATTTCAGATTTGTTCGTGTTTGGGGACTACATGAACATAACTAGAGATTCATTTCCTGTTGGGGCCCTACAGAAACCTAATTTCAGGTTCGTTTCGTTTTGATTACAGGATCATAATTTCAGATTCGTTTCGTGTTGACTAGAGGAACAAAATTTTAGATTTGTTCGTGTTATGGTACTACATGAACATAATTTCAGATTCATTTCGTGTGGAGGACTACAAGAACATAACTTCAGATTCGTTTCGTGTTAACTAGAGGAACATAATTTCAGTTTCGATTCGTGTTGGAGGAATACATGAACATAATTTCAGATTCATTTCGTGTTGGGGGACTACAAGAACATAATTTCAGATTCGTTTCGTGTTAAGTAGAGGAACATAATTTCAGATTCGATACGTGTTTGGGGACTACATGAACATAATTTCAAATTCATTTCGTGGTGGGGTCTACAGGAACATAATTTCAGAATCGTTTCATGTTAAGGATTGCAGGAACATAATTTCAGATTCGTTTCTTGTTGCGGCATTACAGGAACATAATTTCAGATTAGTTTCGTGTTGGGGTACTACAGGAACATCATTTCAGTTTCGTTTCGTATTGGCGGACCACGTGAACTTAATTTCAGATTCATTTCGTGTGGGGAACGACAGGAACATAATTTCAGATTCGTTTCGTGTTTACTAGAGGAACATAATTTCAGATTCGTTTCGTGTTTAGTACAGGAACATAATTTCAGAATCCTTTCATGTTAAGGACTGCAGGAACATAATTTCAGATTCGTTTCTTGTGGGACTACAGGAACATAATTTCAGATTAATTTCGTGTTGGGGCACTACAGGAACATAACTTCAGGTTCGTTTCGTTTTGACTAGAGAAACATAATTTCAGATTGGTTTCGTGTTAGGGGTTACAGGAACATAATATCAGATACGTTTCGTGTTGGGGGACTACAGGAACGTAATTTCAGATTCGTTTCTTGTTGGGGGACTACATAAACATAATTTCAGATTCATTTCGTGTTGGGGGACTACAGGAACATAATTTCAGATTCATTTCGTGTTGGGGGACTACAGGAACATAATTTCAGTTTCGTTTCGTTTTGACTAGAGGAACATAATTTCAGATTTGGTTCGTGTTGGGGTACTACATGAACATGATTACAAATTCATTTCGTGTGGAGTACTACAACAGATTCGTTTCGTGTTGACTAGAGGAACAAAATTTCAGATTTGTTCTTGTTATGGTACTACATAAACATCATTTCAGATTCATTTCGTGTTGGGAAGCTACAGGAACATAATTTCAGGTTCGTTTCGTATTGGGGCAGTACATGAACATAATTTCAGTTTCATTTCGTATTAGCGGACTACGGGAACATACTTTCAGATTCGTTTCTTGTTGCGGGACTAGAGGAGTTAATTTCAGATTCGCTTCGTGTTTGGGGACTACATGAACATAATTTCCGATTCATTTCGTGTGGAGTACTACAAGAACATAATTTCAGATTCGTTTCGTGTTTACTAGAGGCACATAATTTCAGATTCGTTTCGTGATTACTACAGGAACATAATTTCAGAATCCTTTCATGTCAAGGACTGCAGGAACATAATTTCAGATTCGTTTCTTGTTGCGGGACTACAGGATCATAATTTCAGATTAGTTTCGTGTTGGGGCACTACAGGAACATAATTTCAGGTTCGCTTCGTGTTGACTAGAGAAACATAATTTCAGATTCATTTCGTGTTGGGGACTAGAGGAACATAATTTCAGATTCGTTTCGTGTTGACTAGAGAAACATAATTTCAGATTTGGTTCGTGTTGGGGTACTACATGAACATAATTTCAAATTCATTTCGTGTGGAGTACTACAAGAACATACTTTCAGATTCGTTTCGTGTTAGGGGACTACAGGAACATAATTTCATATTAGTTGGGCTAATATATGAACATAATTTTAGATTCATTTCGTGTGGAGGGCTACAAGAACATAATTTCACGATCGTTTCGTGTTAACTAGAGGAACATAATTTCAGTTTCGTTTCGTGTTGGGGTGCTACAGGAACATAATTTCATATTAGTTGGTCTACTACATGAACATAATTTCAGATTCATTTCGTGTGGATTATAACAAAAACATAATTTCAGTTTCGTTTCGTGTTGGGTCTACAGGAACATAATTTCCGAATCGTTTCATGTTAGGGACTGTTGGAACATAATTTCTGTTTCGTTTCTTGTTGCGGGACTACAGGAACATAATTGCAGATTAGTTTTGTGTTTATACACTGCAGGAACATAATTTCAGATTCGTTTCTTGGTGGCGGACTACAGGAACATAATTTCAGATTCGTTTCGTGTTTGGGGACTACATGAACATAACTAGAGATTCATTTCCTGTTGGGGCACTACAGAAACCTAATTTCAGGTTCGTTTCGTTTTGATTACAGGATCATAATTTCAGATTCGTTTCGTGTTGACTAGAGGAACAAAATTTTAGATTTGTTCGTGTTATGGTACTACATGAACATAATTTCAGATTCATTTCGTGTGGAGGACTACAAGAACATAACTTCTGATTCGTTTCGTGTTAACTAGAGGAACATAATTTCAGTTTCGATTCGTGTTGGGAGACTACATGGACATAATTTCAGATTCATTTCGTGTTGGGGGACTACAGGAACATAATTTCAGATTCATTTCGTGTTGGAGGACTACAGGAACATAATTTCAGATTCGTTTCGTGTTGACTAGAGGAACAAAATTTCAGATTTGTTCGTGTTTGGGGACTACATGAACATAACTAGAGATTCATTTCCTGTTGGGGCACTACAGAAACCTAATTTCAGGTTCGTTTCGTTTTGATTACAGGATCATAATTTCAGATTCGTTTCGTGTTGACTAGAGGAACAAGATTTTAGATTTGTTCGTGTTATGGTACTACATGAACATAATTTCCGATTCATTTCGTGTGGAGGACTACAAGAACATAACTTCAGATTCGTTTCGTGTTAACTAGAGGAACATAATTTCAGTTTCGATTCGTGTTGGAGGAATACATGAACATAATTTCAGATTCATTTCGTGTTGGGGGACTACAAGAACATAATTTCAGATTCGTTTCGTGTTAAGTAGAGGAACTTAATTTCAGATTCGATTCGTGTTTGGGGACTACATGAACATAATTTCAAATTCATTTCGTGGTGGGGTCTACAGGAACATAATTTCAGAATCGTTTCATGTTAAGGATTGCAGGAACATAATTTCAGATTCGTTTCTTGTTGCGGCATTACAGGAACATAATTTCAGATTAGTTTCGTGTTGGGGCACTACAGGAACATCATTTCAGATTCGTTTCGTATTGGCGGACCACGTGAACATAATTTCAGATTCATTTCGGGTGGGGAACGACAGGAACATAATTTCAGATTCGTTTCGTGTTTACTAGAGGAACATAATTTCAGATTCGTTTCGTGTTTAGTACAGGAACATAATTTCAGAATCCTTTCATGTTAAGGACTGCAGGAACATAATTTCAGATTCGTTTCTTGTGGGACTACAGGAACATAATTTCAGATTAATTTCGTGTTGGGGCACTACAGGAACATAACTTCAGGTTCGTTTCGTTTTGACTAGAGAAACATAATTTCAGATTGGTTTCGTGTTAGGGGTTACAGGAACATAATATCAGATACGTTTCGTGTTGGGGGACTACAGGAACGTAATTTCAGATTCGTTTCTTGTTGGGGAACTACATAAACATTGTTTCAGATTCGATTCCTGTTGGGGGACTACATGAACATAATTTCAGATTCATTTCGTGTTGGGGGACTACAGGAACATAATTTCAGATTCATTTCGTGTTGGGGGACTACAGGAACATAATTTCAGTTTCGTTTCGTGTTGACTAGAGGAACATAATTTCAGATTTGGTTCGTGTTGGGTTACTACATGAACATGATTACAAATTCATTTCGTGTGGAGTACTACAACAGATTCGTTTCGTGTTGACTAGAGGAACAAAATTTCAGATTTGTTCTTGTTATGGTACTACATAAACATAATTTCAGATTCATTTCGTGTTGGGGCACTACAGGAACATAATTTCAGGTTCGTTTCGTATTGGGGCAGTACATGAACATAATTTCAGTTTCATTTCGTATTAGCGGACTACGGGAACATACTTTCAGATTCGTTTCTTGTTGCGGGACTAGAGGAGTTAATTTCAGCTTCGCTTCGTGTTTGGGGACTACATGAACATAATTTCCGATTCATTTCGTGTGGAGGACTACAAGAACATAATTTCAGATTCGTTTCGTGTTTACTAGAGGCACATAATTTCAGATTCGTTTCGTGATTACTACAGGAACATAATTTCAGAATCCTTTCATGTCAAGGACTGCAGGAACATAATTTCAGATTCGTTTCTTGTTGCGGGACTACAGGATCATAATTTCAGATTAGTTTCGTGTTGGGGCACTACAGGAACATAATTTCAGGTTCGTTTCGTGTTGACTAGAGAAACATAATTTCAGATTCATTTCGTGTTGGGGACTAGAGGAACATAATTTCAGATTCGTTTCGTGTTGACTAGAGAAACATAATTTCAGATTTGGTTCGTGTTGGGGTACTACATGAACATAATTTCAAATTCATTTCGTGTGGAGTACTACAAGAACATACTTTCAGATTCGTTTCGTGTTAGGGGACTACAGGAACATAATTTCATATTAGTTGGGCTAATATATGAACATAATTTTAGATTCATTTCGTGTGGAGGACTACAAGAACATAATTTCACGATCGTTTCGTGTTAACTAGAGGAACATAATTTCAGTTTCGTTTCGTGTTGGGGTGCTACAGGAACATAATTTCACATTAGTTGGTCTACTACATGAACATAATTTCAGATTCATTTCGTGTGGATGATAACAAGAACATAATTTCAGTTTCGTTTCGTGTTGGGGTCTACAGGAACATAATTTCCGAATCGTTTCATGTTAGGGACTGTAGGAACATAATTTCAGTTTCGTTTCTTGTTGCGGGACTACAGGAACATAATTGCAGATTAGTTTTGTGTTTATACACTGCAGGAACATAATTTCAGATTCGTTTCTTGGTGGCGGACTACAGGAACATAATTTCAGATTCGTTTCGTGTTTGGGGACTACATGAACATAACTAGAGATTCATTTCCTGTTGGGCACTACAGAAACCTAATTTCAGGTTCGTTTCGTTTTGATTACAGGATCATAATTTCAGATTCGTTTCGTGTTGACTAGAGGAACAAACTTTTAGATTTGTTCGTGTTATGGTACTACATGAACATAATTTCAGATTCATTTCGTGTTGGAGGACTACAAGAACATAACTTCAGATTCGTTTCGTGTTAACTAGAGGAACATAATTTCAGATTCGATTCGTGTTTGGGGACTACATGAACATAATTTTAAATTCATTTCGTGGTGATTTCTACAGGAACATAATTTCAGAATCGTTTCATGTTAAGGATTGCAGGAACATAATTTCAGATTCGTTTCTTGTTGCGGCATTACAGGAACATAATTTCAGATTAGTTTCGTGTTGGGGCACTACAGGAACATCATTTCAGATTCGTTTCTTGTGGGACTACAGGAACATAATTTCAGATTAGTTTCGTGTAAGGGCACTACAGGAACATAACTTCAGGTTCGTTTCGTTTTGACTAGAGAAACATAATTTCAGATTGGTTTCGTGTTAGGAGTTACAGGAACATAATATCAGATACGTTTCGTGTTGGGGGACTACAGGAACGTAATTTCAGATTCGTTTCTTGTTGGGGGACTACATAAACATAGTTTCAGATTCGATTCCTGTTGGGGGACTACATGAACATAATTTCAGATTCATTTCGTGTTGGGGACTTCAGGAACATAATTTCAGATTCATTTCGTGTTGGGGGACTACAGGAACATAATTTCAGTTTCGTTTCGTGTTGACTAGAGGAACATAATTTCAGATTTGGTTCGTGTTGGGGTACTACATGAACATGATTACAAATTCATTTCGTGTGGAGTACTACAACAGATTCGTTTCATGTTGACTAGAGGAACAAAATTTCAGATTTGTTCTTGTTATGGTACTACATAAACATAATTTCAGATTCATTTCGTGTGGAGGACTACAAGAACATAACTTCAGATTCGTTTCGTGTTAACTAGAGGAACATAATTTCAGATTCATTTCGTGTGGGGAACTACAAGAACATAACTTCAGATTCGTTTCGTGTTAACTAGAGGAACATAATTTCAGATTCGATTCGTGTTGGGGGACTACATGAATATAATTTCAGATTCATTTCGTGTTAGGGGACTACAGGAACATAATTTCAGATTCATTTCGTGTTGGGGGATTACAGGAACAAAATTTTAGATTCGTTTCGTGTTGACTAGAGGAACAAAATTTCAGATTTGTTCGTGTTATGGTACTACATGAACATAATTTCCGATTCATTTCGTGGGAAGGACTACAAGAACATAGCTTCAGATTCGTTTCGTGTTAACTAGAGAAACATAATTTCAGATTCATTTCGTGTGGAGGACTACAATAACATAAATCCAGATTCTGTTCATGTTAACCAAAGGAACATAATTTCAGATTCGATTCGTGTTTGGGGACTACATGAACATAATTTCAGATTCATTTCGTGGTGGGGTCTACAGGAACATAATTTCAGAATCGTTTCATGTTAAGGACTGCAGGAACATAATTTCATATTCGTTTCTTGTTGCGGGATTACAGGAACATAATTTCAGATTAGTTTCGTGTTGGGGCACTACAGGAACATCATTTCAGATTCGTTTCGTATTGGCGGTCTACGTGAACATAATTTCAGATTCATTTCGTGTGGGGAACTAAAGGATCTTAATTTCAGATTCGTTTCGTGTTTACTAGAGGAACATAATTTCAGATTCGTTTCGTTTTTAGTACAGGAACATAATTTCAGAATCCTTTCATGTTAAGGACTGCAAGAACATATTTTCAGATTCGTTTCTTGTTGCGGGACTACAGGAACATAATTTCAGATTAGTTTCGTGTTGGGGCACTATAGATACATAATTTCAGGTTCGTTTCGTGTTGACTAGAGAAACATAATTTCAGATTGGTTTCGTGTTAGGGGTTACAGGAACATAATTTCAGATACGTTTCGTGTTTGGGGACTACAGGAACGTAATTTCAGATTCCTTTCTTGTTTGGGGACTACATAAACATAGTTTCAGATTCGATTCCTGTTGGGGGACTACATGAACATAATTTCAGTTTCATTTCGTGTTGGGGGACTACAGGAACATAATTTCAGATTCATTTCGTGTTGGGGGACTACAAGTACATAATTTCAGATTCGTTTCGTGTTTACTCGAGGAACATAATTTCAGATTTGGTTCGTGTTGGCGTACTACATGTACATAATTTCAAATTCATTTCGTGTGGAGTACTACAAGAACATAATTTCAGATTCGTTTCGTGTTAGGGGACTACAGGAACATAATTTCATATTAGTTGGGCTACTATATGAACATAATTTCAGATTCATTTCGTGTGGAAGACTACAAGAACATAATTTCACAATCGTTTCGTGTTAACTAGAGGAACATAATTTCAGTTTCGTTTCGTGTTGGGGGCTACAGGAACATAATTTCAGATTAGTTGGTCTACTACATGAACATAATTTCAGATTCATTTCGTGTGGATGATAACAAGAACATAATTTTAGTTTCGTTTCGTGTTGGGGTCTACAGGAACATAATTTCAGAATCGTTTCATGTTAGGGACTGCAGGAACATAATTTCAGATTCATTTCTTGTTGCGGGACTACAGGAACATAATTGCAGATTAGTTTTGTGTTTAGGCACTGCAGTAACATAATTTCAGATTCGTTTCGTGTTGGGACTGCAGGAACATAATTTCAGATTCGTTTCTTGGTGGCGGACTACAGGATCTTAATTTCAGATTCGTTTCGTGTTTACTAGAGGAACATAATTTCAGATTCGTTTCGTGTTTAGTACAGGAACATAATTTCAGAATCCTTTCATGTTAAGGACTGCAGGAACATAATTTCAGATTCGTTTCTTGTTGCGGGACTACAGGAACATAATTTCAGATTAGTTTCTTTTTGGGGCACTACAGGTACATAATTTCAGGTTCGTTTCGTGTTGACTAGAGAAACATAATTTCAGATTGGTTTCGTGTTAGGGGTTACAGGAACATAATTTCAGGTACGTTTCTTGTTGGGGGACTACAGGAACGTAATTTCAGATTCGTTTCTTGTTGGGGGACTACATAAACATAGTTTCAGATTCGATTCCTGTTGGGGGACTACATGAACATAATTTCAGTTTCATTTCGTGTTGGGGGACTACAGGAACATAATTTCAGATTCATTTCGTGTTGGGGGACTACAGGTACATAATTTCAAATTCATTTCGTGTGGAGTACTACAAGAACATAATTTCAGATTCGTTTCGTGTTAGGGGACTACAGGAACATAATTTCATATTAGTTGGGCTACTGTATGAACATAATTTCAGATTCATTTCGTGTGGAAGACTACAAGAACATAATTTCACAATCGTTTCGTGTTAACTAGAGTAACATAATTTCAGTTTCGTTTCGTGTTGGGGGCTACAGGAACATAATTTCACATTAGTTGGTCTACTACATGAACATAATTTCAGATTCATTTCGTGTGGATGATAACAAGAACATAATTTTAGTTTCGTTTCGTGTTGGGGTCTACAGGAACATAATTTCAGAATCGTTTCATGTTAGGGACTGCAGGAACATAATTTCAGATTCGTTTCTTGTTGCGGGACTACAGGAACATAATTGCAGATTAGTTTTGTGTTTAGGCACTGCAGTAACATAATTTCAGATTCGTTTCGTGTTGGGAGACTAGAGGAACTTAATTTCAGGTTCGTTTCGTATTGGGGCTACGTGAACATAATTTCAGATTCATTTCGTGTTGGGACTGCAGGAACATAATTTCAGATTCGTTTCTTGGTGGCGGACTACAGGAACATAATTTCAGATTCGTTTCGTGTTTGGGCACTACATGAACATAATTTCAGATTCGTTTCGTGTTGGGGAACTACAGGAACATAATTTCAGGTTCGTTTCGTATTGGGCCAGTACATGCACATAATTTCAGATTCATTTCGTATTAGCGGACTACGCGAACATAATTTCAGATTCGTTTCGTGTTGCGGGACTAGAGGAGTTAATTTCAGATTCGCTTCGTGTTTGGGGACTACATGAACATAACTAGAGATTCATTTCCTGTTGGGGCACTACAGAAACCTAATTTCAGATTCGTTTCTTGTTGCGGGACTACAGGAACATAATTGCAGATTAGTTTTGTGTTTAGGCACTGCAGTAACATAATTTCAGATTCGTTTCGTGTTGGGAGACTACAGGAACTTAATTACAGATTCGTTTCGTATTGGGGACTACGTGAACATAATTTCAGATTCATCTCGTGTTGGGACTGCAGGAACATAATTTCAGATTCGTTTCTTGGTGGCGGACTACAGGAACATAATTTCAGATTTGTTTCGTGTTTAGGCACTACATGAACATAATTTCAGATTCCTTTCGTGTTGGGGAACTACAGGAACATAATTTCAGGTTCGTTTCGTATTGGGCCAGTACCTGAACATAATTTCAGATTCATTTCGTATTAGCGGACTACGGGAACATAATTTCAGATTCGTTTCGTGTTGCGGAACTAGAGGAAGTTAATTTCACATTCGATTCGTGTTTGGGGACTACATGAATATAATTTCAGATTCATTTCTTGTTAGGGGACTACGGGAACATAATTTCAGATTCATTTCGTGTTGGGGGACTAAGAACATAATTTTAGATTCGTTTCGTGTTGACTAGAGGAACAAAATTTCAGATTTGTTCGTGTTATGGTACTACATGAACATAATTTCAGATTCATTTCGTGTGGAGGACTACAAGAACATAATTTCAGATTCGTTTCGTGTTAACTAGAGGAACATAATTTCAGATTCATTTCGTGTGGAGGACTACAAGAACATAATTTCAGATTCGGTTCATGTTAACTAGAGGAACATAATTTCAGATTCGATTCGTGTTTGGGGACTACATGAACATAATTTCAGATTCATTTCGTGGTGGGGGCTACAGGAACATAATTTCAGAATCGTTTCATGTTAAGGACTGCAGGAACATAATTTCAGAATCGTTTCTTGTTGCGGGATTACAGGAACATAATTTCAGATTAGTTTCTTGTTGGGGCACTACAGGAACATCATTTCAGATTCGTTTCGTATTGGCGGACTACGTGAATATAATTTCAGATTCATTTCGTGTGGGGAACTACAGGAACATAATTTCAGATTCGGTTCGTCTTTACTGGAGGAACATAATTTCAGATTAGTTTCGTGTTTACTACAGGAACATAATTTCAGAATCCTTTCATGTTAAGGAATGCAGGAACATAATTTCAGATTCGTTTCTTGTTGCGAAACTACAGGAACATAATTTCAGATTAGTTTCGTGTTGGGGCACTACAGGAACATAATTTCAGGTTCGTTTCGTGTTGACTAGAGAAACATATTTTCAGATTGGTTTCGTGTTAGGGGTTACAGGAACATAATTACAGATACGTTTCGTGGGGGGGGACTACAGGAACGTAATTTCAGATTCTTTTCTTGTTGGGGGACTACATAAACATAGTTTCAGATTCGATTCCGGTTGGGGGACTACATGAACATAATTTCAGATTCATTTCGTGTTTGGGGGACTACAGGAACATAATTTCAGATTCATTTCGTGTTGGGGACTTCAGGAACATAATTTCAGATTCGTTTCGTGTTGACTAGACGAACATAATTTCAGATTTGGTTCGTGTTGGGGTATTACATGAACATAATTTCAAATTCATTGCGTGTGGATTACTACAAGAACATAATTTCAGATTCGTTTCGTGTTAGGGGACTACAGGAACATAATTTCATATTAGTTGGGCTACTATATGAACATAATTTCAGATTCATTTCGTGTGGAGGACTACAAGAACATAATTTCACAATCGTTTCGTGTTAACTAGAGGAACATAATTTCAGTTTCGTTTCGTGTTGGGGGGCTACAGGAACATAATTTCAGATTAGTTGGTCTACTACATGAACATAATTTCAGATTCATTTCGTGTGGATGATAACAAGAACATAATTTCAGTTTCGTTTCGTGTTGGAGTCTACAGGAACATAATTTCAGAATCGTTTCATGTTAGGGACTGCAGGAACATAATTTCAGATTCGTTTCTTGTTGCGGGACTACAGGAACATAATTGCAGATTAGTTTTGTGTTTAGGCACTGCAGTAACATAATTTCAGATTCGTTTCGTGTTGGGACTGCAGGAACATAATTTCAGATTCGTTTCTTGGTGGCGGACTACAGGATCTTAATTTCAGATTCGTTTCGTGTTTACTAGAGGAACATAATTTCAGATTCGTTTCGTGTTTAGTACAGGAACATAATTTCAGAATCCTTTCATGTTAAGGACTGCAGGAACATAATTTCAGATTCGTTTCTTGTTGCGGGACTACAGGAACATAATTTCAGATTAGTTTCTTTTTGGGGCACTACAGGTACATAATTTCAGGTTCGTTTCGTGTTGACTAGAGAAACATAATTTCAGATTGGTTTCGTGTTAGGGGTTACAGGAACATAATTTCAGGTACGTTTCTTGTTGGGGGACTACAGGAACGTAATTTCAGATTCGTTTCTTGTTGGGGGACTACATAAACATAGTTTCAGATTCGATTCCTGTTGGGGGACTACATGAACATAATTTCAGTTTCATTTCGTGTTGGGGGACTACAGGAACATAATTTCAGATTCATTTCGTGTTGGGGGACTACAGGTACATAATTTCAAATTCATTTCGTGTGGAGTACTACAAGAACATAATTTCAGATTCGTTTCGTGTTAGGGGACTACAGGAACATAATTTCATATTAGTTGGGCTACTGTATGAACATAATTTCAGATTCATTTCGTGTGGAAGACTACAAGAACATAATTTCACAATCGTTTCGTGTTAACTAGAGTAACATAATTTCAGTTTCGTTTCGTGTTGGGGGCTACAGGAACATAATTTCACATTAGTTGGTCTACTACATGAACATAATTTCAGATTCATTTCGTGTGGATGATAACAAGAACATAATTTTAGTTTCGTTTCGTGTTGGGGTCTACAGGAACATAATTTCAGAATCGTTTCATGTTAGGGACTGCAGGAACATAATTTCAGATTCGTTTCTTGTTGCGGGACTACAGGAACATAATTGCAGATTAGTTTTGTGTTTAGGCACTGCAGTAACATAATTTCAGATTCGTTTCGTGTTGGGAGACTAGAGGAACTTAATTTCAGGTTCGTTTCGTATTGGGGCTACGTGAACATAATTTCAGATTCATTTCGTGTTGGGACTGCAGGAACATAATTTCAGATTCGTTTCTTGGTGGCGGACTACAGGAACATAATTTCAGATTCGTTTCGTGTTTGGGCACTACATGAACATAATTTCAGATTCGTTTCGTGTTGGGGAACTACAGGAACATAATTTCAGGTTCGTTTCGTATTGGGCCAGTACATGCACATAATTTCAGATTCATTTCGTATTAGCGGACTACGCGAACATAATTTCAGATTCGTTTCGTGTTGCGGGACTAGAGGAGTTAATTTCAGATTCGCTTCGTGTTTGGGGACTACATGAACATAACTAGAGATTCATTTCCTGTTGGGGCACTACAGAAACCTAATTTCAGATTCGTTTCTTGTTGCGGGACTACAGGAACATAATTGCAGATTAGTTTTGTGTTTAGGCACTGCAGTAACATAATTTCAGATTCGTTTCGTGTTGGGAGACTACAGGAACTTAATTACAGATTCGTTTCGTATTGGGGACTACGTGAACATAATTTCAGATTCATCTCGTGTTGGGACTGCAGGAACATAATTTCAGATTCGTTTCTTGGTGGCGGACTACAGGAACATAATTTCAGATTTGTTTCGTGTTTAGGCACTACATGAACATAATTTCAGATTCCTTTCGTGTTGGGGAACTACAGGAACATAATTTCAGGTTCGTTTCGTATTGGGCCAGTACCTGAACATAATTTCAGATTCATTTCGTATTAGCGGACTACGGGAACATAATTTCAGATTCGTTTCGTGTTGCGGAACTAGAGGAAGTTAATTTCACATTCGATTCGTGATTGGGGACTACATGAATATAATTTCAGATTCATTTCTTGTTAGGGGACTACGGGAACATAATTTCAGATTCATTTCGTGTTGGGGGACTAAGAACATAATTTTAGATTCGTTTCGTGTTGACTAGAGGAACAAAATTTCAGATTTGTTCGTGTTATGGTACTACATGAACATAATTTCAGATTCATTTCGTGTGGAGGACTACAAGAACATAATTTCAGATTCGTTTCGTGTTAACTAGAGGAACATAATTTCAGATTCATTTCGTGTGGAGGACTACAAGAACATAATTTCAGATTCGGTTCATGTTAACTAGAGGAACATAATTTCAGATTCGATTCGTGTTTGGGGACTACATGAACATAATTTCAGATTCATTTCGTGGTGGGGGCTACAGGAACATAATTTCAGAATCGTTTCATGTTAAGGACTGCAGGAACATAATTTCAGAATCGTTTCTTGTTGCGGGATTACAGGAACATAATTTCAGATTAGTTTCTTGTTGGGGCACTACAGGAACATCATTTCAGATTCGTTTCGTATTGGCGGACTACGTGAATATAATTTCAGATTCATTTCGTGTGGGGAACTACAGGAACATAATTTCAGATTCGGTTCGTCTTTACTGGAGGAACATAATTTCAGATTAGTTTCGTGTTTAGTACAGGAACATAATTTCAGAATCCTTTCATGTTAAGGAATGCAGGAACATAATTTCAGATTCGTTTCTTGTTGCGAAACTACAGGAACATAATTTCAGATTAGTTTCGTGTTGGGGCACTACAGGAACATAATTTCAGGTTCGTTTCGTGTTGACTAGAGAAACATATTTTCAGATTGGTTTCGTGTTAGGGGTTACAGGAACATAATTACAGATACGTTTCGTGGGGGGGGACTACAAGAACGTAATTTCAGATTCTTTTCTTGTTGGGGGACTACATAAACATAGTTTCAGATTCGATTCCGGTTGGGGGACTACATGAACATAATTTCAGATTCATTTCGTGTTTGGGGGACTACAGGAACATAATTTCAGATTCATTTCGTGTTGGGGACTTCAGGAACATAATTTCAGATTCGTTTCGTGTTGACTAGACGAACATAATTTCAGATTTGGTTCGTGTTGGGGTATTACATGAACATAATTTCAAATTCATTGCGTGTGGATTACTACAAGAACATAATTTCAGATTCGTTTCGTGTTAGGGGACTACAGGAACATAATTTCATATTAGTTGGGCTACTATATGAACATAATTTCAGATTCATTTCGTGTGGAGGACTACAAGAACATAATTTCACAATCGTTTCGTGTTAACTAGAGGAACATAATTTCAGTTTCGTTTCGTGTTGGGGGGCTACAGGAACATAATTTCAGATTAGTTGGTCTACTACATGAACATAATTTCAGATTCATTTCGTGTGGATGATAACAAGAACATAATTTCAGTTTCGTTTCGTGTTGGGGTCTACAGGAACATAATTTCAGAATCGTTTCATGTTAGGGACTGCAGGAACATAATTTCAGATTCGTTTCGTGTTGGGAGACTACAGGAACTTAATTTCAGATTCGTTTCGTATTGGGGACTACGTGAACTTAATTTCAGATTCATTTCATGTTGGGACTGCAGGAACATAATTTCAGATTCGTTTCTTGGTGGCGGACTACAGGAACATAATTTCAGATTTGTTTCGTGTTTGGGCACTACATGAACATAATTTCAGATTCATTTCGTGTTGGGGAACTACAGGAACATAATTTCATTTCGTTTCGTATTGGGGCAGTACATGAACATAATTTCAGATTCATTTCGTATTAACTGACTACGGGAACATAATTTCAGATTCGTTTCGTGTTGCGGGACTAGAGGAAGTTAATTTCAGATTCGCTTCGTGTTTGGGGACTACATGAACATAACTAGAGATTCATTTCGTGTTGGGGCTCTACAGAAACCCAATTTCAGGTTCGTTTCGTTTTGATTACAGGATCATAATTTTAGATTCGTTTCGTGTTTGGGTGCTAAAGGAACTTTATTTCAGATTCGTTTCGTGTTGGGGGACTACAGGAACATAATTTCAGATTCGTTTCGTGTTGACTAGAGGAGCATAATTTCAGATTCGTTTCGTGTTGACTAGAGGAACATAATTTCAGATTCGTTTCCTGTTGTTGGGCTACAGGAACTTAATTGCGGATTCGTTTCGTGTTGGGGACTACAGGAACATAATTTCATCGACACCCCCCACCGAACATCCCCTTAACAGCATCCAAATATTTCCTCAACACCCCATAAGTTGCCGCGGTGGCTCAGTCGGTAACGCGTCTGACTACCATGCTAACGCTCCCGGCCGGTTCAATTCCGGGAACTTTTCTAACGTTGGAAGCGTCCCCGGCGCCCACCCAGCGTCGAATAACATGGGTACCTTGGGAAAACGGGGGGGTAAAGGCGGTCAGGGGCGTTGTGCTGATCACATCACCACCACTCACGACTGTTTCAAGAAAGTGTGGGGCGTTTCCCCCTACGTTTTTCCACTAATGTCCAATTTTTGGTAATTTTTGCTCTGAATACTTTTACACAGAGTTGCTAGAGGTCCAGGAATTTTAAATAAATTAAATTCCGGTCCCGGAGAGAAAAAGCATCAAGCGTAAATGGGTTCTGGTCCGTAAATAACCTATTTATCTGTACAGTATTTTAATTCGGTCGAGGAATATTTTTTCCGGATCAATTTGAATACGGTCCAGGAATTTTTTCCCGGATCAATGTAAATACAGTCCAGGAACCTTTTTTCAATGAAACGATACGCAACTTGTACCAAATTTAAATTGTTCGAGAAGAAAGGTTCCGATCCTTTTACGGAACTCAATAGAAGCCATTAAGAATTTAAGAGTTCGTGGACCTTTACGAACTTACACCCCCTTCCCACATGGAAAATTCTGCATATACTTCTGAGGTTGGGGAGGAATATGTATGATCAATGGTAGATAGAAGTCAACTTCTGCTCCCTGCTTGGGAGTTGGACACAATATAAATTTAATGGGCTGGACGGACGTACCATCCATATGTTAGTGACAATGGTTCTACATTAGCATGCAATGTTAATTTTACATTATCCGTTAATAGTGCTTTAAACTATACATAATCTCTAACACTACGTTTCAAGTTAGCACGTTTTCTCTCGCCTTCAAGAGATATTTATTTTGCCGGTGGTGGGAATCGAACCTACGAGAAACCTGTGGAGAAGTTGGTTAAAGCAACAGATTCGTAGTGAAAATCAAAGGTCTGTCGCACGTTCGATTCCCAAGACCGGCAAAAGAAATTTCTCTTGAAGGCGAGAGAACGTGCAATCTTGAAACTTTGTGTTAGAATAACTAAAGCATTAAACAATGGAGAATGTCCAATTTCCATTGTATGCTCATCTGTCTGTTGAGTATTTTCTGTCTTTCAAAACAGTTAGTGTGCTTGTTTTCCATTATTAATGTGAAACTTCACGTTTTGAATATAAAATTCAAATCGTTTGTACCAACACAAATGCTTAGCACCGACTTCTACACCCTTCTTACATGATTTGCAAATATAATAAAGTCTTGGATACTACTACTACTACTACTACTATAATAATAATAATAATAATAATAATAATGCTATTGTTCTTGTTGTTATTATTATGGATATGTTTATCGTAGTACTTGTCTCCCCAGACAAAAATTCGTGTTCTGCACCTCTGAGATTTTTATTTGAGAGGTCGTACAAAGCAAATTTTTTGTATCTTTCATTCCTGTCTGTTGTTTGATTGTTATACATTGCTTTCCTGGATAGGTCTTGTCTCGGTGGCTAAAGGACAGTTTGGACCAGGGTTTGGTTCACAGAACTTTGATCTGGGACTTCAAGAACACCAACTGGAATTCATCAAGGCTATAGTGCAAGAATGCCAGGAGAATGCAGGCAGGGATGGAGTGTTAGCAGTGCAGGTTCGTGTTACAAAACATCTGGTAAACTCTCCATCGGCTGTTGAAAATTCTGTCTATTGTTTTCAGTAGATCAATATATGTTTTTAGATATTTACTGTGTTCATAATTTCAAATAGATATAAATAAAAATGGTTAATCTGGAGATATGGAAATTTATATATACAGCTACCATGTTAAACCAAACACGCTAATAACCGATATGAATTTCACAAACCACATTTGTATACATTGACTTCCTTCATACAAAGGATGTAGTATTTGATTTGATTTTGTGTTTTAAGTCCACTTTATGCACAATAAGGCTAATCGGGACTGGACCTACAGTTTAAAGTGGGATCCAAACCAGTTGTGTCTTCACCTTGTATTGAACCCAGAGGATGTAGTATATTTCCTTATGCTGTACACTTGACAAAGGACAGGTTTGAAAACTCAGACAAACTTTCACAGCACTTAAAGGAAATCAAGGCAAATTATATTTCTTGATGACATTTTGCTCATTTAATTATTGATTGATTGATTTGCTTAATTTTTTTTGGGTTTTGTGCCACTTTTGGCTAATTTGCAAAGATGTGAATGGGTGATGACATGATTAAATTGATGAATGGACACTCACAAACATCCATGCCCAGGCTGGGATTCGAACCCTGAACCCCTGGCATCGTAGCATACCATTTTTGCTCATTTATGTCTTGTGCTGTTATGAACATATGAAAAATAGTATATGCTGTCCTGTTTGGTTGTAACAACCCAGAATTGATTCATGGTTGCCATTGCCATTTATTTACAAAAAGAAAATATTGTTAGACAATGTACTAAAACCAACAGATCACTTTGGAAGCAGAATCATCATAGGAAATAAACTACTAGGTTGAGGTCAAATCGAGCCTGTGTCAAGAATTCATATAGGCTATGTCCTTATCTTATTGGATACTTTTACATTAAAGATGGAATTCATAACTTCTTCTCAGAGATATTTTTAAATGGAGCATTTGCTTGAATATTCACTCTGCCCATTGTATAGATTCTGCTAAACAAAATCCATTGGCAACCATGAGTCTGCTATTGATTGAATATACAGGTAGTGGACAAAAGATATGAACACCATTATTCATTCATTGTTTTCTACCTAATTGGCAAGTTTTTCACTGCAAACTCCAGCTTTCCCTATTCTCTGCATTACGCTTTGTAATAGCATAAGACCCAGTTAATTTAATATCATCCATAAGCTGATATCTCTTTCTTCCATGGACTTTTCCTCCTTCAACCATTCTTTCCAAGGCATCCCTTAGCAGGCAGTTCCTTCTTAGACAGTGTCCTAACCAGTTTTTTTTCCTCTTCTTGATGGTCTCCAGTATAGATCTTCTTTCACTCTTTTCAGTACGGTTTCGTTTCTTACCTTGTCCATCCATTTTACACGCTCCATTTTTTGCCATGTCTACATTTCAAAAGCTTCGAGTTGTTTTTCTTCATTTATTCTCAATGTCCAGGTTTCTGCACCATATTGTGCTACACTCCACACAACACATTTCACTAATCTCTTCCTTAGACCTATGTCTATGGGTCCACAAAAAAACATTTTTTTTTTCTATTGAAAGCTTCTTTTGCTATTGCGATTCTCATTGTCACTTCTTGGTTGCAGCTCATGTCACTGCTTATAGTGCATCCGAGGTACTTGAAGCTATCCACTTGCTGGATTCTTTCACTGTTTGCTCTCACATTAATATTCCTTGGTTTCCCTCCTATGACCATTGCCTTTGTCTTGTTTACATTAATCTTCATCATACTGCTCACAGCTGCTGTTTAACTCCTCTAACATATTATTTATGGTTCTTTCATCCTCAGCGAATAATGCCATGTCATCATCAAATGTTATGCAGTTTATTCTTCTTCCTCCCAATTTGACAGCTCCTGTGCCCTGGAAGCAATTTTTCACTATATCTTCTAAATAGATATTAAACAAAGTAGGCGATAAGCAGCATCCTTGTTGTACTCTGCTCCCAATTTCACATCCTTCTGTCATTTCGCCTCCTGTTCTCACTTTAACTCATTGATAACTCATTGATTCAAGTATAAGTTGCTTAGAAGTCTTCTCTGTTTCCAATCTACACCAATTTTCTTCAGAATTTCTGAAAGTTTAGCCCAATTCACTCTATCAAAGGCTTTCTCCAGGTCTACAAATACGACAAACACCTCCTTTCCTTTCTCAAAATATAAAATCTTTATTCGTAGGAAGTTGACCCACCCTTGGATGAAATTGCAGCATGTATCCAACATGGGGTTGAACAATTGCAGGTCATGCACCATGTTTAAGATAATGCACATCCATTCCTCATGCAAAGCTGTCTCAGGTTCAGAAAGTGTGCCTGGAGCTGGAAACCTAGCATGCACTTTAGCCTCCAAAATACTGCACATAATATTCAATTATGTTAATATCAGGCAACGGAGGATGTCAGATGAAATATTCCACTTCATGTTTGTGCTCATTGAACCATACTTTGATGCAGGGTTGTTCGCAAGGGAACACAGTCTGGATCATAGGAGGGAGATGTTCACCAAGAATGCTGTGATATTCACCTGCTATGATTCTCCCATGGAGGACTACTCTAGGCTGTCGTCACAGTTGACACCTTGCTTCTTGCAAGTTGGCTGGCTTCGTCACTGAGGCTCCAGTTAAGTGCACTCCAATGATTGTGCTACTTTGTAAGTCTGGGAGGTCAACATAATGGCTTTTGACTGATGTTAGAATGTTCATTTTCAACCTATGCAACTGCTGCTGATCAACTTAATACCTCTACCTCAAAGCCACTATCTGCCAGACTTCTGTACTAGGTAGCATAGCTGTACTGCATAGGATGAAATAAGACCTGTTTTCATGTAGGTGTTCATATTAATTTGTCCACCACCTGTACATAACAGAAAATGTCTTTCTTTAGTGCTTTTAGTTTTGGGGCATGGCTGAAACTAAAAAAACGTTAACAAGATACAACATCCTTGTTAATGCCCTCTTACATAGTTTAAAACTTTCAGTCATACAGTATCATATTCGCTAAGTGAGATATTGTCCCCCTGTTCTTTCTTGATACAGAATATCACTGTAAGTCACAAACAATTTTTATCCCTGTCAGCCATTGCAACCTCTAGCTGCCCCTTGCAGACACTGTAATAGTTTCAAATTCAGAAAAGAAAGAACCAAATAGAAGTTGTCATGGTATTTTCCCTTTTTTTCTGAATTGAACTTGTCAAAATTAGTTTAGTTGTATCCTAGGTCTACTATTTGTACATAAACAGTGCATAGTAATGTAGTACATATCAAGGACATGCCATCACGATCACGATTTCAACTCTCTACTATTTTCCTTGACCATATGAGTACAACATGCATTACAAAATGGGCATTACCCAGTAATTTGTCTACAAAAGAGAGTAGGAATATATCTTTAAGCATTACACAAAATATCATATGAGAATATCATGAGAATTTGAATACATTGCAATGGAATAGTACAAGTAAACTTTTAGGCTGGCTTTAGATGAAAGCATTTCCTTTAACAATTTTGCTAGCATAAATGCTATGTAAATGCTTCCAAAAATCTCTTAGCAGATTGTACAGACGGGATCAAATGAAATGTACTTCCGTTCTCCTACCAACTCAGAAGCGAGTTGGAAACTCTTCATTGCTCCTGTATAGATAAGAAAGTGGGGGAGGGCAGTAGCAGACAAGGCCAGCACGCAAACTTGTTTCCAGCAAGCTTTCTGTTGGAGTCTTGGCAGTTTGTGGAAGGATTTTGTATTCCTACCACACCCCTCTCCACCTCTCTCTCTCTCTCTCTCTCTCTCTCTCTTTCTCCTTGTGTTTGTGTGTGTGTGTGCGTGCAAGACACCTGTTTCATTTTAAGTTTGACTTATTTGTATTGCATTGATTAATTGCTGGCCCGACTGGGAATGAACCAGGTTAGCAATGGAGACATAATGAAGGATCAAAAATACAAAAACTCCTGGCATAAGTAGTTAGTAGTAGTATAGGTAAAGTAAATTTGGTCGTGCCTATAGAACCGTGCCATGAAGGAACATTATGGGGATGTGGCAGTAGGGAGCCGTATATTCTTGAATCCGGCCATTTTGGAGGTCATATGATCAGCACCATGCTCCAGCCGTCTTTACTCCCCAGGGATGTAGTAGAAAAATTTTTGATTTGATTCTTTATTTTATTTCGCTTTTTTTTGCCACTTTTGGCTAATTTGCGAAGATGGGAATGAAGGATGATATGACGAAATTGATGAATGGACACTCAGAAACATCCATGCCCAGGCCAGGATTCGAACCCGGGACCCTAGCGTCGTAGCGCGATATTCTTACCACTCCGCCACAGGTGCCGGCTAGTAGAAACGAGAAAATAAATAACCTGATATTAGAGTATTTAAGAGTTTAGGCGTATTAACAATTCACGTCAACCAACAACACTTTCACCTGTATTGTGTGATATATGGTTCTGCCCTAACACTTCATTGATTAATTTGCTTTTATTTTACTTAGCTTTTTGTGCTACTTTTGGCTTATTTGCGAAGATGGGGATGAGTGATGATATGATGAAATTGATAAATGGACACTCACAAACATCCATGCCCAGGTCGGGATTCGAACCCGGAACACCTGGTCCTGAGATTTCGGCCTGTGTATGGAACCGCTGGCCATCCACAGTTGTGAGGAAATTGGGGAGCTAAAAATGAGTAGCGTCACTCGGTCACGGAAACCTACAAGGACTGAAGGCTTGTCTTGCTGACCACACGTCACCCCATAATTTCCACCTCGGCAGTTGGATGTGAGGCCGGCAGTTGGTAGATAGGACCTGGCCCTCACGGAGAGGGAGAGAGAGAGAGAGAGAGAGAGAGAGAGAGAGAGAGAGAGAGAGAGAGAGAGAGAGAGAGAGAGAGAGAGAGAGAACAACCTGCGCAGACCCGCCATTCCTGTGCACCGTACCCCCGCGAGTAGGGGAGGGAGAGAGTGGACCATGCTTCCTTATGGCCCGAAGTGGAGGGAAGAAGGAAAAGCTGCGCGGGGACTTTTCGTCCCAAGGATTTTTTCCTTGTGGTCGATCTATAGGAACACAAAATCCTTCCACAAACTGCCAAGATTTCAACAGAAAGCTTGCCGGAAACACGTTTGCGTGATGGCCTTGTCTGCTACTGCCCTCCCCAACTTTCTTATCTATACAGGAGCAATGAAGGGTTTCCAACTCGCTTCTGAGTTGGTAGGAAAAGGGAAGTACATTTCATTTGATTCCGTCTGTACTTTACACGAAAGCATTTCATGGAACATTTTGGTTAGCTTTTTCGATTACAATGTATAATACATACAGCATGAAAGGCACATCGAGTTACACCATCTATGGTGAGTGCACGATGTTTACACTTGAAACAACTAAAATGTTATGGAAATAGGATGGGTTCTATCCTTGAGGAATGCCATGAAATATGCCATGGCATCTGAAATGCCATAAAATTTATCACTTTACTCAGTAGTAATTTGGTCATGGCATAAATGTTAAGTAAAATGCTAAGGGAAATGCTCTCATCTAAAGCAGCCTTACGCATTATATAAAATATTATTTAAGATGGAAATATATTAGAATGTGAGTACATACCACAGACATACATTTTCAGGAATAATATAAAATATTTCATAAAAAAAGACAACAATAATTGCTGCAAAAATGAGAAACCCCAAGGTATGCCAATGTCCCCTCAAAAAAACAGTAGCCTACCCAGGATATTTTAAAGGGGGGAGAGTGGAGGGAGCAGAACCTCAGTATATTCTAAACAGAAAAGATTGGTAAGATTTCATTTAAATTTGGTTTCAAATTGAGCTAATCTGATAATGTGGCAGAAATAGTTTTTAACAACACCGTGGAATGACTTTGATTCACAACAAAATAAGGTAATATAAACTGTGTCAGAGTACCCCATTTTCTAAACTGTGTCAGAGTACCCATTTTCCTCATATTTTTCACTCGTGTATTTTCAGGTGGTTGCAATGTAATTAATTAGTCCTCTCTTTTCGTGCAACCTTACATCAAAACACGTATATCTAATGTATTGCAGGATAAATGCCCTTCGGTCCTTGCTTCCAGTGCCCATGCCTACAAGAAACGAATATTATCCTATCCACATACAACATTCATATGTGCAACATATTTTTGTCTTTGAGATTTTTGAAGTTAAAATTATCAATACTTAAGTTTAAACATGAGTCAAGAATAATATCTTAACCACCTGATATTTAATACTTCTTTCAACTTTTAGCACCTAACAAGGTGGCTGAATATGCCTCAGTTAGTTACTTTTCACAATTGTTTGTTACTTTCCAAAATAAGTGGTAGAAAAGACAACAGAAGAAACTCATTAAGGTAGTTCCATAAGCAAATGGAAATAATTACCATATTGGCCTGAATATAAGCCACACATTTTTTCCAAATTTCAATTGTGAAATATTTGGATTCGCAGCCTTAAAAAAATAGGACATTTTGTCAAATCATATGCTGTTAAAAATGTGCTGATTTCTCATTTGAAATAAGGATAATGCAACAATAGCATTATAGAAACTGGCTGCATTGTAGATACCATAATGTTATCAAACAATAGCATTGTTGTTTCTAATTGGAACAATAGCATTATTGTTTCTAACTGGACATTGTAAAAACGTCTGCATTCTTGATAAGGCACTCTTTGATTTTATTAAGATTGTGTTCGTTCTGAACAATCGTGTGGAGAAGAAAGCATCATCGAGCCTGGGAATAAGGCGTAGTTACGATGCAAGTTTTAAACTTGCAGTTGTTCGTTACGATAAAGTCACAAGCAACAGAGAGGCCAGAAGGAAATATGAACTTGATGAATCTAATGTGCAACGTTGTACTGTATTTATGATAAAATAAAATATGTACCTACCTAATTTAATTATATTTCCCTGAATCTGCCTGTAAATGGTTACCAGTATTTTCTTTTCTTCCCTCGGCTTATATCCAGGTATCATCTTTTTTTTCGCTCCTTCAAATTTTAGGGTGTGGCTTATGTTCGGGGGCTGCTTATATTTGGGCCAATATGGCAGTATAAAATATTATGTCTTAAAAGCAAATGGAAATAATTAATACAAAATATTATGTCTTACATTTAATTACTTCAATAGATAATAATTATTTAGGAAATAAAACATTTATCTTTGTTCTCAGCGAACCATCAACGATACCAGAGAATGTGTGACCCATGTAATCACGAACCGTGCAGGTGAATTGTCATCTCTTCAAAGCCCTGTTACTAATTTCGATGATGTGTATGAAACCATGTGCGGGTAAGTGAAACATTTTCATCATATTTCTCATTCTGTGTCTTAGAGGCAGATTTTTCACCATCATACTTTCCAATCTTGCATCTTACGTTTTATGCTAGTGTAGGATTTGCTTAATTTAATATTATCTGTCATCTGATAACTTCTCCTACTTTCCCTAGAAACCATTCCTTCCACCGAGTCTCTTAGTCAGAGTCCCATCCAATTTATTTTTCTTTACTTGATCACTTCTGTCACTGCTCTTCTTCCATCAACTTCCCAGCACCTTTCCACAATGCACCCAAATGTCAACCTCTCTTGCATGCAGTAGTATTAGACTTCCGTAACTGCAGACCAAAGAGGCTCTGACACCTAGACTCGCAGCCAATCCTCTGGGGAGCTTGCATTGTGTCATTGATGTGTGTTTACTATTGCCTCTTCAGTGGCAGAAAAGTGAAGTATAATAAAACAAATCAATCAATCTTTCCAACAGGGTTTTATTTTCTACCTTGTTTGTTCACTTTACATGCTCAATTCTTCATTCTTCGTTCCTAAAGTCTCTAGTTCCTTTCCTCACGTCTTCGTAGCATCCAGGTTTCTGCACCATATGACTCTACACTCCAGACAAAAGAAAAATTCTTGGTCTCTTCTTTAGTTCTTTGTTTCAATTTCAATTTCATTTTTCCTTTATTAAAGGGCGAGGGTCAGCCTGCGGCTGTTCTACCACCTCACCCCGTCTACCACCTAACCACAGATCCATGCATCTTCTTATATTAAAGTCTTCATTCACCATTGCTATTCTCTCTTTGACTTCCTGACTGCATCTCATGTCATTGCTTATGATTAGGGACATTGAATTTTCGCGATGCGCGAAATCGCGAAATGTGAAAAAAAGATTCAATTTTGAACATTCTGCACGTAATTACACCCCCAATGATGAAATATGCAGGAGTTTTATTTGCGAAGTAATGCGAAATATGTGCTTTTCCACGAAATGAACGCTTTTTCGCGAAATAACTGTGAAATATCATCAAATTAAGTAGAAAACACGCAAAAACCGGCAATCGAGGTTGCGTGCGCAAACTGTCGATTTTTAACGAAACGTTTGCCTAAAGTTTCCTACCACTAGCAGCTGAAGAACGTTTTATCTTCGATCACATCAGGAAGACGCTGCAAATTGGGATTTCCCATGCACATAATCTCAGTTCGAAAACTTCGTTCCATGTCAAGCTGCATTCCTTTCTTCCGCCGAATGTCTACTCAACTTCCAGTTTCATTGAACTTGCTAGCTGTAGCAGCGATAAGATTAGTCTGTTCTCGCACATCAAGGGAAACAATGGTGTCATTCATGTTCAGTCATGAATGAATTTTGTTTATCATCATGTGATTTTTAACACGTGTTTGTGTATGTGCAGTAGTGATTATTTTATTTGGTGGACATCAAGGATATTCTTTAAATACATACAATGAATAAATCACTTGAGATATGCAATTTAGAAATGAAGTGATTTTGTGTTGATGTTTTCTTTTTGGTGGGACAGCTAAGTACTTGTGCATGTGTACAGTATATAAAAATGAAGTAGTTTATCAATTTATAGCTCTTTTGTATGTTGTTTCCTCTCATAATGAAAAAGTGTGTGCAATTTTTTTTTTCACCGCTGATCTAACATTTTATTTACCGCTCTCCTCAGTTTTTATTTACCATAAATTTGTGTCCCTACTTATGATACATCCAAGCCATGGGCGTCTGGAAGAGGGGAGGGCCAAGGGGGGCTGTGCCCCCCCTGGAAAATGAAAGTGAACCAAAAATTATTTATTTCGCACATATAATTTCATTTTAGCCGCAATAATATGTGTTAATATTGCATGAACACCATAAATTCAAATTTTAGCAATGTTTTTTTTAGGGAACAAGACTCTTTTTCGAGATAATGTGCCTTACTTGCCCCCTCCCCCTGGAAAAAAATACCTCCCTTGCCCCTCCCTGGAAAAATCCTGCGGACGTCCATGATCCCAGCTATAGGAACCTGTCAACTTCTTAAATTTTTGTCCTTGAATGCCATTCCTAATTTTCCTTGGTTTCATCCCTAAAACCATTGCCTTTCTTTGTTCACATTTATTTTCATCCTGAACTGCTCACCTTCCATGAATAAAGAAACATGACCTTGTTATATATTTATGGTTTTGAATAAAAAATATAATAGCCTTATTTTAAAAATACTTTAAATATTACTGTCAATGATCACGTTTATTGTACCTATGTAGTTATGTGTTTATTTAGGCTAATACGTATATAATTGAGTAATTCTTGAAGCTTTACTGGCAGCCAATGAGAAGGAGGATTTCTCGGGATATCAACTAGGTGATTTCCAGATAGGCTTCCGAGATTTTGAGAGCTAACATTTACCTCATCTTTAGGGATGAGATGAGCAGTCTAAGGCATCATGCTTTGGTCTCCACGACGACGGGATGCACACAGGTTTGAGTCTCCTGGGAGAAGCATAACTTTTCTCCTGAGATTTTAGTCTGTGTATGGGACCAAAGACCATCCATCATTGGGAAGAAATTGGGGAGCTACAAACGAGGTGGATTGATTTAAATACATATATTATGTTTATTTTCTTTTTTTTATTTTCTTAGAGCGTAATAAATAATGTTTTTTCACCAAAAGTGACCCTAATATCTACAAAATCCTTATGGACATTATTCTATAAATTATTTATTTAAAGTGATTTAAATCAGTTATTTTTTTTAAAAAAATCACCTGATTTGTTATTATTACTGTTGAGGTAATACATAATGTATAGGAATGTGTTCTTGTTTTCATTATTTGGTTTTTATGATGTGGGTTGGATTGCTTTTGTTCTCAAGAGATGGCGTGTGTGGTCCATGTGTCAGCTGTTTGCGTGGGCGCCAAGTAAAGAAAAACTGTTAGTGAGTGAGAAGCAACATGGCGCGAATCACGGTAACCACAGCTGGACATTACTAAGAACATATGCCGTCTAAAGTGATTAGAATTGCCTTTCAGTGATACTTCATGGTAGTTAGTGCATTACAGGTAGAAAATAGATGTCTCAAAAGAATCAGCGTGTGCATTTCTGATTGTGTTTTCTTACAAGAATCAACGCAACTCCAACATTTTTATGGTCCTCCAAGCCTTGGATGTCTTACATCTACCTGACTTTGTGAACTGTAAACTTTGTGGTGAACGGTGTGTTCTAGTTTTGCATGGTCCAGTTGTGTGGATTCGTGTCTCAAGAACTGAACGTTTCGTGCGGGTGGCAGAAGGGACATTCCGGAATCTCGATACTAAATTTATTGCGTAGCAAGCATATTCAGAAGGCGAGGAAGGAAATCAGCTGATTCTTCGTGCGAGCAGTGCAGCAGTGTTTCCAACCGGCGAGACGATTGTGTGTCCAACATCGGCAGTGCTGAAGTTTGCAGGTAATCAGGCTCATTTTAGTACCATTTCCTTTTCCTTTCTTTACATTACATTACGTTCATTAATTGCATTATTGTGACACCTTATCAGTTATCCTTTCACCATGACAGAGGCAGAGATTAAACGTTTAAAAGTTGTGCGAGGAAGCTACAAAGGGCAATTGACCCGTATGAAAGCATTCGTCGATGCATTTGACATTAATATACAGAGTGTTTAGGAAATTAAACTGAGATTAAGTCATTTGACTGAGATGTGGGACAAATTTAATGACGTTCAAACCAGTTTGGAACTTCAATCGGAAGCATCCGAAGAGGAAGTTCACAGAATAGAATTTGAAGAAAAGTACTACAGCATTAGGTCTCAAATGGAGACAATAGTGATGGGGCATGATCAAATGCATCAGCCCAGTGTTAGTACTAGTTCTGTTACGTCAGTTCAGTCTCAACTTAGACTTCCAAAGATTTCCATACCCTCTTTTGATGGAAATTATGAAAACTGGCTTCCATTCAAGGACAATTTTAAAGTGTTGGTCCATGATAACAATACATTACCAGCAATACAAAAATTTCATTATTTGTGGTCCTCTTTGAAGGGACAAGCCAGTAAGCTCATTTCAAACTTGCAAGTTAGTGAGGCAAATTATGAAAGATATGATAATAGCAGGCTTATTGCATCACATTACGTTAGTGAACTATTACACATAAAGTCGGTGCGTAAAGAAGATGCAAATGAATTGAGACAGTTTGTAAATACAGCAACCTCAAATCTGAATGCTTTAAAGGCTCTTAAACTTGAGGTGCCTTTGGATGAAGTCATTTTATCACAACATTTTGTATCTCATTTGGATCACAATACTCGTAAGGAATTTGAATTATCACAAGAGCATGATTACTTTCCTACCTTGTCAGAATTATTTGCATTTGTAGAGCGCAGGTGTCAAGCTTTAGAAAACATGAAACCGACACATAGTGACACCAATGCTAAGCAGTTTCAATCACATGATAAACAAGGTAAATTCATGAAACAAAGCAACACGTATTTAGCAACATCCACTAACATTCAGTGCATGTACTGTTCCGCAAATCATACTTTGTACCAATGTGAGACTTTCTTACAGGCAAGTTATAAACAGAAGCAAGAATTTGTGAAGAAGAAAGGTCTTTGTTTTAATTGTTTATCTTCAAAACATTCATTGAAATTTTGTAAATCTGGAAATTGCAAAATTTGTAATTTGAAACATAATACTCTCTTGCATAGGGCTACACCTGAAAGACCAAGATCGTCGAGTGTCAGTAACAATACAAGCAATAGACAACAATTGAATTCTACGGTGTATCCTCAAGAAAGCAACAATGGGGCAAGAGATGAAGCACCTCAATCTTCATATTGTACAGTCAAAGAAAGACACACTTCACAAGTTTTATTGTCAACTGCCTTAGTGAAGGTAAAAGGCAACAATGGACAATTTCATTATTGCAGAGTCCTCTTAGACAGTGGGAGTCAGTCAAATTTTGTAACTACATCATTAGTGCAGAAACTGCGACTGAAGAAAGAAAACTATGTTGTTCCAGTCCAGGGAATAAACAATTCGTGTCTTGAAACTAAACATTGTGTAGATGTTGTAATCCAGTCTAGAACATCTAATTATACAACAACAGTGAAGTGTCTTGTGTTACCAAAAATCACAGGCGACTTGCCCACACAGGTAATCGATTGCAGTACTTGGAATCTCCCAAAGGATATTCAGTTTGCTGATCCTTCATTTCATCAGCCAGGCAGCATAGATTTGTTGATTGGATCTGAACTATTTTTCTTGCTACTACGTTCAGATAGAAGAACAAGAATAGGAAATTATCCTGTACTTCAAGATACAGAGTTAGGATACATTTTAGCAGGAGCTATGCCTCAACAATGTGAAGCACCTACAACAGTTACTTCATGTTTTGTACGTACTGAAGATAGCCTTCAATTACAATTACAGAGGTTTTTTGAATTAGAAGAAGTATTCACAAAGACCAAGAGCAAAGAAGAAATGGATTGTGAAAGGCATTTTCAAGAAACAACCATCAGGCAGAAGGATGGTAGATTTATGGTTAGGCTACCATTCAAACCAAATCATACTGAATTAGGGAATTCGTTTCAACAAGCAGACAAAAGATTTCATCAGTTGGAAAGAAGATTAACAACACAGCCAACACTCAGGCAGAACTATTGTGAATTCATGGACAATTATGAATCATTAGGCCACATGAAGCAAATTAAAACTACTGATGAAGAGAACAAGGAGTCATATTACCTACCGCATCATGCTATTATTAGAGAAAGTACTACAACACCTGTGAGAGTTGTATTTGATGGATCATCGAAAACAGACTGTGGACTATCCCTTAACGATGTTCTAATGACAGGGTCTACAGTCCAAGAAGATCTATACTCTATTGTACTGAGGTTCAGAATGCACAAAAATAGTTTTTACAGCAGATATAGCCCAGATGTTTCGCAACATTAGAGTCCATCCTTATGACACTAAATATCAAAGAATATTGTGGAGAAAATCACCAAACGAAGAAATACAAACTTATGAATTATTAACTGTAACTTATGGCTTAACCTCATCGCCGTACCAAGCTGTTGCAGCATTACAAATGCTTGCAAGACAGGAAAACGAAAACTTTCCCAATGCATCCAGCATATTATTAAGGGATTTTTATTGTGACAATGTAGCATCAGGAGGTGATAACATTGAAACTATGCTCAACTTACAGTCTGAACTGAATGAACTCTTGAAACGAGGTGGATTTATTTTACGCAAATGGTGCTCCAATTGTGAGGAATTGGTGCAAGCAGTACCAGAAGAACACAGAGAAGTTCATTTACCATTTCAGTTCAATAATGAAGCAGAAATAAACACATTAGGCCTCATCTGGCAACCATCAACAGACAAATTTTTAATTTCGTGCAAAGTAGCGAAAGATGGAGACTTTTGTTCACCATTAACGAACATAACCAAACGACAAGTTGTATCAATTGTTAGCTCCATATTTGATCCACTGGGACTTATCAGTCCAACTGTCATTTTATACAAGATGTTTTTGCAGAAACTTTGGAGTTGTAAATTGGAGTGGGATGAACAATTAGATTCCGATTTAAGAAACCAATGGACGAATTTGTATCAACAACTACCAGATATAGTTCACATCCAAATAGAGAGATTTGTACTGACAACAGAAAAGACAAATGACATTCAGATACATGGATTCTGCGACGCAGCAGAAGGAGCTTATGGTTGTTGCATTTATATTAGATCAAGAGATGAGTTAGGAAGAATCAATGTTAAATTACTGTGCGCAAGGTCAAGAGTAGCGCCAATAAAAAAAGTTACTTTGCCACAACTAGAATTGTGCGGTGCTCTTCTATTAGCTAAACTAGTTAAGAAAACAACACCAATTTTGAGAATTCCAATTGACAGTACATATTTTTGGACAGATTCAAAAATCGTACTTGGGTGGCTAGCAGCGTCCCCCACTCGATGGAAAACCTTCGTAGGTAACCGTGTTGCACAGATCCAGGAACTTTCTGTTATTAACCAATGGCATCATGTCATATCTAAGTGTAATCCAGCAGATTTGATAACAAGGGGAGTAGAACCAAGAGCCCTCAAGGATTCGGAAATTTGGTGGAATGGACCTACGTGGTTAAAAGAAGATACTTGGCCATTACATGTTATGGAAAATAGCGAACTTGAAGAATGCATAACAGAACAAAGGAAGATAGTTACATCAATGTTTAGCAAGATACATGGAACAGAAGCAGATTTCATGCTGAGATTTTCCACATTACAGAGATTGCTTTGTGTAGTAGCAACATGCTACAGATTCATTTACAATGTTAAGAATCCTGTTTCGAAGAGAACAGGAAACTTTTCTTATGTTGAATTACGTGCAGTACTGATGAAATGTATCTTAATTGTGCAACGCATTTCATTTCCACAAAAAATTCATGACTTAGAAGAAGGACAACAAGTATCAAAAAATAGTCCTATCAAGGATCTTCATCCATTTATTGATGACAGACAGCTGTTACGAGTTGGTGGAAGACTCGAAAATTCAGAATTGCCATATGAGAGCAAATATCAATTAATTTTGCCTACCAAACATCATCTGACGCAACTCATAATTGAATCAGAACATCGTCGTTTATTACATGCAGGACCTCAATTGTTGATAAGCTCATTAAGACAGGAATACTGGATTCCACATATCAGACAAACAGTAAGATCTGTCTTGCATAAATGCTTAATATGTTTTAAGTTGCAAGCCAAGGCGTCACATCAACTCATGGGACAATTATCAAGCCCAAGAGTCACACCATCACGTCCATTTTTAAATACAGCAGTAGATTATGCTGGTCCTTGTATCATAAGAACAAACAGAAGAAGCAGAATCACTACCAAGGGATATGTAGCTATATTTGTGTGCATGGCTACTAAAGCAGTGCATATTGAAGCAGTTATTTCCTTAACGTCAGACGCATTTATCGCTGCTCTACGCAGATTTGTTTCTAGAAGAGGAAAATGTCAAAACATATACAGTGACAACGGGACTAATTTTGTTGGAGCTAATAGAGAACTGAGAGAACTCAGTCAACTCTTCAAAGCAGAACAGCTAAAAGGTGGACTTGAAGATTTTGCAATAAAAAATGGAATCAACTGGCACTTCATTCCAGCTAATGCACCCCACTTTGCAGGATTGTGCGAAGCCGCTGTAAAGTCTATGAAATATCACTTTAAGAGGATAGTGGGAAATGCTACTTTGACATACGAAGAGCTTGCAACATTGTTAACGCAAATTGAAGCATGCCTCAATTCCCGACCCCTGACCTCAATATCTGATAATCCCAGTGACACCTTTTACTTAACACCTGGTCACTTTCTTATAGGGTCACTTCTCATGTCCATACCTGAGCCTGATTTAACTAACTTGCCCCAAAACAGTCTTTCTAGATGGCAACACATTCAGCAATTACAACAACATTTTTGGAAAAGATGGTCGAAGGATTATCTCCACGAACTACAACAGCGTCGTAAATGGACGGCTTCAACAGAAAATCTTCAACCAGGCATGGTGGTTCTGGTCAAAGAAGACAACGCACCTCCACTTACATGGAAAATAGCAGTAGTGGAAGAGACGTTTCCTGGTAAAGACGGTGTAGTGCGTGTGGCAAAAATTAGAACAACAACTGGTTTTACTAAGAGACCAGTGAACAAATTGATTCCCTTACCTAATGACAATTGAATTAGCAAATCTGTTGATTGGAATTTATCCAATCAGGAGGGGGGAATATGTATAGGAATGTGTTCTTGTTTTCATTATTTGGCTTTGATGATGTGGGTTGGATTGCTTTTGTTCTCAAGAGATGGCGTGTGTGGTCCGTGTGTCAGCTGTTTGCGTGGGCGCCAAGTAAAGAAAAACGGTTAGTGAGTGAGAAGCAACATAGCGCGAATCACGGTAACCACAGCTGGACATTACTAAGAACATATGCCGTCTAAAGTGATTAGAATTGCCTTTCAGTGATACTTCATGGTAGTTAGTGCATTACAGGTAGAAAATAGATGTCTCAAAAGAATCAGCGTGTGCATTTCTGATTGTGTTTTCTTACAAGAATCAACGCAACTCCAACACATAATAATAATAATAAATCAGGTGATTTTTTTAAAACAATAACTGATTTAAATCACTTTAAATAAATAATTTATAGAATAATGTCATAAGGATTTTGGAGATATCAGGGTCACTTTTGGTGAAAGTACATTATTTATTAGCCTCTAAAAAAAGAAACATAATATATGTACTGATGGGGTCAACTTCATACAAATGGAAATGTAATATGTAAACTGTAAAAACACTTAAATTTCTCTTTAATTTAAAATTCAATAACTTTTATAGGCAACAATAGCAAACATTTTGCATAGTAAAATATACAAAATACTAATCATGTTAAACCCTAAGTAATGTCATTATCATTAATCTGTAAATAAACTTGGCAGCTGATATTTTGCAAATTATCATTAAAAAAGTTGCCAAAATTCAGCTACAAAGACCTTAAACAAATATTTTAAGTAAATCCAGAATGATTTATTTCCACTGAAAAAAAATTACTGAAATTATTATAGTTTCATTAACATACTCAACAAACATTACCATAGTAGATTCATATATACAGTATCAAAAAGAGAAAAATAATATATTTACAAATTTTTTATTTGCTTTAATCAAACTGTTCAAATATTTTACAGAACCGTTTACTAGAAAAAGCCTTTCTGTGAAAAAAACATGTCTTTGTGTTTGGTGCCAAAAACCATACAAACAATTTTAAGCATGTTTTTTTTTTAAAAGAAAATTAAAAAAATAATAGGGTTATAGAACACTCTCCGTCTTGTCTCGATAATTATTTCTCTAAGATTTATAAATTTATTATCTTCACATTATTCAAGATGCCAAAAATCTAATTTTATATAGTGTAAATTGAAAAATTTCCTGAGGGGGGTGGGCTGGAGCCACCTCATCCCCACCTTGGATACGTGCTATTAACAATAACAGGGGTATAAAACATGCTCCGTCTTGCATTGATAATTATTTCTCTCCTTACATTATTTTCACATTATTCAAGAAGCCAAAAACCTAATTATATATAACGTAAACTGAAAAAATTTCCTGGGGAAAGGGTCGAGCCCCCTGTGCCCCATCTTGGATACGTGCTATTATCAATAACAGGGTTACGAAACATTCTCCGTCTTGCCTCGATAATTATTTCTCTCCTTAAATTATTGTCACATTATTTTATTTCACACCACAAGAAACCAAAAACCTCATTTTATCTAGTGTAAACCTAAAACTTTCGGGGGGCTCAAGCCCCCTAAGTCCCCCATCTGGATTCGTGCCTGCCTCTAGTTCTATTGGCAGATGTTATGCTTTTGTGGAGATATGGATTCCAAGCGAGGCCGATCTGGAGTCCCACATTCCTGTTTTCTTGGTCCATACCTGAAGTACCAGGGGCGGCGCCAGAAATTTTCGACCGGGTGGGCAGAAGCTCCTTATTGATAGATTAGGGTGGGCAGTATAAATGTAAGACCATATATAGTATATGTGTATGTAAGACATATGTATCCCCCTCTCTCTTACACTCCCGATTTTCCTCTTACTTATTTTCCCTTTCCTTTTCTTGTTTTTATCTTTTCTAATCTATTGTCGCATCTTATTCCATTTCCTTTCGCTTTGTCTCTGATGGACACAATTATTTCAAGGAAGTGTTTACCCATGCGCAGCCATACATTCTAATCAGTCACATTCTTTCATGCATGTTAATACAGTGAAATAAATGTGAATTAGGTTTAAGCTTGTGTTGCAAATACAAGGCACATACTTGATTTTATGTATTCGGCGACAATGATAGAAAGTGCGATGGTAGACAATCGTGAAGTTTCTCGTAATTTAAATGCATGTTCCTGAGCATAGTATTTTCATCGTATGAGTTTTTGACTGAAAGAGTTTTCTTACTCCTTGGGGGTCACTTTTCTTAGCTTACAAGGTTTGTACAACCGACAAATCTATCAATGTTTATAGTAGCGGCGATTGGGTGCCAACATTTGAGGGGCAAGGACAATATACTTTTTCTTGGTAGAAAAGGTTTAGCATAAAGAGGCCATAGTGGGGGGGGGAAGTGGCAAAACGTGGCGGGGGAACTGCATCCCCCACTTCCCGCTCCTCCTAATCGCTGCCACTCCCGCTCCTCCTTTGTTCATTGTTTATGAAATATTCCTAGGCTAATGAAAGGCTATTTTGACAAAATATCACTCATAAGTAATAAACAAGTAAGATTGAAAAATTTGTTCAGAATTGAAGAGATTATTAGCTAAGTTGCTATTCGTTTTCTCAACTGTCATGTTACTAATGCGGGAGAAGCAATACACGTATGGTTACATGAACATATTTTTTGAGGTGACAAAATTATTTAGGACACAAGGAATTCATCGAAGTTGATCACCGTGCCAGTAATAATTCATCTATTTTTCATAGATGACTTTGGTTGTATGGTGTGACCATTTCGAACACACTAGAATGTCAACCTGTGCAGCATACCCTGGAAATTTGTTCTTTCAGGGCAATGAGTCCCTAGCACTTGGAACCACTGTCAAAGTAATAATTTATGGGAGTTTGTATTTTGAGTGTCAGCATGTGTTTGTTTTCGCCCCTTCGTTACTTTCATCTAATCACCATTGAACCTTATCGTCGTCATTATCAAAATTAGCAGAAAAATTACTTTAAATAAAACAAATCAACCACAGCTTACTCTTCCAAAAATGGAGTTTCATTAGCCCATAGCTCTTAGAAAGTTGAGGTGGTAGTTTCAATCGCACAGTGTTTCATTAGTGGATCAAGGCAGCTAATTCCGTGAACAATGACGTTGTTTTCCGAAAGTCTCAAATATTTGTCTCAGGCAATCACCCTCTTAAAATGGACGCATCTTCTGTGGTGATAAAATGCCATGTTTGGTGCGAGTTCTTTCTGTATACTTTTCCCCAATGGCATAACGCTGTCGCATTATAATGAAGAAGTCCTGTGTTCGACTCCCCCCCCTCCTCTGGTGGAAGCACAATGCACACTGGTTCGGACTACACGGTAAACTGTAGGTTTAGTCCCGATTAGCCTATCTGAGCATAAAAGTAGGCTTAAAAACAAAGTAACAAAATCGTCTTCTGGATACTTCGTGACATAACTTTTTTCCTTTACTTCAGCTGCGTGTACAGATTCTGTTGATATTGTTGGTTGATTAATGTGGCCAAATTTATGTGTGGGGCGAGGATTTCTAAATAGGATAAGCCACTCATTAGTAGATAATTGAATAATTCTGTATAATAATTTTTCCATACATAACTGGTTTATTAAAATTTATTCACTTCAGTATTGTAGTGATTACGGTGATTCCTTCTTATTAGTAGAATGAATATAAAGTTGATATTTCCCATAGCATATTGATATTTGAAAATAACAGGTATATAAAAATTGTAATGAAATAAGAAAAGGGACACTTCTGGAATTTCAATGCAGAGCTAATTAAAACTATATTATACTCTCTAGCATACTTAAACCCAAAGGTTTATGGCTGCAGCAACACAAGCCTTCAATCTGTCCCTATTCGGGGCAAGATCAATCCAATCTTTCCCATCCTTGCCGATTTCTTTTAGGTCCATCTCAACGTTATCCCTCCATCCTTGTCTTGGCCTTCCCACTGGTCTCATACCATCAGGTTTCCCAACAAGAATCCTGTAAACTATTCTTTCCTCTGCCATTCGTGTCACATGGCCTGCCAATCTAAGTCTTCGTGATTAAATTATTCTAATAATAATTTAAAAAGTCGAAATAAACAATAGTGTTGCCGGAGGAAGTAAAGCTAAGATGATGTTTTTATTTGTTTACTTGGAGATTATTTTAACCATACCTAGGCTGGGATTTATATACGTATGTTGAGGCCTAGAGCTGCAGTCCTCAAGTTCAACCTAAATTCTGATCTAATCTTGATCTTACCCTGCATAATTTTGAGTCTCCTAAGCCTACTAACTGCTTTTAATCATGGAAGTATTCATTTGATCACAGTTTTTGTTTCAATAGCTCTAGTAGTTGCTTTCACTTTCTAATGACAAAATTGGCTTTTTATGGGTTGATAATATGTGAACATTTCTAGCATAGATAATATTCACAAATAAAATATCGAAACATTCATATAGCTATCTCCAAGTATATGTACTTATTGAATTTGATTGGGTGGGCAATCGGGTGGGCACCACCCCTGTCGCCGTCCCTGTGAAGTACCCAAGAATCCATTTCTAGCATCTTCTAAACCATACAAATCACAAACTCCTAGTGAAATATTTTGTAAATAAAATTGGTTTTAGTCAAATTTATTTTGTCACTTAGACATAGGAAAATTGTTACTGCCTTCATCTCTATTTCAAACTCTCTCCTGTTTTTAACATCTATATTTTACCTTACATATACGAGGGAGAATCAAATGAAAACCGCAATTAAATTTTTTCCACTATTTTAATGCAGGGATAATGTTTAATTGTACATTATTTTTCTATATAGTTCCCTCCCAGTTCAATGCACTTACGCCAGCGGATAGGTAGTGCTTCGATACTGCGTGAGAATTTTTTTTTCGGTTGACTGTGTAGCCACTCGTGCACCGCCGATTGGACGTCTTCATCAAACTTGAACCTCTGCCCTCCAAGGTGCTCCTTTAATGGACCAAAGATGTGGAAATCAGATGGTGCCAAATCTGGTGAGTATGACAGATGAAGCGAAGGTCATCGATGGTTTTCATGGTTGCACGGGCAGAATGAGGACGGGCGTTATCATGTTGAAGCAAAACATCTGCACTCAGCAATCCCTTTCGCTTTGTGCGTATCGCTGGCCTCAAATGGTTCTTGAGAAGGTCGGTGTAGGCGGCACTAGTCACTGTCGTACGTGGGGGCACGTAGTGTTCCAGAATAGGACCTTTCTTATCCCAGAATAAAGTCAGCATGACTTTCCCTGCAAAGGGCTGGCTGCGAAATTTCTTTGGTTTCGGCGAAGACGAATGTCGCCATTCTTTGCTTGCACGTTTCGTCTCTGGTTGAAAATGGTGCACCAAACTTTCACCCCCGGTGACAATATGAGCTAGAAAATCCTCACCCTCCTCTTCATAACGCCTCAGCAGCTCTTGACATGCGTCAACCCGACGGACTTTCAGTTCCTGTGTCAGCTGTCGAGGAACCCACTTGGCGGACACCTTTCTGTAGTGGAGTTCGTCATGCACTATGTGTTGTACTGAACCGAAGCTCATATTCAGCAAGGAAGCCATTTCAGGCAGGGTGACATGCAGGTTTTCGTGAATAAGCCGATCTGCTGCGGCTATGGACTCCTCTGTCACAACTCGCTGAGCCTGACCCGAAAGGATTGCATCAGTCAATAAAGTCGTACCTTCTGCGAATTTCTTGCACCAATCGTAGACTTGCCGCTGTGACAGACAGGCGTCCCCATACTTCGTCTGCATTTTCCGATGAATATCAACCGGTTTCACACCTTCACTCCATAAAAATCTAATAACTCCACGCTGTTCCTGCTTGGTGCAACTGCGTAGTGGTGCTGTCATCTTGAATCAGCTGTTACTCACATCCAACCCCACCTACCGACCCTGCTTCGTACTACCAGCTCGGAAAGATGTCAAGGACTGTGTCTGCAAATTTCCAAACGCCTATATTTTTAATGGCACTTTTGCGGTTTTCATTTGATTCTCCCTCGTACATATATTCTGTATTCTTTATTTCTTGTTCTTCTGTCTTCTAGATTATCCTCATTGTCCATTCTTTTGTCTTATATTGTCTTAAAAATGTTAAAACAAGATAAAGAAACTATTTGATTAGTCTATATATAATGTCAAAATAATTATTTAATTACAATTAAAAGAACGTACTCATGATTCATACCCAATATATTCATTTTCAGGATGCAATATCTATTTTTACTCCCCTTAGAAAATTTTGTGCACACCCATGTGAAGGAATTAAATATGTTAATCGGAAAGACAAAATGGAAACAGCCTATCAAATATGTTGTTTGTTTTGTCATATACAACATAAAATATGTGCTAAAATTTGGTAAATATTTGTTTATATTTGGAAAAACATAATTACCAAATGTTTATGTAATCATTATTCATGATTGAGGATGTACACAAAGTGTCTGACACATTTCAATTATTAATAAATTAGAAACTAATGAAGATAAAAATAAAACTGGTAGCAGTGATAGATAGATAAACTCAAAACATTTAGAGTCCTGTATCAATACACTTCTGTATGTACTCCTTTTGTCACACTTTTGCTTAAAATCAATGTCTGCCACATTCCCAGAGAAGCGAAATCCAATTGGGTTGTACCAGGTGACTTTCTCAGCCAAGGAATCAGACCACCAAGTCAAATTCATCGTCTTGAAAAGTGTTCGTTCAAAACACGACAAACAATTATGAGGAACCTTACAAAAGTGATGAACATTGATGAACTGAAAGCCAGAATAGAAGACGTGACAGCCACCATATGTGTCTGCACGCTGACCTTAATGTGGGAAAAAATCGATTATCATCTTAGCATTCTCAATGCAACAAAAGGAGCACATATAGAAGTGTACTGATACAGGACATAAAACTTTATGAGTTTATCTATCTGTCACTGCTACCAGTTTTATTTTTATCTTCATTAGTCTCTAATGTATTAATATTTGAAATGTGTCAGATGCTTTGCTTACACCATATATTTCAAATTAACGTATAATTATAAAATGTTTCGCCTCAGTGGTAGAACAAGACTGTGTAGTGTGGGTGGGTTACTGTATGGCTGTTAAAGATTGGGTGGGCCACATTGTCAAATAAAAATGTACTTGAATCACATTCTTGTTACGTGACCCAAACAATGATTTATTATCCAATAAACTCCTACCAGCTAACTGTAAACCAGGCGAACGAGAACAAGTCTCTGCACAAGTAGTGACGCAGGATGGCTCCACCAATGAACAGTGAAACGGGATTGTGTAATGGGCGACGGGAGTTACCCAATTTCCTCCTCAGCGTTGCAAACTTTTGAAAAGGATAATGCCAAGCGCACATGGCAAATGGACCGTATTTTTGTCTCCAGGTCCATACGATTGGTTTTAAGAATTTCTTAGGGAAATATTAGGGATAAAACTGCAAGAGCAAATTTTGACTAGCCGTGTATTTAGCGTACGGACTAAGGTCTGAACTGTACATCCATACATGTACGGTCAGGACCGTACAGTTGGCAATGCTGTGCTTCACATGAGCTGGCCTGCATGACAGAGTGATTTGCACAGCATGCTAGGAAGCCAGGGGTCCTGGGTATGGGTTTTCTTTGTGAGTGTCCCTTCATCAGTTTCATCATATCATCTCTCATCCTCATTTTCATGATTTGCCAAAAGTTACAGAAAAGAGAAGCAAATGAAACAAAATTAATCAATCAGTCAATCCAATTATTGAAATTGACTTACTGGAGTAAAAACAAATTTTACAAATCCATTCCTGCAATGTTGATACCTTAATTAGTAAAGGTCCTGGATTTGGTTCTTCTAGGGTTACATATCATATTGATCATTTTCTATACACCTTAATTTTAATTTTATCGTAGAAGTCGCCTATTACATTTTCACAGGCTGAGCAACATCTGTGGAAAAACTGATATTTATTGGGTTTTGGTGCACTCTGATCGACCTTTGGCCCTGAGTTGATGACATATTTGAGACATCCTATGCTGCAGTGGTGTATTGTTCTATGTTACCTGGTTTACCAAAATTACTGGAAAGTGTGTAATTGCTTTTGTTTTACTTGCATGCCTGCATTGGTGTTTTATTTCTATTATATCTAATCAATATATAGCTAAAACCAGGTCAAATTTTCAGAATACACCACTTCTGTATTATTGCTACAGCTGATAATTTTATTTTTTCTTTTCTATCTAGCTTTTTGCGTGATGTTGCAGAATGTGTAAAGGGTGCAACAAAAGCAATGGAAATATGCATGAAATCAAATGGAGCCCAGACAAGGGAGGCGTCAAACAGAAGGATAGATGTAATGGTGAATTACATGTGCTCATCAGAAGGGAAGGAGAAAATTGGTAAGATTAAAATGTTTTTGTGTGTTATTATTTTTTGTGGCAGAAGTTTGCTTTATTAAATTATTTTTGTCATTCTTATAAATGTCACTTATTTTTAGTGACGGTGATGTAGGTATACTAAGGAAAGCATTAATTATGTTGAGTGGCCATTATACAGTGCGTTCATTTTAAAACCAGCCTGAGGTACAGTTTTAATTGTTTGCCCATTTACCTCTTTCATTGTTGTGTCAGTCTTGTATGTAGGTATACTTGTAGCGGGGAGTGAGGGAGTGCGAAGAAGGAAGGGGTGAGAGAGGAGGGAGGGAAGACAGGGTGGAGGGAGGGTGGAGGGAGCATAGCAGTGGAAGGCTGTATTATTCAGGGGTCAGTGATTCACCATCAGTTTCCTCCTCGCTTTCCGAGTGTTGTTGTTGTCGGTTAGATATTGTGACCACCATGCAGTTTAGTGGTAAAGAATGTGTTTTCATTGTGGAACATTACTTTAGAACAAATTCATATGTAGATAGCCTACTCATGTTAAATTTGCAGCGATATTTGGGGAGGATGCTACTGCAAAAAGCACAATTCAGGATATAGTAAAGAAGTCCCGTGAAACAGGATCCTTGTCAAACATGAAACATAAATGGGTGAGGTCTGTACTAACAGAAGTTGTGTAGGGTATTCGAGATGCCATACCAAGATCTCCTCACAAATCTTTGAGGCTTAAGCCAAGAGAAGAATATATCCGTAGGGTCTGCTCACACAGCTGTGAGAAGAGGTAGACTATGCTAATTATGTCTATTACTGTCACCAGGGATGGCACTACAGAGGGGGCTTGGGGGGCTGAAGCCCCCTCTGTAGCACCCCTAGATTTTTGTAGTATGGTAGCCACATTTCGACCGAAAACTTCAAAAGTAGGAGTTTACATTTTCCATCATGAAACTTCAATGTTGAAGTACATTTTCTAGTTTGGTTAGATCGTAAGGTTACTGTATTACGATGTGTTCTAAAATCAAGGGGGGTTGGGGGGGGCAGCTGGATATATATGCCTGGATAACAGTGGCCACTATTAATTTGATACTATGGAATTGGACAATCGTGAGTCACCAAACTTGCTACGAAATATGCTCTCTGTCTGATAAGTGGACGTATTCAGTGGCTGTGTGAGTGTTCTTTGATTGTTAGCATATACAGCTAAATGTGTATTAGCCTCTATAAATTGTATAACTATATTTCGAAATAGGTCTGACATGTGTGACAAACATATTTTTATAAGTAGGACGATGTTCAAAATCTGAAAAAGTGTTAAGTTTCTTTCCTGTTTGTTAGTTCCTCATTTAAGTACCGACAATTGCATGAATGTTAGCAATTTTCCCTCATTCGTTTCATCTTTATAATTCAAGAGAATGAAATACGTTGTTATAGAATCAAAGAGTACACAAATGACCCAATTCTTAAAGGCTAAGAATTGGAAATATTGAAAGTGGGCTATCAGCCCCGATAGTCTAGCGATAAAACTGCTTCTTTGATACAAAGGAGTCCCGGGGTTTCATCCCCAATGGTGGTAAGGTAGCATTTCATTAAGTGGTTTGGATTCCACTAGAACCTGTAGCTCTCATCTCAATTAGCCTTTGTGCATATAGCAGATCTTATTACAAATCCAATCAACTAATCATTGTAATATGGTGCGAAAATCAGCATGCTTGGGAAATTTAATTGCTCGGAGTCCTAGTCCTTACATATCAATTAATTTATCATTTGTGAGGTTAGAAAATAATTTCTGCAGTACTGTCATAGTTGCCAAAATTTAATCCATGCAGGAGAATTAATATTTAGCACATATAAAACTATTGATCCATCTCTGGGCCTCCCCGATGGTGCAGTGGTAGCATCTTCACCTTGTAATTAAGGAGTCCCAGGTTCGATACCTGGTGGAGGCTCATAGTGGTTCAGATCTTAGTTTAAACTGTAGGTCCAGTCTCGATTAGCCTTACTGTGCATAAAGTGGACTTAAAACACCAACTCATATCGATCCATTTCTGATCATTATTTATGCACAATTTATTCTGAAATAAAATTATATTGTTCAGCAGTTATTTTCACTCATCAAAATGTCCAGTGAAAATATGTTTGTTCCTTGAGAGTAACATCTCGTAAGTAGATGGTATTTGTTGCATCTCCCCATTTTAGTCGTAAGTTCTGAATTCCAGTCATTGGATAAATTATTTTATCTTAGCAGAGAAAATGGTATCATTAATACACTGTCTATTCAAGGGTGGTATTGTTTATTTGATGTCCCTTTTCTGAAGCACGAAAATCTACAATCTTTCGCTGTTCCTTACTGTTGTGATTTGAATGGTTTACAGTTTTGGCATACTAGGAAGAAGAAAGAAACTCAAAATAAAGACCCTTGAGCAGCTGCTTGCAATGACTGAATCATTTCAAATTGCCTTTTACAAACTTGCTCTCTGGATCAAGGTCATGCACACCATCAGAGAAGCAGGAAAATCTAGTGGCCAGACCAAAGCAGTAAATGCTGCTCGAAGGCTGGTAACCACAATTGCTTTTCCCCCTCTATGCTATCACACTCCTCTCATGTGTTCATTGGTGGCCCCGTCTCGCATCACTACTTGCGCAGAGACTTGTTCGCCTTCTCCAGAGATAGCTGGGAGAGTTAGTTTCTTGCTGTGGTTAATTTTCTCATTTTAGCAAAAAGAAAAAAAAAGTACTAACTCTCTTTGGTTATGTGTAGTATTTATATGTATGTCCAGCGAGTTGATAATGAGTGTAGTTTTTATGGTGTATTTTGTACAGCTCATGTGAAATGTAAGTTGTGATATTATTCCACTCAATAATAGCTTAGGAACAAAAACAATATATTTATTGCATTTAATTTGAAATAAAATATTCGTGCCTAAAAGTAATGTTTTATATGATGGAACAAAATGCAACACCTCACTGATTTATCTTCGGATCTCACTAAACATGTAATTGGTAAAATTATGCCATAGTAAAGTATTAAGTAAATACATTTTAGCCGGTATTAGTTAGCCACCTCGAGAAGTTGACTCTGGCACCATCACTGACTGTCACTGGTTGAAGATCTTCATTGGTAATGACATCACAGTGTTAACTTTTTTTCCCCTCTCTAGATGAAGGATGAAGTGTGGTTCTACCTCAGCGGCTATGTCTGTGGGGAGAATTTCAGAACATGCAGCTCTGAAAATCAACATTGTTGTTAAGTCTCCCTTCATCTTCAGAAAATCGGTGTTTGGTGCTATGTCAAGGCAACAAATAATAGGGCCGATCTTCTTTGAAACAACATTGGATAGTGAGACTTACCAACAAATTGTCATGCAATTTGTTGCCTTGTTGGAACGTGATGAATGTTGATGCTGGTTTCAACAAGACAGTGCAACTTGCCATACATCAAATTCAGCCATAACAATGTTGAGGAATCTCTATGATGACAGGAATATTTCTAAAGGACTATTGCCCACCAGGACCCCAGATCTCACCAGTCGTGATTTCTTCTTCTGAGGTTATTTGAAACAAACAGTGTACAGGCAGAATCCACATACCCTACAAGCAGTGGCGTGGCGTGGGATTTTTAGAAGTGTTACCGGTTATCAGTAGGACATTTAAGGGAGAAGCCGTAAGACTTGGGTGCCTCCCCATCTCTCATGCCCCCCCCCCCCCCCCCAGTGTCTTCCAAGTAGTTCATATAATATTAATCTGGTACGTCTGCAATTCAATACTAGATTTTGGTAAAGTTATTAATCAGGGAAAAAAATGTTGACATATGGACTGAAGTGAAATCGCAAACATTGGTTGTTGGCACAATAATATGTAATTTGATACTTACAGAAACATCGAAGGCTACTTATAGAGCAGATCAATCCGACGACTCTTCTTTGAAAATAGTTATATGATGCTGTGGTCCCGGGTTCGAATCCTGGCTTGGGCATGAACATTTGTGATGTCTATTCATCAATTTCATCATATCATCACTCATCCCCATCTTCGCAAATTAGCCAAAAGTGGCACAAGCGAAGCAAAATCAATCAAATCAAATCAAAAAAGTTCTATGATACTGTCATAAAGTGAAGTTTTTCATTTGAATTTGAATTTTTGGGTGTGTCATGGTCATGGTCCATGTTATCCACACCTGAATTCCACACTTTTTTTTACCCGAAAATAGAGTACATGGTCAACTAAACAGTTTCGACAACTGCGCACATCCACATAACCACGGATAGTCATTATACCACGAAACATTGAAATGTCGGTCATATCCAGCAGACGACTTGGTTTTTAAATCGTTCAAAATAGGCTTTTGCCTTCCTTTCGCCACAATTTCGCTTTTTTCTGCAAGAGAACGAACCAAAAGATTGCTTCAAAATATCTTCTATCGCACGATTACATACACTGTTCAGATAGGATGAACCCGCCACCTCGAAACTCGGAGCAAGCTCCATTCCGCTTGTTAATTAATTGACAATGCCCGAAAACAACATCAAGACGAAAGACATCACTCACAAAACTCGCACTGCACAGTCCCTCCCACAAACCGTTGTTTACTTTTGTAACACATGAAGCACCCTTCTTGGCCCCTCCCCTCTCAGCATCGGTGCTTCCCCAATATTTCCTTCGGAACTTGCAAGAAGTCCGGTTCTACTATTGTTGCCATCTTAGTTCTTTTGAAACCAGATTTGCCCAAATGGCGAAACTTTTCGTTTCAAATAAGACGTATGTAGAGTAGATGTAGTCTTCTGTTTCCTAACTACTCCCACTCCCATGTTTCGCTAAATCCACTAAAATCTCATTTCTGACACCACTACTATTTCGTATATTTTACGTCCCTTGCTACCTTTAAGGCTTTCGCTTTATAGGATAATCGTGACGATGAGGATGCATGGTGAATTATTGAAATAAAATTATTATTTCTTTGTGTATGTAATTATTAATTTTTATAATTATGTAAGTAAAATAATAACAACAAACATTGAAATAACAATTTTTTGCTGAGGATTCGAACCTGCGACACCTGACACTTCAGAGCGTGCTAAGATAACAATCAGGAAATTATGCTTGTAAGTAATGTTTTCACCCAAAAACAGTTCTACCACCTCAAAATCATTGCTTCAAGCTGAAATTATCGCATTCCTGCGACAACGTATGTCAATCTCAATTGGCCCTTTCAACAATTGTCACAAATTCCTGTAACCGAAATAATATCATATGTGTGAAATATAGAATTTTAGGTTGACATTTTTAGAAGGACAGCTGACCCCTTGACCATACCCATCCCTCTCCTCTCCTTCTCGCCCATGATGTCGAAGAAGGACAAAGAGGACTTTCGTAATCGCTGATATTTAGAGTAAATGCAAAATAACACTTGGTAGTTTGCTTTTCCCCCAGTGTGATTTGTTTTTTAAAATTTTGATTTGGCGATTTAAGTCCACTCATGCACAGTAATGTTAATCGGGACAATTTAAAGTGGGATCCGAACCACTTGTGCCTCCACCGGGTATCGAACCCGGGATCCCTTGATTACAAGGTGGCGACGCTACCACTGCGCCATCGTTCCCCAGTGTGACTGGACACGTTGAGAGTAAGACAGACCCGATTAGGCAACTTAGCTCTTTTCTGTCAATTGAATATGGCAACACTGATCTGTATCACCGGCAACTGCTGCGGCTAAACAGTCATGCCAATAACCTGCCTCCTCCTCCCGCCGTAACAGTCTTTGCCGCGACGGAAAGTCTTCCTTGGGTGGGCTCAGTGCCCTTTCATCATGTTGCCTGAGGAGGGTACCGGATCAGTCCTCTTCGCTTTTGCCGGTGTCAGAAAAAATTTCAGTCTGCAATGTTTACTTTACGACAATATTACCAGTTTATATACGTAATAATATTTTAAGACAGGTTTTTCAATTCTTTATATTTTGGTGTTACCTGCGGTAACAGCAGCTACGCCTCTGCCTACAAGAGTTGAAGAATCACATAATTGAATCTATTCAGAATGTAACTGTAGAAGTGCTCCATAAGGCTGCTAGGAACATGTTGAACCATGTGGATATGTGCATCGAAGAACAAGGACATCACTTCCAGCATTTGCTGTAGTAGTTCAGGTATCTGTTACATCACTCATATATCTGTACCTCAGGGCTGGTTTTAAATTGAACGCACTGTATTATGATGGAAGAATGAAAAATATACAGTGCATATAAAAGGCTGTTAGGAACATGGAGGAAGTAGGATTCATGTTCAACCAGTTCAAACACCACATGCCGTTGTTCCCTGTTAAAGAAGTAATACTTGATACATTCATATTCATGCAGAGCCGCCTTTAGGGGTGTGCGATGTGTGCCACCACACAGGGCCTCACGCTTCCAAATCAGTTATTTGCTCATTTTTTGTTCAAGCGTGATTACACTCGAATAGAAGGAAGAAAAACATAATTGCGTCAGAAGAAAGTTGTATTTCTGGTAACGAATTACTGTTCTTTCTTGTCAAGCCACCAATGAAAATTCGACGACAAGGAACAATGACCCATTTGTGACTTCAGCTTTCCCTGATTTCCTGCCTGATTTTCCTGCCTAATGTTCGACCATGGACAGGCATCATAAAATGATTATATGTCTGGAAATTGAGGGACAACAAATTTGAGGGTGTACCGCTCCACAAAAAGATGAAAACATGAGTCGGCTTCAAAGACTTGAAGGTCTGCTAGACTCTTTATACAACCCCTCGTGTTTGCAGCCGCAGCTGAATGTCTTCAATGACAAGATGAGACCGTCTACCGAGTGCTTGATACTCCATTAGTGCAAAGCACGTAACACTCTTGTTTTCGAGAATAATGAGAGGGGTGTGGATTTGTAGTCAGCAAAAACCTCTGAGGCAAGTAGGCACCCAAAGGATAGAAAATGCATTTCTCTGTTTTTTGGCCTGTTCGTGGCGACGATGATGAATGGTGGTTAGATGAAATTAGAAGAAAGTTATTTTATATTAGAAATAAATTTAAGCATACCTATTACTGTGAACAGGGCTCCGCGAATTCTACTGGTAAGTGCTCAATTTGGTGCAAGAGGTTCCACCCAGGTTCAATTCCCAGTACGAACCCTCAAAATTTCGGTGTTAACCTCCCATCGTGAGGAAAATTAAGGAACTACTTGAAAAGAAGCAGTAGCAGGCCCCAGTGTCAAAAGCCAGAAAAAAACGGCGATGGGATTTGATGCGCTTGCCACGGGTGACCCAAAGAAAGGTTGATTGGCAGGCTGTGACCCTAATACTGCTCTTGTTCCACCGAGTTGCTTGTAGCAGCATTAATGTGAAGAATTTCGAACTTATAGATAAGTTCAGTTCTTTTACCTTGCTCCTATCATTCCATTTTTAATTCTTACTATTCAAATATCTAATTCTCAAAAAATTCACTCGCTCGAATCCTGGCGTGGGCTTGGATGTACCTTTGTGAGCATTCCTTTCTTCAATTTTATATAAGCGTCATTCATGACGTAAAATAAGAAATGTACGCATAGTTTGAGAACAGTCCCATTGTGGGCGCAATCAATAATTTGCCTGTCACTTTTATGCGCTGACATGTGATTCCAGCATTTAAACAAACCTCAGTTTGCAAGAATTTATTTTCGTTGTGTTTTCATTTGAGTCTTTCTTCATGTATAGTGTTTGTGACAATAGTAATTTCCTGAATTTTGAGGCAAGAAATTCGCAACACAGGATTGGTGTCAATCTTTAGTCCTTATATGGTGATATTCCAAGCACATCAGATTCAGTGTGGCCACTCTAACACCATGATAAAATTCAAGTATAATTCCCGGTTTTCAAGGCAAATTTTCAAAAAATTCAAGGCCACAAGCAGATGTTTTCTCTATTTTAACGTTAGGTCTCTAACTGCCTCTCAACAGTCACACACATGCACCGGAGGGGCAACCACAAACTTTTGTTGGGGAGGGGGGGATGGCAAGTACCAGGATAAACATACCAATAATAATGATGATAATAATAATAATAATGACATTATTATGACTATTATTATTATTAGTAGTAGTAGTTATGTTACTGTCAAAGACGTTATCATCCTCGTAAATTACACAAAAAGGGGGTAGAAGTCAATGTTAAAGCATTTGTGTTTGAACAAATAATTTTAAACATTTTTTTTAAAAACCGTTCAATTTCACATTCATTAATAATTAGAATTAGAATTAGAAATTCTTTATTCATGGGTGAAGTTCAGCCACAAGTACACAAACTGTATTTTGAATGGCAGAAAATGCATGATAAATGCATTCGGAATATTATTATTTTTGTACATATAACATGCATAACTTTCATGTACAACATATGTTTTACACATATTTAGAATGGAGTGATTTAAAATAAGAAAATACATGCCAACACTAAATTGTGTACATATTCAAAGTTTCTTTAATACATATATATATATATATATATGTATACAGCATATAGGTCTATTATTTTTATCCATTACATAATCAATTCATCCACCTCATAACAAACCAACAGCAAATATTATATAAATTGTCTCTCAAATGTGCACGCTCCTTTTCTTCCCAACAATTGTTCATGCATTTAAGACAGAATCCATTAAGTGAAGTCTTATATCTCTCTCTGGTAATTTACAATGCATTACAGAAAATAATGGTATTGCGAGTGAAGCGAACAAGAAAATTTTAAATTTTAAATTTTTTTTGTTGCAAACTGAAGACAATATTGATTTAATAGCACAAATAATTTCACAAGGCACCACGACATTCTCTCTTTTACAACTTTTATCATTTAGATTTTTCGGCAGCCAAGGCCGACTCCCGCCGCTCCCTAGGTACGGCTCTGAACTTGACAAGACTAAGAAAAGCAGACACTGTGAGTGAAGTGAGTGATAAAAATTTATGAAATGTATTTTTATTTACATAAAATTTGAAATCGAGGGGGATAATTGCCCCTCTGTGCCCTCTGCAGGTGCCCTTGGCCATCAATGTTTGCCACTTTGCTCTCCTTAGAATTGATTTCCATTCAAGGTTTGGGGGGGGGGGGACAATACCCCTGCCCCACTGTGGTTGCTCCACTGATATGCACACACAAATATAGTAACAATATGAAAAGTCTGTGTGATTCCTATGTATCCAAAAATTCTAATCTTATCTTGCAATAATCTTCCGTCTGTCAGATTGCTCGTTCTACAAAGGACAGTAACAAACTAAACAGATCGAGAGAATTCTGTTTTATTTTTCACACAACATTATTTTCCTTCCTCGATAAAAATAAAAACTCAACTGTGAAAATCTCGCCTCAGTGCATTTATCAATATGTATAAATTCAATTGGATTTGGATTAATAAAAGTTGCAATTTTTCACGTCTACGGAGAAAAATTCAAGCAGAATTCATGCATAATTCCCGGAGCCAATAATTCATGCAGAATTCCCGGTGAGTAGCTACCCTGAGATTGTATATAGCACTTGTATAGCACTCTCGTAAAAAAAAAATGAATGACAAATTTAAAATTTGTCATGTCAAATTTGTTTTCTCAATAATTTTTTGCAACTTCTCGTCGGAAGGAGACATGTAAAACAATATCATTTTTTTTAATATTGCATTTTACTGTACTTGACGACAGTATTTATGTCTCAAACATAGATACGAAATGAGAATCCTACAAAAATGAATCATAAGGAACACACTAATTCAACAACAAAAGTTACACAAGATTATTTCACTTTCTAGTCAGGGGTGTACTTTTCTTCCGCAGCCATCCTTCTCGCTGACATCAAACTACAGCTCCATTCATTTCCAAAAAGGGGCTTCAGAAACAAACCCCTCAAGGCAGGCGGTGTACATGTCAAATGACCTTGGGTCGGCATATTGCCCCTGCAGATAAAATGGAAGTAAAGATCTGGAGATATGAGTGCTTTATTTTTATTGTCTCTCACTCAAACCCTCCCAGAGAAGGAACGTTTCCAGATTTTGCCAGATTTTACAACCATGCTGAAGTGTCAACAAATTTCAAGTCATACTTGTTTGACACAGTAGTGCGTGCGAGTGTGTAGAATCGCGATTATCGGAATGTCTAGGGAACGGGACAAATTTCGTAAATTTGAATCTGGATTCCAAAAGGCTAAAAAAAGGGAAAGAAGGACGCTTATTTTAGAAAGTCAGAAACATGCTTCGAAAAAATCTTGCTGTCTGTAAATACAGTTTCCATTTCAAATTTCTCCATGATAAACAGAAATAATGTAGATACATTTGACGTCAAGAGTTTTAGTGTTAATGGTGGTGTTACGGAGTGTATTCATAATATAGTCCAAGTCGCATGTACCAGTGGCGGCGGTGACCGACCTTAAATGTATCTCATCTGGGAACCAGGTGCCAAATGTAGGAACTAATTGCAAGGAAGAGAATGTTCCATGTTCATCCAGGTGACTGGCCGTCCGTTTTAAACAGTTCAGAATTTGATTCAATTATTCAAAAGGGTCCTATTCGCATCATAAATCAGGACTACCCAATTAATGACGATGAGTGACGCTTTTCACCTGGGCATTATAAGCATGTTATGTAAAATGGGGAACCTGCCGACAGAAGGTGGGTGGTGACTTGAAGAGGAAAGACAAGATTTTCAATTTTTGATGTAATCTGTTTGGGAAGAAGGGCAAATGAGGCTGTGATTGCTGTGATGATTGGAGGCATTTAAGCTATCGACTACAATACCATGAAATATCAGAAAGTAAAGTTCAATGTCTTAAAAAATGGACCGAATGTGAATTTAGACTGCAGAAAAAAGTAACTATTGATGAGCAACAGGGACTGTTGATTTCACAGAAAAAGCAGCACTACGTGAGGTCATGAAACAAATACTGTATGTCATTAAGAAGTATTTGGCAGAGCATAACCTTGCATTATGGGGCCTGGGGCATAAAATATTCACGGTACTTATAATAATAGTTTTTTTTTTTTCAATTTTTGTTCCTTAGTCTGAAGTACAGGTGTCCTACAAAATCATAATGTAAACACTATTACATTTTCATTTAGTTTTCATTCTGATGTACATCGTTACCAGGTGAAGGCACATGGCACAGTGGTTCGGATTCCACTTTAAACTGTAGGTTCAGTACCGATTAGCCTCTCTAGTCATAAAGTGAACTTAAAACAAGAAATCAATCTATCTGACGTTCATTATATTTAATTGCAAAACTAGGAATGTTCAATATTATACTGTTACTTTAACTTAAAAAGTAGCAAATTTAATCATATCGAATAACATAATTATTTTCTTTACTTTTCATTGAATTTTGACATTAGTGAATTTGCATTGTTTCCATAAAGTAATATTTTCATATCATATTCTATAAGCAATCAAACAGTATATGTTAAGTACAGGGTTCCCACAGACCTGGAAAACCGGGAAAAGTCATGGAATTTTGTCTCGATTGATTGATTTTTATATATATATATATATAATTGCATATAGCAATTGCAAGCGGTAAGGCTTCTGCTTCAATCTTTTCCGTAAGATCTTCCAAACGGTAGGCTGTTGAATGTTCAGCTCTCTGCTTGATTTGTTCATCTACTTCTGTGGGCTTCGTGCAAAACTCGCTCGCACACGCTCAACCGTTTCTTCAGTCACTGTAGGCCGACGAGTTTATTTTCCCTTACAGAGGCATCCTGAAGCTGTAAATTGTGCATACCATCACCGAATGGACTTGGCAGTTGGTGGATCCTTGTTGAACTTCGTTCGGATGTGTCGTTGCACTGTTACGACAGACTGATGTGAACGTAAGTTTATCTCTGCCTGTCGTCATATTGAATAAATGCTCACTGCTGCACTCTCGTGGCAGAAATGAGAAGCAAACCTGCAACACATAAAAAACTTTTTGAGTTTTTCTATACGTCTGCAAAGTTTTTTGACAATATGTCAAATAATAAAGCTACAGTGAATTTATGAAATCGGGTCAATCGTTTATAATAACCCTGTATATATATATGTATCAGAACATAAACCTGTTTTTAGTTTTTAGTATATTGACCCAATGTAAAAACCATGTGTTGGGCCAATGTTGGAACCACAGACAAAATTATCATTGCCAATCAACCACTTTTAGTTACTTGAGATGCCACTCCAATGATTGTCATTTCCTTGCAAGGCTGTTATATGAAAGACATATTTTATCCCATGTAACAGTTTGGTCAGTGAGCACATTGCCATCCCATGCATAACTTTCCAAGAATGTCATTGCAACACCCATTCTCACAAAGAATCTGTGGTTCCCAACATCATGTAACTGCAGATCAGTGATAGTTTTATACACAACTGAATGCGACACTTCCAGTCACTGTTCTTGCACCTCACTAATCAAGAAGTGTGGATGCTTTTGAATGATGTAGTCCACCTTACATTTCAGTGCATCTGTGATAACAGTGTTTTTCCCTGTTTGCTCCACATCATGAACATCTGTTCAGCCGTTCTTATAAGCATTATGCACCCCTTTTTATAACACATTCACCATAGATTTAAACAAGATTCCAATGAATGGCAATGGTTTTTACAATTTCCACCTGAAAGAGAAAGTGTGAGTGTGTTTCCATGTTAAGATGAGCTCTAGCTCTGATGGTACTGAAGAAACCTTTCAGCCTTAACCCAGAAGGATATTAGGATGTACGGATGCATTCTAGGTAAAAAGTACTCACAAGAAAAATTGCTTCTTAAGTTTGAATTTTAATTGTTTTAAAGCATGTAAATAACAATAAGTTTGCACATTTTTATTTCATTGCACAATGATAAGGTCAAGAAAAGATGAGGAAAAAAGACTGCAAGACGAGTGCTCTCTGCTATAATGTAAAGATGCATGCTTGGGTAAAAATATCCACAAGCGAAATTACTTCTTATGTCCGAATCTTAATTGGTTTAAAGCATGTAACCTTCATTCAGTAATATAATTCATTAATTTTGAATGTTTGCATCAAATTAATTAAATGATAAAAGAAGGGAATGTTGAAATACGAAACTGAAAAGTACGAGTGTACGTTGGGTAAAGTCTACCCAGGTAGTTTTTCTATGCCCTGCAAGAGGAATTAAGAAATTAACTCACAGCTGATTCAAGGTCCAGACACTCGGAAGGGTACACCGGGAAGGTACTGAGAAGGGTAGCTTCAGACATTCATCAGAAGTGATAAAAAATATATTTGAATTAATTAATTAATTTTTACCCCTACACAGGTCCTTACAAGTTATTAGAATGGTTCAATGCAAAGGTTAAGTAGTATGACAATTAAATGAGTTACACATAGTGTTTCATGTCTAATTAATTTGTTTTACTACAGAGCAAGCAATAGTCGAGTTTAGCACATCACCACACAAGATGAGTTGTTTGCGATCTCAATTTGGTGAAGTATTCAAAACCTGTTATGGAATAGAAGAAAATGAATCTACCAGCATGAAGTTTTTTATTCCTTATAATGAGACAACATGCAGGTAAGCAATTTCAGTCATACTGTAAGCAATATAGAAACATTAAGGCAAGGTTTGCTGGTCAACGGGGCAAAACCCAGAGAACTAACTCTCGATGTTGCTGAAATTTCTACAATAATGATAATTCCTGGGTTCTGCACTTTGGCCGTGCAGTTTAAGGCATCATGCTTTTTGCTCAGGCTACAGGATGCATGCAGCTTTGAGTCTCCTGGGGGAAGCGTAATAACTTTTCTCCTGAGATTTCAGTCTGTGTTTGGGACCGGTGGCAACCCACCATCATGAGGAAATTGGGGAGTTACAAATTAGTAGTGTAACCCAGTCATAGAAAACCTACAACAACAACTGAGGGTTAGTCGTGCTGACCACATGTCACTTTATAACTGTTTGGATGATCTTCCACCCTTTGGTGAGGCATGTGGAGTTAGGGCAGAAGTCAGTAGATAGGCCCTGGCCCTCTGGGACTGTTGCACCATCGGTTATTATCAGTGGTGGCCATTGGGTTCCAAAACCGGGTAAGGGGGGGGGGGGTCAAGGTGCCAAAACTGGGGAGTCAAAGACAGTATATTTCCCTTTGCAAAAGTGTGCAAAAAGTAGGGGGTGACTGCTCCCCTCGCTCCTCCTAATCGCTGCCACTGGTTATTATTATTATAATAATAATTCCTGTATAAATTTACCCAGTGTGGGAGAATTTATGTAATTTTAAAAGTAAAGAATAGAAATATATTAGTTTAAACATTATCAGTAGTGTTGTTGGCTTCTAATTTCAGATTGCACGGCAAGATAGATTAATTTTATTTGGAATAAAAGTAGATTTAAATTTCAAGGATACTTTTACAGGCAAAAGAAAATGATAGCACAAGTGTGAGGTATCAGGTTAAAAATCCGTGGCTCATGTATTCATGTTTCAGGGAATAAAAAGATGCAGTAGTGAAATGAATATAGTTTCCCCTGGTGTTGTGTTTTAAGTGTTCCCCACTTAACTGACTGATCTTCATCTCCAAATTTGGTGGAAACATATGAGAGGCAGAAAAGGTGGGAACAGACTGTTTACTTGGGTTATATTTTTTTCTTCCAATCTCCCTTTGCATGTCATATCTAAAAATAGTAGTGTAGAATGCCACGAGATGAGTTTCCAGTCATGCAATAACAGTATACATAAAGATGAGCTTACACAACTCCACGACAACTATTTGAAGTGGCTTAGTTAAAATTTCTTACATATCTATACAAGTTTGTTTCACACATGTTTGGCACTGTCATCTAGCATCTGCAGCAGGAAACTTCAGCTTTCCAGTCACCATGATGTAGAGTCCACATTGCACTTCACTCTACTGTATTTCGGTTTTGTTTCATTTTGTCGCTATTGTTTATGTTTAATGAGTTTCTGTATTATTGTATTAAATGGCTGTCTCTGTTCGTATATTATAAGAAAAAGCATCCGTCCACGCTAAGTACCACATACATGAAGCTTGCATCCAGCTTGCTTTGACTGGCTACAAGCAAGCTATCTGGTAACCAACATGCCTTTGTGGAACATGTGCATGATTCACCAAAAGTGAATGTGTTTTGTGCCATCTCACATGAATATGTGTAGGGTCTATTCTGTTTCATGGAAAGAACAGTAGCAGGATCGACATACCTGGATATGTTACAGTTGTGGCTTAAGCCCCAATTACATGATGGCTTCCATTTGATTGATCAGTTGGTTAGCATTCCTGCCACCATAATGTCCATTGTTACCTGAACATGGAGCTACCAGGCCATTGGATAGGTCGTAGGGCTGAACATTACCATCACCTCATGCTGTAGTCCCAAAGATCACTGGACCTAACACCTTGTGCCTAATTTTTGTGGGGTTACAGAAAATTCAAAGTGTTTGTCCCACTGCTGTCATGTGATATCTATAGGCTAGATGGGTACATCACCACATCAGTAAACACTATCAACAGGCCCATGTTGGAAAGAGTGTGACACAAACTGGAGTATCATGTCAACATCACCCAAGGTATGCATATTGAACATTTGTAGGTATGAAATTAAGCTGTTTGAATTCCTGTTTCGACTGGCACCAGTGGCGTAGCACAGTTCTCTGGGGCTTCCCTGCAAGTAAAATATTGGGGGCCTCTCTAGTGAAAAAATAATTATCGAGATGATGCCAGAGTGGGATAAGGTAAAGTAGTTAGCTAGCCCCCCCCCCCCCTCAATGAAAAAAAATTAACCCTATATACGCTGCCTTCTCAATTTTTGTTATTGACTTATATCAGTGTAGTACCTTCTCGAAACTAAACCAGGAGTCTGAATCACTTCTCTGATAAATAACTGGAAGAAGAAATTAGAAATATTTTCTGTTACTTCAATGCAGCGACAGTCAGGATTCTTTTATGGAGGAGGGAAGGCTTCATGCAGTAAAATATTTTGTTCAAGATCTTTTGTATTTTATTTGCTTGAAACACTTTTTAAAAAGTTTACACATAATTCACAGATATTTTTTAAATAATACTGTTTGGGGGAGTATTAATGGACTTTGATTTGGATGTGCCTTCAGCCCCATAAGCCATCCTCTGGCTTCACCAGGCTAAGTTTCAACGTAAGAGCTGCTCACATTAGGCTTCTAATACTAATAGTGAGTAATCAAACCTCTTATTTCAGTTATGGGGGTTGAACTGGACCTCTATAGATCTTCCGCAATGGACCCCAGTCTTGAGGGATAGATAATAAAGCAGCAATGGGACTCTATTCACTGAAAATTTGTCACTCAATGAAATGACAATTGGAAGGACTGGACCTCCCAAAAGGTTTTTGATGCACTGACATGGTGTTAGTGGACCTCAATATTATTATTCATAATTTTAACAATGTCATTTCTTTTCGGTATACCGCTGATATTTGATAGAAACTTTTTCAAGAAACAAGAACCGTTTTATTAATAGATCATCAGTAGTCAAAGTGTGTGTGTGTGTGTGTGTGTGTGTGTGTGTGTGTGTGTGTAAGGAGAAGGAATGCATTGGGATGCTATTCCTCAGCTAAGGAAAAATTCATAAAGCACCCCCCTCCTCCCCCAAGCTAGGATAATTGGCAGAAGCATCTTTCTCCATCTACTGCATTGTCTTGAAGTTGATATACACAAGGATCCTTCCTATCTCCTTGTACCCCCAAACTCGAATAAACAAATTCGCAGCTAGGAACTTTCACTTTGAGCACTGTAGATCACAAAATTGTAACACCCTGGAAAAGAACTGCTTCGACAGAAATTTCAATTTGTATGAAAAAAGAACTTCCCAAAATGCTCCAAAATAACGGTGACATTTAACTCAAATGCTGTACTGAGTTTTTGGGCCCCTTTGAAGTAAAATGTAACAGGTGTGGACAATGTGGGAAATTTATTTCAGATCTTATTTCAATTTCATATTAAGGCTTGAGGCCTCCTTGAAAATATTTGTTGGGAAGTTACATTTTAAATATCACGTGTAAATCTAATATTACTTGTAAAAGGTCATGCATTATCAAGTTTGGTTGTTTATTGTGTAGCAATAAGGCATCGACTGATTGAGCAACTGAATCTTTCTACTGGATTCATAATTGTACTACTCTCTACTACACTGCACTATACTATGTTTACGGCAAACTGAGTAGCTATAAAGGTATGAGATAGGGATACTTTCCTATCAATGGCCATCTGCGAGCAAGTAAGTTCAATTCTGCATTTCAGATGAAATCAATATGTTAAGTTGCCCACCGGCCCCCGTGGCATAGTGGTTAGCACATCGTGCTACGATGCTATGGGAACTGGGTTCGAACACCAACCTGGGCATTGGTGTTTGTGAGTGTTTATTCATCAATTTCATCATGCCATCACCATCTTTGAAAAATTAGCCAAAAGTGGTACAGTCATGTTCAAAAAATCTGTCGCATGGATTTTTTCTAAGTCCAACGTCTTACGAAATTATGTTGGTAGCTCTGAAACAAGGAAGTGTTGTGAAATATACGATCCTCCAATCAGAGTGAAGTTCGATTCGGAGGAACAGGAGGCGTGACTCACGGTCTTGTCCACAGGAAGTTCAACCAATGCAGCATTTCCAAATATGAGATAACGTCCCCATTGGTTAAATATTGTTTCAATAATGCGAATCGGCAGAAAGATTGCGCAAAAGTTTACTTTGTCGTTTTAATTGCCTTTAATTGTTTCAAATTAGTATTAAATTTTCCCAATTATAGTTCACGAGCTTAATATAATGTATTCATGTATGTGTTTGACAATCATATATCACTCATTAGAACAATTTTCACATTGTTTTCACTACGTGAGATGACATTTCATTTACATTTACGATAAAATAGTGGTTTGGGTGTAATAACAGTTTTCATTAATTAATTTAGAGATGCATTTTTATTTGTTGAGTTAATGATTAGGTTAATTCGTTATTTCTCGCGAAAAGAGGGAACCACAGCTGAAAGAAAATACACAACTTGTATTATTGAGGTCAAGAGTTCCATTTAACATCACTTTTTGCACACATAGGCTAATCACGACTCGGGATACATTTAAATTGGAATCTGAAACATTATGCGACCTGACTGGAACTCGGAAAAGGACACACTGATTACAAGACGTCGATACATTACCACTTGGTCTGGCGAACGCCAATAATAATGAGGGGTTGTGGGAGTGGGAGAGGGGTGACGGAAAGTAGAAAATAAATAGTATTTTGGGGGGTATATAATGTTATATTTATACACATACAAACCTAAGAAAATATTTATTTTGATGCATGTGTGTGGGGGGTGGGGAAGGGGGAAAAGAGAGGGACAGAAAGATATTGGGAGAGATGGGACGAAGAGGTGATTGTGGAAAATGTTTTATTTGACGTTCAGTAATAAAAACAATCAAATCAATGATGATTATCTTATAAATACCATATTTAATGTAAATTTGTTTTAAAAATGGGGGCGGGGAGCTGTTTGTTTTACGTTCAGTGCAGGATAACAAGTGGAAACACATAGTGGTTCGTATCTCACTTTAAACTGTAGGTCCAGGCCCCATTAGCCTATCTGTGTATAACGTGGATTTAGAATTCAGTAGAAAATAACGTCGATCTAGTATTTTGGATTTTAGATGCGTTGAGACCACTAAAATTTCCAATTCTTATAATAAGAAACCTGTCCTCATATTACCATTTTGAAAGAGAGAGAGAGTTAATTGTATAATCTTTCGTTTTTAGTTTCAAAGAAAACTAATTCAAATAGTAACAATGGGATTGAATAAATCTTACGAAAAGTTTTTGCCACCGTGGGGATTTGAACCTACGACCATTAGAGTGACAACTCAGTGCGATAACCACTACCCCACGAGTTTGTTCCTTCTTACGCCATGATTATGAGATTAGACCAATCGTTCTATATGCATTAGAAATATAATCCCCACCCGCCTCTTTATAAACAACACACCCAAACGCTCCTTTGTAGCAAATGAAATAAAGGTGGTATGAATGTCGCAAAACATTTAAGCAAAATCTACTATATTTACGACGCAATCGTTTTACATGGAGAGGCTACAGCTTCGAGAATTGAGGTTGTGGTTTGACTGTAATTGTAGGATACCCCGTAGGTATCGATAAGCCAAGGCTCTAGTGTGCACTAGATTGGTTCATTTTTAGTGACGTGCTCAGGAATTTGTAAGGAGATATGTGAATATAATAATGTGTTAATGCTTATTTTTTTTAAGCAGTGAACTCGTAATTTAATATCTCTCTGTCCATCTCATTATCCTACTTAGGAACTAATTAGTATTGCAGGAGTCATACTGAAAAGAAATCTCACGTGACAATGACGAGAAATTAGATTTAAGGAAGTAATAGTTTTCATATTTTAAAACCTCGAAGGGCCTTGTTCTATCTCCCAACTGTCAGTCTCCCTTCCACAATCCTACCTATCTTCAACTGGCAGCGAGGTGACGTTGGTCAGCAAGTCGAACCCTCAGCCGTTATAGAAGATATCTGAAACCAGGTTACACCAGTCACTCGTAGCTCCCCAATTTCCTCACGATGGTGGGTTGCCACCGGTCCTATACAGATAACAGGCCGAGAACCCAGGACGACTCGAATCCATGCCGTCCCGCTGCAGTCGGAGTCCAAAGCACAGAGTCTTAGACCGCACCGTTACGGAGGAGGAGATTTTTCATATTTTGTTTCTTATAAATGTCGACAATACATTAAATATATTACGCACCAAAAATTAGTGTCCAAAAATAGCCGGTTCTATAAGAGATTCTAACCTTCGATCATCACTCAACTAGCCCGATATTTTTAACAATTTCCCATTTTCTCACTCAATAACCTTCATTGAACGTTTGTCTTAAGAGTCGTTAGCAATCTTGTAAACCTTATTAACCTATCTGCTGTCTATCACAAATGTATTTTATAACCTTGAGTAGATTTTGATGTCTGCAATTTAGAACTTGACTTTTGTGGTAAGTAATTCTCTACCGTCTACTATAATAAATAAATCAAAGTCTACATATCTCATATTTTGTAAATGCGAAATGTCATTGTTAAATGTTTCAAACTATTTCTTATTCTACCGTTAGTTCCAGATTTAGCGACAGCATTCTGGAAACCAGCGTGAAACGTGTTTCCCACACTTCCAAGGTCAGGTGAACCCTTATCAGTTGAATTGGATGCCTGTGAACATGTTACTTCATGCATCATGGTACTGTGGTGGATTTCCCCTTTTCCCCTTTTCCCTTGAACGGTAGTAATCCCCGACTGGGCACGACGAATCAATCACAGAAAAGCAGACTGTCTAGTAAATCGCATGCCATGTATTATTTCGAGCTCCTAGGTTTTGGAAAGTGAAATAAAAAAAGTATGTAACATTAATTCATAATGGTTGACTTCTTTGGGTATTATTTCATGACTCTTTTCTACTTACTCCAATGAAACTTTTGTCTACTGTTTTCAGTAGATCAATAGGTGTTTTGAAACATCTACTGTGTTCAGATTTTCAAAAAGATATAAATACAAAAAAATAATAAGGGGGTATGAAATTAATATTTACAGCCAAAATATTAAACTTAACATATTATACACTATACTGAATAAATTAATTTCACTTGCAGTTTCTCTACTGTACTGGTTTCAGTAGATCAATAGGTGTTTTGAAACATCTATGTTAAGATTTTTTACATTTGAATTACAATTTGTGTGCCTGAAAACTTAGGGTATTTTACACTCGTCACGCTATACGGGGTCCAGCCCCTTATGACAAAAATAAAAGCGTGTCTGAAAACTAAAATATCCTTACCTGGGTTAAAAGCTGAGCCTGTAAAGCGACAGACAGTCAGCACAAACAAGGACAACACACTCACAGTCCTACAAAGATTATACTAACAGTAGGTCCAGTCACCAGAGCCTCGTTAGTCTGCAAAATGCAGTTCAGGGTGTACTACATGGAAGTAAGGTTGGTTTAAATTTTAAATAGATATAAAAACAAATTGTTAGTGAGGAGGAATAAAAAGTTATATTTACAGCTAACATGCTGAGCTAAACACACTACAAGGGTGTAAGGGATGACATTCCACGAAGTACACCCAACTGTTGCTTCCACATAGTACACCCTGGACTTCAGTTTGCAGACGAACGAGGCTCTGGCGACTGACCCCATGGCCAGTATAATTTTCTGTGTTGTCCTGTATTTGGTCCTTGTGGGTGCTGAGTGCCTCTTTACAGCCTCAGCTTTTAACCGAATTCAGAATATTTTAATATGTTAGTTACAACACGACGTTACAGTTATGTTATTTTAGTTCTGGTAAGGGGCTGGACCCCGTATAAAGTGACAGGTGCAAAATAGCCTAAGTGCTGACGCACCCAAAATTTTGAATTCAAATTCAAATTCAAACACACTACATGTAATATTACATGTAGTACTGAAGAGAATATTTCTCTTGTAGTTCCTCAACTGTAATTACACATTAGGCCTACTGAAAGTGTTCAGTAGGAAATCATTGATTTTGAGTAGATTTCCGAGAGACACAGTAGAGTACTACAATTGATAACAGTAGATTCTGTCTACTGTAAACAGTAGAAATTACGTAGGTTTATAACGACGATGAGAATGAAACAGAGGTAAAAACAATGATAATGAAATGCAGAAGCGACCTGGAGCAAACAGGAACGTAGAATGTCTGGCAGCGAGACGCAAGAGTTGATCAAGCGATTGTAGCATCAAATTTAGCTTAGAGCTCATAATTGATATTTCTACATGAGCTCAACATACAAGTTAAATACAATGAGAGAATTGAGTTGAGTTTACATCTCACGTGATATGAGTCGAAACTATTGTTGCACATTGAACTGTGAAGTGAATCAATATTCAATTCGATTAACTAGTGAATGGTGATGTGCTGAGATTTTGTAACGAGATGTGGCAAATGGCTGACAGTATAATAACTTATGGACACATTAATTTAATATATTTCAACAATCTTATAACATGCGATTTTGCATGAAATTTTATTACTTGAATCTACATCACTTCATTGCAAAGGCTACAAGGCATTTTATGGGTTGAAAAATTCTGTGTTCGATTCACCGTTCGGTTAACTCTGCGATTTTTATTTCTTATTAAACCGAAAAATTATTTATTGCATTTTACTTATTACGAAAATTCGTATATTATTTGCTTTGCGAAATGTAGAGAATATATTGTTTTTCATGCTTTTTACAAGAATACAACTATGCATGGTGAACAAAAAATAATGTAAAATAAATACTATTCACATGTCAATAGTATTTATTTGTTTTGTTTCTTGATAATTCTCCCTAAAATAAAAATGTATAACTTTCGCTGTACACGATATTTCGTCGAATATGACACATGGATCATTTTTATGCAAATCCTAGTAAAATGATGAGAAATTCAAAAACATATTCTGAAAAATTATTTTCAAAAATAACATTGACAAATCATTAGAATGGAGTGTTATTTTTTTAAAAAAATATATAACATTTTTATTTCTTTAAATTATTAATTAAATACAATACTTAGTTGCTATATAATAATAATAATAGGGGTAATCGAACAGAAGTCAAACCTATAATCTTCGGCGTGTAATACTGATAGCCTATCACCGAACCAATTTACCATCATAAAAATAATTGAAGTTTTTCTCTCGGAAATTACTGGCTAGTGCACGCTGGAACCTTGCCATACGAATATCTACCCTACCACTATAAGAAGCCACGTCACAACCTCAATTTTCGAAGCTGTAGCCTCTCCATGTAAAACGATTGCGTCGTAAATATAGTAGATTTTGCTTAAATGTTTTGCGACATTCATACCACCTTTATTTCATTTGCTACAAAGGAGTGTTTGGGTGTGTTGTTTATAAAGAGGCGGGTGGGGATTATATTTCTAATGCATATAGAACGATTGGTCTAATCTCATAATCATGGCGTAAGAAGGAACAAACTCGTGGGGTAGTGGTTATCGCACTGAGTTGTCACTCTAATGGTCGTAGGTTCAAATCCCCACGGTGGCAAAAACTTTTCGTAAGATTTATTCAATCCCATTGTTACTATTTGAATTAGTTTTCTTTGAAACTAAAAACGAAAGATTATACAATTAACTCTCTCTCTCTTTCAAAATGGTAATATGAGGACAGGTTTCTTATTATAAGAATTGGAAATTTTAGTGGTCTCAACGCATCTAAAATCCAAAATACTAGATCGACGTTATTTTCTACTGAATTCTAAATCCACGTTATACACAGATAGGCTAATGGGGCCTGGACCTACAGTTTAAAGTGAGATACGAACCACTATGTGTCTCCACTTGTTATCCTGCACTGAACGTAAAACAAACAGCTCCCCGCCCCCATTTTTAAAACAAATTTACATTAAATATGGTATTTATAAGATAATCATCATTGATTTGATTGTTTTTATTACTGAACGTCAAATAAAACATTTTCCACAATCACCTTTTCATCCCATCTCTCCCAATATCTTTCTGTCCCTCTCTTTTCCCCCTTCCCCACCCCCCACACACATGCATCAAAATAAATATTTTCTTAGGTTTGTATGTGTATAAATATAACATTATATACCCCCCAAAATACTATTTATTTTCTACTTTCCGTCACCCCTCTCCCACTCCCACAACCCCTCATTATTATTGGCGTTCGCCAGACCAAGTGGTAATGTATCGACGTCTTGTAATCAGTGTGTCCTTTTCCGAGTTCCAGTCAGGTCGCATAATGTTTCAGATTCCAATTTAAATGTATCCCGAGTCGTGATTAGCCTATGTGTGCAAAAAGTGATGTTAAATGGAACTCTTGACCTCAATAATACAAGTTGTGTATTTTCTTTCAGCTGTGGTTCCCTCTTTTCGCGAGAAATAACGAATTAACCTAATCATTAACTCAACAAATAAAAATGCATCTCTAAATTAATTAATGAAAACTGTTATTACACCCAAACCACTATTTTATCGTAAATGTAAATGAAATGTCATCTCACGTAGTGAAAACAATGTGAAAATTGTTCTAATGAGTGATATATGATTGTCAAACACATACATGAATACATTATATTAAGCTCGTGAACTATAATTGGGAAAATTTAATACTAATTTGAAACAATTAAAGGCAATTAAAACGACAAAGTAAACTTTTGCGCAATCTTTCTGCCGATTCGCATTATTGAAACAATATTTAACCAATGGGGACGTTATCTCATATTTGGAAATGCTGCATTGGTTGAACTTCCTGTGGACAAGACCGTGAGTCACGCCTCCTGTTCCTCCGAATCGAACTTCACTCTGATTGGAGGATCGTATATTTCACAACACTTCCTTGTTTCAGAGCTACCAACATAATTTCGTAAGACGTTGGACTTAGAAGAAATCCATGCGACAGATTTTTTGAACATGACTGTACAAAAAGTGAAGTAAAATGAATTAAATCAATCAATCAATCAATGTCAAGTTGCTTGGGTCCCCCTGGCTGAGACAATACGCTACTGCTTATTATCGTGGATGTCGTCATATGATATGTTACTGGGAACCAGATTTCTGTTTCGTAAATAAACACCAGCTGTTTAATTTCTGAAATTATGAAAGATTTCAGGAGCACAGAGATATAACATTGTGGGGGGCAGCTGCTACGCCACTGACTGCCATTGTGGTAAATGGAATTATCCTAACCCCAAATAACATTATGAAATTCCCTGTATAAATTCACAAGACAATCCCCTAACCCATGATGCATAGGGTCAACATTGTGGATAAACAGGATACCTCTCTGAGATTTGTGCTGTGTGAAAGAAAGCAAGACCCATTTCAATGTTGATATTCTTTAAATAATTTATCTTATCTCTAGGTTAACATTTCCATGTTTTATGTAAATGTAATTGTCGTTTTATGTTTCTAGGACAATGAAAGAAGTTGATGAATGTTTTATGGAAGAAATTAGACAGTGTGATATGCCAAAGTTTGTGGAGGCCCTGGACGATTTTTCCAGGCATGCTTACCAAGCTAGTCCTTGTTCAGCAAGCCATTGTTTCAACACATTTTATTCTCTTCTCTACCTTTTGCTAGCTCTCTTCATCTGCAGATTCTCAAACAAGATCCTGTACTAGATTTAGAAAGAATTAAGAACCATTTCAAACATGTGCTGTGAGAAAGCTTAGTATCTGTAAGCTGTGTAGGAAGAGTATCACTTGCATATTCATGTTTTCATATTGTGATATGTTTGTAAAATGAGTATGATTATGCAAATTTCTTTGGGAAAGTTTACAAAGTGTATAGAGTTTTATTTTGGGCTCAAGGCCACAGCTGAGTAGGCACCGTTATGTTTTTTTTTTAAAATCAGTATTAACTCAATAGTCATTATATCAGGATTGATTAACTAATTTGTGCAAAATATAATTAATTATTTTGCATGTGTTTTTTGAACATGATAGAAAGTACAGTATATATTATGATATACACTGATAATTATTGGTTAGTGTCTGTTTGTCAACATTGAAAGTTATTTTTCATAAAACAAATATAGAACAGAGTATTTTTTTAGAAGTAGTGTCTGTATATAATTTCTTCCAAGTCACATTTTAATATGCAAGTTTCACAAGTTAAGTATAATTGCATTTCTATGAACTGAAGCAAATTTATACATGAGCTATTAGGAAAAAACTTGTGCAGATGCACCATCGTACCGATTTATTGGAAGATATTAAAAAAGAAAGAGAAATTTGCTATCTGTGTACAAGTACAATTTTAAATTTGTATATATTTTTCAGCAAAATTTGGGATATTTGTTCAGAATATGTGTATCAGCAAATGTAATGTCCTACCTCAAAATGTGGAAACCAGTTGAATTGTTGGGCTAGCAATTCTCTTGTACTTTGTAATTTTTCAAAGACTTTTGAAAACTTAATTGCTTTGCATTTTTAGAAATATGAAAACCGGTGTTTATCGAAAATGTTAAAGTAGTATTTATGCAATTAAAAGTTTTCAAAGTATATTTTTAATATTCTAGTAATTCTATTTTCTGCTGGATACATAAGAAATATTTTAGTGTTATATTTTTTGGAAAAGTATTTTACATAAGATAAGATAGTAATTCATAAATGTAAGTGGGATTAACTAAATAAACATATTTCTTCGTTGTGAGATACTATAAATTTGAAATTTTGAGGATTTAAAACTACAACTGAAGCTATGCAATATTTTCACATGTTTTAAATGTATCAACCTGTTAAGCTGAGATTATTTTGAGAACATCTTCTGCCTGTGTGAATCTAGTTAGTGAACTTATAAACAGTGTAGAGATGTGCAAGAGGGGTTAGTCCTGGGCTGAAAAGCCGTCAACAGCTCAGTTGTTGATTTGAGGCCTCTCTAGTTTTGACTCGCACCCAAGTTTCAAATGTGTAACAGCCAAAGGTGTTATTAAAAACTTAATGACCATATAATATTTTTCTGTGTTTACATATTTCATGAATGAGTGTGAAAATGTCTATATATCCAGCAATAATATTGTCTTAATAAAAATTGTCAGAAAATTTGGCATTGTATTATTAGTAACTCAATTACTTTAAATGTATTATCTATTTATAATGTTAACAGTTCTCATGATCCATTTGTACTAATAATAATGATTTAAAATGCTATGTCATTGTACCGCACAGTGACCATGCAGTCTAAGGTGTTAGACTTTAAGCTCGGACTGCAGGACGTATGCTTGTCGAGTTTCCTGGTTAGAAGTGTAACAACTTTTCTCCTGAGATTTTGGCCTGTGCATGGGACCAGTGGCCACCCACCGTCATGAGGGAATTAGTGAGCTACGAATGAGTAGCATAACCCAGGCTTGGAAACCTACAACAATGACTGGAGTTTTGCCATGCTGACCACACATCACCTCGTAACATGTTGGATGATCACCCACATTTGCTGAGGCACGTGGGAGTGCTGCTGACAGTGTGTAGGTAGGCCCTGTCCCCTCAAGCACTGTTGCACCATGGGCTATTTAAACCATTAATAATTGTTTAAATGTCATAGCAATTTTTTGTATCAACTTTGTGTCTTGAAAATAGACAGACAGAGCCAGACATTATTCTTCTTTGTTCTTCATTCTTCTTGTATGTTTTCGATATCATTCTTAGAACTGAAGTTCTGGCTTCAAGTTATAGTCATGATATGAGTTCCAGCTGTTCTTCCAGCTATTTAAACTTTAACCATTACTCATCCTCATTGCTGTGATTTACCCAAAGACAAAGAAATAAAAGCAAACAATGTGTTCCGTTTTTATAGTAATACCTTTTTGATCAGTGTTCCAAAATAGGATTGCAGATTGTGGGAGGCACACTTCCGATAATGATGGGTTTATTCTGTGCACACACACACACACAAACATATGTAACTGCTTTCAAACATGCAGACAAATATAGAAGATTTAACAATAAAAGTTAAGAAAAGTAAATGGATAGTTATTTTTACACTTGTAACATGAGTTATATCCACCATCCTGGAATTTTACATAAAAGTAGGTTGACCATACATCCCGTTTTAACTGAGACAGTCTCGTTTCAGAGGCATACCACAGTTATCCTGTCATGGAGGTCTGGAAGGGGGTGGGGGGCAAGTAGGGGCTTCAGCTCCCCTGGAAAATGAATGTCCACCTAAAAATTATATACCGTATTTACATGTGTATAGTGCCCATGTGTGTATAATGCACACCCTGGTTTTTGATGGGCAAAAGTTAGAAAAAATTATATCAGTAGAATTTAGTTTCAAGAAATTGCTTTCTTAGTTGTAGGTCGTAAAGGTGTTGCTATGCTGATCAAAAGTGAATAACATCACCTATTCAATGAGTCATCTGTTGCTAGTTGCTATGTGGACCAAGAGGAATGTTCTCTTGTGTCAACAATAAGTTTCCAACCCATGCCACCTCCCCGTCTCCCTCCATTATGTTTAGCATCCCAAAGCTTTCACTCTTTAACCACCTTATTTATTCTGTAATACCAGACAGTGAGATCAAAATTACATTATGGATTTGCAGTGCTCTGGAAGCTATTTTCTATTATTTCTCGCCCTACAAATACTGCTGATATGCATCCCATGTGACTTAAGGTGAATGCTCGAATTCCACAAGAGTTGCACTGCTTTTCTTGGTGTTGCAGAACATTACATTACAAAGTGAAAAATTGTGTGAAATAACCTTTATATAAAAAAAGAAAAAACAACAAAAGAAACCTTGGATTTGCTCATTTCTTCTTTACTTTTTCTAAAAGAACTTCAAAATATACACTTTTTCCGTAACTAATGTAACATTTATATGAGGCACATTCTGGACTTTCAAACTAGTAGTTACAAGCACAAGATTTCTTCCATTAAGGGATTTACACACTCCATATATATATATATATATATATATATATATATATATATATATATATATATATATATACATATATATACATACATACATATATACATACATACATACATACAGGGTGACTGGTAATTAGATGTATTCCCTGAAAGGGGTTAAAGTAGAGACAATTTGCAATAAATTTGACCATATGATATGCCATGCGAAAATTAGTAGTTTTCAAGATAATCGAGTTTCAATTGTTTTTTTAAAAAATGACAATTTTCCACATAAAAAGGTGAATTGAGAAAAACTGCTCATTGTATGGAACTTATTTCAGCGTTTTCTGATAGCTAACAAGTAAGTGGTTCATTGAAAAAAAAGTTTTTCCCAAATAACAATCACATGTAAGTAACGGGTGGGTCTAAACTTACAAGTGATGATAAAAAAATGCACTCTTAGTTTACTTGGCAATGTATTAGTAACAAAAATGGTATGACAAGAAGTGTACAAATGACGTAAATTACTTCCTTGTGACATCTGCTATCCAACAAGGTACAAATGTTGCTAACATACACACTCGTGTACAAGAAATAATACTTCATTCATCTTCATGTGAATGGAATCATGAACAATACAATTAAAGAACATTACACGTCTTGCTCAAAGTGGGCACCTCCGTTACGAATGCAGGCACGCAGGTTTTTACGGCCATTTGTTCTCTTAACTTGTGATGTGATGGTGTCCTTGATGTGTTGACCAGCTGTTAAGATCCTCTCCCTGAGCTCTTCTTGCGAGTTTACCAGTGTCTTTTCATGTGGCTCAAAATGTAAAAATTACAAGGCGTCAAATCGATCGGTGGATCTAGCTGGGCAGTCATCATGCTGATAAATCATGTCACTTCTTGTAGCTAGAGGCACATCCTCCCAACAACGTTGCCATCCCGTTCCTCAAAAAATGTTCATAAGTGATGCCATTTAAGATTTGGGGCAGGAAAAATGGCTCGATGAAATGATTGTTGATAACGTCCATCCATACTTCTGCCTGGGCATGTGACAGTGGCTGGATGAAAATTACCCAAAGAAATGGATTGGCCAAGGCGGCCCGATTCCCTGGCTGGCTCTATCCCCCGATTTCAAGCCTTGCGACTTTTACATTTGGAGCTACATGACAAGACACCAGCAAACTCGCAAGAAGAGCTCAGGGAGAGGATCTTAACAGCTGGTCAACACATCAAGGACACCATCACATCACGAGCTAAGAGAACAAATGTCCGTAAACACCTGCGTGCCTGCATTCGTAATGGAGGTGCCCACTTTGAGCAAGACGTGTAATGTTCTTTAATTGTATTGTTCATTGATTCCATTCACATGAAGATGAATGAAGTATTATTTCTTGTACACAAGTGTGTATGTTAGCAACATTTGTACCTTGTTGGAAAGCAGATGTCACAAGGAAAGTAATTTACGTAATTTGTACGCTTTGTGTCATACCATTTTTGTTATTAATACGTTGCCAAGTAAACTAAGAGTGCATTTTTTTATCATCACTTGTAAGTTTAGACCCACCCGTTACTTACATGTGATTGTTATTTGGGATTTTTTTTTTCAACAAACCACTTATTTGTTAGCTATCAGAAAACGCTGAAATAAATTCCATACAATGAGCAGTTTTTTCTCAATTCATCTTTTTATGTGGAAAATTGTCATTTTTTAAAAAAAACAATTGAAACTCGATTATCTCGAAAACTACAAGGGTCGTTCAAGGTTGACCGGGACTTTTATTTCTGCAGAAGAAATAGGTAGCAGAAGAAACACCAAACTACGTCAGTTTTTCAAAGTATTCTCCGTGCACGCTGAGGCACCGTTGCCATCGTTCTGGAAGCTCCCGAATTCCTTTGGCGTAGAAAGAACTTGGTTGTTGTCGTAGCCACTGGAAGACATCGCTCTGCAGTGCTTCGTCTGTCGTGAATTTCTTCCCTCTCAGATGGTCTTTTAAACTTTATGACGCTCGTGTGGATAAGGCAACTAACAAACCCGATAAGTTAATGGTAGTTATTTGGAAGCGCGTGGTAATTATATCCCTGTTAGTGCCTATTCCAAACAAGGGTCACAAACACTTTTCGATGCTACGTTTCCGTTGAGTAAACAAGTTCCAAAACACGCAAACCAACAACGGAAAGGCAACGTCGCGTTCCGCTAAACGCAGGAATCCGAGGAACGGTCAAAATCACGAAGATTCCGTTCCAATTACTACAATGCTTATTTATATTGTCAACAGCAATGTTCCTGTAACAAATGATTACGTCAAAAATACTTATTCACTATTAATTCACTTAACACTAATTGACCAACAGATTGAATAAAGAGGGGAAAGGGGGAGAGAGAGAGAACAGTCAAAAAGATGTAAAAATGACTTTAACCATTCGAGGACAGTATCCTGGTTCCTATTCAAGAAAACATATTTATACATACATATATAATGCTTTTCATTCAATGTGTTCAATTTAACTCTAACGGAATAAAGCAAAAGATAAAGGAAAGAAGACTTCAATTTTAACCTCCTGTTTATTTCAACAATTTTAATTTGTCTTGACTTCCTAATAACACATGAAATATTCTTACATGACCCTCAACTTCTCATTTTAAAAAGAGGGGAAATAGTCTTTACAAACAACGAGTGCAAGGAAACGAGTCCAATTGAAATTCAACGTTTCAGTAACTGTATTGCTTAACAAGAGGCAATGCAATGCCAATAACAATCTACAGAGGTATTCCGCAATAACAAATCAGTCCTCAATATCTACGTACGATCCAGTATAGGTACCCTACATGTACATATGTATACTTATTTACCGTGCATGGCTTTGAGGCTACTGCGTAAGGTGTTGCGGGGATATGACTTATTAAAGTGGAAAAAAGGGGGAACAATTAGAAAAAGGGAGGCATATTGTCATTTGACAAGCTTGATTTTAAAACTGTTGTTTCCTGTCTTTTCGCAGGGTCTACACAACAATTCCTTGCGTAATAAAAGTTTATTTTCTTTTGTCACAATTGATTATTCAGTCTCCGAAAGGGGCGTGTGAATAGAGATCTAACCGATCTTTCTTTGGGATTAGACTGTTTATACGAAAATATTGGAACAGAAACGTCTAATGCTTCGTGTTGGAGGTACTTTCACTTAGTATCATTCTCAGTTCCGAAAATGCATGCGTAAATAATTAGAATTCACTTTTCGGAAGCACTGTACCAATATATTCGGCACGTTAATTCACATCCAAGAGTCAAAAAGGGGTAGGAACAGTAATGTATTGGAGAAAGAACTCCGAACAAACAGCTTGCTGAATAATCGCACAAAAAGGAGGGGGGAGTAATTGTACAGTTCAAACAGGGCAAGTCGGAAACAGGATCAAAGAAATCTACAAACGTCCACTTTACCTTGAAGCAATCCTTCTGATGGTCCTTATCACAATCGCAAGCACATGGCATGGATCACTCAACTGCATTCGTGCGGCTCTTCACGACTCTAGAAATCGTGGCTTCCAAAATTGTATTCCAATCTCACCATGGCAAATGCGTGGGCGAAGGAATTGCGTACAAGCTAAGCGGCCCTGCTCCGCTGCTAGCTGACTGTATGTGTCTGTTTCGAAGACCGGATACGAACTGTGTTACTGACGATCGAGAATCGTGCAAGAAAAAAAAAGGGGGAGGGGAGGAGAGTATAGTTTAGCGTATCTACGACAGATGGCAACACCGTCTAAATGTCGTAGCGCTATCGTATTTTGCGGTGGAGATTATTTTCTCCGAAAATAAACTCTATAAACGTACAAAAGTACGAGTAATATTCCCAAATTAAATATATAATATTTGGAATGTTACAAACTCCCGGGCCCTGGGAAAAGAAAGAAAAACTGCCCGCAAAATAAAGTAACAAGGAAAGTAATGGCCTAAACGACCAAGTAGCTTCAAAGTCTTACAAGACAAGAATTGCACTTAAGTTATGAAAATATGCATATAACAAACACCCTTACATATATATATGTTATAAAATGACCATTTGCTCAATTTTAACACAAAGGACAGGTATGAGCAAAGAAATACCATTAAAATAGAAATACACACCAAATATGTACAATCCCCCAAAATGAAACCTGTAGGGGAAAAAAAAAAACAATCCTAAGAATTTACCTATGATACCTAGAACCAAAACACAATAGAAATATCAAACTCAGAGTAGAACACCCATAATAATTAGATTAATATCAATAGTGGCAAAATGAAATCCATCAAGGTATAATAACATACCGGTTAAAAATGTTTACATAAATATCAACAAAGATGATATATCAAATTCCACAAAACATATAATTTGAACCTTTTTTAACTCCATATTGGCCATCCCGGATCCAATATTGCAAAGAGATCATACACAGGCAAAATTACCAATTTCATCACATTTAGATTAAGCATCAAAACAGATAGCACAAATGTTTTCAAACTGGACGACGCCAGAACACAGAAGCACTACCAGGCAAAAGCTTACACAAGAATTAAAGCGATGCGCAACACTACGAAATGTTCCGAGGCGTAATACACACTCGTCGCAAGATGGTCACACTAGCAAGGATGCACGAAATTCTCTCATGACGTAATTGTAGTATAGAAGTAGCCTCGTGAAATATGAAAAAAAAAAGAAAAGGAAAGGAATCAAATCAAGAATAATAAAGGTAGAAGTTAGAAAGAGAAACAGGAAAGTTAAGACTACATCTTACAAAGGAAGGAAGAGAAGGAAGTAGCATCATTACAGAGCGCATGCATTACAAATACTTGTGATGAATCAAAATACCCAAGCGATAGACAAAAATAATTTTACATAATATCACTCCATAAACATTGCATGGAAAAATTAACATAGTTAGAAAATACACTTAATAACAATAATGGATAAAAAATATTAGCATAACACCCTTACATCTAAGACACTTCTTATGTTGACAATTTAAATATTGGAAAAAAAAAACCAAAATGTTGATACATAAGTAGGTCTAGGGGGTAGGAGAATTATGTAGTGTCTGACCCACCTGGGTATGTGCCAAGACCACTGGTGACACAGGAGAGTCAAGGTTCCATATAATATACGGTTTGAGATGAGTTACATGAGCCTTACGGATCAACTGTTGAGTGTCGGGATCCACCAATAAGGCCGTCACTGGTGTTAACATTTTGAATATTTGTACGGGACCCGACCATCGTTCCTGAAGTTTAGAGGAAATTTTATTGAAAGCGTTACTTAAGGGAAAAACACGGTAAAGAACCATGTCCCCAGGTTTATAGGGAACCGGAACACGGGAAGGATCATATTTACGTCGGCGTGAATGCCAAGAACGCAGCAAGTGTTGGTAAGCCTCACCCCAAGCTTGTGCCCGATCTGAAGATGGGGGAGCCGCCAGTTCCTCCTCAGATTGTAGGTCCCAAAAAAAATTCAGAGGACCGTCAATTTCTCGGCCAAATATCAACTTCGCCGGCGTAGCGTGAGTAGCATCATGCAAAGCTGTATTAAATGCAAAAGCGATACTACTTAAGTGGAGATCCCATTTGGAGTTATCTTTGGAGTGGAAACAAATTAAAGATGACTTAAGGTTACGAATAAATCGCTCTGCCAAAGAAGGATTAGGATAATAAGGACTGGTATAGATATGGCGGACATTAGATTCAAATAGGAGATTATTAAACACTTGTGAACGAAAATAGGAAGCATTATCGGATACCAATTCACATGGAGCTCCAAAAGAAAGAAATAGGGATTGCAATTTATCAACAATGGCGTGCGAAGTCGCCGAACGAAGAGGATAAAGGGAGACCCATTTGGAAAAGGCGTCCACAACCACCAAAATATATGTATGTCCACGGGTGGAACGAACCAAGGGACCCACCAAATCAATATAAAGACGCCGCCAAGGGTGGCGTATTACTTCAGAAGAAAGTAAACCCTGTGGCCTACGAATAGCCAATTTGGCCTTTTGACAAACATCACATGAGCGCACATACTGTCGAATGTCAGCAAGATAATTCGGCCACCAGAAAAGCGCAGAAATCTTCTTTGTCGTTTTGTTAGCTCCGAGGTGAGAACCACCCACCGGAGTATCATGGTAATAACGACAAATAACGTTACGCAATAGTGAAGGTATAACAACCTGAGAAGTGGTAGAACGTGGTGAAGAACGAACCAATAGATCCTGGAAAAGACCAAAATTAGGGACTGTTTTATTATCCCGGAGTTGTTCCATAATGGGACGTAATGTAGAGTCCTGCTCCTGAATGGCAATAATATCGGCTTTGGTAAAAGGGATAATGCTAAGCTTAGGGGCGGCGCATGCCAAACTAGTAACAGAAGAGGGAGCTAGGACAAAATCCTCCGGAGAATGCATCCGTGATAGACAATCAGCAACAGGATTCTTGGACGAGGGAATATGTTCCACATTGTAAGAAAAACGAGATAAGTACAATAACCAACGTCCAAATTTACCGAATTGTTCGGGGTGTTTCAACAACCATGACAACGCCTGGTTATCTGTTTGAAGTGTAAAATGTTTGGAGGTTAAATACGTCTCAAATTTCTTAAATCCAAAGACAATAGCCGCACATTCAGCTTCATAAATGGATTGTCGACGTTCCTGAAGAGTGCGTTTGCGTGAAGCAAATGCAATTGGTCGTAAAAAACCTTCTGAATCACGCTGGTTCAAAGTAGCCCCCAAGGCTAAACTTGAAGCGTCCGTCTGAAGAACAAATTCCTGGGAAAAATCAGGCAAAGCCAATACAGTATGTTTCAAAAAGGCAGCCTTTAGGTCATCAAAACGGACCTGATCCTCTTGGGACCAGACAAAAGATAGATTCTTTTTGCGCTTATCAGTAAGGAAGCTAGTCCGTTCAGCGAACCGGGGAAGAAAACGGGAATAATATGAAAGAAGACCCATGACCTGCGCCACTCCTCGCTGGGATTTAGGGGGTGGTATATCTTGAATGGCGGAAATACGTTCTGGGTCCATAACCATTTGTTTATGGCGGATAATATATCCCAAGTACTTAATCTCCTTAGCCATCCAAGTAGATTTAACCGGGTTAACCGTAAGACCAGCTTCCCGAAGAGCCAAAAGTATCTCATTCAAATGCAAAAGATGGGACTGTTCATCAGGCGAAAACACCAGCAAGTCGTCCGCATACGTAAGGAGAAATTTATATTTAAATTTGCCCAGAACTTCATCCAGTACGCGAGACAACATTTGCGTACCCAAATTGATACCAAAGGGAACGCGCGTATATCGAAATTGACCAAAAGACGTCACAAATGCCGTTAAGTCCTTGCTCCTTTCATCTAACCTAATCTGATGGAAGGACTGGCATAGATCAAGGCAGGAGAACACCGCCGCATTTTGCAAATGTTGGAATAATAGGTCAATACGGGGCTGTGGAAATTGATCATATGCAATTAGTCGATTTAGGGATTGAAATGAACAAACCAAACGATGACCACCATTTTTCTTCGGTACCAAAAATGCCGGGCTGGCGTAAGGTGACCGACAAACCTCCACGATACCTTGGGACTGTAACTCCTTAATTTGTGTGCGCATAATATCCGTTTGAACAGGGTTCAATTGGAAAGGCTTAGCCCGAAAGGGAATATCGGATACTAAAGGAATGGACACCGGAGGTAATGTACATTCACCCACTTTATCCGTAACGACGTCAGCAAAATTACATAATAAAGTTTGCAACTCAAGGGGAGATTGAAGGGAAGAAGAAGGGAGAGGCGGAGATTCGCGACCAGAAACAGAAGGACTTTCTTTGGAAAAGGGAGATGACACAGGATGTGGGTTTTTATCCAATGAGAGACCCTGTTGGAAATAAGGGAAGGAAATAATCCAAGATTCCAAAGAAATGGTCGCCTTCGCATGGGAAAAAAAATCCATTCCCAAAATCAACGGATACGGTAACGAATCCACTATCCAAAAACACCATTTCCAGGATAAATGACCCAAACGGAGTGTAAGGTCAGTGCGAGAGCGCAAAGAAAAAACCCGACTTGTTACGTCCTTTAAATCCATCGTTGCGGCCTGATCAATAGAATAGCCACTTCTAATCTGTCCCAACAATGCCGAAGAAACAAGCGACACCGATGCAGCGGTATCGAGAAGTGCAACCGTCGGTTGATCTCCTAAGAGAACCTTAATCGTTGGAAACAAACAATTATCGTTGGAAAAAGGGTGTTCGGCATGCAATTGCAGCGGATGAGCATCCACATTGACAGAACTCCGTAAGGATGGCGGAGGAGAGAGAACAGGATCCTGTAACGAGGTATTTGAACTCGCTGGTAACGGAGAATCCGTAACAACGTCTTGTGGTACCACCGAGGGAAGAAATGAAGGAGAATCAGACTGTATTAAAGGCAAACAAGAGGAAGGGTGTGAGTACTCCTGTGGGGACTCCATGGAATGTGAAATTGAGGGCGGCGAACCTGCCAAAACCCTATGTTGAGTAACGTGAAGAGGAGGTCCACAAGGCCTATCCGAAGCCTCCACGAAACCAGAAGATGGGCACGTTTGTGTATGGGACTCGGAAAACATGTGTGTATGCCATTTTAATTCAGGTTGAAACATTTGTTGAGCCAAATGAAAAAATTCACGGATATTTTGAGGACGGGGATAACATAAAAGCAAAGAACGAGCAGGGAAATTCACCCCTTCTAGCAAAACCTCAAGTAAATGTTGCTCAGACCACTCAACGGCCAGCACCTGGGTAGCATCGTACACATCACGGAGAAAGGAATACAAAGATTCATCCGGTTGTTGCATACGGTGAAGGATAGAAAATCGAAATGTTTGCATGTCTGAAGCAGGTATAAGTCGGAGCCAGATCAGTGTCAAAAATGAATGCCACGGCAACTTCTGTCGAAGACCTTCCATCCAACTTTCGCGAAGGGGAGGTAGGGTAAATGGTAAGGCCATTAGGAGGAGACATTCAATATCCATCAAATCCAAGGCAATGATTTTATGAAGAAGGGTCAAAAAATTATATAATGGGATAAGATCCTCACCGGTGATAGGAGACACTCCCTTAAACAGGAAGGATGCCGTCTGGAAACGAATTGTTTCTCGTAAAGGCGAGGAATTTTGTGGAAGAATGACACCTTGAAGGAAATCCAAGACAGAGGGAGAAGGGGGGGGGGGTAATGTTGATTGTTCATACGGGGATGGGACATCAATAGTCAATATGTTAAAAAAAAGGGGGGGAAATACAAAAAAAGTTAAGTAGGTAAAAAAATTTTGGGAGGAGGTTGTGTGAAAAAATTTCTTCTTTCTGTAAAGTTACTTGAAAAAGGGAAAAGTAAATCGCTAAACCTGCTCTGGTACCAAAACTTTATGACGCTCGTGTGGATAAGGCAACTAACAAACCCGATAAGTTAATGGTAGTTATTTGGAAGCGCGTGGTAATTATATCCCTGTTAGTGCCTATTCCAAACAAGGGTCACAAACACTTTTCGACGCTACGTTTCCGTTGAGTAAACAAGTTCCAAAACACGCAAACCAATAACGGAAAGGCAACGTCGCGTTCCGCTAAACGCAGGAATCCGAGGAACGGTCAAAATCACGAAGATTCCGTTCCAATTACTACAATGCTTATTTATATTGTCAACAGCAATGTTCCTGTAACAAATGATTACGTCAAAAATACTTATTCACTATTAATTCACTTAACACTAATTGACCAACAGATTGAATAAAGAGGGGAAAGGGGGAGAGAGAGAGAACAGTCAAAAAGATGTAAAAATGACTTTAACCATTCGAGGACAGTATCCTGGTTCCTATTCAAGAAAACATTTATACATACATATATAATGCTTTTCATTCAATGTGTTCAATTTAACTCTAACGGAATAAAGCAAAAGATAAAGGAAAGAAGACTTCAATTTTAACCTCCTGTTTATTTCAACAATTTTAATTTGTCTTGACTTCCTAATAACACATGAAATATTCTTACATGACCCTCAACTTCTCATTTTAAAAAGAGGGGAAATAGTCTTTACAAACAACGAGTGCAAGGAAACGAGTCCAATTGAAATTCAACGTTTCAGTAACTGTATTGCTTAACAAGAGGCAATGCAATGCCAATAACAATCTACAGAGGTATTCCGCAATAACAAATCAGTCCTCAACATCTACGTACGATCCAGTATAGGTACCCTACATGTACATATGTATACTTATTTACCGTGCATGGCTTTGAGGCTACTGCGTAAGGTGTTGCGGGGATATGACTTATTAAAGTGGAAAAAAGGGGGAACAATTAGAAAAAGGGAGGCATATTGTCATTTGACAAGCTTGATTTTAAAACTGTTGTTTCCTGTCTTTTCGCAGGGTCTACACAACAATTCCTTGCGTAATAAAAGTTTATTTTCTTTTGTCACAATTGATTATTCAGTCTCCGAAAGGGGCGTGTGAATAGAGATCTAACCGATCTTTCTTTGGGATTAGACTGTTTATACGAAAATATTGGAACAGAAACGTCTAATGCTTCGTGTTGGAGGTACTTTCACTTAGTATCATTCTCAGTTCCGAAAATGCATGCGTAAATAATTAGAATTCACTTTTCGGAAGCACTGTACCAATATATTCGGCACGTTAATTCACATCCAAGAGTCAAAATGGGGTAGGAACAGTAATGTATTGGAGAAAGAACTCCGAACAAACAGCTTGCTGAATAATCGCACAAAAAGGAGGGGGGAGTAATTGTACAGTTCAAACAGGGCAAGTCGGAAACAGGATCAAAGAAATCTACAAACGTCCACTTTACCTTGAAGCAATCCTTCTGATGGTCCTTATCACAATCGCAAGCACATGGCATGGATCACTCAACTGCATTCGTGCGGCTCTTCACGACTCTAGAAATCGTGGCTTCCAAAATTGTATTCCAATCTCACCATGGCAAATGCGTGGGCGAAGGAATTGCGTACAAGCTAAGCGGCCCTGCTCCGCTGCTAGCTGACTGTATGTGTCTGTTTCGAAGACCGGATACGAACTGTGTTACTGACGATCGAGAATCGTGCAAGAAAAAAAAAAGGGGGAGGGGAGGAGAGTATAATTTAGCGTATCTACGACAGATGGCAACACCGTCTAAATGTCGTAGCGCTATCGTATTTTGCGGTGGAGATTATTTTCTCCGAAAATAAACTCTATAAACGTACAAAAGTACGAGTAATATTCCCAAATTAAATATACGTATAATATTTGGAATGTTACAGAGTGGCCTGGAGGTTCGCATGAAAGTAGTTTCCTGGCCCGATGCGATACAGAGACACCTAGCGACATATCAGAGGACTAGGAATTCTTTTCGGCTGTCCTAAGCCTGAGGCCAGAGAACCTTCCTTCCTTCACCACCCCCTCCCCTCCATGTGACTCCCGCAGTGAGGTTTCCAGGAAAAGGACACCCACCTGTTTCTTTTAATTCTGGTTTCTGAGGCTAAAATTTCTCCACTGGCAAAGCAATTCGCATTTCACTGCTTGCTGGCTGACTCTTGCATGGAGCGAGACAGAACCTTCATCACTGAAGTTTTGTTTGAATAAATTTGGTTGATTACAGTGGCTACTATAATTATGTTGAATTTTCTTGTTGAGGTTGGAATTTTATCAATTGAGAGTAAAGAAGGAGGTAGAGAATATCAGTTGAAATATTTTTTTTTGAAGGGGGTGTTTTTTATACAAAATCAATATATAATAATAATGATAATAATAAGGCAAGAATTAATAATCCGTCGCGCAACAGCCCTGAAGGGCCTAGGCGTACCTACCGACTGCCGGTCTCCCTCCCACGCTTTCATTCGTCACCTCTAAGCTTGGAGATCTTCAACCGGTATTGGAATAGTCGGGGGGTCGGCCCGACGTATCCCCAGCCGTTATAGTAGGTCTCCGTGACCGGATTACGCTCACTCACTCGGAGCTCCCCAATTTCCTCACGATGGTGGGTTGCCACCGGCCCTATACGTAGGCCGAATAAATTCCGACCAGAGCCGGATTCGAACCTACGCCGTCCCGCAGCGAACGATCTCAAGACGAGTGAACGCCTTAACCCGCTCGGCTACGGAGGAGGAGGCAAGAATTAGTAACAATTATTATTTCAACTATTAACGAATCGAGTCCCTATTAGAGATGGGCAGGAGCGAAACTACCTGGAATATAAAAAGAGGAAACGTGGACATAAGTATTAAACATATGGAAAAACTGAAAAGGAGAAAGACGGACAAAACAATGTAGCAAAATGTACAGTAGTAACAAAGATGTCAGGAAACAATAGTATAATATTGAACTTACACTTTGATGAAGTTGTTTTCTTTGTTATGATCTGAATTAAGTCCCTTTGCACAGTTCTCATCGTTGGAGTTCACAGCAGCTTTAATCGGCCAAGATTGATTGATTTTGTTTATTTTACTTCGCCTTTCTGCCACTCTTGGCTAATGATGATATGATGTAATCAATGAAGAGACGCTCACGAAGGACACGTATGCCCAGACCGATTCGAACCCGGGACCACTGGCGTCGTAGCGAAATGAGATAAATACTCTGCCACAAGGCCGGCTAATCGGCCAAGGGTGGGGACAAACTCTCAGTGGTGATGGGAATCCCCTGTGGAAACATATGACCAGTTCCTGCATCACATTAGTTGCTCTCTCCTATTGTGATTTTTCACAATGTTAATTGATTGCTTCAAAAGTGAAATTTCAGTCCAACTAATTATAGTATGATCTTCAAGATCAGCACTATACGTGTTAGAAAGTACTCTTAAAAAAATCAAAATAAAGTGACAGAATTTCGAGGAGAGGCCGAGCCTCTGTGGACCCACACTTGGCTACGCCAATATACGTAAGTAAACCCGTGGTGCTACAGCCTCTGAGGGCTAGGGCCCACCTACTGACTACCGGCCTCACTTCCAGTCCAACCAGTTACGTGCGGTCAGCACGACGAACCCCTAATCTTTGTTGTAGGTGTCCGTGATTCGTTCATAGCTTCCCAATCTCCTCACGATGGTGGGTGGCAACAGGTCCTATACACAGGCCGAAATCTCAGGAGAAATGTTGTTACGTTTCCCCCAGGAGACTTGAACCTGCATGCGTCCCGTAGACGGAGCTCAAAGCATGATTCATCGGACCATACAGTAACGACGCAGAACAGCAGGCCCGTATCCAGAGTTTTATTTCGGGGGGAAGGCTCATCCCTTATCAGCAGCTGCCATCTAAGGGCGAAAAAGTGGGGAATAGAACCCCTGAAAATGAATTTCTCAGTATATTACAAGTTATTGTACAAGATGTTTAATGTAAGTACAATTAATCACCGCTATACCCTATTTTAATTACATATTTGTAGAATTTTGGAACGGTCTTCAGCCTCACCCCCCCCCCCCCCCGTCACGTGCCTGTGGGAGAAAATATACATAAGTGCTGATCCCTTATTCTGATTGGCGTTTTAAGAATAGAATATCCTTCAGAGCATCTCTAAGACATGCTCTTTTAAAAATCAGTTCTAGAGAAGAAACCTTGTCCAATTCACACTTTCAACTTGTTTCCTTGTGTAGTTTTTAAAGAAGAGAAAAGTTATCACAATTGGTAATCTGCTGGACAAGATCAACAAGATTTCACTGTTTTTTTTAACAAGCTTCTCATAAGTCTGCAATAAGTTTTTTGTTAGCATGAAACTCTTAATGCAGACAACAAATGTTTTGTCAGTCATTCTTGATCATTCGGCTGTTTCATTAATCTTCATTATGGAAAACAACTTTTCACCAAGGCAAGTGCAACCAAAATTAATAAAATTTCTACAGAAAAATCAAGGATAGCCCACCTCGCGATATTTATTTTTCAATACAAGTTTTTTAGTTTTTAATAAATCCTCTCCTCAACTGTATTTCTGATTTTTTTATTAGCGTTGCTTTTCTGCCACGTTTGGCTAATGGCGACGATGAGGATGAGTAATGATATGATGAAATTGATGAAGGGACACATACAAAGAAAACCCATGCTCAGGCCAGGATTCGAACCTGCAACCTCTGGTGTCGCAACGGGTTGTGCTAACCACTCCGCCACAGATTATGGCAAATTTATTTCGTGAAAAAGAAATATTTCTGAATGAATTTACTTTATCAGGGTACAAAATTTCTACGCTTTTCAGTATTCACTTCACAACAAAAGTAAGCATTTCACTTGAAAAATCTGCATTCCTCTTCTATAGTCCTTTTCTTACTCCCACGAAGTTTTGGGCAGCGATATGGTTCTCTGAAACTTTTACAGAAACTGGCTTTTCTTCCAGGTAAATCCTTGAAAATCAAGAAACAGACTCATAGACGACAGAAAGTATGCACGCTGCCCTCCCCCAGCTGGCAAGATATTTTCGTACTTCAGAAGTAACCTGTCGATCAGCTTGCTTAGTTGACACAACACCTAGTCTATAATGGAATGTATACCTGTGTAGGGAAAATTGGTCAATGTGTTGAAGTTTGGATGAGTCTGGTCTTGTATCACGAGAAAACAGAAAACGGGATAACTACAAATGTATAGATAATTTCAAGCATGAAGTGTTAAGTGGGCCGCATTAACGGATGCTGGGGCCCACATGCGGCCCGCGGGCCGCGAGTTTGACTAGCCGAAATATCAGGAGAAAAGTTGTCACGCTCATCCACGAGACTCGAACCTGCGCGCGTCCCATAGCTGGAGCCCAAAGCATGACGCCTTAGACCGTACGGTCACGATGCAGAACAGCATCTAATGGCGAAAAAGTGGGGTAATGGAGAAAAAGTGGGGAACACCTGAAGATGAGTTTTTGTTTCCTAATTTTGATTTGGCAAAGGGGGCTCTCTCACAGCACCAAGCGCCGTCAACCCTATGCCGGTCGTTTGAGTATCTTGAGTTTGAGTTTCTGTAAGTCTACTTTATGTATAGATAGGCTAATCGGGACTGGACCTACATTTATAGTGGGATTGGACAATTGGGCGTCCACCAGGTACCAAACACGGGACCTTTTGACATTACGAGGGTCATCTTTACCATTACGCTATAGGGGAGGCAAAATATATCCGAAACTAAGAAGACATTTTGAATGGACATGTAGAATGTAGGAGGCAGGGTTCGCGCTGAATAGGAAGAAGCAGTGGCGTACGCAAGGGGGGGGTTACCGGGTTTAAACCCCCCCCTTGAGCTTTTGAAATATTATGGAAAATGCTGTAGAAAAATTAAAAATGGCTAATTTATCACAGTCAAAGATCTGCGACAGTAATAATAATAATAATAATAATAATAATACTAATAATAATAATTTGAATTATTATTCCCATGCAGCATGAAGAAAAACACAACATTCCAAACACAATCTAAGCGGCCGTAAAGTTCAATTTTGCAATTTTTTTTTGCAAAACGTCGCGCAGTAACTCTCGCGAGAATTGTGAAAATTCCTTGCTTCGTCGCAGTGTGCCGACCTTATTGCAAACGTTCTTCATTTCACATCCCCTTGTGAACTCTCGAGTGATGCTGAGTCTACATCCACATCATTAAATAATGTTGAAGAAGTGCTTTGTGAATCACCTAGAAGTGATAAATGTGTTGGAATGTCTATAAACTTACTTTTCAACGAAAGCATAGACTCAGTGGAATTTGACAACATGTATTCTCGCGCTTCATCATCATCATCCTGGGCGAGTTCCATAGGTAAAGGTAATGAAAATTCCCCCGTGTATATAGCACCGTGCCATGAAGGCACACGTACTGGTGTGGTGGACCCCAAAGATTCTCGATCTCGAACTATTTTGCAGGTGATGTGATCAGCACCATGCTCCGGCAGCCTTCATCCCCCAGGGTTGCTCTCAGGTACCCATTGCTATGAGGCTGGGTGCGGAGACACGGCTGGATAAATTCCAACCAATTCCGGGAATCAACCCGGATATCCCAAGAAGTTGTCAGACTAGACCAGACAAGACTCTTTGAATGAGTTTCATATTTCGATTATTTCAATAAATTTAATATATTTCCTTGTTTTTATGGATTTTCTTCACACTTAAAATGTCTCACTTATCATATACAACCGTTGACTAGAACAACCGTTGTAACAAAGAAACAAAAGAAATGTAATTTTGTTGTATTTCTTTCATAAATAGCAGCTGCATTAGTAGTAATTATTAGTAGTAATTAAACTAATTAATTAAAATAATTATTAATTAATTTATTGTTATTATTATTAATTAAAGTATAATAAAACAATGGTAATGTGTATTTGTAGAAAGTTTTCTAAATAACACCCCCCTTGATGAAATCCTGCGTACGCTACTGGGAAGAAGACAGGGAATTCTCCCTCCCCTTTCCTAACCTGTACATCTCTAATGTAATTCTCAACCAAGCCAAGAATCTTGTCCTTCTACATTTTGTCACTTTTGTTATTGTTAATGAGGAATTCAAATTAATAATTTGTCTTTAAATCTCAAGTTAGCAAGTCAGCCAAAATTATGTTTTTATACTAAATTTTACATTAATTGAAGATTTGCAAAGAAACAGTAGACCTTTTCATGATCTTTCCACTCCAAAAACAAATGTTTTGTAAGAGTCACATCAAGTTTATGATTGGAAGTAGGCTAGTGAAGTTCTAGGAACCACACACACATATATGTAAGCAACAACAATAGTAGGCTATTGTAATTTGGAGAGGATGTGATTTGTGAGCGGAACAAGCATGGGAATTTAACGAAGTTCCTTTGCGAATCATCAATTATGTGTCTGTGTGTACACGTATTTCCTATCTGCACCGTTGACTCACAAAGTACTACATGTGAGGTAAAACTATCGAAATGTATAAAGAAGAAGCGCTACCACCCTCCCTGCCTTTTCTACATTTTATTCAAATCGAACACGAGGCACGCATCTAGATATATATTTCGGAGGGGCGTCCTAACGTAATGTCTCAAAATAATAATATTAGTAATGTTAAATTAAAATAAGTATAATTATATTAAATTAATTAATATATTTTTATAAGATGAATAGGTAAGAAGGCGGTGTAACAACAGTGATACAGTATAACATCACGTATTCATTATCTAGCTTACGTGTAGTTAAGGTCGGCAAAATATGTAAAAAATAGAAACTGCCCTGGCAAGGAAATTAATGTCAAATAGATAAAGAATATAATATTTATTGAGTATGAAAAAATGATGTTAGATCTAGTTGACGAAAGTAAAATTCCTGGTAATATTTTGCATGTTATTATAAGTAGTAATAATTCTTGCATAAATCTTCTTTGGTACTGTCATTCAAAGTCGTATTGCTTTCCAATATTTTTGCGGAAATAAACAATTTGCGATTAAACAACCACCTTATTTTCATTACTTAATTGAAGTTTTATGATTTCATTAGTTAATTTTTTTGGACTTGGTAAGTCTTTCGGGGGGAGGTTGCGACACCTGGACCCCCCTAAATACGTCCTTCGCGGTAGGATCGAGATAAAGTTACTGTGTCACTGGTTCCAATTCACGGTAAATATGCTCTGCTTCTCTACAATCAAACATACACAAATTCATGGCCTTCCTGCTTTCTTGGTTTCTTGCCTGGGAAAGAGGCAATAAATCAAGCTGTGACAGCTACGGGAGCTTCTGACGAGGGGACGGAACCCAGCTGTGCAGAAGATTCAAACACCCACCCGTACTAGCCCTCACCGTCTGCCTGGGGCAATTTAGCAACAGAGGCATCTAGTGGCCAAGTGGCGAACTATGATGAATGAAATTCGGCTGAAGCGGCCGTATCTTTCGCCGTCAATAATACATGACATTTTTAAACAATCATTTTGGGCTGTGCAAGTGATTTTTAAAAGAAAAGCCCTCCCTAGCTTAGTCTTTAAAGGATTGAGCATTACGTTAGTATGCATCATAATGGCCATTTTCGTTGGTGCTACCCACAAATCGTATAACCATTATGTGCTTATTTACGTATTTCCTTATGGGAAATTGAAAAAAAAATAATGGAATTTGTGCACATTTATCGAACTGAAATTGCATAAATGTGTCATGTACTCCAAGTTTCATAAAGTAAGTTCACATCTACTGTGTGTTTTCCGGCAAATTTTTGTCCTAAAACGTTATATTCAACAAAATTCAAAAAAACCCATGTTAAATTTAAGCACTTTCCACGGCGACCTTCGCCCAACTCCACCTCCCTCTTAAGGGGTGCAACCAAATGATAATCACTGGGGGCTAAATCCGGACTGTGGGAGGGGATGGGGCAGAACTTCCCAGCGCATGTCGGCCAAAGTTGTTGTTGTCACATTGGCCATGTGAGGGCGGGCATTGTCATGGAGAAGAATGACATTTCCAGACAACATCCCAGGACTTTTCTTGCGAATGGACTATCGTACAGCACCACTCAACAATGTGGAGTAATAATGGGCATTAATCGTGCTCCCTTTGTCCAGAAAATCCACATGGATAACGCCCTTCATGTCCCAGAAGACACTTGCCATGATCTTTCCAGCGGACGGCTGCGTTTTGCTTTTCTTGAGGGGCGGGGAACCTTTATGCCGTCACTCCATGCTGCGTCTTTTGGTCTCTGGGGTTGAATTGTGCAACCATGTTTCATCACACGTGATGATGGATTGCAACAATTCATCACCTTCTGCTCGAAACCGATTCAGACTGTTCATATACCGTCCTGCGTGTCCACTTCTGATCGAATGTCAGCTGGCGGGGAACCCACCTTGCACAGATTTTGCGGAAGCGTAAGTGGTCGTGAATGATTGTCTCAACACTCCCGACACTGATATTCACCTCGGCAGCAATATCCCGCACTGTTACTCGCCGGTTCTCAAGAATCATTTGCTCAACACGTGCGATATTCACTGGTGTGACTGCAGTCGGGCGAATGTGTCTATGCGCTTCATTTGTCACCAGCTCCCATCCTTCGCGAAACTGCTCACACCATTCGTACACTCTTGTCCGCGACATCGTTTGTTCACCATACTGTGCTTGCAATCGTCTGAAAATCTCAGCTGGTTTCACTTTCTCCTTCACGAGAAATTTGATTACACACCGCTGCTCCACAGCCACAGACACACTGCTTGCCGCCATGTTCGCTGCAACTGCTGCACATGCGTGAAATACGTCATGCCAGGCGCTAGTTACTCGCGAAGAAATACATTGCGTCACCCGCACGTTTCATCATGATCCGGCTATTCATCGATTTTTTACGTACGAAAATCCCGGTCAACCTTGAACGACCCTTGTACTAATTTTCAGATGGGGTATCATATGGTCAAATTTATCGCAAATTGTCTCTACCTTAACCCCTTTCAGGGAATACATCTAATTACCAGTCACCCTGTATATATATTATTCTTTGGCCAGTAATACATTTTAATTATTGTTTTCTTTTTCCTTATGTTTTCTTTCATCGAAAGCACCATAGAAATCCGAACGTTCCTTCATTTTGTGATGAACTTATTTCAACCACATTTCACATTAGTATCGTTATCTTGAATGGAATACTGTTGCCATATTCAGAAATTGCAGGATTTAAGGTTTACAACAATATATAACATGATAGCATTCTGTAGACATGAAAAATCAATGAGTGTCCCTAAATCATGGAATTACCCTGTATGGTTTCATGTACATGGACATGTCTGAATTATTCCGTGCATAATATGCACCACAGTTTTTAGGAGCAAAAATTTTGGAAAACGTGCACATGATACATGAGTAAATACAGTATTTCACACATAATTTCATTTCAGTCACAGTAATTTGTTAATTATTATAAATTCATCGAAGAAACATGATCATTTCAGACTAAAATAGTGTTTTTTGAGGAGGCATCACTATTGTGTAGAAAAATATGCCTCCTTTGTCCCCCCCCTGGAAAAAAAATTACCTTGCTTGCCCCTCCCGGGAAAAAATCCTGCGGACGTCCATGTGTCCCGTTGATATTATTAAAAACAACTATTTGTCCCATTTTATAAAAGTCTAGGAGTTAGCTTGAAAACCAAGTCTAAATATGAGAGACATTTCATGATTAAAAAAAAAAAATGTTGATGTGACAAAATAGCCGGGCTGCGTTTCAAGCATTTCATAATAACCAAGATGTTATTTTCTTTTACTATTCAAATTCAAATTTTCTTTATTAAAGGGCGAGGTTCAGCCTGTGGCTGTTCTCCCACCTAACCCCGTTTGACATTTACCTAGTGTACATAAACAAAATCGTAAAAAAGAGAAGAAAATATAATAAAATAAAAATAATAAAATGGTTACAAGGAAAGAACACTGACGAGATTTTAATAAAAATCAAGACAACACGTAAAAAAGAAAGAGAAAAAAAACATTCACGCACACACACACACACACACACACATTAAAACACACATACTAAACATTTCTGAGCAGGACATTCACCCACGGATGTTGAGAGATTGATGTACATGATTATGCTAGTTTTGTGAGGTACGATAGAACAACGCATATGTAAATATTACAATATAGTTGTAGATTTGTCAAGGATTGAATTGGATTGGATTGGCGAGGCTCGTATGTAGTCTATACTGTATTGTGTCGTGTTACTCGTGGGAGCTTGAACAGAGATATTGCTCATCTAACAGAAAATTATTTAGTTTATTCTCAAATTTGTTAGGACTGGGGAGGGAGGTAATGGAGGGTGGAAGTTCATTCCACGTTTTTGCCGCTGAAAGTGTAAAAGACGATTTGAAAATTTCCAGCGAGTGTTTGAAGAGTTCAAGTTTCGCTGTTTCTCTTGTTTTGTAGTTGTGTATTTCCCTTCTGGTTTTTAGTTTCTCGAATAAATTTTCGGGAATTTTTTTATGCAAAAGATTCTGTATAAAGCAACAGAAATAAAGTTTGCGACGTCTGTTCATGTTTAGCATTTTGTTCTCGTTCAGGGTTGGAAGAATATGATCAAATTTTTTAATGTTATAAACGAAGCGTAAACACGAATTTTGAACTTTTTGAATTTTTACTTTATTTCGAACAGACATGTTTGCACCATACGTATACTATATCACAGTAGTCTAGAAGAGGGAGAATCAGTGTTTGCACAAGTTTCATTTTAATATCTGTTTTTAAGTATTCATTAAATTTATAGAGGGATCTTGTTGCGTAGGCTTTCTTAGTTTGCTCTTGAACATGAAGGTCCCAGTTCAAGTGTTCGTCTAACATAACTCCTAAATTCTTTATACTTTTTGAATGTGGAATTTCGGATGTCTCTATTTTGACGCGTGGATTATTCGGGTTTATCATTGCGAGGCTATTCTTGGAACAGATGACGGTGAAAACAGACTTTTGTGGATTTATTTTCAGACCATTTGCATTACACCAGGTATTGATGGCTGCCAAATCTTTGTTAAGTAATGCTATTGCATAATCTGGTGATTTTGGTGGAAATGGGATTTGAATTTGGGTGTCATCTGCATAAAAGTGTACGGAACTATGTCCTATGTTGGTTTCTAAATCTGCTGTGAAGATTGTATATAGGAGAGGAGCTAGAATTGATCCTTGCGGAATGCCAGTTTCTAGCATGTTCGAGAGAGAGGGCGTGGCAGTTTTTAGGAACACGTTCTGTGACCTGTTTGTCTACGATCTGAACCATTTGAGTGCGAGGTGTGAAAAATTATAATATTTCAACTTGCTTAAGAGTAGGTCGTGATGAACCTTGTCAAAAGCCTTTGTCGGATCCAGTGAAACCAGAGCAACTGTCACACTCTTGTCCATCGAGCGAAATATATCATCCGTGACTTTTAGCAATGCCGTCGCCGTGCTGTGAGCAGGGCGGAAGCCCGATTGGCATTTCGGAAGGAGATTGAGGCTGTTCACATGATTTCTAACTTGATTGTAAACAATTTTTTTGGTGATCTTGGAAAGGGTGGGTAGTAGACTTATAGGACGAAGATCGTTTAAAGTAGTTATGTTCCCGGATATAGTCCGATAAATCAATTGATTGGAAAAGATCGATGAAAGATCAATTGATGATAAAGGGCAGTGGACAAGCAAGCATTGTTTATTTTTGGAGAGAGGCCAGAAATGGGCGGGGTTTGAGATATGGGTGAGAGATTTGATTGGTTGTTTGGATGAGGAGATGATGACGTCATAGGTGTTTTGAGTTTTGATTGGTTGAAGAGTTTTTTGACCCCGGAACGGGAAATTCCCGAGCTTGATTTCAACAGGAAATTACTGAGTCAGTTGAATGATGATTAAAATGTTGTCTGAGAAAGGTGAAAGGTTATAGATAAGAGGTTGAGGTTTAGAAAATGTTGTGTGAATCACGTGAAAATCACGTGATAGGAAATTGTTGATTCGGGTCGATTCTGAGAATTTCCCGCCAAAATCACGTGAAAGTCACGTGACCGGAAATTCCCTGCTCGGGTTAATGTTCGAGTGAACAAGCAGATATTGTTATTATTTGGCAGGGTTCCAAAAATGTGTGGAGTTTGAGATAGAGGTTAAAAGGGTATAGATAACGGATGGGGAATGTTTTACTGTTGTTTTTTTATTTATTATGTTTGTTTTTCGGTACAGAGGTTGATTTAGGTTTTCGAATTGAATGACGCATTCAGTATAGAGGTCAACAACCTGTCTTTGAGAAGCCGGGAAAATGTTGCTGACTCATTTGATTCAAAGATCGTTGTATTAATTTAAGAATACAAAAAGTATTTATTTGGACATGTTTAAGGAAAATGACGTAATAGGAAGAAGGGTATATATATGTAGACGGTATAAAAAGAACGAGAGTGTGTCACAATGGCAGAGTATTACATAACGTTTCCGGAGAAAGCTCTGAATTTCTACGAGATAAGTTACGAAGAGTTTTGGGAAGTCATAGAATCCTGCGGCGATATCGATACCGATCGTGAGGCTGTACAGCGAGTGTTGAAACAGTTCCCGTTTATGTACGTAGCACTACGTGAAGCTCCATGGTGCGGATGTTACCTGTTCAATAGATCGGGAGAAGCAGTCCATCATTCCTGCGAGACGTTGAAGGAGATAGTGGAAAGAAAAAAGTTTACGGATGAGAGAACACGATTTCCCAGTCACAAATGTTCGTGTGAACTCATTCAGAGGAAGGATGAAGATGAGATTGCTGAAGCTTTAAAACAAAGAGTGAAAGAGTGGCTTGCCGTGTTAGTGAACAAAACTATTTTGTGGTGTACTACCTGCAACCGTTCTCTACTACGTAAATTAGAAGGACACCCCTGTTTTCCAGTGTTATCTTCGAATCGTCTTGGTTTTTCCAGAGCCCTGTTTGATAGTGATGTAGAAGATACTGTGCCGGTACCGTTATCACCAATACCTGGAACCCCATCACCTACTGTATCAGATTGTTTTTCTTTGGCTGATTTATGAAAGTGTTCAGTTACCCCTGCTACCGATTTTCGGGGCATTGTAATAACTACCTATCAGTCGATTCTCGATACAAAACTTACGAAAAAAGGCCTGTAGGATTACAACAGACACCTGAAGAGTTAGTGACTGCAGGATGTTACTATTCAGGCCACGGTGATAGAGTACTGTGTTCATATTGTTTTTACGGCTTTTGTGATTGGACACCGGAAGATTGTCCTGTTATAAGACATCTGGCAGCAGTGCCCCATTGTAGTTTTATACAAAGTGTTGCATTACTACATTATAAGGTCGAATGTAAATATTGTGCTAATAGAGAAAAGTCTGCAAAAAGAGTTATTGAAAAAAATGCAGATTCTGTAATGATTTGTAAAATCTGTTTTTTGAATATTTGCGATATAGTGTTTCTCCCGTGCAGACATTTTGTCAGTTGTCGATCCTGTGCCTCACAACTCGATAAGTGTGCTATATGTCGTGGATCTATTAAAAATACATTGACAGTTTTTACCTGTTGAACAATGGATGTATGTTTTTTGGACGTTCAAGGTTTACGAGGAAAAGACGGTGAATTTGTGTGGAAAGAAGTCGGAATATTGAAGTCTCCTTTTGAATGTACATTTGATTATTTAGTAAAACCTCCATACGGTCTACATTTGTTAAGTGAAAAATATCGTCGTGTGAATTATTGGCTCCGTGCAAACAAACACGGATTCTCCTGGGAAGATGGTTGGGTACCGTATGAGAAGTTAGGAGATCTTTTATATTCTGTACTTGTAAATGAAAATGTGTATGTTAAAGGTACTGAAAAAACTAAATGGTTGGAAAAATGTATCGGAGAAAAACGTATGAGTACGTTAACCGTAGATAATATTGAAGAATTTGGGTGTCCAAAATTGGAGAGTGTGAAACTTTCGGTAGACAAAAAGAAATGTAGAGAACATAGTGAATCAAAAAATGTGAACAAAACCTGTGCAGTTGAAAATGTTTGGAAAATGTACCATTTCTACTGTAATAGAGAAAAATAAAAAAATGTTTAACCTTTTTTTCAAATGTTTTACTTACAATTTAATAATATACATATAAAGATATACATTTACAGTAAAAATACATAATGGATAATAAAATTATTTATAATATCAATGAATGTCCAAGATTGTGTTGAAGATATATTTCAATCATCAATTCGTTGTACCAGAGAACGTGAAAATGGCTTATCAGGTTTTCCGGTACTTCTTTTCTTTCTGAAAACATATTCTTTTCGATACAATGCACAAAAGTCTGTATATGTGGCTGTAATTTATGATAACGTTCGTTCGTTAATTTTCTTAAGGGTGTGAAAAGTTCACAAAAAAATAAATGTAGTTCCGGGGGTGTAAAAATAAAAGCATCCGGTGAGGAATGTTGATACATGGAAATACAACGTTTTCCGAAAAAATTTACAGCACTGACAGTAACATTCCCTGTGACGAGATAATTAAATCGTCGACCTGTTTCGATGTAATTAAGTACATCAGATTTCAAAACACACAATTCTCTAATCTGTGAAGAATTAATTCGTACGGGTAATCTTCCTTGTTGCGAAAACTCCCATACCAGATTGAAAGGTGTTTGTTTTTCGAATCCTACTGCTACATATTTGGTTTTTTCTGTGTTCAGAAAGTATATATTTGCAAGATAAAGATCGAAACAGACATCTATGTTGTGCAGTTCCGAACATTCGGTTTTATTTTGGGAAGAACTGTTTTCTTGACGTATTTTCACGAAATCACAATCCTTTGTCACATCCGGTTCACTCTCGATCGGTTCAGTTTTTATAACAGGAATCTCAATTTTGGTAGGGGGCAGACGTCTACGTTTTCTACATCTAGAAACACCATCCTTATGAGTAATACGGTCTAGAAGCTGATCATGTTTTTCCATTGTAGAATTTTTGACCGGTTCCATGATGTTTTCACTAAAGGTGTCAAGATGATACTGAGAGTGAGCAGAATCATCATACATATTTTATATAGAAATCACCTTATACACTCCCGAACTGGTTTGATGGAACGACACACTTGTGCTCCTTTAGGACACTTTGAATGTGGTAAACATTTGAAGATCTGACGAAAACGGTGTAAAATATATTCATCTTTATTGACACCCGGTGGGAATATCCGGATGAAATCCCTGGTTGTGACGTGATGTGCTTTATAATAAGCATATACACAACAGTAATGTCCGCAAGTTGTAGCAAATATTCCTTGTAAGGGGGTATTATTGTGAGTCCAAATAGAGGAATGACGGTTCAAGAATGTTATGAATTCTGGGTAATAGGGGTGGAAACCGTATGAATCAAAATATTCTGCCTTATTGTTTTTGTCGAAATAGAAAGCAACCCAGTGTGTTCCTTCGGAATCGGAAGTATCCGTGTTTGCGATTATCAAAGCAGGGGTGGAGAACGTTCGAGGCAGAAGATCTCTCGGGTAAACACCACAAAAAATTGTTTTGGTGGAACAGTTGTGAGATAAAATATGTCTGATCTGTGATGTGTTCATGTCGGATACGTTTATAATAAAGTACACAAACACGATAGTCTTTTTCTATTACGATACAGGTAGGTTTCTGTGGCAGAAAACAGGAATACACCAAATTTATAGAGTAAAATTGTTAGGTTTATTAGTGAAGGATAGCACCTCTGTCTTTTGTCACATCCAAGGCCACTTCGAATTCAGCATAGAGAAGACAGGTAACATTTTCCGACAGTTGTGGAGAAAACTGCATTTCTACTCCTAAGGTACCTTGTTCCTGTAGACTGATGTGTGTATCGTTTCCTGAAAAATCTGGTGTAATGTCGTAAATTAGAAAAAATGATCCGTTTTCAAACATCTTCCTTGTTATCTGATGTCCATAATTATTGTGATGGATACCTGTGCCGGAAAAGAGAGTTTGGTAGGCACGTGTTACTAAACCGCTATTTCCTCCTGTACTGATTCGTAAAGGTTCAGAAGGTGTGAGCTCTCCATTTTTTACAAGATGGAAAGAAGATAGGTTAAAACTTCTAAAGTCGAACGGATTTTTTTTTACTGTCTCCGAGAAAGCTGGCGGTGGATACCATAGTAAAAAGAATAACATTCGGAAAAGGACCTTGAAAAGCATTGTCGATAGAAATCTGCTGCGTTCCTGCAACGTAAGAGTATGCCTTGATAATACTTCTTGTAAACGGATAATGTGCAGGAGCGTAAGAAAGTGCTCTGTCTATAGCCAAACTGGTGCTAGGAGTAGGAATGACGTGATTTATTTCGAGAGCAGCTTTTAAAATTTTTATTTGTACGCTAGGTGAATCTTGATCTCCCCAGATATAAAAAGCATCACGTGACTTGATAAGTTCGATACGTACTTCCACACCATTGAGTAGATATTTAGGCTGATTGAAAAAATCTATGTGGAGTTTTCCCATAAGTTCCATTTCGGCTGTTACTTCCATAGGATTTCCTGATGACGGAACGTACTGGAAAAAAAATTTTCGGGTGGTGAAACCTTCGTTATTGGTTGTGATTTTATCTTGGTTTCCAGGTGTGTCCAGGTACCATAAAGCATTAGTAAGATGTGTATTTGCAGCATCAGTACCGTAATTCAGAAGTACCTCAAAAATCGATTTGTATGCATAATTGTTGTCAGCATTTGTTACAGATATACCGTTGATAGCAACGTTACATTGTGAAAATATAGTATTGAGGAGATAATTTACTACCCCACAATTTTTTGTGGTTGCATTATCGGTCGGCAAAGCACTCATACGACTCCCATCTTGTTTAACCATCTCCACCTGTAAACGAAGATAAACAGATGCAAGATCCAGAAAATCTGTTGCTGTTGCAGGTATGAGAAATGGTATCACGTTCTGGTTATCGATGGATGCAATAGGTTTGTAGGTAACAGTGTAGGTTTTTTCGACATTTTGTTGAATAGGTTTTTTCCGGAAAAGATCGAACTGTGAAATCATACACGTGTTGTCCTGCATCATTGTGTAAAAATATTTTTGACTTTGATAGTCTGTTTGATTTTTCTGATCCTCGAGGTTCTAACACGGGTACCTGAATGTTTTAACATCGAATGAGTATTTTTTCTTGTAATTCTTCTTCTTATACCCGAGTATGTTTTTCTGAAAAAAGGTCGAACTGTGAAATTACCCAGGTGCTGTTCTGTATCATGATGTAAAAATATCTCTGACTTTGATATTTTGTCTGATTTTTCTTTTACGTGTTTTTCTAGATTTCGATGATGTTTTTCGACGTTTTACGGATGTACGTTTTTTCTTGATTCTCGAGGTTCTAGCACGGGTACCTGAACGTTTTAACACCGAATGGGTATTTTTTCTTGCAATTCTTCTTCTTATACCCGAACCTGTCAGAGAATCGATTTTTTGTTGTGCTCTAGTTTTAAGATTCTGACCGGCTTCACGTATTCGCTGACGAACAATAGTTTTCGGGGTTTGCTGACTTGTTGCAATATCTGTAACAATATTAGCACCAGTTTTTAAAGCTTCTTTTCCGATAGCTTTTGCACCACTCCAGAGAAGAGGTTTCACCATTCTGAAAAGTCCAGCAAAAAGAGAACCTAATCCTCTTCCTTTCTGAATTCTGTTAGAACGAAAAATGGGTCCGATTCCTCCATGTATTTGGGTTGTGTAATATTCTGCTTGCGAATTCATGATGACTCATTCGTTTACCAATATAGACTGAGAAAATAGTGTTATGTCGGTTTTTTAAAAGGATTTTGTTTTTTTACGAAAATGTAAAACAGCGATAGTAGGAACGGAACCGTTTCTTAAAGGTAAAAAGTTTCCTTTTTGATCGTTTAAAGTAATTTCTATTGTTTCAAAAGAACTTTTATCCAGAGAAACATAGTGAATCGGATTGAATGTGTGATGAGCTACAGGTATCGTACATGTGGTATCTACTTCTGAACATTGTTTTCGAGTAAGACGTAAAAGACGTATCATTTCTTCACCGACCAACTGTTGTTTTACAATATCTGAATATACAAATATGTAAGGATTTTTATCGACAACGTTATTAGATATTACGTGCGAAGAGTAGATAGATTTTAATATATCATATCGAAATTTAGCATAGTCGTCTGTTAAATCTATTGGTGTTATTGTATTGTCTACAGAGGCATCGGGTTCAGGGTCGAGCATTCCTGTTTCGGACAAGTGTTTATATACGGCAGCTTTAAAATAGAATCGAAGATGAGTAGGAATAGCTACATTTGCAGGGTTGGTTTTCAGGAAATAAATAAGATCATCTATTGTATAAGTAGCTGCAGGAAAATAAAACGGTTGATCGTTAATATATAGTGTGTTATCTGTAGAAACAGATGACTCGAATGAACTCCATTGCGGGTCAGCCAGAAGATGCCAGAATTTGTAAAGCACAGATTTTCGTATTTCTCGATTATCGGGAAGGGAAGTTACGATCGACGAAATCAAGTCGTCAACATTTGTGTATGTTCGAACAGGAAATGTTAGTTGTCCTGAATCTGTTTCCAGAACGTTATCATAAAGAGTTGAATGACATAATTCTGCTAAACCGACTTCCCACAAATCTGGAGGCAGATCGATACGTTTTGCCAATTTTACAGTAAAATGAGTTAATGTGTTGTTTGAAAAATATTTTTCTGATGAAGACGATGGGAGGTAGATGTAGAAATTATCATCCATTCTGACTGAACAAGAAGAACTCACTGATTCGAAATGGTGATATATTTCGATATATATTGAGGTTTAGTTGTCTGCTATCGGTTTTAGCGATGATGCCTTGATCCATGAATCAAAACTGGAGGGATAACCCAGCCAACGAACAAGGTATTCTAAATTTTTACCTTTACCTCGTGTTTTTAAAATTTTATCAATTTTATACTCTTCGTCAGGATTCGAATATACTTTCTGAACCTCCTGTTTGTAAAATGTTCCTTTTACAGGTTCACCATTTAAGTCGTCCAATATGTAAACAGGTACCGGCTGCCGTTGAACGACGGAATGAATCTTAAAAAGTTCTCGTGACCACGATTGTTCGTATCCTTTTTCGAAATGTCCTTTAACAACAGAAATTCGCACAATGTCCCCAACTTTCAAATCTGAAATTGTGTGTGAGATACGGTTGTTGTGTCTATTGAGATGTTTCCACACTGTGTAAACATTAGTTTCGTTTACATCTTGAGGTGCCATTCCTATGTAACCTTCAAGAAGTTGAGGTAAAATATCTATGTAACGTCTTGTCTGTTTTGCTGTAAAATATTTCCACATTCGTTCTTTTAACGTTCGGTTAAAACGTTCCACTATACTTGCTTTTACAGGGTGGTTAATTGCGATCGAAAAGTCTACTTGTTCATTTTTCAGAAAATTCTGGAACACAGAATTCGTAAATTCTGTTCCTTGATCTGTCTGTAATGTGGCAGGTTTTCTTTTGCTTTGTTCAAAAATGGTTCTGAAAGCTTCGGTTACAGAATTACTTGTTTTATTTTTTAGGGGTAATGCATAAGCATATTTTGAAAATACATCGATCACTGTTAGGAGATATTTAAATCCGTCGTTATGGTTTTGTATCGATGTCATATCGTTAAGATCGGCTTCCCAGAGCATATCTATGTTCCATACATTGTAATGGTTTCGAGGAAACCTTTTTCGTGCACTTTTGTGGAGAGTGTATGTTTCCTGGTGCATTAACCAATTTTTTACTGTATCACGAGATATATTCCTATCTCGTACAGCTTTCCATAAACGGTCCACAGATGAAAATGAGGCTCTGTGTTGAGGATCGTAATATATTCTAGCAAGAATTTTATCATGTTTTACTTTAGGGACTCCCATGATTGGTCTCTCTGTCTACGACTTTTTCTTAAAGGAACGAGTTTGTATGCATCAGGTGTTCTCAAAAATGGTGAAGTTTTTCTGGAAACACGTAAGACAACATTTTTCTTCTTTTTTTTCGCAGGTTTTCGTTTACGAGACGGACCAGGAATCTCCGTTGGTGATGATGACGATGAAAAATTTAAAGATCTCGGTTCCGGACGCGTTTTTTCCTGATCTTTTTCGATTAGACGTTGGGCTGTAGATTGATACTCATCAATAATATTTTCTAACTGTTGTCTTGTATTACGTGGTAATGTTTCTACCAGGTTTGGAGGAAAATATGTTGATCCTGGTGAAATACTAGAATCACCATTATCCTGGATAATAGGAATCTCTAATGGTTCTTTCGATTTTCGACTCAACCATAAATACTCATCCAATTCTTTTCTATAAAGACGCCATTTTTGGTCATCTGGTATATTTTTCATTTTAAAAATTTCGTTCATTTTTTTATCCAGAACAGATAATTTTTGATTTATAGATTGTTCGGAACCGCGAATACGTGTCAATTGTTCTGGTGAAAGAACAATCATTTTTTTGTAAACAGGTGTCATTATTAATGTGGAATGAGAGTTCCGAGAAGACCTGATAATAGAGATCCTAAAAGTAGGGGTAGAAACCCTCCTCTTTGAACAAGAATTTTTCTTCGTTTCTCGATATTTACTTTAGGTTTTACAAGTCTACGTAAAACAGTTTTGTAAGGTGTTAGACGATGCTTTACAGACGACCGAAGTTTTATATTGCCTTTTAAAACATTCAGACAACATTCACTTATAAAACGGATTGTTTTTTTGGGAGCACTTTTCAATAATGTTTTACGAACTTTTGTTGGGGAATTTTTCAATATGTGCAAAAAAGGTGAATGTGTTTTAAAAGAAATATTCTGTTTAGAACGTAAGTTGGTACGTCTCTTCCTCGTTTTCTTCATCTCGAGGTTTCAGGCATTCCTGAGGAAGATATATGGTTGAATGATCTGTATTAAAAATATCTGTTTGATAACGTAAAGGATCCGGTGTTGACTGGGAAAGATCAATATACAAATAACTGTGAGGTTCTATTGTTGCATCTATATATACTTTTTCAAGTTCCTTCATGCGATGAGGTTGAAGTTGTCGTGCAAAAACAGTAAATTGGTTCATATCTCGTGGATTTTTAAATATAACAAAATGTTTTACGTTCAAAGAAATATCTCTACAATTTTTTCCTTGGTGAAAAAGATTCTGTGTTATAAAAACAACTGAAATATTTTTGTGGTGACTACCTTTCGTAAAAAGATCTGCAACTTTTTCTCCTTCAGCAACCATCATAAGATCATCTAGCACTATAAGGGTAGGAGTTTTTCCGTTCCATGATTGCCTATTAACAATTCCTTTATGATATTCCACATCACCAATATTTTTTGGGATACTATTTTCCTGATCGTAACACCACACTATTTTTTTAACAGGTTTTTCGACAAAAGAAAAAATAGAATTGACAAGTTTTGTTACAAAAGTAGTTTTTCCACTTCCTGATGCTCCACAAACCATCATTGTAAAAGGATGGATAAGTTTAGGAAACATTTTATATTAAGCAAAAATTTTACAGATTTGTATCCAGGAACTTGAAAGAAAATGACGGTTTACCAGACTATTACTACATTTTATATTTATTTTGTACAAGATTATATAATACAAGTATACAATATAAAAAATACTGAAACAAAAATTTGAACTTTGGACCTAAAACCTATTACAATACCTATTACAGATTAGGATTACAGACATATTTATAACCTAATCTGTACGGTATCCGAAAGGAAATGATAAATGTCGGTGGTCAAAAAAACGTTTCATTAATACTGGCTGAAACAATTTCTTTTCATTTGTACTGATAACTTGAAACTGTTTTGTTCTTCTAATTCTAAAGATATTTTCTATTGTAACGTCAGATTTTTCATTGTTCATCATATCACACATAGTATCAAAGTTGACCAATTTTGATGTGGAAGTGTTAAAAGTGATCCCTTTAACTTTACAGATATATTGGGGTTCAGAAAGAGTTTTTTTAATTTTCATACTGTAACTTTTTGGTCCTGTTGAGACAAACTCTTCACAAATTGCATCGGGACCGAAATCACTTAATTCATCGGTGAGATCCCCTAATTTATCACCTGTTCGGGGATGATATTCCATTTCAGGACTATCTATGTAAATCACCGAATCTGTGTCACAATAACATACCCTGTCATCCAATTTTTCAAGAAGTTCATACAGTTTCAAACGAGCATGACATGTCGTAAAAGCTGCAATAGGAACGTTTACTTTTCTGTTCAGGGTGATTGCCTCTTCAACATATTTCCAGTTTACTATAACAGTATCCTGATTGATAAATATAACTCCTCCGATAATTATATTAGGATCAGTCATTTTATCGAGGAAATCTTTCGACTCCTTGATAATAGATGTTTGGGAAAGGTTATCTCGTTGACAAAATTTGCCCCATAAAGAATTAAGACAAAGTTTAGCCAAAGTACGTTTTCCAGGATTGATCTCAATATTGTCTTCCTCCAATAGAATCCCCTCTTTATCAAAATAGTCCTGTAGGTATTTTTCTTTATCCATTCTGTTTTGACACCAAGTAGGCCACCCACTGGCTTCCTGTTTTATTTTCAAAAATGTGTTGACATACTCAGCAAACAGTCCTCCAGTTTGTGTAACAGGATTGTACATAGATGTTTCATATTTCCACACTTCCGACATCTCCAACATTCTGTAACCTAAACTGCAAGCTTTACGTACTTCTGCGATAACCCAAGTTCCTGAAAGTGCACGCTGTTCATCTGAATGTTCACAAATACCTTCACATTTTAGTGTGATAGCACATTCTTTACATAATACAAACATCAGTTTTCCATTTATTTTGGAGGGTAAAACAGGGTGTAGAAGGGTTGTAGGGGGTAGAATTGTACATTTAACAAGTCCTTCCATGTTTAAAACTTCATCGACTGGAGGAATAGAATTTCCTAAAAATATGGTGGGATGCCTTACAGGATAGGTACAATATTTGTTCACATAAGGGTACAAACTTGTAAAGTCGTTGTATTGTAATTTCTCATTTTCCTTGATTCTGTAATAAGTTCTGACTGTTTCAACTCTTCCGCCATATAAGGCATCTCTCGGATTTAAAGGAATACAGCAGACAATAGGGTGTGTAGATAGATGTCTATCGAGTTCAGGATCAGTTTTTAATATTCTATCAAAATCGCATTCCCACATTGTGACAACATGGTAACCTTCAGAACGTAAAGCTGCAAGTTTACGACATGTTGTTTCGTATCTAAAAGCTGCAGTGTTTAGCATGTCACTATTGGTTTGACCGTCTTTTTCCTGGGTGTTTTCATCTTCCGTGATATCTTTAGGATACATATCCCTGTTTGTTGATATGCATCGTCTGCAGCCGTGCCAGAAACAACCAAGCGCTTCGTACACTGTATTTGTCTCCTCGTGATATCCATCTACTTTATAACGTCCTCCTAAAACATATTTTTCACGAGTACGTCCGCCGTGGAGAAGTATTATGTGATTTTGTTCTTCAACATAGGTCAACCATTTCAACGCAAATTTTGACATTTTATCTGCATGATGGTAACCTCCTTTAGGAATTATTCCTATAGTGTCAGCGGGCATAAATTTATGTCTGTAAATTAATGAACACGCTGATGCTATAGTGATACAATTCCTAAAAATATCTATTTTACATATATCCAGAAAATTCTGTCTGAGTTTCAGACATCCTTGTCTTAACAGAGTAACATCTTTAATACAATATTGGAGTAGTTCTGTTTTGTTGTTGAAAGGCATATTTTTTTTGCATTCAGTATCATACCAAGACATGAAATTTGTCTGATCTTCAATTGTTTTCATATATTCATATCCGTATGCAGAAGGAGGAGGTGTAGGTCCTATGTAATTTCGATTTTTGTATGTGTTCCACAAATGCGGATAATATCCTTTCTGCACTGGAAGACCGAACAGTTTTGAAAACCCTGCAAGATTCGTTTGAACATAATTAAGACTGTCGATAAAGTAGAGATTTTGGTACGTCATACTGATGATTTTGGTTCCATCCAAGATTATACGAGGTTTCATCCCTTTTTCCAACATTTTTCTCAATATAAACGTGCAATCATAACCTCGTGCATTGTGTGCACAAATAGTTATATTGGAAAACTTATGTTGCAGTTCGAGATAGGAGAGAAATGTTTCTACAGGATCATCCCAGAATATAAACTGTCTTGTACCACAGACAGAACACGAAACTGTTAAATCCTCTTCGTTATGACATGCATGGCAGGCTGTTTGTACCACGATCAGATTCGGAACATGAAGAAAAGTTTTTTCTTTATCGCAGTACGGAATATCAGTATAACATTCGAAATCATAAAACACAAATAGAAATTTCGAATTCTGTTTAGCTTTTGGAATGGACATGTAACACATATGATTTATAGGTTTCACACAGTTACAGACAGTACAGTATTTCATGTTACACCTATGTACTTTCTCATACGAATTATTTGTGAGAACAATTCTAAAACATCGAGGACACTGTTGGATTTCACTACATACTGTACCGTTTCGAAATAGTGTAGAAACATGATTTGTAAAACATTTCTCATTTTTGAAAATCCTGTGACATGTTTGACATGTTTTATAAACTCCTGTTTCAGGTACGCATGGAGGGATTGCGCGGCACATGGAACACATTTGTTTGCACTGATGAATATGTGGTTTACAAAATATAAGTTCGTTACATCCCTGGCATTCCTGTTTTGCTGCAAAAGCTCCAACACGGTTCACAATAACATCGTAATGCTGCCGAGTACTGTCGTATAGAAGATATATGTATTTGGAGACATTCTAGACCTCTCCTTCAAAAAGAATATCTTTAACATCACGAAGGTTATTGTACACAGTGATTTTATATTCTGTAAGAACTTGCTGAAATTTTTTGAGTTCAGGAATTCCACTTCCGACACACGTATTGTCTGTTAGATTTACACCTGCCTTTCGCATTAGTTCAAAAACAGGTCTAAGAAGATTTCTATTTTTTCTGTATTGTGTATACGATGGATCTTTATCTACATAGGCTTTCCCTATAACCAAAGCTTCAGCTAAACAAAGAGGTTGTTTTCCATTTGGTACACTGACAACACTTCTCTTCAGTGTACTTAGGATATAATTTGGTAAACAATAGGCACGCTTACCGTCTCCTCCTCCTCCGACAGGTATATCAACACGGTCAGCCCGTAAAATTAAACGGTCTGTACTTGAAAATGTTTTTGCACTTTGTAGTATTTTATGCATAACAGTCCATACCATATCACTATGTAACTGATCACTTCTATGCCATCCGATATAAATATCTTTTACATTTGGGTCGGATATGTTAGATAGTGTTAAACCTATTTTATCTCCGTCCTTAGCATTCTTTTTCACATAGGTGAGAAGGTTTTCAACACCTTGACGAATCCAACTGTGAGGGTCAACATTTTCTGGAGGATGTGAGAAACTGAATTCCACACGTTGTCCCTTGGAACGAAATTTAGGGTATTCACGTTCCTGAATATTGTGTAACAATATATTTCCTATGTGTTCACGAGGTATTGTATCACGTTTTCTTTTCTTACCTCTTCTATGTGATTCAGAAATATTCTGAGGTGACTGTTCAACTGTCGGTAAGGGGTCCTCTCTCCAAGACGGTCCAGGTAGAGGTTCCGGGTCTGGTCTGGATACGACATTCCTTGAAGTTCCTTGAGATGATGCAGTATCGGATGTGTGAATATTCGGTGGCGATGATACTCCTTTTCCGAAAAGTTCGGGTGTTGTTGTTGTTGTTGTTGTTGTTACTGCCCGTAGTAATTGATCATACTCTTCAACTAAAGAGACAGTCTCTCCTTCAATTATCCTTTGTGCAATGTACGCCAGTAGTTTTCGTAACTGGTCAGCTGTTTTGTAATACCCGTTACGATATAACACTAACAATTCGTCAGCAGATAACTGTAAGTCCATGATAGGAGGATAATAGTATTCCAGAAACTACTCACGAAAGAGGGTGTCTATGTTATATACCTCAGCATCACAATACTGATTCTAACGGTTTTACTGTCTGATTTATAGGTTTCCAGGAAATGAGTAACAATCTTTCCGGTATCTACGACCCCTTTTGTTTTAATGATTTATCTAACGGTTTCCTGGTTGTATTGTAAACTTTCTAGAAATGTGTAACGGTTTCCTGGTTCTTATCTATAAACAAGGTTAAAGTCTTCGATAATGAAAAGATATTTCTAATAAATAGAACAACAATTGTAGAGGTCGAATTGCCTGATAACCTAAAACTTGGCAAAATTTCAGAAAACCTAAACATTTCAAAGGGACATAGTCGTGTTGCCGATCGAGTTAGCCTGAAAACCGTTACAGATTTGGAATCTGCACATCGAGACCTTTTAGTAGAGTGGTCGGAAGGGGAGTCTTCGATTGGTAATAAAGGAAATAGGAAACTGTTGATCCTAGAATGATGAAAACTTTTTCAATAGAAAGAGGACTTCATTCCGAGTTCAACGACCTATCGATCATTATTCTATCTCAATTAGGCACGGAGATATAACGATTTGAAAATTTGAAAAAAAAAAAAAAGTTCAAAAAAAAATTCAAAAAAAAAAAGTTCAAAAAAAAAAAAGTTCAAAAAAAAAGTTTAAAAAAAGTTTAAAAAAAAAAAGTTCAAAGGTCGGGGTCAAAGGTCATTCACCATTTTCCAAAGGGCCCGGGCCGGCCCTGGTTTTAACATACAGTAATAACTTCACCAAACGTTATTCATCATTTCCTAGGACGCCCGGGCCGGCCCTGGTTTTCGATATACATACAGAAATAACGTTACGATGGTTATTCACCATTTCCCAAGGGTCCGGACCGGCCCTGTTTTTTAACATGCAGTGATAACTTCAGTAATCGTTTTTCATCATTTCCTAGGGGGCCCGGGCCGGCCCTGGTTTTCTATATACATACAGAAATAACGTTACGATGGTTATTCACCATTTCCCAAGGGTCCGGACCGGCCCTGTTTTTTAACATGCAGTGATAACTTCAGTAATCGTTATTCATCATTTCCTAGGGGCCCGGGCCGGCCCTGGTTTTCGATATACATACAGATATAACGTTACGATGGTTGTTCACCATTTCCCGAGGGTCCGGACCGGCCCTGTTTTTTAACATGCAGTGATAACTTCAGTAATCGTTATTCATCATTTCCTAGGGGGCCCGGGCCGGCCCTGGTTTTCGATATACATACAGATATAACGTTACGATGGTTATTCACCATTTCCCGAGGGTCCGAACCGGCCCTGGTTTTAACATGCAGTGATAACTTCCGTAATCGTTATTCATCATTTTCTAGGGGGCCCGGGCCGGCCCTGGTTTTCGATATACATACAGAAATAACGTTACGATGGTTATTCACCATTTCCCGAGGGTCCGGACAGACCCTGGTTTTAACATGCAGTGATAACTTCCGCAATCGTTATTCATCATTTTCTAGGGGCCCGGGCCGGCCCTGGTTTTCGATATACATACAGAAATAACGTTACGATGGTTATTCACCATTTCCCGAGGGTCCGGACAGGCCCTGGTTTTAACATGCAGTGATAACTTTTCTGAAACCTTATTCATCATTTTTTAGGGCCCGGGTCGGCCCAGTTTTTCAATAAATATCATTTCACACAAGGTTCCATATTTTTAAAGTGTCTGTTCTGTGTAGTTTCGTAAAAGATCGACCGCAAATAACCTCCTTAGGGTTTATTCTGCTTGTAAACCTTTAACCCTCATCTCAAAACTGTTGATTACAATTTCATCCTTAACTTTTAAACATTATTACGTCTACCGAGATATTGAAACACAGAATTTATAAACACCGGAGAATGAAAAAGACTCGAGAGTTTATCGACTCCTTCATTATTTCTCAATACTCTCGAATGTGACAGAGAACCTTCTCGAGACTGCCAATTGCTGCGTAACCTCTAACCTTTAGAATGATACATAGAGATACTGTCAGAGAATGTCAAACAGCTTGTAAAATATGTTTTCCGATTCCCGATTACAATTTGACCGCTAACCTTTAAATGATGCACGGAGGATGTTACAAAATTTGGATCAAACTATACCGTCAATATATGGAATATTTATAGCAGTCTTTCTTCACATTTACCGTCTGCAGCAGAACAGAAATGGAGAACGGAAACTTGGTAAGTAATTTGCATGTTTGTCTGTTTCAAACTTATTTTATGTAGAAAGACTAATCACAACTAGACCTACAGTTTACACCGGTTCGAATTGCTAGGCCTCCCCGATGACGCAGTAGTAGCGTCGTCGCCTTGTAATCAAGGGTCTCGGGTTCGATTCCCGGTGGAGGCACATAGCGGTTCGGATCCCACTTTAAACTGTATGTCCAGTCCCGATTAGCCTTACTGTGCAAAAGTGGACTTAAAACAACCAATCAAAATAGAGGGTTCGAATTGCTGTGTATTTTTACCGGGTATCAAACCTGGGACCTTAATTACGAGGTATGTCACCATAGTGTCACGGAGACCGGACCTACAGTTTAAAATAGGATTCGAACCATTTTTATGGAATAGTAGATCCGGAACTCTGATTATAAAACAGCTATGTCACCAAAGTATTATGAGAAAAACGTAACTAACATACAGGTATTTCATATTAATATAAAAATAACATATTTTCTGAATATATTTTATTATAAACATTTCATATCCATCTAGTTATATTTTAAAATATATACATTTCATTTACTAAATCACCTATACACTTTCTCATTTAATTTTTCGGGTGTAGACAAACGAAAATCGGACAAAAGTGTTAGTGTATTAGTGTATTAGTATTTATTTGTCCAATTTTCTTTTCTTTAGAAGTTCTGACATTTTACTCTCCATCTCCTTTTCATCGTTCTTTTTTGTCTCCTCCGTTTTTTGTTTTCTAATATTTTTGAAAACCTCCATCATTTCAAAACATACACGAAGGGATAAATGAGATGGCACATACTGTGCCTGTTTTACATTTTCCAAAAAATCCCCAAATACTGGGGACGTGTTCTTTTTTTCTGATATGTAACTAAACATTTTAGTGAGCGTGTCGATTTGGACTTCCATATCACGGCAGACCTCCTCCAGGTTCTTCATCAGGTTCTCTGCTAATCCGTTCTCCTCGCAGAAATCTATGTAGCATGCGATCTGTCTCTCCACTTGGCGAGCTTGGACCTTGCTCCACAGATTCCTTCGTTCCCCGGAATGTTCTGTATCTTTTAGATTCCCATGCAATACATTGAATTCAAATGGTAGGGATGCCATATCTGAAAATATAGAAAAATTATGTTAGATATATCGCACGTACACCTTGATTACAGTTATACATTTTTATTTTAGAACAACCGGAAGCTGACCCTTTCGAAACCTTCCTGTTATATGAGATGTCTCCTGTTGCTGCGCCACCTTCTCCTGCTGCTACGCCTCCCATTATCGATATCACCGATGAAGAGGATGGTGATTTATAGCCTAATCAATAAATATAGGTAATATTTTTTCTCACCTTTTACCTTTACACGTCTTCAACTTCTGATGTGTCGGTCTCCTCGATGATATCCGGGAATTCACGGTGAGGTGAGGTCAAAGTTCTCGTAAACTGTTCTTCTACTTTATGAAGACTAGAAATAAAAAAGATATACCTCTTACATCATCTCGTAGTAATGGGTTGTAACAATAATCCACTAATTTTTGCATTAACATTACAGATGGTCTCTTCGATGGCGCAGTGATAGCGTCGTTGCCTTGTAATCAAGAGGCCCCGGGTTCGATACCCGGTGGAGGCACATAGTGATCGGATCCTATTTTAAAGTGTAGGGTTAGTACAGATTAACCTTACTGTGCATAAAGTGGACTTAAAACATTAAATCAGTCAATCAATGTTCGGATTCTACTTTAAACCGTAGGTCCAGTCCCGATTAACCTTACTGTGCATAAAGAGGACTTACATCACTAAACCAATCAATCAATCGATCAATCAATCAAAACATGACAGCAACGTAATAATTTTGGCGCAGTGGTAGCGTCGTTGCCTTGTAATGAAGGGTCCTTGGGTTCGATACCCAGTGGAGGCACATTTCGGATCCCACTTTAAACTGTAGGTCCACTCCTGATTAACCTTACTGTGCATATAGTGGACTTAAACCATCAATAAATCAATCAATCAATGTTCGGATTCCACTTTAAACCGTAGGTCCAGTCCCGATTAACCTTACTGTGCATAAAGCGGACTTACAACACTAAACCAATCAATCAATCGATCAATCAATCAAAACATTACAGTAACGTAATAATTTTGGCGCAGTGGTAGCGTCGTTGCCTTGTAATCAAGGGTCCCGGGTTCGATACCCGGTGGAGGCACATAGTGATTCGGATTCCACTTTAAACTGTAGGTCCACTCCCGATTAACCTTACTGTGCATAAAGTGGACTTAAAACACTAAATCGATCAATCAATCAAAACATTACAGCAACGTAATAATCTTGTCGCAATTGTAGCGTCGTTGCCTTGTAATCAAGGCCCCGGGTTCGATACCCGGTATTAACCTTACTGTGCATAAAGTGGGCTTAAAACATTCAATCAATCAATATTCGGATTCTACTTTAAGGTTAATACTGTTCATAAACGGACTTCAAACACTAAACCAATCAATCGATAAATCAATCCAAACATTACAACGTAATAATCTACCATCATATACTTACTATGATATACCTGCTAGATCACTGATAGTATCTATTCGAAACTGGCTCCAAAAGGTAGTCTCTGGAAGACGACGATGGCCACACAGGGTGCTCACTGTGATGTAAACATAAACATATCAATTGTCCTTATATACCTCATCCTCCTTGCTTATCACGCACCTATTTTCTCTGCGCATCCTCTCGCGCAAAGCGTCCAACGCCCACGTACCCCTCCTATCCTCTTCCCACCCCGGAATACAATACACACTATCCCCTTCCGCAAATTGTACTTTTTTTCTATTTACTTTATTTACTCCCTGTTTCTCCACAACTTTTTCCTTTTTCACTTCTCCCTCCATCGGTCGTTACCCTATACGGCCGTTACCCTATACCGACCACACATACAATGACACCACTATTGATAAACACGCACAAACATTTCCAGGAAACATACAACGAACTTTATCTCCAACCTTTACACCGTCCACAATACCTCCTTTGTTCTACCCCACTTCCATATCACCCAACAGTCCCACACTCACATCCTGATTTCGTCATTCCAACCGCTCATCTGTAACCTTTCACCTTTCTCGGGCAACACTCTCACTCACCAGCCCACGCCACCATCTCCCCATACCCCACAAACCAATCAAAACCCATCCACATATCTCAAACCCCGCCCATTTCTGGCCTCTCTCCAAAAATAAACAATGCTTGCTTGTCCACTGCCCTTTATCATCAATTGATCTTTCATCGATCTTTTCCAATCAATTGATTTATCGGACTATATCCGGGAACATAACTACTTTTAAGGACGATATTACTTTTTTCTTAGGTAGAAGGATCACGTTCGCTGTTTTCCAGCTGATTGGATATTGTCCAGTGCGAATGGAGAAATTTATTATGTGTGTCAGGTGACTTAAGATAAACGGAAGTGATAGTTTGAGAATTTTTATTGTTATTCCATGATTGCCAGAGGCATTGGATCGTATATTATTTACTGCTTTAATTGTGTCATATTCACTGATTTCTTTAAGATGAAATTGTTGTGCACTTTCATTAAATATTTTGGAGTTAAACAAATTACTGGTTTTATTTAAGGCTGATTTCTAGCAGTCGGCCTCACGACAGATGTTTGAAAAATGTTCGTTTATTTTATCTACATCTCGTATATCAGAGGGTATTTCATTATTAGTACTTTTACTATATACTCCCCACGCCTTGAGTTTGCACCACAGGTCTTGGTTGTTTTTATTAGAACGTAGGTGATGGTTAAAGAATGCTTTCTTCTCTTGTCGTTGCACCGTAGTTGTAAAGTTTCTTAGTTCCTTGTAGTGTTCCCAGTTGTAGTTTGTCTTCTCGCGTTTATATTTTAATAAAGCTCTGTCGCGGAGTTTCAGGATAGTGTTTTCGGATATCCACGGAACACTTTTATGCTTAACCGGTTTAGTGTGGAGAGGTGCATGTTTGTCAAAAAGGTGGATAATATTGGTATAGGTATACTGTACCTTATCTTCGTTGTTGTCGTAGCTGTTAATTTGTGCAGCATCATCATCAAATTTCTCCTTATTGAAATTTGAGAAATTACGGTACGTGACATAATGTTTTTCTCTTTTCGGTTTTTCAATGGCAAGGGAGACACTTACCATGCAGTGATCTGAGTTTCCGATAGGTACGCTTACATTTGATGAACGTACAATGGCAGGGTCATCTGTTATTATGACATGCAGGAGTGATTCGCTATTTTCCGTTATTCTAGTTGATTTATTGATAATTTGCGTAAGGCCGACAGAATTAAGAGTTGATCGAAAGTATTTTGCCTCCGGTTTGTGTGGCGAAAGAAAGTCTACGTTTTATCTCCTAAAATAATCAATTTGTCAACACGCGGGAAAACTTCAGATATTGCGGTTTCTAAACGTGATAATTTTGTGTAGGGTATATTGGGTGCTTTGTATATCCCGATTATTCCCAGGGTTGTGTTTCGAATCTTTATCGCTACGTTTATAATTTCAACTTCATCGTTATTTTCATAATTGGTGGATGTTGAAAGGACCTTGACATTTAAGTCTTCGCGATGATATAAGATAATACCACCTCCACCCTTCGTAGTCCTGTCTTTTTTTGATGGCCGTGTAACCAGGGATAGCGAAAGAGGACGTGGGCGCTTCTTCACAGGACCAGCTCTCGGTGATTAGGAGGAAGTCGGGAGGGCACTCGCGTGTGATTGTTATTAGTTCCTCTAATTTTGTCCGCGACAGAGACCTGATGTTAGCCTGGGCGAGGGTGAGGAGGGGTGGTTGGTCTTTCCCTGAAAGGGGATGACCAGGGAGGAGGGAACCGTTTCTTGCGGTTGCGTCACGTGATGTCGTTGACATGGAAGGCATTTTTGCAGAGAGGACCGGACAGGGGTACCATTTGTTGAGATTGGGACCAGGAGGGATAACTGTTTTTATCAAGGCAGTTGGGTGATTTTCTTTTTAAAAACGACCGAAAAACATTGAATACTATTTGGTGTTTTAAAAATAGATCAGGCTGGAGGGATGAGAACACTCGAGCAGATGCAGGTTAACGTTAATTGGCATCGCTGGTTATATTGTTTTGTCTGTGCTGCAGATCCAAAACAGCATTTCCACAATTCCTAATGAATCAGTAAATGCCAATATCAGTGGCGAATACTGGGTTAAAAACATGGGGTATATCATAGTGTTAGAATGGACAAAAAATTGCTGGTGGGGAAGTTTTTTTAGCTCATTTGTGGTGAGGGGTTGAAGTGATGTGACATTGTGATTAAAAATATATGCCTTATAAATAAAATATGGAAATGTACACTATGATGGTAGTTGGTATACATAAGGACATGGACAGTTGGTTGTAAGCCACTCATTGTTGTCAGTTACTCCTTATTGTTTCTTCAGTTGTTTCTTCGGAGCGTGATATTGCAAAGCGCGGAACTGCATTAGCAATGGTTTGGCTACTCGTAGCTCGTGTGTTTTTGTTTTGACTGTTCACATAACCGGATAAATGAAACCAGGCCTCATTTGAGGAAAATGTGACGTCGAGAATATCCTCTCCATTGACAGCAATAAAGGCTCTGAACCACCGGCAATAATCAACACGCTTGTCGTGGTCCTTTTCTTGCAGATTTTGCACTACTGTTATTTTGTAGGGGTGTAAATGTAAGTGCTTTTTTAGTGCGGTTATTTCGCTGCCGTATGATACACTCACTTGATGTGATAATTTACGAATTGACTTATTTGGGCCTTGCTCTATTCTAATCGAAATATCCTGTAACTTGTCCTCTGCTAGAACTCGTGACCTCCCTTATTTCGGTGCATTCTTCACTGATTCCGTTCTGCGAAATTTATCGATCAACTGCTGCACTGCATTACGATGTGGTGGATCTGTATCAGGAAACCTTTCAATAAACTTATTTCGCACTTCTTCCGTATATTCACCTCCATGTCGAAAGACTTGTTCCATTAAAAACACACGAGCTTCGAGTAACAAAACCATTGCTAGAGTTGGCGAGCTGTATCTTTGCGGGTGAACCCTGCCCAAGTACGGCTGCGCAGTAGCAAGGGGGAGGAGCTAGCGGCTGCGCGTCATTATGCTTGCGTTCTGTCCTTGTTGCCGACCACCCAAAGGGCGATTAGGTGGCAACTACATAAACGTATCTCTCTCACACTCTGCGCGGAGTAGCCAAGGCACCCGCAAAGATATAGCTCGTCAACTTAATGCAGTTCTGCACTTTGCAATATCATGCTCCGAAGAAACAACAGTGAGTGACTGACAACAATGAGTGTCTTACTAACCAACTGTCCCATGTCCTTATGTACCTACAAACATCAAGAAAGGGAAGATTTTCTCTGCGTAATGTAGCGTAGTGTAGGTGCACAGTTGCGTTTTGCTCACCCGTTATTTATGTAGGCCTATATACGAGAATAAATATAAAACTTCTACCTACGTATTTTCACGATTTGAAGTTTGGGGCCTTGTTGGCACAGTGGTAACATTGTTGCTTTGTCACTAAGGGGTACTGTATTCGATACATGGTGGTTTGGATAACACTTTAACTGTAGGTCCAATCCCCATTAGCTTAAAATCTTAAATCTGTGCATAAAGCGAACATAAAAGAAAAATCCACAACGATTTGGAGCTTGTCATACGTAAGCCAAATAGACAGCTTGTTAATTATGTCCCTTATTTCTGTTCAATACACAACACAGCATGTATCATTCACAAAAATACAATCCACTTTACTGTATTCACACGCTGCCTCTAAATAAATTCCATGCACCAAGGAACCCTTAAAGACCACTCGATGCGATCTAGACTAGAACTGGTCCTTGTCCTTGTCATTTCGGTAATTTTTAGATGCACTCATAAACCGTTTCCTGTCGGCCAACAATGAAGGTCAACGACCTCTTTTTCAACTTGTTTCCAAGCTTTCAATGATGTTCTGACCCCTGTCATATGACACACTTTCGCCTTGCCTGAGATTATTTGTCTTCAAAATTCCCCGTTCCTGGGAAAAAATGGTTTACAACATTGACCTAGCCTGTTGAGGAAGTTCAGAGTGAATTTTCCCACCATATGCAACCCTGTTCCCTCTCCTGTAACAGTTTGACTCCACAATTCCCCGTGCCTTGGAAAATTACATGCTGGGAAGAATTGGTTTGTAACACTGATCGGGTGATCCTTAATATGGCTCTGTCACGTTACCCCCTGGAGAGCCACCTCGCAAATTCTAAGAAAGCAGGCAAGGTTTCCAACACCTAAGAAATCAAGGTGCCAACTCCTAAGAAATCAGGTTCATCTTCTTATTGAAATGAACAATTTTATGCACATTTCTCGTATATATATTTTTCTGTGTTTTGGTCATTGAGTCTGGGCTTCGCAAATAGCCTAGATAGCCCTGAATATGCACCCCTGGCCAATATATTTCCTAGTTCAGAAGACTAAACAAAACTGTTCGATCCATGGCAATGTACAAGAGTATTCATAACACAACTCCAAAAAAGACTGGAGAGAAAATAAAGTTTGTTGGATAAAGGGGTGCAGGTTTTGGTACGTTGGTAGCAGACCAAATAATGTAAGGCATGCTTCTGAAAGTGGTGAAGATAGTGTTAAGCTTGCCTGAAATAATATTTTTTTTTACCTTATATGAAGTCTTATCTTAATGGCACGAATGAACTTTACCGAGAGTTGGGGAGAGTTTTGTGGATGCTTGATGAAGTACAAAGCTGTTCCCAAGAACATTCTGGCATTCCTCAACTTCAGCATAGGACTAACATGAGAGGTTAGGGACGAGAAACACTATGCTTTGATTGATTGAGTTCGTGTTTTAAGTCCACTTTATGCACAGTAAGGCTAATCGGGACTGGACCTACAGCTTAAAGTGGGATCTGAACCACTATGCGTCTCCACTGGGCCAGAAACACTATGCAAGTCATGCAGAGTACAATAATACCTTTCTACAACAGGAGATCATATTTACTTTATTGTCTGTGGTATATCATTAATGTGATCCATACTTTAATAAATAATAATTACATTAATAATAAAAATACTTTTATAATTAGGCATAACAGATTTTTCAGGAGGGTGGTAAACTGATTTCATTTGTGGGGCAAAGAATGGTCATCCTACGTAAAAGTCACTTGTACATCGTAAATATTCCATATGCGGTATGAAATTCAAAGTTTGTTTAATTACATTTTATGCACAGATAGGCTAATCGTAACTTGACATACAGAGTAAAGTTGAATTCAAACCACTGTGTAGAGTCACTGGAGATCGAATCCAGGACCTCTTGATTACAGGCCAACAGTGTTACTGCAATTATAATAATTATAAGCATGCAATGTTAATTGGGCATTATCCATTGTCCAGATCTTCTAGCTACCTTTATTCCAACACTATGTTTAAGAGAGCACCCCTTCTCTCATCTTCAGGTGAACAAATGTCTTTTTCCACTGGAAAAATGAAATTTGTTCACCTGAAGAGGAGAGAATAGGTGCTCTCTTGAAACATAATGTTAGAATAAGTATAGTTAACTTAAAAGCACTAGACAACGGATAATATTCCATTAACCAATTAACATTTCATGGTAATTGTCACAAACATTCAGAGAGTTATACCAGCCAGTATTCAGAGAGTTATACCAGCCAGCATGCCCTGGAATTCAGATTCTCTGTAAGAAAGCTTGCAAAATATATCAAAAGTCACAACATGGTTCTTGAAGTATAAGCAAATATTTTATTTATAAAAGCTGTGTAAAGTGATACAATGGAAGTAATATAAAATTAAAAATGTTCTAAAAGTTATTCCATTTGTCTAGTGGTATATGCACATTGAAATAATTTCAAATTGTTTCTATTCCATTAATTTTTCAGAATTTGCAATTCCAACGATTAATCTATTTATGTACATATATATTCTTATTTCAGTCTATTTTGACAAATATTAATTCGCTATAATTTATTTTAAGGGATCTCAAAATTTCATGTCAAACTTCATATCTTCTCAGGCAAGTAAAATAAGGTATTTACAAAACAATAAAAAAACATAAAATGCATTATGAGAAATTTTGGAAAGTATTTTTTAGAGCATGGTGAAGACAAGCATTTCATTGAGTGAGATTCCAACATAATAGGAATGCACCTATTGGGCAGGTGGGAAATGAGGTTTTTCAGCTCCAGGTGGTTGCATTGTGTTTCCATCTGCTGCTCTGTTGGCAAGATAATCATTCATTTGAAATAAAAATCCTTGGCGTATTCCTGCATCATTTGGTTGAGGAGGAGGGAGTAAAAAGCCTGGCATTGCATCATTAGGTATTCTACGTGGCTGATTCAAGTTTGGTTGTTGATCTCCACCCCCAACATTACGTCCAAATGTAAAACCTTGTGGTTGATTGAGAACTGGTGGATCAGCAGGTTGACCAAAATGAAAAATTCCTGGTCGCTGCTGAGGTTGAGCACCGAAAATGAAATTTCGAGCTGGTGGATCATTAGCAGGAACTGTAGCAGACTGGCCGAAAATTACTCCTCCAGCAGGTTGGCCAAAAGGACTTCCTCCAGCAGTCTGGCCATAAAGTCCTCCTCCACCAAGCTGGCCGAAAGTTCCTACTCCAGTAGCCTGGCCGAAAGTTCCTACTCCAGTAGCCTGGCCGAAATTTCCTGGACGAGCTTCTGCATTGTTGCGTTCCAGCTGAGGTTGACCTAAAATTCCTGGACGAGCTTCTGCATTGTTGCGTTCCAGCTGAGGTTGACCTAAAATTCCTGGACGAGCTTCTGCATTGTTGCGTTCCAGCTGAGGTTGAACACCGAAAGTAAAATTTCGAGCTGGTGGATAATCAGCAGGAAATCTAGCAGGCTGGCCGAAAATTCCTCCTCCAGTGGGCTGGCCAAAAATTCCTTCTCTAGCAGGCTGGCCGAAAATTCCTCCTCTAGTGGGCTGGCCGAAAATTCCTTCTCTAGCAGGCTGGCCAAAAATTCCTCCTCCAGTAGGCTGGCCGAAAATTCCTTCTCTAGCAGGCTGGCCGAAAGTTAATGGACCAAATCCAACATTGTTCTGTTGCTGTCGTGGTTGAAAAGCTAAAGGTATATTTCTAGCAGGTAAGTTCCCAAGTGCTGGGTACTGAAGACGAAACTGAGCCAGTGGGCCAACATGTGGTAGATCTTCATCATCGTCAGATTCTTCTTCAGGTTGATTTTCATTAGCTGCAATATTTTCTGAAAAATAAAAGAATAAAAAAATGTATGGCTAGCTATTACTGAATGATTACAATGATTTTGCCATCCACTCATGAAAATTTTATTTTATGTCTGCAATGATAGAGTAGGGTGACATCCCAGTTTGGGTGCGAAATCACTACAGACATACACACACTAATACATATATACATAGTACACACACACACACACACACACACACACACACACACACACACACATACATATATATATATATATATATATATATATATATATATATATATATATATATATATATATATATATATATATATATATATACACAACATATTACATGGACTGCCCTTCATTTAAAATTCGATTGCAAACCGAAGATTTTAATACTATTATAGTACTATTAATGCTATGAACGAACACTGATTTGCGTGATTAAGGGAATGAGGGGCAAAAATTAAATGCTATTACGTGTTTTATTTATAGGTATATTTATATACTTTGCGATAGCTGATGAAAGGCGATGAGAAATGAGAAGAAATAAGTCGGACTAATTTCTGTGTTCTTGGGATTGCTTGGTTCAATGTCCTTGAAGATGAACCTCTTTGGTGTCCATTCTTTTTGTGTGTTTTCGATATTATTCCAGTAAAGTATATTCGACTTCAAAAATAATTATTTGTCTTTGTTGTTAGAACAAAAACTCTCCCTCCGGAAAAGTTAGGTGGGGTGCAATTGTAACATAAGATCGTTGATGGAGGGGAATTCCCCCCTGTATTTCGCACCCTGATCCCAGTGATCAGAAAGTTACTTATTAAAAGTACCCAAATTACAGTTGCAGTCACTTGGTTCAAAATGCAACTGAGTTAGTGTTATTCGTATTAAATATTATAATTAGTGAGGTGGTGTCCAGGTTGTCCGGATCCCCCTTACCAAAAACTTACTTAAGTACCAAAATCAGATTATGAAAATAATGAAATAATAATATAACTAAAATTAAATAATGAAAATATACATGTTGTTTATTCGAGAATTCTTTATTTTCTAATTGGAAGGCAAGGATTATATTGAAACTTTGATCGACAGTACCAAAGAAGATTTATAAACATTACTTTTTGTCAAATTAATCTAACATCCTTTTCCGATATTCAATAAATATTCAGTTCTTTATCTATTTGAACTTAATTTACTTGCTAGTTTTATTTTCATTTTACAAATTTTGCCTACTTTAGCTATACGTATTTTAGATAATGAATACATTCTGTTGTATCACAATCCATACACCGTCTTTTTTTCTATTTTGAAATATAATATTAATTAATTTGAATATTTTAAATAATACTATTATTAATTATAATTACGTTATAGTTAATTTAATATAATTATAATTAGAGTCACTCGGGGAAATATGCCCATCGATGTTAAATGCCCACCCCCTCAAATCTCGCGCAACGTTAATGTTATGGCAACTCTCCGGCTCTTGTTTGAAAGCGCCCTCCGTGGTGAGACGAGGCAGCAGGTTTGGAGCTTGTGAGAATATTCTGAAGCCATTCAGGGTAAATTTCAAAAGGTAAGAAGACAATTTTTGAGGTAATATTTTTTTCGACGTTGCTGTATTAACAGTGTGCAATAATATTCCCAAGAGAGAAAGAAACTGAATTATATTTGGTGTAAAGATCAAGAGCCAGGGAAACATATCTGCAGAGTGAACTGCCGCATGGTGCTCAGAGTTGCCAACCCAATCATTCAATTTTCTGCTTGTAGTTGTGGGGTGATATGCTCACGTAAATTAAGTACAATATGCCCATGGGCATTATTATGATAAGAAAGGACAAAAATGTGACTGGATCCAGTGTATTCGTTGTAGTATGTGGATGCATGAAATATGTACCAAATTCACGTCCATGTGTCCAATGGGCCATGCAATTTCTCACAAATGTAAACAGTAAAAAAGGCTATGGTAAATTCAAAATAAATGTTAGAAACGTTATGCTTGTCTGTACAAATGATGTTCTGTTTACGAAACAAACGTTAATAATCTTCCAGTTAATGCTGTGTATTATTTTCCTTTAAATATGTCATGACAAGTATTACAACAATTGTTTCTTGTATTGGGCATTTTACCCCTAATGGGTGAGCATTTTCCCCTGAAAACGGGGTGATTTGCCCAAATTGATGTTCATCTGTTTATTTTTCTATGGTTCTTTTGCTATAAGACTTACAGTAATATAACTTATACGTAACAAGAACAAAACATGTAGCTTTCATGTCTTTTTCATTGCGACACTCCTTCATTTCGCGAAGCTATAAACCGCCAAAAAAGTTGGGCGTATTCCCCCGTGACTATATTGATTTAAACATTATTATTATTATTATTATTATTATTATTATTATTATTATTTTGAGATAATTGGTTTGGACATCCCCCGAATTATATTTCTAGATACATGCCTGTTGTGAGGGTACTAAATGTGCCAAAAGCAACTAACATTGGGTCCCCAGGACCCAGGTGTGTCGTTAGTTTTACTTTTTGTGTGAACGTGACTTTTACATCGACCAAGCTAAATCGAGGATTGTGACTGGAAAGGACATCCTTGCAATCTTGAATGATCCCCTAACAGATATTGACGAATATCAGTGGTGATGATAGTGAATAAGGTCATGGAGAAAAGTAGATAATACTTTGCGGAAGAAAAAGTTTTTCGCAACATCACAATATTTTTCTTTTTCTAAGACGAAAGAACTCTGAACTTTCCGAACAACCCAATAGTTATTTCCAAACATTGAGTCTTCATGGTGTTAAATATTGAAGAGAGACCACTATTAGTGTTACTATAGGCAAGCCATTGATACTAATCTGGAAGGGAAGCCACATTTACTTCTTTGTACAAGCATGCAAAAATGAATCAAGTCTTTGCATATTTTCATGATAGTTGATTAGTAGTCAGGGACGGCGACAGGGGTGGGCACGGGTGGGCAAGCGCCCACCCAAAAATTCCTGTGCCCACCCGCTTGCCCACCCAATCAAATTGACTAAGTACATATACTTGGGGATATGTGAATGTTTGATTAAATAAGTGTATTCTGGTGTTCATTATATGTATATTTTACTCATGAATACTATATATACTAGAAATGTTCACATATCATCATTCCATAAAAAGCTGTCTTGACTTTGTCATCAGAAAGCAAAAGGAATTACTAGAGAACTTGAAAATCAGCTAAATCATATTCTCATTGATAAGAGAAGGCATACTAGTATAATTGACGTTCGTACACATAGAGGTGCTGACTGTGCCAGTGACCATTATTTAGTAATTGCTAAATTAAGAGAAAGACTCGCAGTGATAAATCATAAGCAACAAAATCTAAAAGTTCTAAAATTTAATACAGGAAAATTTGCTGATGAAAGAATTAAGAAAGATTACCAAATTAAACTGTCAAATAGATTTGATGTTTTGCAGGATTTAAATGATGATGAAAATATAAATGAAACAGACGTAAATATGAATTGGGAGCACATACGTAATTCAATAGAATCAGCAGCTAAAGAATGTAAAGGATACCATAAACCAAGAAAAAGTAAGACATGGTTTAAAGGGGTGGCAACCTAAAGTAAACTTGATATAAGATAAAGACGGTGATTTTCTAGCTGACCCAAGCGATATTCTAAATAGATGGAAGAACTACTTTAATGACCTTTTAAATGTTCATGTAGGAGATAAATCAGAAGTAAATGAAGTACACACAGCAGAACCTTTAGTTCCAGAACTTAACTTGACTGAAGTTAAAGATGCTATTAAAAGGCTAAAGAATAACAAAGCACCTGGCATTGATTTGATACCAGCTGAGTTAATTAAATATGGTAGAAATTCGTTAATATGTCAAATTCATGAATTAATTTGTTTAATATGGAAAAAAGAAGAAATCCCTCAACAGTGGAAAGAATCCATAATTGTTCCTGTGTTTAAGAAAGGTGATAAAATGAACTGCAATAATTACCGTGGAATTTCTCTACTCTCAACAACATATAAAATATTATTTAACATTACTTTAACAAGAGCAACCCCATATGCTAATGAAATTATAGGTGATTATCAATGTGGATTTAAACGTAACAGATCAACTACAGATCAAATTTTTCACATCAGACAGACACTTGAAAAAAAGTGGGAATATAATCAAAATGTTCATCAGCTATTCATTGATTTCAAAAAAGCATATGATTCGGTCAAAAGAGATAAATTATATAATATATTAGTCGAGATTGGAATACCTAAGAAGCTTGTTAGTATGATAAAAGTATGCACCAGTGAAACAGAAAGTAAAATTCGTGTGGGTTTTAATGTGTCTGACAAATTTACAATTCATGATGAGTTAAAACAAGGAGATGCATTATCTCCATTGCTCTTTAATTTCGCCTTAGAATATGCTATTAGGAAGGTAAAAGAAACTAAAGAAGGACTAAAATTAAATGGTATGACTCAGTTGTTAGCATATGCAGATGATGTTAGACTTATTAGGGGATGATATAAATGCAATTAAGAAAAATGCTAAAATATTTTTCAAAACTGCTAAGAGATAGGTTTGGAAGTTAACAAAGAGAAAACTAAATATATGCTTACAGGCCGAAACCAAGTGTTAGGTAATAATCAAAATCTAATTATTGATAACAACTCGTTTCAACCAGTTTCCAAATTCAAATACTTAGGAGTAATATTAACAAATGAAAATTATATTAAAGAGGAAATAAAATGTAGGTTTAATTCAGGAAATGCATGTTACTTCTCTCTTCATAAACTTTTGTCTTCTCGTTTAATATCTAAGAAACTAAAAGTTAAAATATACAAAACAGTAATTTTGCCTGTAGTATTATACGGGTGTGAAACTTGGTCCCTTACAATGAAAGAGGAAAATAAATTGCGAGTATTTGAAAATAAGATCCTTAGGAAAATCTTTGGACCTAAAAGGGATGAGGAGACAGGTGAGTGGAGAAGGTTACATAATTTAGAACTACATAATTTGTATTCATGTCCAGATATTATTAGAATAATTAAATCAAGACGACTTAGGTGGGCAGGCCATGTGGCACGAATGGGAGAGGAAAGAGAAGTTTACAGGATTCTTGTTGGGAAACCTGATGGTAAAGAGACCTGTAGGAAGGCAAGACGAAGATGGAGGGACAACGTTGAGATGGACCTAAGGGAAATCGGTAGGGATGGAAAAGAGTATATAGATCTTGCTCTGGATAGGGAAAGATGGAAGGCCTGTGTTGCTGCAGCCATGAACCTTCGTGTTTAAGTAGGCTAGTGAGTTAGTTAGTTAGTTAGAGAACTTGAAACATAATAAACTGTCATCAATTGAATACTTCTATGATTAGAAGCAGCTGGTAGGCTTAGGAGGTGCAAAATTATGCAGGGTATGGTTAAGATGAGATCAGGATTTAGGGTGACCTTGAGGGCTGCAGCTCTGGGCCTTCACTGGGGAAAACTGCTTGGAAAAGTACTGCATAGAGAAAGAAAGAAAGTAGGTACTTCGGATGTGATGAAAAAAATGTAGAAATACGTATAACTAACCACCTCATGTAGCTTAGTGAAAATTTATAACTGAAACTCTGGAGGAGATTGGAGAGGCGTGTTGGTGTTGTAAGTTCCGAGCCTTCACATATATAAATCCCGGCCTGCACATGATTAAAATTATCTCTAAATAAACAAATAAAAACCCCATCTTAGCGTTGCTTACTTCAGCAACACAATAAATTATTTCGACTTTTTAATTAGGTCTACATTGAAATTCCAGAAATGTCTCTTTCTTCATTTCATTACAATTTTTACATACATGTCATCTTCAAATATCTACGTGGTATACAAACAACAACTTTGTATTAGTTCTACTAATAAATACTAATAAGAAGTAATCACAATAATCACTACACAGTTCAGTGGGTTTGGAAAAGGCAACAGAATTATTGAATTGATAATGGGTGGCTAATTCTATTTAGAAATCCTAGATCCACACATACATTTTACCTATCAGTTACGTACTCATGCGATTTTTTTGGTGATTAAACTTACATAGAATTAAAAGAAGAAAGGGGTTGGTAAGAAAGCTTTCTTTTGAGGGCGTCAGAGAAGTAATAACGATGAGAATGGTTTAAACTTTATAAGCATCAGAGGTTCAGCCGAAAAGGTCAACAGAATCTGTAGATGCAGATGAAGTAAAGAAAAAAGGTTTCTCGAAATATCCATTAGAAAATTTTGTTTGTTTGTTTTTAAATCCACTTTTATGCTCAGACAGGCTAATCGGGACTAAACCTACAGTTTAAAGTGGAGTCCGAAGCAGTGAGCATTGTGCTTCCACCAGGGGAGGGGGCAGCAGAAGCCAAAACCTCTTCATTATACGGCCACAATGTTATGCAATTGGAGAAAAAAATATACAGAAAGAACTCACAGGAAACGTGCCAATTTATCACCACAGAAGATGCGTTCATTTAAAGTGCTTGAGGCCTTAGAAAGATCACTTCGCGGGCTTACAGCAGACGACAATATGGGGGTGTGTCTGCGAGAACCAATCAGGTCCGCGAATGAGCTAGCCCGGTTGCCACAGCTAGCTCGCTGCACCCTTCTGGAAGTGTGAATGACCTCTGCCTCTTGATACCTCGGCCTGTTTGTTCGGCTGAGGAGCAGACGACACGAGAGTATCGGCAATAGTGTGCAAGCGACGTCTGCTGTTAGCCCGCGAAACGCTCTTTCTAAGGCCTCCTGCACTATAAGAGCGTGTATTGCCACAGACAAATATTTGAGACTTTCGGAAAACAACGTTATTGTTCACGTAGTTAGCTGCCTAGATCCAACAACGAAACACTGTGAAAGTGAAACTACCACCTCATCTTTCGAAGGGGTATGAACTAATGAAACTCCACTTTTGGAAGAGAAAGTTGTTGCTGATTCGACTGATTTGTTCTATGTGAAGTCACTTTTCTGCTAATTTGCTAATGGCGACGATGCGCTTCAATGGTGATTAGGTGAAAGTGACGAAGGGCGAAAACAAATACACGCAGACACTGAAAATACAACTCCCCACAAATTATTATTTTGACTGTGGTTCCAGGCGCCAGAGATTCGTTCACCTGCAAGATTAAAGTTTCGAGGGTATACTGCGCAGCATTGAGGTTGACATTTGAGCGCTTTCGAAAAGGTCGCGACATACAACCCAAGTCATCTGTGAAAAAGAGATGTATTACCGGGTATAGTGATCTACATTCTACAAAATGTAAACTATTTGTTAACTCAGTGCATGTGTTCATCTAACCCTACGTGTGTTACTTCTCCCGCATGAGTAACGAAGACTAACTTTAGAAAACGAATAGCAACTTAGCAAATAATCTCTTCAATTCGTAAAATATTTTTCAGTGTTACTTGATTATTACTTATTGGCGATGTATTGTCAAAATAGCCTTTCATAAGCCTTGGGATACTTTATGTAGAATGAAGAAACAATTGTTTTCTTACCGCGCGAACGTGTGTGTGTGTGCACATTCACAATAAGACATTAATTTTAATCCAAATATTCAGTGGCAGCGATTAGGAGGAGCAAGGGGGAAAGTTCCTCCCGCCACATTTTGCCACTTGTTGCACCCGCAATATGACGTCTTAATGCTAAGACTTTTCTACCAAAAAAGGAAACTGCCCTTGTCCCCAAGTTTTGGCACCCGATCTCCGTTACAGCAAACATTCATTCAGATACACTTGTCAGTTGCAATAACCTTGTAAGCCACTAAAATTGACCATTAACCCCCAATGATAATAAAATGATCAGGAACATGCATTTAAATTACGAGAAAGTAATTTAATTCTTCACCATTCTCTACCATCACACTTTCTATCATTGTCGCCGGATATATAAAATTGAGTATGTGCCTTGTATTTCTTGCACTTGAAGGACACAATGTGATGCAACCGATTCACATTTATTTCACTACATTGACACGAATGGAGAATGTGATTAGAACGTATGGCTGCGCACACACAAACACTTCCTTGAAATAATTTTGAAGAGGAAAGACATGAAAGACACACACACACACGTGTGTATATGTGCCAGTTAAGAGAAACATTTGAAGAATGAAACGAGAGAAAATGAAAGGGAGAAAGAGGTAACAAGCTGAGAAAGATATAAGAAGGCATTAAAGAGTAAAAAAGAAAAGATGAAAGGTAAAGGGAAAAGAAGTGTAGGGAAATTGTGAGTGTAAGACAGGAGGGGATACCAGGCGCGGTTGGCTGTATAGCGCAAATGTGCAGTGAACCCCCAGTAATATACAAAATAAACAATAACTGAGAAGTTCATAAGCGTAGAGTGGCAAATTCTCTTAGTGAGAAGGAGAAACCGCGGGCCAGAGCCACTCAGCTCCCCTCTAGTTCCGTTTCGTGCAAAGCCTCCGCTGAACCTCCGCAAGGCAACCCCTACCATGCTAAAAGCATAGGACGGCTAGCAGAAGCTCGACGCGTACATATGGCGAAAATACATGCAGTCTGAGACTGGAGGAAGGCCGTCTCGTCAAAACGGACATGCGCAGTTCGTAGGATCACCAGCGAGCTGGAGTGAATCACGCTCTTCTCTCTTCCAGTGTTGCACTATGTGTTTAAATTTGAATTCATTTGGCATTCTCTTTGTATTTTTATATTTTACAAGACTTATTAGATTAATGAAGAGGGTGTAATACAAATGTAGAGGTAACACCGAACGAAAGCTAGAACTAAAGATGATGGGACAAATAAGATAAATATGATAGAAAACAACTTGCCTACACATTCAGAGTTTTCATCTTTAAGATGGGAACACTTCAGGTGGAAGGAGCCGAAAAGTCAAAAATAGCGCGAGGGCGAGGGGTTGCTTATCTGACAAGACATAAACAACCTTTTGGTCTTCTTACGTCAAACTAAATGCTTTCGTTGGCATGTTAGGCTTTTTAGGTTTAGTTGTCTTAGAATATATACACTCAATTTTCGGGGCTTACCGTGCTTGACCAAAAATGTAATATTTGCTATTTATTCAAGCCTAACCTAACAATGAAGGCATTTCGCACTTACGTCAGAAGACGACCAAAAAGTTGTTTGGGTTTCGTGCGATCAGTTATACTCTAGCGCGAGAGGGTGTTCGAAGGGACGCGCGCATTTAACTTTGTTACGTGTCATTGTCTCCATACTTGTTAGTTTGTTTTGAAGTGCATGGCTGGTGATTGAAATATATATGGCATAGTAATACGTTGAGTGAAGTGAGGTGGATTGTGTATTGGAAGGAGTGTAGTTGTTGCTGTGCGAGAAGTTAACATATTGCATAGAATAGAATGTAATCGCTTTGATTTAGCGATATACTTTCGAATAGTTATATAAGAATTATCTTGTAATCAAGGGGTCTTGGGTTCGATTACTGATACATACTCATTTTAGCAGGCAGAGATTTGTATTTTTTAACTGTAGGTTCAGGATCCAGTTCCAATAATATAGTCTATTTGACAGTGATTAGTGTTGCCCACGGGACGAGACGGGACAGGCTTTTAAAAATTCGAGACGAGACGAGATTGACCATGTGTCATAAGACAAACGAATATTTTCGAGACGAGACAGGCCAAAGTCTCGTCTCGTGGGCAACACTAACAGTGATGGGACCAGAAAAGAGTTGGCAAGAGTGGAAGAGGCAAAATTGAGGCGAGAATATTTTCTGAATTCTGAGATACCCCTAAATACAATACCATACGAAAATCTTAAATTAAAATGATCGCCCCCTACACACACACTCCTTGGTGCTGTCACTATTATCTGAACATAAAGCAAATTAACTTTGTCAGTAATCTACTGGCCAAAATTTGATAATTTTCCCAGTACTATCTCTACGAACCAAAGAGTGTAGTGTCTCAAAAGGTTTAGATAAGTGCACTTTGCATAATTTTGGTGAACCCCCAGGAAAATTATGCACGAGCCGCGCCTGGGGGATACATATACCTAGGTATATGTCATACATATACATGGCCTTACATTTATACCTGCCCACCCTAATCTATCAATATACAGCTTCTGCCCACCTGGTGAAAAATTTCTGGCGCCGCCCCTGTTAGTAGTTATTTGATGCATGTTTCATTTTACCATTATTTTCAACATCCCATCCCCTAAATTTCATTCCGAACCCCCTTAGCACCCCTAGATGGTTAATCCTGTCGCCGCCGCTGAGGACAATAATAGAGAGAAAATGATAGAACAAATGTATAAAGACCCAGAGGAGGAGTGAAAGATAGAAGAAATAGGTTGAGAAGTAGATGAAGAAAGGACAGATGTAAACAAACAAATAAGCGGAGGAATGTGAGACAGTAATACAGATAAAATCAGAAAAAGAAGTAGAAAACTAGAGAAAGAGTTGAGTTGAGTTGGTGTTTTAAATCTACTTTATGGGCGCCTCCCCCATGGCGCAGTGGTAGCGTCATTGCCCTGTAATCAAGGGGTCCCGGGTTCGATACCCGGTGGAGGCACAAGTGGTTCGGATCCCACTTTAAACTGTAGGTCCAGTCCCGGTTAGCCTTACTGTGCTTACTGTGCATAAAGTGGACTTAAAACAGCAACTCAAATCTACTTCATGCACAGCAGTGCCAGCTAACTAGGGGAGGCTACCAGAGTCAAATTCTAGGGGGGCTGACTGATACCGGCTAAAATGTATTTACATATTCTTTTACTAGCTACGGCATAATTTTACCAGTGACATATTTTCCTTCACACACAAAAGTACTTTTAGGCACGAATGTTTTAGGCGAAACAAAATACAATAATTATATATTTTTCTTAAGCCATTATTTATTGGAATAGTATCACATTCTTACATTTGAGATTACGAAATACACCATAAAAACGACACTCACTCTCAACTCTGGATATGCGTATTAATACTGCATGTATTTCTAAGTAAAGAGTGGGAATGTTATTTTGCTGAAGTGAGAAAATAAACCACAACTGCAAAATTATATGCAGCCTTTGCAAGCTTTTTCCCAATGTGAAGAATAGATAGATAAAGTTTTAACTGGGACTCTCCAAACTGTCCAAATCACAACAGCAGTGAGTGGCGACAGATTGTAGTTTTTGGTAGTTTAGAAAATCAGCACTTTCTGAATTTAAACAGCTAATTCCAATTAACTGAACTTCCAATTAACACAGCACTGTTTCAAGTAAGCCTTTCTTGTATTCCAGAAATTAGGCGAACAAGGACTGGAAAATAGATCCTAACTTGAATATGTTCTTCACGCGTTGCTCCTTTGCTTTCACGTTGTGTAATGCTGAAACCATTTTGGAATCTTTCAGTTTCGTTAATTTACTACGGTGCTTGAAATATTATTTTCATCTGCAAATGTCTTCACTTCTTTAATAAGGCCCTGATAAGCAGTATTATCTATTCAAAATTCATGTGCTTTTTCCATGAGAGAATGAACTAGGATAAAAGCAGTTTTGTACAGATAATCAGAAACTACTTTCAGGTCTCGCAGAAGGCCATACAAGAAGGCTAGAAATGGGGAGGATGAGAGAAATACCGTCACTTGCAGCAATATTTGTGAAGAATAGACGTGCCACACTCCAAGAACAAAGATATTTTCACTACAAATTCACCTCTCATAGACAAATGCATTGACATAAAAACAAAGAAAACGTTGAAATTCTCGCACCGGGCATTTTGAAATGATTAGTGAAAATAACTGCTAAAGATTATAATTTTATTTAAGAATATATTATGCATAAAGGCTGATCAATATTGGATCAGTAGTTTTATATATGCTTCAACGAAAGATTTCTGCGCGGAACTGAAATTGGCTACTATGACGGCACTGCAGAAATTATGTTCTAACCTCACAAATGATAACATGTAGTTCTAGCACTACGAGCAATAAAATTGTCCAAGCTTGCTGTTTTTTGTATCGCATTGCAGTGTTTAGTTGGTCTGATTTGTATTAAAGTCCAATATATGCGCAGATACTAATCGGGACTAAACCTAGATCTTATAGTAGTCACTTAAGAAATATGCTTAACTTGGGATCGTACCTGGGACTCCATGGTTCAAAGCAGTAGTCTTACGCTTACCACTGGACCGCGGGGACGGGAGGCCCAATTTTGATCTTTCTAATTCTTAACATTTAAGAATTAGGTAGTAATGTACTCTTTCATTCCTTAACGTCGTATTTCCCTTTCGCTCTCGGGCCGGCCCCGTGGCGGAGTGGTTAGCACATCGCGCTACGACGCCAGGGGTCCCGGGTTCGAATCCTGGTCTGGACATGTATGTTTGTGAGTGTCCATTCATCAATTGCATCACTCATTCCCATCTTCGCAAATTAGCCAAAAGTGGCACAAAAAGCGAAGTTAAATAAAGGAAATCAATCAATCAATCTGTCGCTCTCGGATATTTGCAGATATAAAAACAGACGCAACGATGAAACGGATGAGCCAACATCATCAACACTCGGTACTGGAATAAGGTAAACAGAAAATCAACTTCTCTGCTCTTTAGATGTTGAACGTCCTCCTACTTATAAAAAATCATTTTTCACACCTGTTAGACCTATTCCTAAAAATAGTGAAGCGATTTAGCTGTGTATGCATATATTCTTCGACACCACTTGAACCTCTAACAACCAAAGAAATAATCTCACAGCCACTGAATGCATCCATCTACCATTCAGACAGCAGAGTATCATGCCTTCTTTCGTAGCAAGTATGGTGACATATGGTTGGCTAATGAAAGTATTAAGTGGCCAGTGGCCCTTGTTGATCCAGACAGATCTGCAGCTCCCCAACTAACGACTTTCTTTAGAATACATCGTAATAAACTAACCTTGTGATTTTAATAAAGTAAGAGATGCACTTGAACATTATAATGATCTTGCCCCAATGGAAAATATTATGTTAGGAAATTTCTACTTTTTCTTATTTTCGATCGAAATGCGTCTACGCACTATAAAAATCTGGGGGGGGCTCCAAGGGGTGCTTAGCTCAGTTTTGGGGGGCTTCAGCCGCACACCCCTAGCCCCCCCCCCGTAGTGCCGTCCCTGATGTACAGTAAGGCTAATTGGGACTGGGCAGAACATAGAGGGCAGTGACGGCGCCTAGATTAATCATCTAGGATGCTGGGAGAGTGCGATGTTGAAAAGAAGGATATATGAAACATGCATCCATGTCAGGACATCAATTACCAATCAAGTTTTTGAAAGCTTCTACTTGTATTTTATATTTTAATTATGGTTGAATTCATAATTTACCATTGCATTCCACTAAACACGAATTTACAGCCCCAGATGAAAAATTCTGAGTGAACCACTATGCTACAGGTGACAAAGAAGAAATTATTTGCTGAGTGTTCAATTTGTCTGCATTAGGTTAAAAACATGTTAGCTATGGAGCCTGAAATTCTGCTATCTGAGAAGGAAAATAAGACAGGCGCATACACGAAATTATTCATATACTTATGAAGTCACTTTTTGGACTACTTCAATCTTCAGCTAATGTCCCCTTTCATTGTTCCCCCTCATTAACGTGCATTCATAGCCTACCTTCCACCCATGAACGTCCGGAAGGGGGAAGGGGGACCACAGCCCCCCTGCAAAATGAATGCCCACCTAAAATATATATATTACATACGACATTTCATTTCATTTACAGTGATTTATGTTAATTATTATAAGTGTGTTGAAGAAACATGATAATTTCAGACTGAAGCAGCGTTTTTTGAGAGGGCATCACAATTCCATGGAAAAATATGCCTCCTTTGCCCCCCCCCCCCTGGAAAAAAATACCTTGCTTGCTCCTCCCTGCAAAAAATTTCTGCGGACGTCAATGCTTCCACCTGCGACAATATGGTCTATGTTGTTAAAATCGCCTTATGACACACCATCCGGGGTTCGAATTATGGCCTAGGCATGGTTGTTTTTTGTGAATGTCGCTTCATCAATTTCATCACTCATCCTCATCGTCGTGATTAGCCAAAAGTGGCAGAAAGCAACGCTAAATAATAATATAACACACAATTTTTCAACAACGAAATATGTAAAATATCTTCACCAACTTTGGACTTCTTGGAAACAAACTTTGAAAAAGTCTGGAATGGTACGTTTGCCAGAGATGTTATGTAGAATCGTATGTTAACAAACAAAAACTAAAAAATAGCATTCACGATACAACTCGCATTAAATAATTTCCCGAGCACAACCTGATTATATATTTGAAACGAAATTGCATATTTTGAATGAAATATGTGAAAGTTTTATAATCATTGTTTTGTATATAGCAGACTTTTAAAAGTTAGCTGGTAAAATAATAATAAAATAATAATTATTATTATTATTATAAGTCGTTATTGGGAACATGATGAACACACAATAATGAACCTGAATTCAACCCGATTGTCGTGAAATTCGCCTGCAATTTTTATTCTAAGGAAAATCTCCTTTTCCCCTTTTCACCTACAATTCTACCTAAATTTGCCTGCGTCAAGGACATTTTTCCTTCACGTGGCAACAAGCGTCTCAGGCTGTGTATGAAAAGTGCAAAAAGCAGGCTTGAATTACGGTCTTGTCGGAAGTGACGTCATCGAAAGCGCTAATAGAACGAGCAACCGAGCAGCATGCAGTACGCGACATTGCACACTTGCTTACTATACTCGTTCGCTTGTTTGAAAATATTTAAGCACAAAGTCCAGCCGTTGGTTGCAGTTCTATTGTGTGGAAATGTAAGTATAAGATTTCTTTAAAAATGCTGTGTGATTTCATAGGCTTTGGATTCATATATGTGCATGTTATTCTATGGTGCTGCAGCCAAATATAGCTAACTCGAAACATTTTCGCTTCCAGTCGAGGCTTCAAGACTGAACTTCGAACATGGTCTTGCACCTTTCCAGACACGGCCTGAAACGTTCACTTGTTCACTTACCACCCTCACCCTCGGCTCTCGTTTGTGCTCGCCTGGTCTTGATCCTCCACCATTTCAAAAGGGACAGCTTCTTCCTTATCTCCTTCTCCAAGTCAGCGTAGCGCTCCCTCTCCACGTCCGTCTTGTTCTTCCATCGGTTGCCAGCCACTTTGACCAGTTCCTTGGGATGTTCTTCCGGAAATTCCTTTCAAAAAAGTTACTGGTCAGCAGAATCAGTTGCGGTTTATCACGGGAGTCTGTGGAGCAAAGCAGTGCGCGCTGCTGCAAACGGCTGATGGCTGCAGCCGCGTTTCCATGCACTCGCTTCCCCTCTCGAGTGTTCATCGGTCGAGCCCTCTCGAATCACTATAACCTTGCCCCAGATAACTGTAGAGCAGGGCTGTGCACATCGGCAGAGGAGGAGGAGGAAAATTGAGTGGTGAAAGCGCAGCGTTGCCAACCGTACGGTCTGACCGTACATGTACGGACGTACGGTCCAGACCTTAGTCCGTACGCTAAATGCACGGCTTGTCAAAATTTGCTCTTGCGGTTTTATCCATAATATTTCCATAAGAAATTCTTAAACCAATCGTATGGACCTGGAGACAAAAATTCAGTCCGTTTGCCATGTGCGCTCGGTACTATGCTTTTCAAAAGTTTGCAACGCTGCATAGGAAATCGGGTAACTCCCGTCGCCTCTTGCACAATCCCGTTCCTCTCACTGTTCATTGGTGGAGCCGTCTCGCGTCACTACTTCGCCTGGTCTACAGTTAGCTGGTACGGAGTTAACTTGCGCCGAGTCGTTTTGCTGCCTCCCAGATGGCGCAGTGGTAACATCATGGCCTTGTAATCAAGGAGGCACATTGTAGTTCGGATCCCACTTTAATCTGAAGGTCCAGGCCCGATTAGCCTTCCTGTGCATAAAATGCACCCGAAACAACTACTCAAAACTCAAATTCGTTTGCTTGCTCCAGAGATTCCCGGAACAGAGTTCACCGTTACGACACAACTACACTTAACTTAGTTTCCTAACGTCCTATATGATCAGGAAGGGCGACATGAATGAGCTGTCGCCCATATAAAATGTATCTGTCCTATTTATCAGGGGCGCATCCAGAAAATAGTGATTTAGTTTTCATAAACGGTATATAAGAAAAGTATAAAGATAAAGATACCCTCAGCACATTGCGACATGTCATGGAAGTAAAACCCACACATGCACAATCACGGATATTTGATAAGGACATCAATACTCTAGCATGCGATGCTAATTGCATAATCTTCATATTCCAGTGCTTTTAACTATATTTATTCTAAAACTACGTTTCGAGGGAGCACCTCTTCTCTCGTCTTCGGGGTGTTTTTTTCTTTCTTTTTCGGTGGTGGAGATTGAACTTACGACAGCCCTGTGATTCTATTACAAATACGGTGCACCAACCAAATACTCCAGGGCACCCCCAGAAATTGTGTACTAATTTTTGGTTCACTTATCATATTTCATAGCAATGGCCGAAACCCCTATAAATAGGGGCATGCATATTTCGTTTTTAACAAAGACAAAAAACAAAAGAAAAACGCTGTAGTGTTAATTCTTCATGTTTTTGAAAGGTGTGTGATGCATTTCACTACCATGTTTTGTCACGAAATACTGCGAAACAAACTGCAAAATGCGAAATAAACTCTTTTAAACACAAAATCTAGGGTTTATTTACCGACGCGGCACCTTCTGAGGTCTGAATTAAACTGTCAGTTATGCAATTCACAGAAAATTGTTTAATTCTGCTGTTAATATTGGAGAAGGAAAAATTGACTCCTTTACACAGAAATAAACTTAATACGCTGATAACTACATACGTAAATGTGCTATTAGAAGTGAAATGTTAATTTTGTGTAATATGTATACAGGTAGTTTTTAAATCAAATTTAGGATTATATTCACAATTTTAAAACTAAAATGTCTTTCAATATACCACTTTTCATTCAATTTTTCACCGTTATAACACCGAAATTTTATTTTATTTTGAACCCGAAGTTGACTCCGTTTTTGTACCGAAATTTTGCTTTTTTATTTACCAAAATTATGTGCATCTACGGCTATAAATCATCCCAGTGTGGAATTGAAGCAACTATGGGCTTCTCTCTCTGCAGTTTGACAAGTGCAATTTTGTATACTTATGGTTGGTGGTGCATAATTTTTAACCACGCCATCTCGGTAACAGTCCGCAGCCTGTTAAAGTGGGACGGAAAATCATGCTTGCCAACCTAAGTCATTGAATTACGATTTTCTGTAGTGGCGCAAAACCATCTACGGAAAGATAAGGATCCGGTAATTATTGGCGCAAAACCAAACCATTTTACAGAGTGATTGGCGCAAAGCCGTGCACCCCCCCTTAGTAATTAATTCAACCTTTCAAACCGGAGAGACACGGCAAGCTGAACATGTCGCTTGTCGCTTTTCGCTTACGTGTCGCTCGGACTGGGCCGTTTTCTCACTACCGAGCATCGTGTCACCCTCGTGCTGTTGTTCGCGCTTACGCAACGAAACTTTCCTTTAGACTGAATGGGCTCGTGTCACTTGCAGCTTGTCGCTTCGGTATCGCCCTAAGGAAGATTTCACACCGAAGAGACACGCGACAAACGACACAAGAGTTTCACACGAGACGAGCTGCACGCGTCACTCGGCAAACGACACTTGTTTCTTGTTCAGTTCGCATGATGATATGGATATAATTGCATTAATCAGTTTAATAGTCACCCGGGAAATAAGTAACAAGAGACATTGTTAATGTAAATCACGTTGTAAAATTTGTACAAGTTATTGAAACTCGGGAGAGTGTGGTGAATCGGGACTTGTTTATCCCGTTTCGCCACATTCTTCGGCCCACCCTGTATACAGGAATTGGACCCGATGCGTGGGATTGTCAGTTCGCGGAGAAACTTCGTTTGTTTCCCAAGAAACTCGCATGGGGGCGACGAGACTGCCACCTAGCGGGCTTCTCGGGGCAGACGTTTTCCTTGTTGGGCGAGCCAGTGTTCTCTCCCAGCCGTTCCCGATAACATCAACTCCAGCAACGGCGTTCCACGTCGTGATAGCCGCCTGAGTCTAGAAAAGATCGTGACTTCAGTTGCAAATAAATTTCCTATCGCCGGGCCTAATTCCTGCAAAATATGTAAGTTAAGTTAAAAGAAGGAATGATTATGGACATAGTTTTGTGAGCACAAGTATGGTAAGAGATAGTGGAACAAAAAAAAAGTAAATGAAATAAATGGTCGACGTTGATCGTCATTGTAAATGTTTTTGGTGAAAATCTGTCAAGGGGGGTAATTGCTAAGAGATTTCTGTGTGAAGCGACCAATTTATAGAGAACACGTTGTTACTATTTGTTGTTGTAAGAAATAAAAAAAACCTGCACTTGTTAAGGAAATAAAAAGCTATTGAGAAAATACCCAATCTTACTGTTCACGTAATTAAGAAGAGCGCTAGGCGCAGTTTAGGATAAGTTCATCCTTCCCCCGTATAATTTCTTGGGTAGCAGATATATTATTATTATTATTATTATTATTTTGGAAGGGGCCCAAAAACAAGCAGTTCCATGTTTTCAGTCATATACACGTTAGTTCGTCGGGAGTGGGACTAGACGAGCCCGCTACAAAACTCCGGACCAGCTGGCGGTATATGCGAGAAGGCTTGGAGCGACGCACTATTTAATACCTTAAAAAAACAACTGGGATTTAGTAGTTTTGACTTTTGCCCATTTTTGATTGTCTGATCCTTGGTTTTTCTCCCTACAGCACGTGAACCACCTGTGATAGAGAAACTAAACATATATATATATATATACATATGTACTTTTTTGGAGGTGTGTGTTGTTTTTATTTTTTTATTACAGGGGGATAACCAAGGAAAACGCACGTACTTCCAAAATAATAAAAAAATGGGTTGTGACGGATTGTCAAGAACAACATCGAATTTGAACAAGACGTCACAAGAGGCATGTCGTGCATGAGAAAACTGAGAAATGATATGCACTGACCTCAAAATGTATACGCAAGTCTTTCCAGCGAAGACCTAAACACTGGAGAAATGTTTCTAAACCTTCCTGAAACCATTTCCCGGATTTTTTTAAGTCATTGCCCGGATCTAAAGCATTTTCCTCGTAAATACCTTTCCAGTATTTAAGATTTTATACATGAATTAATAACATATACTACTACCCATGAAATTATATATTGATAAATACATTTTGGTATAATCATAAAGAGTAATAATAGTTTAATTACGTGTAGGATTGTTGACAAATATAAAAATGTGGATGACGAAGCGGTAACATCGTCTCCTTCTAATTAAGATCCCGGGTTCAATACTTGGTAGAGGCACACGTGGTTCGGATCCCACTTTAAACTGTATGTTCAGTCCCGAACCCGGGATCCCTTGATTACAAGGCGACGACGCTACCACTGCGCCATCGGGGAGGCCCCACATTTATGTAGTAATTATATGGATATACACATATACGAGGTCACCGACCTCCGTAACGGATTGGTTAGCACAGCGCATTACGGCGCCAGGGCTCCCGGGATCGAATCCCGGCCCGGGCATTGGTGTTTTTGTGAGTGTTAGTACATCAATTCCGGCTTATTATTCAGCCTCATCGTCGCGATTAGGAAAAAGTGGCAGAAGAGGGACACTAAATAACAATGTTACATTGTGAACCATCAACTAACTATCACGGTGTGTAGAGGGCGACAATGCAAACAACTTTCCTTCCACTTCAGTCCTGGAAAAATAGCTCTAAAATAGCATTTTTTAAATCCTGCATGCTTGCGGCCATGCATCTCATTCATGGTTTCTACTAGCATTTTTTTCTGTCGGCTAATCTTTAGTAGCTGTGGAGAGACAGGAAAGGATCGCCCTCAGTGTATAAATATGTCTGAATAAAACTTAACGTGTTTTTGATGTAGCAATAATTAGCAGCGTAACTTTAGGCTTCCAAACATGTAAAGGGTTTTACATTTCAAAACATAAAAATTTTATTAACCCTGGAAATTTTTCCCTCCGCCGAGTTACGCCTATGTATGAATTAAGCGAAAGAGAAATCTCAGGGATTCCATCCTGTCTGCTGGCATGATTCCATTTACATGGAGTAAACGTATTTTTATATTATTTGACAGAAAAAAAGATCACTTACATATACACAAGATCAGCGCTCGAAGTGGGGAGGGGGTGTCAAACTCAGCGGGATGTTAACCCCCTCAGTTAAACAAGTTTTAGAGAGCATACCGCCAGCTAGGAAAATTTGAATAAGTAACTCGTCTCCTGGAGTACTTGGCGTCGATTGCTAACGTAGCTATAATCTTACCAGGAGCGGTATTGTCCCAACGGAAAGGATGAACGGAGGATGCAGGTGATGGTGGAGAGGTAATTAACCTTGGTGCCTATCTTGAAAAACCAAGGTGTGTTTAATGTTTGGATGATTTTTCTATGTATAGTATTTGTATCAGAACAAAGATAAGAACGAATGAAATAATAAATACTATGAATAAATTCAAACAACATATATAAATAATATAGAAAATAATAATGAAAGTGATATGTCAGAAATGATTGACTTATTCAGTCATGGTCCTTAGACCAATTCTAATGATATTTGCTCTAGTAAAAGTATTTAAGACATCACAATTTAAAATCCCTTGTCCTTGCTTAGCAACATATAATAGAATCTGATATGATATAAAATAGAATAAATAATATGATGATTATATAAGAAATATAATACATTGGCTGAATGTAAAGTTCATGACAGATCCGTTGATGAAGTTTCGCCAGTCCATGGTCCATTTCCAGGCTTCTTGGAGTGATCACACTCAGGACCCACTTACCACACTTTACTTTTAAATCTACACTTAGGGATACTCATACAGTCTTCCACTAATACACTATCCATTGAGGTCCACTAAGGCCAATTGCGGACCGTCCTTTAGTTCATGACGGTTCCTTGGTTGTTATGTCTGCCAACACCAGCCAGAGTTACGTTGTTGAGTCTTCTGGTATGGTCCCTCATAGTAATTTTATATAGAATTTCCTTCTGTTTAATGCTGTAGGGCCCATTTCATAAGATTTCACTTCACTGGATTCTTCAGACATTTCCAATTCTTGATCTTGGGATTTCCTTTCCAAGTTACTGATTCTGCTACTCTTCCTTCTTGGTAGAGTGAGTTGAATTGTGTCTTCATTACGCTTCACTCTCAATTCTGGGATGTAACTCTCCTCTTCTAAGGTTGAGATTTTCTCTGCCAGTCTATTGATTCTTGGAAACCTTTCAGGTTTCCAGATGTCAGCTGCCAAGGTCTCTTCTAGAAGCCCCTGCCTTAGAGACTCAATTTCATTACTAGAATGCTTAGTGCAGTTAACAATTGCATGCTCCGGAGTATCTTCAACGCCACATTTCAAACATTGGTCATTGTGACTTAAGTTAAATCGCTTGAAGTAAGACTTGTATGGTCCATGGCCAGAAATCAAATGGACCATGTCCCATGTTGGTTTGAAACTTATTCCTTATCCTCACATGAGGAAGATATCTTCTGCTGTGGACTGAGATTTGCTGTTGACTCCATTCTGCCTGCCACTTATCCCATAAACATGAGTCTATTTCAGCAAGGGTATTAATCTGGGTACCCAGAATTAGGTTGGTCTTCATGTGATTTCCTTTTTTCCACCAATACCTCGAGGCATTCCTTTTAACCTCCAACAACATTAGAGGAACTCAGAAATCACATCAGGGCGGAAATAAACGGTATCCAATCGGATACATTACGCAAGGTCATTGGTGATTTTCAGCGCCGCTTATATCAGTGTATTCAAAATGATGGTGGTCATCTTCCAGATGTTGTATTCAAAAAGTGATTTTTGTTTTCTTTTCTCCAAGGATTGGAGTTTCCATTCGTGTACCAAACGTGTCTGTCTGGACACTGATTTCAAATATATTCATCTTTCACATCAGTTCACTATTTCTGCCGCACCCTTATATTTCTGTGAATTTTTCTTTCGCTTTTCATCAAACAAAAATAGTAAATTTTGTACGTGGGTTGGAAATTTAATAGTGGCAACACTGCCGTATATACGCCATGAAACGGAAAGGGTGCCTCTCACTTACACCACATGTTAGTTTGATACCTAAGCTACCTCCCAGTAAATTGACTCTTTCTTCCAACATGTGGTGAATCGGGACTTGTTTATCCCATTTCGCCGCATTCTTCGGCCCACTCTGTATAAGAGGAATTAGACCCGATGCTTAGGATTGTTAGTTCGCTGAGAAATTTCGTCTGTTTCCCAGAAGCTCGCATGGATTCGACGGCACTGCAACCTGGCGAGTTTCTCGGAGCAGAGGTTTCCTTGTAAAGCGAGTCAGTGTTCTCTCCTAGCTGCGACCGCGAAAACATCAACTCCAGCAACGGTGCTCCACGACGTGATAGCCGCCTGAGCCAAGGTGGGCGTGACTCAGCCTTTATTTTCCCGTACACCTGGGACGTTCGACGAGAACGTGGAAGCTTACGTGACATGGAGTTAAGTATTTTATCAAAAGGGTTTAATTTACCGTAGTACTTTAATTGATAAACCTTGAATCACTCACCTCCCCTTTGCTATTTTTATTTAAAAGTTTAGAAAACATCGCGAGTTAAGTAGCAAATAATTTCCTATCGCCGGGGCTAATTCCTGCAAAATATGAGAGTAGTTAAGAGAAGGTATGAATATGGACAATAGTTTTTGTAAGGATAAGTGTTTGTGAGAGAAAGTGGGAACCAAAAAAAATGTAAATAAAAAGAATGGTCGACGTTGATCGTCATAGTAAATATTTTGTGAAATCTGTCAAGGGGGTTAATTGTTAACAGATTTTTGTTTGAAGGGACTTATTTATAGAGAACACGTTGTTACGTATTGTTATTGTAAGGAATCAAAAACTGTACTTGTTAAAGAAATAAAAAGCATATTGAGAAAATACACCATTTAACTTGTTCAGGTAATGAAGGAGGGCGCTGGGCGCCGTTTAGGATAAGTTCACCTTTCCCTGTATAATTTCTTGGGTAACAGGTATTTTTTATTTGGAAGGGCCCAAAAAAAAATAAAAAGCAGTTGTATGTTTTCTGAGTCATATACACGTTAGTTCTTCGGGAGTGGGACTTGACGAGCCCGTTACAAAACTCCGGACCAGCTGGCGGTATATGCGAGAAGGAATTGGAGCGACGCACTATTTAATACCTTGAAAAACTGGGATTTAGTAGTTTGACCTTTGCCCATTTTGATTTGTCTGATCCTTGGTTTTTCTTCCTAACAGCACGCGAACCACCCGTGATAGAACAACTAAAGATATATATATATTTGCACATATGTATTTTTTGGGGGGTGTGTTATTTTATTTCTATTACAGGGGGATATCCAAGGGAACGCACGTACTTCCAAAATAATAAAAAAAAATGGGTTGTGACGGATTGCCAAGAACAAGAACGAATTGGAACAAGACGTCACAAACACTAGGCGCATGCGGAGTGACGAGAGAAATACAGTATCGTTGGAATTGGCGGTCTAAAGTTGTGTAGTCAGAACCCCACTAATGTGAAATTTCTGGTGATTTTCGCCGTACCTCCAGGACAGATCGTCAATGCGCAGTATTATTGTTCATTTTTGGAACATAACCTGCGACCTGCGTTGCGAAAAAAGAGGGGACACTTTCTGCTGAATCCTCCCATCAATTTGCAGGACAATGCTCGGGGGCATGTACGAGTAGCGCAACCTGTGGTTGATTTGATGCCTAAGATGAAGCTGCCGAACTGTTCCAGAGATTCTGCAGGCAATAGAACGTTCCATTCAAACCATCAACAGAACAGGCGCTGCTACAGAAATACTACGACTTCCACATCGGTTGTACACAATGCTGGAGACTACATCGAAGGGCTGTAAAAATTTCACAGAGGTATTTCTTTTATATCATTTGAGAATAAATAGTTGCCACTTAAATTTCGTGTTTTATTGTGTTTTTAAATATTAATCTACTCCATACCTGTTGACTAACTTAGAATTCCTTTATTACTTGAATCTTGAAATACTCAAGATTATATAGTAGCTGACAACCTTAATGTCATTGGTGATGACGAGACCTTATTCGGTAACTAAACGTATACGTCAGCACACGGTGAGGTCAATGTACAGTCAACGGCAAAGATAATGGTAGGCAAATTGTCACGGCTATTTTCATTACTTTTTTATTCTACATCCTGTGTTGTTTTAAGGAATGAAACTATGTTGCTTCGAAGCAGCCATTGTTTTCTTCTTATTCACGTCATTATTTCAATTCACTGCCAACACACTGTGTAATTCAGACCGAATGAAAATGGTGGTGTACAATTCGCCTACTGTTTCTTTCGCCGTTGGGTGTACGAGTTGATATGTTTTTGGTGAATCGGCAATTATTATAATGGTCTAATACTAATTACACAGTAAATATATGAACTTAGAAATGTATTACGTACCAGCCTGACTTCACCGAGATAGATATGGAATGGTTGGGTGTAGCGCAACATTTGTTTCTTCTGTAAGTACAAGAGAAATAATAATTAAGATGATACCATATCACGTGATCTCAATACTTTTGCTTGCATTTGCGATTTGCTACACAAATACAAGGTGGTACACCATCAGATATTCACCTCTTAATAATGTACAGTCACCGGCAATACAAATGGGAGACCTAGGTCCTAAAATATCTACTTCCCTATAATTTGTTATGTAAAGGTAAAGGTAAAGTGCTTCCCTGTGCATAGCACCACGCCATGAAGGCGTATAGGGGGTGTGGGGGTAACGCCCCACACTTTCTTGATCCGGTCGTGAGTGGGGTAGATGTGATCAGCATCACGCCCCTGACCGCCTTTACCCCCCAGGGTTTCCCCCAGGTACCCATGTTATTCGACGCTGGGTGGGCGCCGGGGCCGCTTCCATCGTTAGAAAAGTTCCCGGATTTGAACCGGCCGGGGATCGAACCCGGGAGCTTTAGCATGGTAGTCAGACGAGTTACCGACTGAGCTACCGCAGCCACCATAATTTGTTGTGTGTGCTGCCTAACTCTGATAGCAGAACTTGCCATCGCAAAATTGCAATTGAAGTTTCCTCATCGCAACACACATAACATATTGTAAGGAAGTAGATATTTAAGGACCTAGGTACAATAAATAGAAATTTATCAAAGGAAGAGTGGGTTTTTGTGTTTCATAATTACAATTAATCAAAATTAAATTCAATTTGGTCCAATCTTTAATATATCCTTTTTTCGACTACAGTGATGTTGTTTAGGGGCCAAGAATTACAAAAAGGCTCTCAGGCAAAATACAGAAAATCCAAAATGCATGCATGAGGTATGTCTACAGATTTAAAAATCACGAACACGTTCACCCTGTGCTTAATCAGCACAAAATTCTCAACATGGCAAGACGGAGGGAACTGCACATGACCTGCATTACTTGCAATGTTATAAATAAAAACATCCCGGACTATCTGAGTGTAAAGCTTAAAGCCAGGAGTGAAACGCACTCATACTCCACCAGAAACGCCGCTAATCTCCATATGCCTCGCTGCAGAACTTCTGTTTCTCAATCTTCGTTTAGTTACATGGCACCTAAAATCTGGAATGCACTCCCGATCGAAATAAAAACTACTGAACTACAATCACTTTCGTAGGGCAGTATATGATTCACTGATTGATGACCACATATGATTAAAAACGGTTTTCTGTGAATTATTGAAAAAAAACTGGACCGAAACTAAGTAATTATTTTTCATTTGTTTCCACACATGCACTGTATATATTTCGTCATTTGTTTTCCTCTTGTGATTTTCTTTGTGTAGTAGTAGTTTTTTCATAGTTTCTTTTATGTTATTTTATTTATATAATGTCTTATAATCTTCATGTATTATGCACCTAGATGATCTGCTACATCTTTCTTTGTCGGGTTAGGTGGTAGATCAGCATTTGCTGAACCTCGCCCAAGAATAAAAACCATTGAAATTGAAATTGAAACATGACCACAATTACATTACAGTGATATTGTTAACAGTGTGAGGAAGTTTTAGTCGGCAAAATTCCTGATGTGGAACATTTAACGGAACGTATTAGGTCTGAATTCGAAAACTGCTCTCCAAGAACATTTGTGACACGATTTGTGTTTTCGTGTTGAGCAGATTTATCTCCTCTACAGGGTTTTCCATAAGTTGTTTCATAGGAGGTTTCAACAATATGGCATCCTTCTGCATTACGTGCTTATAGTACAACATTACATTAACACACACAGTTCCCCGCGTATTGGGCAGTGTGCCGAGGATAAACGAAGTGGCCTCCAAGGAACCCAGACCTCACTCCGCTCAATTTGGAAATGTGGTGCCATCTAAAAGCTGTGGGCACAAGGTCAAAATTCTTAAATAATGCACTGTGAAGACGTGCCAGCAAAGTTCTGCGACTGAGATGCATAAAGTGTTGCAGGAGGGTAGATTTCGTCTTCAACTGTGTATGCAATACAACGGCGGACACTCTGAACAAACTCTGTAATTCCATGACTTTTTCTCATATTGGCCTAGACTTATGAGGCACTCTGTACATTGAAAAGGCAAGATGGCACTTTAAGCTTGTAATGAGGTAGGTCAGTTAGGTAAATAAAACCTGTGTATCTTCATAGTCCATTTTTGTCAATTGACTCATGAGCCTTCCGTTATTATACGTATCATAAAAATCGTTATAATACGCTTGATCTTACATGATTCTATAAATTACTCGAAATGCATAAAATCAAGGTAGATGCATGGGTTATTGTGACACTTAAAAATATCCAAAATTGCGCTGTTATATTCTAAACAAAGTATTGCATACATAAAAAGCAATTCGTTTAATTATAGTACGAAATCAGGATGCAAAAATATTATTATACATGAAACAATGTACATTTCATACAAAATTCAATGGAACTTAATGGCTGTGATTAAAACTTGCAATTTGGATAGATCAAATAAAAGTTTTTTTTAATTGGTTTCACTCAATTTTGTAACTAAATTCAATAAACATTTGAAATGAAAATAAATTTTAATTTAGAAACTTTCATTAGCCTCCTATAATTCTTGGTTTTAACCTTCAACATGTTCCACTTATTGCTCTTAGATAATAATACGAAATATACATAAATAAATTGTAATAATGCTTTTTTGTGATTAAATAAAGCACCATAACTTCAGACTAAGGAACAGTTATAGGCCCGCGCATATTGTATGCTCCAGGTAAAGCCGGCCTTCTCAGTTGATGCATTTTGACGAACAGCAGCTGATAAAGTAAAATGTTATTCTTTTCTGTTTGTATTCTGATGTACCAAAAGTGTCCCTTAGCAGTTCATGCACGTCAATGTGTTGCTAGAGTAAACATATTTCTGTCAGTTGATACATTTTGATCTGTTTCTGTGTGTAGACGGCAAATCTACATTCACGATATTATATTTGTAATAGCCATTATGTATCAGGGAGAAAACAACGCGTTTCCTTTATTTCATTATAAAATGTTTTAATAAAACCATAATTTATATCGGACCTCCGTCATACGTAAGAAATACCAAGTACTTACAAATTAATTTGAATTCTCGAAATTCATAATTCTTATGGTTATTTGGAAAGTCTTGAAATCGACAAATTTGTAGCTTTTCTCATAATTCCTTAAATTTGGAATTATAGCTGTATTTACATTAGATAGTATAGCTATTCACTGACCCAATTAATCAGACTAACTGAACTCATGAAATATGTTTTAAAATGTAACTTATATCGAACAGATAAAATTATTCTAAAATTGAATATGCTAAGACGTTAATCTGAGTATGTCGTTTCATATTGGCAAAAGAGACTTTTCAAACAACAACAAATTTATAACATAGTGGAATTGAGAACATTTTAAGCATTGAAACCGATTTTGAGGTGAACTTTGAAATCCATAAACCTAAGGATTATTTTATTAACAATCTGTTCTTCCATTGTTTGCCACTCAGTAACAGAATGTTACAGTAAATGAGCGTTTTTCATAAATTACTAAATTATAGACAAAGCTTTGACGTTTTTACATGATATTTAAAAATTATAGACAAAGTGCACAATATCCTACTAGCAACCAAATGATAATATAAGATTTTGGAGAAGTTACTATATTGTTCTAGAAAAGGATTGCATTAGTTTCTGTGAATAAATTTATATCTTATGCAATTAATACCTTGTCTTTTCCTTTTCCGTCTCTATGAAGTGCCATTTTCACCACAATCTACGACTGGATCTTATAACAAAATCACGTTGCTTGGAAGAATGAAAACACAGATCATGTTCTTGCGAGAGCAACAAAGAGTAATTATAACTGTACGGTATTTATTAGATGTTCTTCTTCTTTTAAGTGACCCTATCAACAATATCCTTTTGACTTTGGTCAGCGTTTCTGAAGCGTGTTATGCTTCAGGGTTCGTTAGATTCTCACACAAGTTAATCAGTAACACACACAGAGATCGATTATATAAATAAATCACTTTTATACTTGCGATGTTATATTATGAGTTATATTTGAAGCCTACATTTTCGTGCATATCCACATAGAAACCAAATTAATGGAGGAAATAATTCTGATAAAAGGAAAGAGAGTGATATAGGAAATGGAATTTTCAATCGTTGTATTCCATTGTAGAGTATGATTCGTTCTTGTTAGAAAATTGGACATTATAAGAATAAATGTTGATCATCAAGGTTTTCTTTATCACATTTGCAATTTTGGTGATTTGTAATATGCATTTTGCTAAATGTGCTGGTGTGCGCACATGTCCCGTCCTGAATCTGTGTTTCACCTACGTCACAAACTGTTGCATTATGGGATCGAGCAGCCATGATTGAGGCCAGTTCTTGTAAGTATAAGGAATTCAAGCGGGCGGGCGGGAGATATTAACACAATAATTCGTGATTTAAAACAACATGCAGTTGGTGCAGATGTAACGAATGCTATGTGGTGGATTTTTCCCCTTGCAAAAAATAAATAAAATTTACCACATGACGGAAGCTCGCATCCTGACGTCACATGAAACCTACATATTGATGAAAGCTATGACCTGGGATGGAAGCGTGTATGAATAAATGTATTCCCCACAATGTTAAATTGTTCCTTACACCAATCATTCCAATGATTCATGAGTTTGTTTTTTACTAGAGGTAACAAATCTAAAGGCTATACCATAATCTGTTGAAAATTAAAGACTAAAATTGGTAAACGATGTAAGTGCCAAAATAATTCAAACAACGTTTTCCACGTTAAACTGTCAAATGTGCCATTTTTTATAATGTTTTAAACGTGAAAAGTGGCTGGTAGCTCTCTAAGTAGTTCAAAAGGGTGTGTAAAGAAGTCACTAGTGTGAACGTCCCTGCGGGCTGATTTGGTGAACGATGGAAGTGCCAAGTGAGGTTACTGAAATTCACAAACAATAAATTGAAAAACAAATATTATTTCAGGTACCAAAAGAGGTTTCACGTTGAGGGTGAGTGAAAATCGTAAACGTTGTAAGTGCCAGATATGTGGAAAAACAGTTTTTTGCGATTTCCCAACACTTTCGCATTTGGCACTTACAACGTTAACCACTTTTAGTCCTCAATTACATGTAGTAAGACTCTGGTTTGTTTAACATATATGTCCACACGTTCGTTTCCCACATTAATATTGTGTGCTTTAACATATCTAACTGAATTGTACATCAATGTTTCTTTTACACTCAATTTGAATTTGTTGGATTGTTGGGATATTGAAAATAGATTGATGGCATAATTTGGGATAAGAAGTAGATTGAGCCTGTAATACACTTAAATCATCTGTAAGACGTACAGTGGGATGCATAATTATTGCTCGGCAAATTGTCCATTATCATTTTCATTAACTTCTTCCTTCCTCCTGTTTGTTTTTAAGAACTGTGTGCATAAAACAAAGAGAATAAGCATGGTTATGGACTTAAGTAATACTTAAGCATCCCACTGTACAATCGGCGTCAACGAAATTAGTTATATCATCTTGGTTATACTGTTCGTACAAAGTAATAGAAACTATTAGCTTAATTACAAAGGCTTGGAGTTATTCTAAACAAATAAAAAAGTGGAGTTGTATAGGTGTACCCGTTAAATATTTGTTTGTTTCCAGGATTTTTTTCTTCGTAACGTAGGTTGGAGATCTCTCACAAATTTCCGCAAAACTACGAGAACACAGAATGCATACAATCAGGGTTGATCCACTTTTGTTACATCAATTGACGCAGTAAAACGTGCAATTTTAAGTTCTTCGAAATGATCGTGGCTCATTTCACTTTTAGTGCATTACACGGAACAACAACTGATAAAAGTACCCTTTATGCATTTCTGTGTGTATTTTGATGCAGCAAAAGTGCAGCATTAACAGCTTCATGTATTACTGGAGTCAACTGTCTCAACCAGTGGCAGCGATTAGGTGGGGGGCGAGGGAGGCAGTTGCCACCCTCTTCTTCCCACTTTTGCTCCCGCACTATTCTACACCTTATGTACCAAGGGAAAGTAAACTGCTGTCCCCTCCCCCTCAGTTTTGGAACCCAATCGCTACACTGGTCTCAACTGACAAACTTTGGGTTCTGTGTATTAATCAATCAATCAATTTTCCTACACTATAAAAAATATGCATCTAGGTTGCCTCCAAAAGTGATGTTCACTGAACACTCCTTTTGGTGTTAATGAGGAATTGGCGTTGTTTAACACCATATTTGGTGTCCTTTTACACCATTTGCTGCTCCACCACACCAAGTATGGAGGCCTTTAACACCCCATTAGGTGTTGTGGTACAACAATTACGGTGTTACACCACTTTTGGTGGTAACTCAGTTTTGGTAACACACACACACACACACACCCACACACACACACACACACACACACACACACCCACACACACAATCACACACAATCACACACAAACACACACACACACACATATCGGATATCGGTATCAAAGAGTGGTGATAAACTGCTGACGGCCATGTGCATCTTTTTAACTACCGTGTTCGAAGCAAATCTTACTGGAAGTGTTCTGTTATTCCTCTTGGATTTGATTGATTGATTGATTTGCTTTATTTTACTTCGCTTTTTATGTCACTTTTGGCTAATTTGCGAAGATGGGGATGGGTAATGATATGATGAAATTGATGAAACATCCATGCCCAAGCCGGGAATCGAACCCGGGACCCCTGGCGTCGTAGCGTATTCTTGTTGGAGAACTAGAAAGAGTGTATAAACAAGGGTTGTTAATGGTGCAGGAACCCATAAATTCTAATGGATTCTGCTGCAGGACCGGGATATATTTTCTCGCACAATTTAAATTCTGCACCAGTTTAGTATTGTATTTAAATTGATTCGGAAAAAAAGTTCCTGGGGTGTATTTAAATTCATCCGGAAAAAAGGTTCGTAGACCGTATTTAAATTGATCCGGAAAAAAAGTTTATGGACCGATTTAAAATTCTAGACAGACAAATAGGTTCTTTACGGCCCAGAATCCATTTACGCTTGCTGATTTTCTCTTCTGGATCGGAACTGAATTTATTAAAAATTCCAGGACTTTTAACAACTCTTGTATAAACCTTGTCTCAGGTATCTCTGGAGCAAGGCCACGCGTAACGGAGGAGAAGGGGGAATCGAGAGGGCAGAGCGAAGCAGTACACGCTGCTGGGAAGGCTGGCAACTGCAGTCTCTTACCCTCCTCTTCCATGCAATCCCGTTCCTCCACGTGTTCATTGGTGGAGTCGTCTCGCGTCACTATTTGCGCAGAGACTTGTTTTCGTTCGCCTGCTCCAGAGATAGTTGGAACAGGGTGTAGAGAATGGTGTTGGGGTTTGTGAGCACAAGCAAAATTCGTGGACTTCGAGTGCAGGGCAAAGACAAGAGGGATGGGCTTACACCTGCCTTGCTGGAAGTGGTACGTGACGTGGAATTTGCTTACATGTCCGAGGTCATTGGCTACTTGTCGTTTTACAAACATTCCCTTCACGCTTTATCCAGACTTCAGATGGCAGTTGAGTAGTTGTACCTATTGTGTAGAACTTGCGTGGATCACAACTGCTGGTTGAAAAGATTTTTTCATCATTAAGTTTGAAAGAAATATACACGAAGTGATCGAGGACATTGCGCAATGTACAAATGTTAAGCCGTTCTTAAAAATATCCCACTACAGTTTTCCTAGAGCTCGTCTTGTCTTACGACGGGCGGCCTACATGCTGGAAAGGGAAGTGGGGAGCGGGTAATACGCAGCAGACCAACTAGACAACGGTGGTGGCGCCGAGAGTTACGACGATGCGGGAGAAAGTGCTGCAAGCTGCTCTGTTTCTTATCGCGCTTGATCGATCCTTCCCCAATCCCCACTTCCCTTGCCAGGATGTAGGCCGCCCGCCGTAAGACCAGGCAAGAACTATAATACAATCAACTGATCGAAGACATTTTCCTATATCATTGCATGTTTCAAAGTAATTTATGATAGAATTCATTCTAGAGGGTTGATTTATGTACATCTTGTTCCTGTTGGCTGCCTGTCCACCAAGATCTAGCTTTTTAAGAAAGCAAAGCTGAATATTCTGAGGATTCTGTGTACTTCATTGAAGCACATCCACAGCGTATTTTTTTTTCTGCCCTGCTTTCAGGTAGTATTTGCTATGTACGGAAATTCCACGACAGCTGCCACTTTTAACATTGCTGGTGTTACTCTCACCCCTCTTCACTTTCCTCTGTAATCCAAGTCCACGAATTTTGCTCGTACGTAACCTTCGAAAATGTTTTCACGTGATAGACATAAGGGTAACCAAAGGAGTAATTAACTAAATGAAAAAACAAACAAAAAAAACTTGCAGCTGAAAACCACTAGTTCCAATTCCAAAACTACTCGTATTTAGGATAGACAGAAATGTTTCGTTAATTGCAATAATACAGAGTGTACGTACACGCTGAACCTCCGGGATTTTGAAGTGATGGAAAATTAAAACGAACACACCTGCACATTATTTGGTAATTTTATTGCAAAGAGCAACTCAAAAAGTTTCTTACAAAAAAATACCACACTTCTATGTGACCATCTTTAGTGACACGAAGAATGTCCAGCCGGTATCCCACTTCGCGCTGCAGCACGTCGTCAGGGATGGTATCAATGCCAGTATCAATTCGGTCACGCAATGCATTCACGTCAGAGGTGCAACCACGAATTTTTGTCTGGGGGGGAAGTACCAGGATATACGTACCAATAATAACAACAAAAACATTAATGGCATTATTATTATTTCTACTACTACTATTGGTAGTAGTAGTATCAAAGACGTTATTATCCTCTTAAATTACGCAAAGAGGGGGGGGGGTGGAAGTCGGTGCTAAAGCATTTGTTTGAAACAAACGATTTGAAATATTTTTTCAACACCGTCAAATTTCACAGTAGCTAATAATGGATAACAAGGACACAAACTGTATTTTTGAATGGCAGAAAATGAATGAACGTAATTCTTTTTGTACATATAACATGTAGCTATAATTTTCATTTTAAGTCAACGCAAAGATAACAGTAGGCAATTGTCCATCGTTATTTTCATTACTTTTTTATCCTACATTCTCTACATTCGAAGCAGGTATTATCCTCTGCATATTGAAGTTTTTATTTCAATTCATTATAATCACACTGAAAAACAGTCTGAATGAAAATGGTCATGGGAAATTCGCCTACTGTTTCTTTTGCCGTTAGGTGTACAAGATGTTTTACACATATGCAACATGAAGCGACATAAAATAAGAACATATTGCACTAACTTGTATACGTATTCTAAGATAATTCAATACATATAACTATACAACATATATTATTTAAATACATTACAGAAAACAACCATACTGCGAGCGAAGCGAGCAAGAACATTTTTAGATCCAACTCTTGCAACTGATAGCAATATTGATTTAATAGCCTGCCAATAATTTCACTGGACGTCATGGCATTCTCTCTTTCACAACTTTTTTTTTCAATTTAGATCATTCGGTGCCCATGGCCAACTCCCACCGCCCCGTACGTACGGCTCTGAACTTGACAAGACTGAGAGAAGCAGGTATTGTGAGCGAAGCGAGCAAGAAAATTATTACGAAATGTATTTTTATTTGCATAAAAATCGAAGGGGGCAATTGTTTCTTTTCCCCCTGCGGGTGCCCTTGGCCGTCAATGTTTGCTCCTTTGACCTTCCCTATTTGCCCCTCATAGGGTGCAAATAATATCACGGGACGCCAAGGCATTCTCTGTCTCACAACTTCTCTTCATTTAGATCATTAACCTTTTGTTTACCAGCTATCTATAAATAGATACCTCTATGTATACCAGCTATCTATATATAGATACCTCGACAAGGTCGTAGTTTTTACGTCATAATGTCGCTATTTTTCGCTGGAATTGCGATTTTCTTCTTTTATATTATTGTTTACACATATACTGCACCGTAAAGACTCTTTCCTCTATAAAAAGAGGGGGATGCCGGGAAAATGGCGGCTTCCTTTGAAACTGAGTAAGTGGCGCATATACATGTCTTTTGGGGGGTACAAGTTGAGTTCTATTACTCGTATGATAATAATGCAATTATTTTAAATGGAAAGATGTAATTGCTCCTCTGTGCCCCCTACAGATGCCCTTGTTCGTCAATGTTTGCCCCGTAGAATTGACTTCCGTCAAAGGTGGGAGTGGGGGGCAATGCCCCCTGCCCCCCTGTGGTTTCTCCACTGATTCACGTTTAGCACCTTGCTTGAGTAAACTGCGTCCTTAACATTCCCCCAGAGGAAGAAGTCCAGAGGAGTGATATCTGGGCTACGTGGTGGCCAGGGGATAGCCATGAACTTGCTCAACTGTCTCGTCAGACCCGTGCCCAGTGATTTATCCACACCCCCTAACACCCTCCCAAATTTTGGTGAACACCCCCCCCAAACAGAAACGTGGGACACTCCCCTACAGAGGGGTGTAAATATGGATGTTTATGTCAACAATAGAATGACATCATTTGTAGCTGAAGAAGCGTAGTCCAATGGACCTTTCGATCAACTAAAACCAAAGTGTCAAGGAAGGAGGGTGGAATGTGCAGCATGGCCATTTCCTGGAAACACCAGCTCCCTTGACAAGGCTGCGGTCAGCTCTGGGGAAGGGACATTGCCATCTGGAAAATGTCAAACTGACCTCTCGCCCTTCTTCCAGGGAGCACATTCCGCGCACAGTGTTGACAGTTCAGCGTTTGAATACCTTATTTCTTAAATACGTTACAGATTCGTAAATTCAATTATTCAACCCCTGAGTCAATGAAATGTACATCTTGTTGCATTTTTCTTTCGATTCTTTCATGTGAAAAATGTACGATAAAAGTAAGGGAAGAAATTCAAAGATACAGGTTTGACTCCTTGTAGTGAATTCTGTTACTATGGTTAGCAACACTATTTTCTGTAACTTGACGAGATGAATGATTTTGGAGTGGTAGAGAAAAGAAAAGTCAAATGCCTTAGGTCAGTCTCAGTATAGCATCTCCGTTCGTGTGTTGTCGTTCTGTTTAGTGTATAACAATGTCTGAAACTTTACTGCAAAACTGTCTGAAGGAGATAGAGAAAATGAAAAACCAGACAGAAAGAAACCGAAAGTGGTGAGTAGAAAATCAGTGACACTATATGTAGCTATAATTTCTTCCAACCGGTATTCATAAAGTACCAATATAAAATTTACTGACAGAGTATTCGATATAAAATGGCAAGTATTTCATGAAGAACCTAAGCGATATACCCCCACACGCCTTCATGGCGTGGTGCTAAGCACAGGGGAGCACTTTACCTTTTTTTTACCTATAGTTGATGACCATTTTTGTAACTCTTGGAGATACAAAAATGGTCATCAACTATAGGTAAAAAAAAGGTAAAGTGCTCCCCTGTGCTTAGCACCACGCCATGAAGGCGTGTGGGGGTATATCGCTTAGGTTCTTCATGAAATACTTGCCATTTTATATCGAATACTCTGTCAGTAAATTTTATATTGGTACTTTATGAATACCGGTTGGAAGAAATTATAGCTACATATAGTGTCACTGATTTTCTACTCACCACTTTCGGTTTCTTTCTGTCTGGTTTTTCATTTTCTCTATCTCCTTCAGACAGTTTTGCAGTAAAGTTACCTTTGTAAAATATATACTATTAGAAAGAGAGTTGTAAAAAGGGGGGGGGGGGGTCCACGTGGGGTGCTTGCCTGGGCGCTAAGTACAAATGGGGTGCCGAACAAGCAAAACAGATAAAAATAGAAAAGCATTAACGTCGTGGTGCCCTGTGAAATTACTGGTACCCTATTAAATTAAAGTTATTGTCAGTTTGCAAAGATATAGCTTTAGTAAAAATTGACTTTCTCTTTGTATCTAGTCGGTTTTCTGACATAATGACATGTTTAATTTTATTCAACTTTTCAGAGGAAGCAAAGGAAGTATAAGCAGTCCTGTAGCTAGAGGGGGACAGGGGTCAGCTGCCCCCTGAGAGCCTGCTTTGCCCCCCCTTCTTGTGAAAAATACAGAACACCTGGAATTCTCACTAATCTTTACAATTAATCTTTACAATTACTCTAGCAACATAACAAAGACACTTAATGATTTTGTGATTTATGAAGGTGTGTGGGATTCAGTATAATGTCGTATCAGTATTGGGGGGGGGATTCCCTTTTTGGTAATAGTGATTCATGTGGTAGAGAGAGGGAGTGGATATTTGATTTTTGTTACTTAGCCTTGCTTTTCTGCCACTTATAGTTAATCGCAACAATGAATGATGATGCGAAATTGATGAAGAGACACTCATAAACAGTGCCGCAACCACAAGGCGACAGGGGGCATTGTCCCCCCCACCCTCCCGACCTTGGACGGAAGTCCATTCAAGGGGAAGCAAACATTGAAGTAAAAAAAAAAACAAGACTAGGAGAATCTAAGAATAGCAGGACAATTGGATACTCATGATGGAATTAGTTTTTACGAGTTCCTTGCATTTTTCTTCGAGACGGCCAAGGGTACTTGCAAGAGGCACTTGCCCCCCTCTCGATTTCAAATTATATACGAATAAAAATACATTTCGTAAAATTTTCTTGCTCGCCTCGCTCGCAATATCTGCTGTTCGTATAGTCCAAGTTCAGAGCCATAGCTATGGGGCGGTGGGAGTCGGCCCTGGGAGCCAAACGATCTACATGAAAAAAAGAAATGTTAAAGAGAATGTCATGGCTCCCCGTAAAATTATTTGGGCGCTATTAAAACAATTTCTTTCTATGAAAGTTAATATGAAATATTAATGATGACACTAATCCAAGAAGTCATTGATCAATCAAGGCAGTGGCGTACGCAAGGGGGGGGGGTTACCGGGTTTAAACCCCCCCCTTTGGCTATTGAAATACGATTTTTTTCAAGAAATGGCCAATTTATCACAGTAAAAGAGCTGTGACAATAATAATAACAATAAACATTTGAATAATTATTGCCATGCAGTTCGGAGGAAAGTATTGCATTCCAAACACGCACGTCTTTCAGAGTGAAGAATGCCTTGAAAACAAACACAAATTCTTTAAAATAAAATATGAGAGCCCCTATGATTTTCAAGAGAAAAAAAGTTGTTTTTGTATCAGCTGCAATAATTACCAGTAAGAAAGTAAGGAAAAATACTTGGTTCGTTGTACTAGCAGCTAATGGAGACAAAGGCTAAGCCGACAAAAATACACAGTCAACAGTCCGCCTTCCCATTGTTTACCGCGGCACGTTTGATTTTCTGAATTCGAACAACAATAAACGTTAATCTCTTTACAAGTAACTGCTCAATTGTCCTCACGACGCTGGGTCAAAGCAGGCGGCACACGTGTCAACAAACCTTTCTTTCATTCCTTGCACTAATGGGGTGGGGTATCAGACACTCGGAAGACAGTTTCATCTTGCCGTCAAAGAACCCAGCAGACTTTCAAGACCTTATTTTCATCTTTTCTCAATTTAGCAACATCGTAAATTCCAAGACCGCGGAGCGGCACACCCTCAAATTTGTTGTCCTCGGCTTCAAGAGTAGACAAATGACCATTTTATGACGCCTGTCCTCCGTCGAGCAATACTATACGGCAGGAAATAAAGGAAAGCTGGATTTACAAATGCATCGCTGTTCCTTGTCGGCGACCTTTTACTGGTGGCTTCACAAGAGTGACACACAGTTGTTCCTTACGAGAAATTCAACTTTGTTATAGCGGAATTTTTCTTTTCAAAGCAATTATGTTTGTCTTCCCTTTGTGCGGCCCTGGAACCTTTGTTGGTAAGAACAGCGAGACAATCCAGATGTGGATTACCGTGCACGTGCATAGTAGATTTTGAGAACGGTATTGGCGCGTTTCTCATTTGAACATAAACCCTTTACAGTGTCGTGTCGTTTTGGATCCGACGATATGTCTAAGCGATCGCAAAGTTCAATTTTGAATTTTTTTTGCAAAAAGTCGCGTAGTGATTCTCGCAAGAATTGTGAAAATTCCACGCCATCGGAGAGTGCTTCGTTCTTCCCGGTAACGATTTCGCTTCCCCATGTGCACTATCAAGTGATGCTGAACCTACATCTACATCGCTAAATAATGTCGAAGTGCTTCGTGAATCGCCTGGAAATGATAAATGTGTTGCTTTTGTTCAGGAATCATCTACATCTCCACGTTCTAATGAACCACACGCTTATGACATTGGACTTTACGTAGGAAGAAACTTGTCCAATGAAAAAAAGGTTGGACGTCTTGAACAATGTCTGAGAACCAGATCCAGGATTTGTGTTTCCGTCAAAAGGAAAGCGAAATTTGCGATTTCAGTTTAAGTGGCTTTATCGCTGGAAGTGGCTTGCATATTCCGAATTTAAGGAAGGAAGTTTTTGTAAATTTTGCGCCCTCTTCGCTCCAAGTGATGGTGCTGGATCAGGTAAGCAGCCCTTAGGTCAACTGTGTAGTGTGAAGTTTGAAAATTGGAAGGACGCCGTCGAGCGGTTTTCAGAACATGAAAAGTGTCTCTATCACAAGGAAAGTTTGGAGGTTGCAAGTACTTTGGCCGATATCTCGTGTGGTAAGAAACAGTCTATCGATGTTTTAATAGATACTGCAGCTATGCATAAAAAACTTGAAAACAGGAAAAAAGTTGTTCCTATAATTGAAACTGTTCTGTTCTGCGGCAAACAGTGTCTCGCACTGCGAGGCCACAGGGATTCGGGGCGAATAGAAGTTGATCAAGAACCAGAAGAGAATGACGGCAACTTCAGGGCACTTCTTCGCTTTCGAAGTAAGACTGATTCCGAATTAAAAAGTACATTGACTAGTAGTGCCGGAAATGCTCAATATATAAGTCCTAGAATACAGAACGAAATAATTGAAGCGTGCAACGACCTGATTGTTCGAGATCTTGTTAACGAACTTAACTCCTCCAGCTTCTTCTCTATCCTTGCCGATGAGACGTCAGATATAGCAGGCATAGAACAATTATCACTGTGCGTTCGTTATGTTGACACAAAAGAATTCGTTGTGAGAGAAAACTTTTTACAATTCATACCATTGTATGATGTGACCGGAAAGGGAATCGCAAAGGCTATGTTGGACAAGTTGCGTTCATTAAATATAGACTTAAATAAAATTCGTGGACAAGGATATGACGGAGCTGCGTCAATGTCAGGACAACTGAACGGAGTCCAGGCACATGTAAAGGAAATAATTCCATCAGCCTTGTATGTTCACTGCTCTGCTCACAGTCTCAACTTAGCTGTATCCAGTGCTTGTGAAGTTGCTGCTATTAGAAACTGCATGGGTACAATATCGAGACTGTATGAATTTCTTAATACACCTAAAAGGCAACATGTTTTAAAATCGGCGATAAATGAATTGGAAACTACAACTTCACGGCGTGAAAAATTAATTAAACTCTGTGCAACGCGTTGGTTGGAAAGGTATGACTCAGTGGCCGCGGTGGTGGAATTGTATGACCCTATTATTGCAACACTCCAAAACATATCAGAATGGAAAGACAGAGACTCGTCGACACAGGCAAATTCAATTTTATGTGCTCTGAGTGATTGTCAATTTGTGATATCTCTGTTTTGTATTCAAAAGCTGTTTTCTTTAAGTCTGCCTTTGTGTAAATTCCTGCAGAATTCGACCATTGATCTATTGGAAGCCGTAAACCTCGCTGAAGATATTAACAATGAAATGAAATCCTTGCGCGAAAATGTCAATGAAGAATTTCTAAAAATCTTCACTTGTGCTTCCGAAGTCTTAGATACGTTGGGGTCCTCCATTCAAATCCCCCGCATGGCAGCACGACAGAGAAACCGTGTGAACTTGGACTTACCATCTGCGACGCCAGAAATTTACTTTCGCGTCTCTACTTTTATCCCATTTCTGGATGCCTTTATGTCCCAATTGGATTCTCGTTTCTTGAAACATAAGGACATTTTAAAGAGTTTTCAGTGTCTTTTACCTAGCAACCCAGTCCCTCTGCATTCTCAAGTTGCTGCTTTCACTTCGCTCACGGATTTCTATGCCAGCGACGTAAGAAGCGATTGCCAAGAAGACCTGAACACTGAATTAAAATTATGGTACAGAAAAATTGCACGTCATGAGAAGGTAGACCAACCAAAAACTGCTATAGATGGATTAGCCATTTGCAATCCAAACATAATGCCAAATATATTTGCATTGCTAGAAATATTGGCTGTGCTGCCCGTGACCACGTGCACAAACGAACGATCTTTCTCAACATTGCGCCGCTTAAAGACATATTTGCGCAATTCTACAGGAAATACGCGATTAAATGGATTGGCACTCCTGAACATACATAAGAAGCACACTCCAACTGCAGAAGATGTGTTGAATGAACTAATGAAAAAAAGTCGTCGTTTTGACATTGTGCTGTGATTTCCAATGTGTAGGGACAAATACGTACATATTATTTGATTTATTTATTAGTTTAAACTTACTTTTGAACCCAAAAATAGACTCAGTGAAATTGACCTACATGTATATAGTGAGTTTGAATTCTACATCGTGCCTCTTTATCCTCCTGCTGGGTGAGTTCCATACTTTGATTATTTAAATTTGTTTTAATATATTTGCTTGTTCTCATGGATTTTCTTCACTTTTAAAATGTTTTCATATACAACTAACCGTTGACTAGACAATTATTTCATAACGAAGTTGACATGTTCCTGGAATTTGTTAAAAATCGAATGACTAGAAAATAATTTCGCTCTCTTGCTTTCATAAGTATATTTATGTAGATCCCTACTACTTAATAGTAGTAGTAGTGATATTAGTAGTAACAGCAGCAGCATTAGTAGTAATAGTAGTATTAAGTAAACTATAATAAAACACTGGTAATATGAATTTGGCTTAACAGTTTTAGAAATAACCCCCCCCTTGATGAAATCCTGCGTACGCTACTGAATCAAGGTATTTGTCAGGTGTAAAAACATGTATAATATAATACAATTCACACAATATTTTGCAAAATGGTTAACGTAACCAGTAGCCAAACATTGTCTGTAGTGATGCAAGAGTCTCCCCTTTGAAGGAAATAGAGTCCGTGGTGGACTAAGGGACCCATCTCTTAGCAAGTACAAAAAAAATGTATTACAAATTTTTACACAATTCATCAAAGTGTAGATAATATGTAACCATTATTATTTAATTAATTCGATTTTCTTGCATAACACAACACAATGGTGTTGTTGGATTCTCGTTAGATTCCTTTGTGCGTAAAAATCTTGCATACTGGAAACTAGAGGGAATCATTATGAAGCATAATTTATAAAGGGCTCCCTTAATCAGTTCTGCAGAGAGGCTCATTAATCGTCTATTAACATTATCAACCTGTAAATATCAAGTAGATACAGTCCCTATTAGCCAATTTATGTTAAACTTTATATTCTTTGGGAATCTGGAAAGGTCATTATCGAAAAAATGCCATTTGATGTTCCTCCAAGTTCTTTTTTGTCCTTTGCAGTTTCAAGATATCATCCCTTTTCTGTTACTTATCTCTTTTGGGGTAGGTGTCAAGTGCCTCTGTGTACCCAGCTATATCTGCCAATGCGACACAATATATTAAAAATTTGCCCCCTCTAGGATTGACTTTGCCCCCCCCCCCACAAGGAATTCCTGGCTACGGGCCTGAGTGTAAGGAATTAAACATAAAAGAAATTTAATTTACATTAAGTCACAAATTTATATCTGACCATAGGCGCACCAGTGAGGGCACGACGGCGCTTGCCACTGCATGCTGGAAAACGTGGGAGATAAAATTTGTTTGGTTCATTGTGCTCTTTGTGTTGGATAGTGAAATAAATGCTATTCAATTTTTAAATAATTGAAAATAAAGCATTACCTCAATTTAGAAGTGAAAATTCCTTGCCTTCCTTTTGCAGTTAACATGCCATGTGTTTATTTGCACATGTTATTTCGTTTTCTTTTAAGACAAAGAGGCACGTGACTCCTAATTCCCTAGAGTCTCTCATTTATTATTTAGAAGATAAACTCTCAAAAGCGCCAAGCGAATTTTGCAAAGTTTTGTAAGGGTATAATGCATATGCATATTATTAATTAAACATAGCTACAGTATCCCATGATGTTTACTCTTTACAATCTTGCTTTGGTCGTTCGGCGTCCCGTTTACCTCACCACATGCCCCTTGCCCCTTGTCCCCCTCCTGTTCTAACAGTTAGAAAATATGCATGTATAATTTTAATATTTCTATGTAGCGAGTGAGTTCCAAATTCTGCTGGTGTTCTCAAATCTATGTTTAAACGATGATTCACAAACTGAAATAAAGTAATGAAAGTCGATATATTTAGAACATGGCCATGAAGACGTTAAAATATAGTGGGAAGTTGGGATGCACGTTTGATAGATACCTGATATTGCTTTTTAACGAAATCGGGCAAGGAATTTCATATTGAAATCCTCAACGAACGAGCAAAGCAAGATTGTAAAGAGTAAACATCATGGGATACTGTCACTATGTTTAACTAATAATATGCATAATCAGTTTGCAAAGAAATAGTTCTAAAAATTTTCTTGCTCCCTTTACTGGCAGTATCAATTTATTTAAGTCATATTATATCTGTATTTATTACTACTACTTCAGACAGGCAATGGCGCGCACACCAATGCAATGCATTCTCACTGATATTTCAATTGTGCACCTCCAAGTTGAACTCCGAGTTACACCTACGGCAAGAACAATACAAATACAGTTAAAACATTGCGCAAATATTCCTAATTTCTTTATAACTAGCTTAAGAATTGCATGAAATGATTCCTGGTAATAATATGTTAAAATTTTGTGTTTTTTTAATGTCATCCCTTGTGTTTTGTCTAACGATTGATTAAATCAAGTACTGAATATTATCGGAAGGAAAGCAATACTCGAAACGTTAAACTGAAATGTTAACATTAATCTATTTTCCATCTTTTCCTGTATTTGACATCTTTTTTCTTCTGAAATGTTACGTGAAGGGAAAGGAGGGGGTGTTAATATCTAGAAACATCCATGAACAAATTTAATTAGGCCGAACATTTTTAAAACGGTCCAAAATATGAACTTAACTTCCCCAAACTTACACCCCCCCCAAAATTTTCCAACAATCCCCCCAAGGGAAAAATCCTTAATAAACCCCTGCGAGTGGCGTTCCTCCCCCTGGCTTCTTCAACAAACTCCCAGTTTCCAGAAAACTTCTGGGGGCGTTTTGTTAAAGACACTTAACATTTGATTTTGACAGCACCAGATGTTTTGTCCAGGCCCACTTTGCGAGGCTCCTCAGAACACGCCTCCTCCGGTACACGGGCAGTTAGTGATTGACTTTTCGTAAAACCCTTGTCATTTCTTTCCTCAGACATGTCCTAGGTTTTGCTTTTCGGGTCGATTGGCATCTTCATTGCCAAAAGCTGATCTTACCATTTCGTGTCAAAATTCCAGACGATAATATAGAGTCCTGCAGCAACAATATGTGGCATGTAACATAATTGTGGAAGTTTCTCTTCAACGAATAAGGAGTCCCAGTATTTGACCTCCGTAGCGAGTTAAGAGCCCGTATCACCGCTGGTGACGATACCTAAAAAATAGGTTCTTGCGTCGACTTTCTGTGCTCGAACAGTCAAGTGTGAGGCATTTAAATTTTACTGAGTTAAAGATCAAATATGAAGTTAGTTATGTCGCGCAGCCTTTTTTTAAATATATTATTTATTACGTAGTTTTCCTGATCTCAATTTCGTAAAATTCACTTGCTCGCCAATTGTATGTAATAACTTAAATCAACATTTTAAAGCGCAAGAAAGCTTCAACTGTTCTTCTACAGCAAAAAATGAAACTGATCTTACATAATTTTCTTTAGAATGCCTGTAGTTTGTCGACGTACAGAGCAATATATGTAAATTTTAACTTCGACTTTTCTAAGCTGGTCGCGCTAGCCGTTTCCCCCTCTGTACCGCTCGCGCTCAACCCCCCCCCTCTCCAACAACCTCCGCCGTCCCTTTCACAATCGGCCAGTCTTCCAAGAAAACCGCATGCTGAGAGCTAGGAAAAGAAAGAAGAAGGCAGGGAAAGGTTTTGGGGGAGAATCAATGGTTTGGGCGATGCTTGTAAACAGTTCTTCACTACGCTATATCCTAATACTAAATCACGATGGGGTTGTAGTGCAATGGCAACAGTGAAGAACGGGGGATTTCCCCAGTATATTGTTCACAAATGGGAAGGGCTGGTTGCACAGACTCAAGTACACCTTTACAAAAGGTTTGCACGCGAAACAAAAATTGTGCCAAATTATAACTTTTTTTTTTTGTTGTGAGAACACGAAAGTCCATTACCAAGGGATCTTTTTAGGGGGAAGGTGACTTTACTCAAAGTTTTTAGGTAAATATTGTGTAAATTCTATCTGGTGGTGGATTATCAACCAGCCACGCAAATGAATGACTTTTTAGCTGTCGATCATAAATAAGTTCAATGAACGTTCATTGTCAGTTTGAAATATTTCTGAGGGTCAATGGTTAAAAATTCTTGATGATCTGTTATGGAAATAGTGCTATTTTTAAACATTTTGAACGTCCGTTCAATTTAATTTCGAATTTGACTCCTTTCGTGATTTGTAAGTAGGAGGATAAAATATATTTACTTAATACTTTACTGCGTTATTTTATCACCAATTACATATATATTCCAGTCAGACCCAAAGAAATCACAACATAAGATAGTTCTGTGTCATCATATACAAAAATACTTGTAGGCATAGGTCTTATGTAAAATAAAATACATTAATTATATGTTGTTTTTTCTTTTCCAAAGACATTATTTAGTGGAATAATATGACAGACTTACTATTAATAATGACCATACAATACACACCATAAAAAAATTTCACTTTCAACTTTCTGGGGCCGGCCACCGTGGGGGAGTGGTTAGCACATCGCGCTAAGACGCCAGGGGTCCCGGGTTCGAATTCCGGCTTGGCCGCGGATGTTTGTGAGTGTCCATTCATCAATTTCATCATATCATCACTCATCCCCATCTTCGCAAATAGGGCAAAAGTGGCACAAAAAGCGAAGTAAAATAAAGCAAATTAATCAACTTTCTGGATATACGACAAATAACACTATTTCTGTATAAGGAATTTTAGGCGTGCTCAGATCCTCCGATTATTTGGAGCAAGGGCCTTGATAAAAGTTTAGCTGACGAAATAAAGCCCTCATTCCATCTCACTGTTTTATTACATTGTTCGGAACAAAACAGGGTCGTGTGTGTCCCGACCCACCTAAAATCACTTTATTAGATGAATTTCAACTTCAGTGGCACCATTGTTCTCTGCTGGCGCCTTATTTTCCATCTCTGTCGTTCAAAGACTAATGTACGTTTAAACGTGGTTTAGTATCGCAAATTCAAAAGAACTACACATAATTTATTCATGTGCAATATGTAATGATATAGTGGGGTTAAGCCACGATCGCGCGAGATGTTTAAGAGGAAGCGGCTGTGCGACGATCGCAACTTCAAGGATAGAACAAAAACCCACACTATATATCACAAATACCTTTTTTGTGTCGCCCTTCTCGCACGACAACGCAGGAGTCTACAAGCAGCGTCGACGAGAAGCGCGAGACAAAGCCCTGTAATAAATGTACATCTTATATATATATGTATATAATGCACACACAAAATTAGAGGTTCCGTCAACGAATAGCACTCTGTGCCTTCTCCGTTGAATTCATTCACAATCTCAATTACTATATATATCATCCAATCTTATCTTTGGTCTTGCACTCACGTAAATACAATATTACTCAATAGTACCTTTTATACCGGTCTATGGTTGCCTCGTGATGCGTATCTCATGCGCATTTATGCCTGTTGGCTCACGATAGTTTTCTAGTAAGATAAAATTTACTATTTGGTAGATTCAATCATCGACAACGTATTGCATTGCACAAATATCATGTATTTCCAAAAAACAACAATCAGCACGTAAAAATTGCCCAATATCAACAGGGTCTACATAAGCCCAATACTAGTTTCACAAAAAGACGTGCGTCCACGTCGAAATTCCAAAAACACGTCCTGCGTGTATAAATTTAATTGACTTCAACCATTCACTTCATTAACAACACGTATTCAGTATATTGACCTTTTTTCTCGACCCATTCAAACATTAAAGATTTAACAATTAAGAATACATTATAGCCCGTACGTTCACTACAAGCAAGTTTTCCTTTTGCATCACACTGTTCTACTTTTACATTAACAAGTTTTTTTTTTTTGCATTTAAACAATATTACCCCCAATTCTACTGATTCTTAATGCTACCGTGGAAAAGGGTGCAAAAGTGCAATTGGAACAAACGTCCCGAATCAATTAATAAAGGGGGGGGGGGAAACGAAGGTTCGTAATTTAGCGTTAGCGAGGAGGACTTCAACTCGACGCCCCTTTGTGACTACCAGCTCAATTCGTCAATGCCAGCCTAAGGAAGGTATCACAAGATTGGCAAAAAACTGCAATACTCGCTCACTGCACAAAATGTTCACTTGTTAGTAATTGCTGGCGAAAACCAGAATCTTTGATGACAAAAAATAGTTTTTTTTTGTTTTGAGCCAACTATCAAGTAAGAATCAATCTGTTCTGTTTCCCACTAATTTAGACGTATAATTATCTTTCATTAATTCACTTAAAACGTTCAAGACGTCCAAAAAGGCGACGCGCAACAAAAGAAAAAAAGGGGAGGACAACCAGAGTGCAATAAAAGTTTTATGAGCAACGCTTATGCGTGGTTAAAGTGAAATACGACGTGGAACTTCGGCACAAAGATGTTAAGTTCATTATCACAGCAGAGAGAATTTACGTACCTACGTCAAACAAACTTCGCCCTCAGGATCCTCGTAAGGCCGCTGCCCTATTTAAGTCCTTGTCCTCTTTGATATCGACCCATTCCTCAAAAGGCAAACGAGGAGAACTTCCGTCCGTCAGGGCAGCACGCTGGGCACGTCTCTCGCTGGCTAAGTTGTGCCAAAAAGGGTTTTGACCTTCACGTTCCCGTCGATTCAAAAGTCGTTGAAGCACTGCC